>NC_062279.1:40406853-41014436 GCF_902655055.1 Lutra lutra | reverse complement strand
TTGTAATCCACTATTTTCATCTTCTCTCCAAAATGCAAAAGCTTTCGGAATGCTTTATTTCACAATTAGACATAATTTTCATTATAAACAACATGTTTTCTAAACTATCTGCTCACCATTCCTTCCTGCATCTAAAACCTTCCTTCTGGAATCACTTTTCTCTACTTTGAAGTGGATTCTGTAGAAGTTTCTTTGGTAAAGATCTGCTGGTGGCAACTTTCCCAGCCTTGACAGTCTAAAATGGTTGTTATTTCTAACTTAGTCTGTAAACAGCTTTTCTAAGTTTTCATTCAACTATTCATGACATAGGTCCATGGTTTCTGGCTGCTTTTATGGTGTCTGCTAGAATTTTAATTGTCACACCTTTGTGGGTGATTTGTATTTTCTCTTTGGCTGCTTAGAAGATCTCTTTGCATGGATAGTTGACAGTTTTGCTATGATTTCTCTAAGGGTAGTTTTATTTTTATTTATCCTATTTGGTGAGTCTTTTCTCCTCAGAAACCCATTTCTTTCTTCAATCATCACCTCTCCTCCATATTTTCTGTTGTCTTCTTCTGGGACCCTGGTAGCACCGATGGCAGGCTTCTCATGCCCTCCTCTGCGAGCCTCGGTCTCTTTCTAGTGGTTTCCACATCTGCCCTCACAGATTCCCTTGTTTACTGTTCATGCCCTATTTCACCTCTCCATTGAGTTTTTAATTTCAACAATTATGCTTTTTTCAATTTAAAGAGTTCTGTTAGATTCTCTTGTAAATCTGTCATTTTGTTTCTTCATCAAATGTATAATCCTATCCTTTATTTCTGTATTATGTATTGTTTATCTAATAATTTTAAAATGTGGAATCCTTGGGAGCCTAAGCCTGTTTATTTCCTTTTTCTGCAACATGATGGCTCATCTACTTGTGATTTTGGTGATCTTTTTGAACTCAGATTTGCAGGAGCTTAAATCATGGAAATCATGCATTATTTCTTCTAGACTGTTTTTGCTACTACTGAAACAGGTACTGTTTTGACCCTCTCTTGTGTCAGAATGGTAGGTTTACCTTATCCTCTTGATACCGGCCTGAGGCCCGAGCTCCTGAAGGCAGCCCTATCAGGGAAACACTACACTTCCCCTTTGCTTGCAGCTCCCAGCTCCTGACTCTGCTCTCAGCTCACTTTATGGTCGGGACATGGGGGTTGTGGGCAGGAGCTTGTGGGGTACGGGAGCCTTAAAGGGCTCCTTTACTTACGAGTCCACCCATGTATTAAAAGGAATGATTTATCTCAAAAGAGATGTCTGCTTTAACTCAAACTCCTTCAGCACCTAGCACAGTGTGTGGCACCGTGTTTATTTACTGAGTGGATAAATAATAAAAATTTAACAACAACAACAACAGTCATGGAGCATATCCTTGTGCCAGCCTCTAGGCTACTTTTAGAAAGAAGTTTCCTATTTAATCTTTCCAATAACCTTACAAGATGAATGTATTTATTATTTTTTAAATATTTTACAAATAGTAAATGACAGCTGTGATTCTAATCCAAGTCTATTTTGTCCCAAAGACCTATGTACAGAATTGCTATATATGTTGTTTCAGCATCAACAAATGAATAAGTATAAAAAGTTAATTGTTTGTTTAATTAATAAATATTTACTGAGGATTTACTAAGATCCCAACATCCTTGTCAGGTACTGGGGGCACAAGAGTGAACCACAGGGAAAAAAATCTAGCCTGTGTGGAGCTTACATTATTAAGAGCAGAGAAAGCACAAACACATAAGTAAATTTAGAATAAGGAATTTATACATACATTTATAATTTATATCTTTATAATAAGGAATTACATGTATAAATTTAAAATTAAGGAAGACTGAGATTGCCAAGGGCTGGAAAATTTTTTTTTTAATTTTGCTTTAAATTATCAGGGGAAGTGTCACTAATAGATGATATTTGAATGAAACAAATGAATGAGTGAGTTTAAATTTCAGCTATTTTGGTACAACATGAGACAGACTACGTATAATTTAAACATAAAACAACATGGGCAGAGCTAGAGAGTATAATACTAAATGAAATAAGTCAGTCAGAGAAAGACAAATACTGTATGATCTCACTCATATGTGGAATTTAAGGAACTAAATAAAAGAACAAAGGAAAAAAAGAGAGAGAGAGAAAAACGAAGAAACAGACTTTTAACCCTAGAGGACAAACTAGAGGGGAGGTGGGTCAGGAGACTGGGGGAAATAAGGAACAGCGATTAAATAGTAGTAAACTTGTCATGAAGGAAAAAATAAAATAAAATGATAAAAAAATAAAATAAATTTGGGAGTAAAAAAGAAATACTACTCAGTACTATATCAATGTTCAGGTGAAAAGATCTCAAGGCTAAGTTATTAAGTTTAAGAAAAAAGCGAAATTCATAGCACTCTACATATTATGCTAACATTTGTATTTAAAAAGGGATATAAAAATACACATATTTAAAAAACAAAACCAAATAGGATTTCCTTTAACAACGGTATTTCACTAATACATATTTTTTAATATTAATATATTGCACTTACACTGTAATTTCTATTTAAGGCAATGAGGATTCATTTTATGTTCACCTCATAAATTTAAGATGTTTTAAAATAATAATTACTAACATGAGTTTGAATACTATTTCATTTCTTCTTAACCGTGTGATCTTGGATAAACTACCTTTTTGGTCTCAGTTTCTTCATCCTTCAAGTGGGAATAAAATACAGTGTCTTCTGTACACATTAGTGTGAAGACTAAGCAAATAGATGTAATACACTGAGAAGAATGCCTATAATAAACACTAGATATTATTATTCTCATCTTGTAGTTGTGAAAATCGAGATGCAATGCATTACTGTACAGTAAGATTGTAAGATCTAAATTCTCTGGTTCCAGAAGGGAAGACGTCTGACTGCCTAAACATGCTTGAATTTTATTTTTAAATCATTTCAACATTCACTTGCTAGCATTTACCATGTTCATGTTATCCTTAGAGCAGTTTAAGTTGCTACCGGCAGAAGTTCAGGGTTAAGTCAATAGCGATACCTGTTCTGCAAATTTCTTTGCAAAAAGATAGGGGGTAACACCTTTCTGATGGCCCTGTTACCCCAATTTTGGATTCAAACTGTGACTTCTACTTAACAAGGAATAACATACAATTCTTAGCGTGAATCCTGAGATTTCATTAGTTTATGGGAGGTAGTAGACATTATTTTCACTAGTTGATGGTCTTTATTTTTGTTTATAATAGACAGTAGAATTAATCTGTATTCTTTTCCCAGAAGAATCACAGACTTCTGAGGGATTGGGTCCCAGCTCTGCTTTCTAAATGTTCGTATTCCTTTTATTGTCCAATATGGTGGCCAATAGCATGTGGCTCCTGAACACTTGAAACGTGACTTGTGTAAATTGAGATGTTCTTTAAGTATAAAATATACACAAAATTTCATAGACTTGGCATGAAAAAAGAATGTAAAGTATTTTAACATTAGTTTTCAGATTGATTACATATCAGAAAGTTAATGTTTTAGACATATGAGCTTACATAAAATATGTTATTAAAATTGATTTCACTTGTTTCTTTTTAAATATGTCTACCAGAAAATTTTAAGTGACAAGTATGGTTCACATCATGTTTCTTTTGGACAGCACTGGTCTGTACAGTCACAATGCATCCTTTCTGACACAGTCCTTAGTCCTCCCAGTTAAGAACCTCCATTGAGTAGGTCTGAAGACAAAGAAAATGGCATTTTCAGTTCCTAAAGTAAGAGCTCAGCCAGCATGAAAATTGTTTCACAGCCAGAGAGACTCACATTGACTATAGTTGTTATGTTCATGCCAGTTATGAAAAATAAGGTTTTTCAGAATTTGCTCATATATTTAATCCATTTAACTTGGATTGGGGGCAGAGGGTTCAGTGGGGAGGGAGAAGAAACAGAGGAGAATAGGCAGGAATACCTCATACATTTAAATTCGCTAGGAAAGTAAACATTTTTTCATCATCAGATAAACTTGGACTGCTGGGATAAATGATACACAAAATTTAGGTAATGGTGAACGAGAGGGTGAGAGATTCCCAAGAAAATTACTTGGAAATTCACATACTCACCATGATTCACCAAATCGAGCAATTACAGAATCCTTCAGTTGGGGGTGTGATTAACAAGGATCTCTGTATTTGAACAAATGTCAAATTTCTCTCCCGAAACGCATTGAGCTGTCAGAGCGAGGGTCACATGGGGCCTGCGTTGCTGCTCTTTACTCAAGTTCTATTATCAAGGGTCAGGGGACACGGGATGAAAAAGACACTCGGGAGGAGCTTCCAGCTACAACCAGGACAAAGAGGGCAATCTCTTTAATTTCATTACAGGTTCATGATCTTTCATCCACAATTCCAAAATCATCTCTGAAAACCAACAAGTTTTTCAGACTTCACTTGAAGGTAAAACCTGATCGGAGGGGCGCCTGGGTGGCTCAGAGGGTTAAGCCTCTGCCTTCAGCTCAGGTCATGATCCCAGGGTCCATGCTCAGCAGGGAGCCTGCTTCCTTCTCTCTCTCTGCCTGCCTCTCTGCCTACTTGTGATCTCTGTCTGCCAAATAAATAAATAAATAATCTAAAAAAACAAAAACAAAAACAAAAAAAACAAAAACCTGATCGGAACTGATGAGAGGCTGTTTTCTGTCATTGTTTAAATTCTACTTGACATTCATACATTAAACTGCAGACATACTGACATGTTTGGTTATGAGCTGCTGCCCCAGCCACCTGGCTCTGTCAAGGCATACACAACATATTCAAAATAGATTACCTTCATGAAGTCCAAAATATTCGGAATTTTGAAACACATCTGACCCCACAAATTTCAGATAAGGAGCTGTGAGACTATTTGGGGGATACCACTGCTCAGGAAGCAAGGCAACAGAACTCTCCACCTACACAATTTTTCTTCTGACTCTCACTTACCCAAAAGTTACTTCTCCCTCCTGTGCGCCCTTGTTCACAGAATCCTGTGCAAACGTGAAGGTAATTTAGCAGATTATTTTAATGGCTGCCAGATATGATTCAGATACTCTATGATAACATGCATGCTGTCTCTTTATGATGAGGGTCATTCTGTGTTTGGAAGCCTAAATGAAATTGAAGTAATTAAATCTGCCTTCTTTAAACTTACTAAAACAGAAAAAGGATCTATAGGATCTATATAGTACAACTACCAAGAGAAAAAGAATCCCACGAGTTATGAGAAGAAAATAATATGTGAAGATATTGTACTCCTGTTAAGATTATAAATTATTTTAAGAAACTCCACAGCATTGAGAGAGCTTAATTGTTCTCAAATCTCCTAGTGAGAATCATTGGTTTAATTCATTTTCATGAAAGATTTCAACGACTTGGGTAGGAATTAACAACTAAAATATAATTAGATCTGATTTACCTTAACCAGGAAAAAAAAAATCCTACACTGTTTCTTTAACACTTCTAATTACCCGGCTTTGGTGAAGGCATTTATGGTTTCCTTTTTGAAATCGTTTCCTTAGTGACTACTCATGTACCACTCCAGATGGATGTTGCACATTTGTGACTACTTACTGCCCTTCGGACCTAAATTTCATTTTGCATGATGACAGAACATGAGAAAACTAATCAAAAGGATTCATCCTCTCCTTGTCTTAAAAAAAATCCTTCTATCCATTTCTCTCTCTTTGGGAGGGAGTTAAATATGTAATTCTATATATAGCTTACAATATGCAGTGATTACAGTCAATTATCTGTCAAATTACTATTTGCTTTTGAGTACTACTGCTTTAGTATAAATTAAGAACTCTAGTATTGTCAGCCTAGAGAACCCACAGGATATAAGGTACCTTCAAACTTGTGCACCATAGGGAATTTCTACATGTCAGTCTCTTTGGGACCGCTTCATCCCTCCTGCCTGCCTGGGTCATCTTAGTCTTAACTTGAAAATCCAGACAAGGCTACCTACCAATCAGGGCCCCTCAACAATCCCAGGTCTCTTAAGGAAGTTGACACTTGGAGACTTCTGCATGTATAGCAGACTGGTATGTTGAGAACCACCCTTGAATTCTTTTCCTCCAAGTTCTTCTATCTTGTGGCAGGTTTGCCTCAACAACCACTTGGCGTCTGAGTCTTGCACTGCTTCTCTATCTCTCTTATTGTTCTGGGAGTGGCTTCAAGAAAAGTTTCGTCAGACCATTTCCTCCCAAGACATACACCACCAGATGTATTTCTGGGTAATGAGCTTTTAATTGGCTCATATGTTAAAAAAAATTTTTGGTCTTTGGTCATTAAACTCAAATCTTATACCTCTGTGTTCTTCTTTTGGAAATGAATTCAAATGCATGCTGGTTTGATTGGATCACCTATCCTAAACTCCACAGGAGATGAGAGAAAAAATATTCAATGCATTAATAGATTATTTTCCCATAATGTATGAAACCCATGTGCTTTTATAGTTATAGCGGTGTTCTTAGTTTTGTCATTGTTTCCTTATTTCTAGTAGTTAGTTGCATTTCTACCTGACTTTTACAAGAACATATAAAAATTCTGCCCTACCTCCAGCAAAGGGCATTTGGTCAGCAGCCCTTAAACTGACCTATGCATAATTTCTTATGGGTTTTCATGTGCCCCACCATCATTGTGTTCACTCAGTTTAAACAATTGCGCTTTCAAACTTTGCACACAATAGCAGTTACCCTGCGAGTACAGTGACCTGAGAACTAAGCCCAACCCTGCTTCTCTGGGAGAAACACTCAATCTGGCAGTAAGAATTCTTCACAAATTCCTCCTTGGCAGAAATCCACAGTAGTCTCCTTTATCCATCTGTTTATTTTCTGGATCACAAAGTTGTCTCTAAAGCTCCAGATAAATAGTTTCTAGAAGACACCATTTTTTTTTTTTTTGCAATATTTACTTGGGATATAATTCATATAATGTGAAATTCACCATTTTAAAGTGGTTTTTTTTAGTACATCCAATGGTTTCAGTATATCCACAATGTTGTGCAACTGTCGCTACTATCTAATTCCAGAACATTTTCATGACTCCAAAAAGAACCTCCAAACCTGTTAGCAGTCACTCGCTATTCTCCCATCTAGCCATCTACTAGCAACCACTACCTTACTCTCTCTCTGTGTATTTGTCCACTTTAGATATTTCATATAAACGAATCATACAATATGTGGTCTCTTGTGTCTGGCTTTTTCACTTAGTATAATGATTTCAAGGTTCACGCATGTTGTAGCATGAATCAGTACTTCATTCTTTTACACAGCTGAATAACATTCCATTGTATGGTTATGCCATCTTCTGTTTGTCCATTATCAGATGATGGACATGTGGGTTGTTTCCACTTGGGGATATTTTGAAATATTGCTGCTATGAAAATTTATGTACAGGTTTTTGTGTGAACATATGTTTTTAATTCTCTTGGATATATACCGGGGAGTAGAATTGCTGAGTCCACTTAAAAATTGGAATATTTGTCTTATTTTTATTGTGTTGAAGAGTTTTTTCATATAGTCTGGTTATAAGACTCTTATCAAATATATAATTTGAAAATATTTTCTACTATTCTGTTCATTTCGTGGTTCTGTCTTTCAATCCACATAAGGTTTTAATTTTGATAAGGTTCATTTAAAAAAAATTTTTTTTTTGGTTGCTTGTGCTTGGAGGACTCTGGAAAAAAAATGAGTCTATGTGAAATTCAATATATAAAACAGACAAAAAATGAAGGTAGTCTGGTGAAGCAGAAGTGGGGCTCTTAGATCTCTGATCACAATAGGAAGCCTCTGGCTGCCACATCAGGCCTCTATAGCAGGGGAAAAAAAGTTTAAAAGTTATTGGAATATTTGTCAGTGAGGATGAAGAAAATGACACTGATTCCAGAAACATTTTAAAGTAGAATTCATAAGGTATAATAGCTATATTAATGTGCAAGGTGAAACGGAAGGAAAACCCAAAGGTAGCTCTGAGTTTCTAATCTTTGTCTTTGGTCATGTTTAAATACCATTAAATTAAGTTAGAATATATGACCTGGAAGGAAGGTAGTAAAAAACAATAGTATTATCTTCCAGGAGAAAATGCAAACTGACTGACTTCTGGGCTTTATAATCAATCTCATGCTAGGAGTCAATTTTTACATGTTACATGAGTGAGTGATTTCCTATACCGGATAGCGGTTGTACTAGATTCAGTCTGTTCTTAACTTCCTTAAATTCACTTTTCCCAATATGAACTGGAATCCAAGGCTAGAAATGTGAGAAGACTAAAAAAAAAGCAATTCATACTTAGATTGGAGACACTGAAAACTTATTATATAATACTATAATATAAATATAAAGATGACAAATAAGCATCCAAAATATCCAACATTTTTCATCAATGCTTTCATCAGGAAACTGCAAATTATTTTTTTAATGATTTTATTTATTTATTTGAGAGAGCGGGCACAAGCAGGGTGGGGGACAGTGAGAGAGGGAGAAGCAGGCTCTCCACTGAGCAGAGACCTTGACTCAGGGCTCAATCCCAGGATCCTGGGTTCATGACCTGAGCCAAAGGCAGACACCCAACCAACTGAGCCATCCAGGTGCCCCAGGAAATTGCAAATTAAAACAAACTCTACAGCTGTTAAAATGGTTAAAATCCAAAACACTGCTGACACCAAATACTGGTGAGGATGTGGAAAAGCAGGAGCACTCATTAACTGCTGATGAGAAGGCAAAATGGTACAACCACTTCAGAAGGCAGCAATTTCTTACAAAGCTAAACATAGTCTACTGAATGATCCAGCCATCACGCTCTTTGACATTTACCCAAATGAGTTGCAAACTTATGCCCATACAAAAACCTGCACATGAATGTTTATAGAATCTTTATTCATAATTATCAAAAGTTGGAAGCAAGAGAGATTTTCTTCAATAGGTAAATAGGCAAATTTTAAGACCTCTATACAATGCAATATTATTCAGTGACAAGAAGAAATGAATTATCAAGCCAAAATTGCTGAGTCATATGATAATTATATATTTAACTTTTTGAACAAATGCCAAACTGTTTTCTACACTAGCTGTACCATTTTACAATCTCAGCAGGAATATATGAGAGTTCCAATTTTTCCACAGCCTCATCAACATCTGTCATTACTTCTTTTTTTGGTTATAGTCATCCTAGTGAGGTGATAGTTCATTGCAGTTTTGATTTGCATTTCCCTATTGACTGATAGTGTTGAGCATATTTTAATGTGCTTTTTGGCCATTTGGATACCTTTTTGGAGAAAAGTCTATTCAAATCCTTTGTCCATCTTTTCCTGTCTCTCTCCCACCCATTGCATTCTTTATACTGTATATGTATTTATATGTCATACACAAACACACATGGTATAACTACCTCTTTTGCTCCTGTGGTGTCTTATTGTTTGATGAGTTTCAAAGTTCTTACCTTGGCACCTTTAAGAGCTGGGTGCTTGTGTATCCCTTCAGTCTCAACTTTGATCATTTCATACCTCATTCACCACACTCATTCATTCATGAATTTTGTAAATATTTATTGAGAGTCTATAATATTCTAAATATATTCTAGGTTCTAAGGATACAACAGTGAACAAAAACAAACAAAAATCTCTATTGATCTGGAACTTATATTCTGGAGATGGATTTTAGATGGCAGATAATAAACAAAAAAAATAAAACACAATAATAAACAAAATACATAGAATATAGGGTGTGTTTGATAGTACATGTGATACAAGAAATTGAAAAAAAGATAGAGTATGAGAGTAGAGGTTGTAATTTGTGTAGGGGGATTAGAAAGACTTACTGAAAAGGGTCATTGAATAAAAACTAGAAGGGGTAGAACAGGCATGCCTGGGCCAGGCTGGGGAAAGAGCTGGACTCCTTCGGGTGGAGAGAGGAGGGCAACAAGAAAAAGTAGAGGGGAGGTAAGCCCCTCTTAAGCCTCTCTGATGAGAGGGGAAGTGTCAGATTATTCAGGACCTTGACCAATCACAGTGAGGACTTTAGCTTTTCACTCAGAGTGTGATGAGAACCAAGGTGGGGTCTGGTCTGGACAAGTACATGATCTGTCTCACTATACAAACAGATCACTCTGTCTGCTCTGCAGATAGGTTGAAGTGGCACAATGCTGACAGAGATGGCGGGCTTGGACCAGGGAGGAAGCAATAGAGCTGGCAAGTTGTGATCAGATTCTGGATCCTTTCAGGGGATCCAGAAAGATTTGCTGAGACTGTGTATATGGAGCATAGAGAAGATTCAACAGTGACTCCCATGCATTTGGCTTGAGCAGCTGAAGGATGTGGTTGCTGTAAACTAAGAGGAGGAAGACCATGGAGAAGCTGGTGGAGGTGGAGAGTGGAGGAATAAGAAGCTCAGTTGGGGTGTATTAAGTTTGAGATGCTTATTAGATATCCAAGTGGACATGTTGAATAGACAGTTTGAGATATTTGTCCTCAACACCCAAGAAGAGCAGTGTTCTCGCCTTTGCTTCAATACCTCATTCTTTCATGTTTATATGCTGTTTTGCATTTGCCTAAATGTATTTTCCCCTTGACCTCCACTTTACCACTTATTCCATTGCATTGTAATTACTGTTTTAACTTGTCTGTTCCTTTCACTATAGTGTCCCACTACTCATTCTCAGCATAATGCCTAATGTGAAAAAAAAAAAAAAACAATTGAGAAAAGTCCACTGAATAACTAAAACCTATGAGGGCCATGATCTCCTATGTTCACTGGTTAGATTTCTTAATATATGTTGTTATTTTTCCTCTCCAGCAAAAATAACTATTTGGCACATATTGTTTTAATCAACGTGAATTATATTCTATTTTTGTTGATGTGCTTCTTTTCCTATTCCCTTGGGCATGCAATTTATCAAGTATGAGTAATATCTGGCACACAGTATCACTGATAACTTCCTTTTGTTATTAGATCAATGATTGTCTGAATAATTGAGAGAGAAAATACCTAGAAAGAGAATGCCCCAGTTCCTTGAAAAGGGTGCTAAAGAGAAAACATGGCAGAATAAAAACATTAACAGAGAAATTGCTTTGGGAGCACTTGAATCCTTATGCGTGGAAACTTGGAACCATTTTTACAGCATATATTCAGCAGCCAGTATCTTAGTAATGACAGTTTGGCCTCTGAATATTGGATGCAATTATTTTGTCTTTCTTTAGTGTTTGTTGTATTTTAGAAGGTACATTAAGAAAAAAACTCATTTTAACAAAAAAAATTCTCCCTCACACCTCTCTACCTTCATCTGCCCACAAATCTCTTTCCAGAGCCCAACCCACTTAATAGCTATTTTGCTCCATTTTTTCAAAGACTGTCTAAGGCTTAATATACATTTATATTTATATATATCCTTTTTTTTTACATAAATGGGACTCTATTGCATATTTTTTTCGATCACATATCTTTCTTTCATAATAGCTTGTAATAATATCTTGTGTACTAATACACCTTTTTTTTTTCTTGTCAACACCTCCATAACATCCTGCTGTATATATGGACCATAATCTAATTAAAAATATCTTCTTGTTGAGCATTTATTATTGGATTTATTGTTGCAATAAAAAATGCTACACTGAACAACTTTGTGTATACACACACACACACACACACAGGTATGCTTATGTATCCATATATATACAGATACAATAGCTTTAAGTACTTATAATATGTATATGTATGTAAATGTATATATAGATATATATGTATATATACACAAAGTTGTTTATATACATATTTAATGCTAATTATCTATAGGATGCTTTTTAAAAGAGCACTTGCTGTTACAATTTTTGATATATAAATGACAACCCTGAGAAACCCTGTAAGATATACTAGCATCCACAAAGACATGCTACACAAAATTTAATCAGGACCCAGATTTCTATTATTAAAGCCTCATTAACCAAGTCATCTACACTCATTTTTTAGATTGCTGGCTGGCCAAAAAGTAAGTAGCAGATGTTGACCTTGCAAAGGTTAACTTAATAGAGTTGAATTTGATTCAGATTCAATCACTGCTTCCACAGCTGTTCTGTGGACCAAATGGTAGGCTGCAGAGGTGATGTCATGGTGTTGCATTGCAGAGGTTGATGCTGAAACATGACTCACACCTATGCCCTGAAAGACACTATTGTCATTTTGCTCCTGGGTGGAGCAGGGATTTGACTCACTCACTAACTCAGTCCACCAGCACACCCTCAAATCTGTTGATGAAACTTCCATGTGGGGACATTAATTCCAACATAACCCCCTTTCCAGCAAGTAAGTAAATGTAGAGAGAGCCCCCATCTAGGATTGTCTTTTGTTATGTAAAATAGTGCTTATTCTTGGACCTCTCCATCGTCTCCTCCTCTTGTCCCCACCACACCCCGAGTACCCAGTTCCCTAACAGCATTTTAAATGCAAAGGGGTCACTCAAGTATAATTCAACAAACAAAGTATGTATAATATTGTGGCTAAACACTTCAGTTAAATCTATATGCTTGATTACAGATATATAATTCATCTATAAATAAATCATGCTAGGGTGAGTGCAATGTGAGCCTCTATCCTCCTTTCCTAGGGAGATGATAGTTTCACAGCTTGGATGTGAACAAGCTTCATGCTTTGATTGGGTTCTTTATCCTCTGCTAAAGCTCCATGTTTTCGCTATTGCTTCCAGAATCACTTCTTGACATGTTCTGGTTGACATGGTTATGAGTGTTACAAGATAATTTTCCTGCCAATTCTTGGTCTTTTAATGTATTACTTTGCTTTCACCTCTCTTTCAAAAGATGCTGTTCCTTCTCCCCAAATATTCCCTTTTCTTCTCATTTTCCCGGGAATGTCAACATCTGCAGTCCATCAACGTCTGGTCTATGTTTGTTTAGACTTTTCTGTGTTTCCAGAGATTTGTCTGGGACTGGCTCCTTTCAGGAGTGAGAGGCTATCTCTCTGCCATGAAGGAAATCTCATTAGTGGGTCAGAGAAAATCAGCATTCAGGCACAGTCATCAGGAAGAGCACTGCCTCCCCAGCGCGTGTTCACACACACACACACACACACACACACACACACACACACACACAGGCCTTCCTTATGCTAATTACCATTTCTGCATTTTAAAAAACACTTGAGATTGTCAGAAAGTTCCCCTTAGCTCCTTCTCTTTTTAATCCTGTACTGCATCCTCTGGCTGTCCTGAGGTTTGGGACATCTGCAGATAGGAGGGATGGAATGAATGCTTGAGTAGAGGAGGTGGGCAGGAGGGAGGCATATTTGTTTCATTGTCTGGGTAGAATGTTGCTACAGCTTGGGCTAGGATAAGGTTATGATCTTATTGCTTGGGGTAGTGCTTATTCTGAGCTACAGATTTTAGTTTTTCGCCTTTCCTAAATTCTTCCAAGTTGGCCAGTTAGAAGTACAATATACCATTTGCAGTAGCCATTTTTTGTTCTACCCTCACCTCTTCACTCTATATTTTGGAAGTGCAATTTGTCAAGGAGAACCAATGGCACAAATGTGCCATATCTCAACACACATTAACTCTTGTTTTCACAATGATGCTCAGCTTAGGAGAGGGAGATCTCTTTTTTTTTCTTTTTTCTTTCTTTTTTTTTTTTTTTGAATTTTCAGCTTTTTTTTCCATTTTGTTTTATTTCTTTTCAGTGTTCCAGAATTCATTGTTTATGCACTGCACCCAGTGCGCTCCATAATACCCACCACCAGGCTCACCCAACCCCCCACCCCCTTCCCCTCCAAAACCCTCAGTTTGTTTCTCAGAGTCCACAGTCTCTCATGGTTTGTCTCCCCATCTGATTTCCCCCAGCTTACTTCTCCTATCTCCCAGTGTCCTCCAAGTTATTCCTTATGCTCTACGAGTAAGTGAAGCCATACGATAATTGACTGTCTCTGCTTGACTTATTTCACTCAGCATAATCTCTTCCAGTCCCATGGACGGGACTGGAAGAGGGCAACCTTAATAAGTGACAGGATCTTTTTTTTTTTTTAAAGATTTTATTTATTTATTTGAGATAAAAATAAATGTAAATAAATAAATTTACATTTATTTATTTGAGTGCTCAAGTGGGGGAGGGGCAGAGGAGAGGGAGAAACAAGCTCTCCACCGAGCAGGGAGCCCCACATGGGGCTCAATCCCAAGACCCTGTGATCATGACTCGCCTAAGGCAGACACTTAACTGACTGAGCCACCCAGGCACCCAGGTGACAGGATCTTACCAGAAGATCAGGACTGTAGTTTTCATTCTGTCATTTTTTTAGCTGTGTGGCATTGAGAAGGTGATTTCACCTCTCCTGCCTTCCTGTGCATAATCATCTGAAGGCAGAAGGCTAGCTCAAGCCTCATAAGGTCCTTCTTTCTCTAATATCTATGATACAAGCACTTAGTTTAGTTAATTAGCTATTGACCTCATCCTCCCCTCAAAAAGAGAGAAGTACAGGGGCACCTGGGTGACCAGTTGGTTAAGCCTCTGCCTTTGGCTCAGGTCATGATTCTAGGGTCCTGGGATTGAGCCCTGTGAGGAGCTCCTGGCTCAGTGAGGAGTCTGCTTCTCCCTTTCCCTCTGCCTCCTCCCCCTGCTTGTGCCCTCTTACTGTCTCATCAAATAAATAAGTAAAACTTTTCAAAAGAGAGTGAGAGAAGTACAAATAAGTGATTACCCAAGTCCCATGAGGTGAAGAAAATTACATTAACGGAAAAGCTTCTATAGGTCAAATTATATAAGTCAGATCAGACAACCCTCCAAACCCTGAGATTCCTTGAGTACAATACTTTTAGTTAGAAATAGTAGCATACTAGAGGTGACATGAAATCATGTCAAATGTGCTCAGCACAGGGCCTAGAAGACAGTCAGGCACCAAAAAATGAAAGCTTCTAATAGGAAAAAAATGATTTTGTTGTTAACTTTTTGTAGAAAGATCCTCATGTGATGTACATAGTCAAGTGTATTATCTATCTCTGGTTTCCACTGAGCAAACAGGCACACATATTTTAATTCAATATTATGTATTATCTCTATGATATATGCCTCATTTCAATTCCTCATGATCATGGTCTAATTTTACTACAATAAATAGGAAGTTTAGGAATGTGTTTACTCAGAAAACAGGATGGTCTACTAAGAAGAGTGTGGGGTTTCAGGCTATCAGGAGATGTTCCTGGCTACAAAAATTAAGGTACTTGTTGTTAGACGTGGTGTGCCACCCTTGAAGCAGGGACAATTTCTGCTATCCTGAGATATCTCTTGACACATAAAGCAAAGCCTCAACTTGTGCCTGACCTAATCCAGGGCATATCTCCCTGCGGGATGCATAATCAAGTCTTATTCACAGTGAAATTTTACCTTTGTTTCTTTACCAGATGGTTGTCTTGCAGTGTCAAAAAAAACCTTAAAAGCCTTGGTTGGCTTGAGTGGTGTCCAAACTCAAAGGTGCAGAACTTTGAATTTGATCCTGAATCTTTAAAAGCAAAATTCTTTCCCTCTTGGTTGTTGTTCTGCCCCTACCAAAATGATCTGCCAAGCTTAGGCTTGGACCTGGTGTGGATGTTAGCCAACAAAGTCAGACCATTCAGTACATTTGGAGCTCCCACACACAAGCAAGTGGGTTTGGGAGCTTGTTTGCTGCCTCGTGTCTGTAGATGGGATACAAGGGGTTGAACTGGTACTTATGGGATGCTTGCGTGGGTTAAGAGCCATTTTAGCCCTACCAAATCTTTACCTAGAGGATGTATTTCTGTCCTACCTTGTTCTGGTGTTTCCTTTCCATCACCTAGACCATCACCAATTCACTCAGTATCTACTAGAATATTCCTTCAGGGCTTGATACTATCTCTGTAATGACTTCTATCTTCCCAATGTCTGCCCTTTACCCCTACAGACTGTCCTTGGACCAACCCAGATAAACTTTCTAGACATGGCAGTTACCTGATTCTGAGAACCCTGGCTTCCTCATTGCCACAGAAGTTCCCCAAAATGACCTCATCCGGACTAAACCCCTGGACTTGTGAGAGATCTTCATGATCTAACTTACGTACCTACCACCTCCTTGCTATCTGCCCTCACCATCTCACTACATGCCCATTGGTCTTCTTCTTTGTCCCAACTGGGACTTGTTAAACTTGGCCCTACATTTGGTCATTTGCATTAGCTGAGACTTCCAGCTATGTGTTCTTCCCACCTGATTTTACATGATTTGCTTCTTATCATTCAGATCTCAGCTTACTCATTAACATTTTCAGAAAGATCATTTTTGATAACCCCAATCTCTTCCACATCACTCATTAAAATCTTTACATAGCATTTGCCACTAACTGATATGCTGGTATTTATTTATTTATTTTCATTATCATGTGCCTCTTTGTCTAAGTCTTGCCCTTTAAACCCCTCCATACCCTACCATTCAAGCTTCATGAGAGCAGGACCTCTACTTTCTCCACCTCTGCCGTGTCCCAGCACATAAGATAGCTCTTAATATACAGGAGTTCCTCAGTAAATGGTTAATAAGTAAATGAATGTTAACTCCATTTTGGGTAGAAGGGAAGACAGAGACCATCACTTTACTAATTCCCTCACCTTGGTCACCACATAATCACCTAGGTTCTCATTTTATTTCCCACTGAGTATACCTAACATCTGCAGGTGTAAGCTACAGAGCATAAAATAATTGTTCTGCATTTCATCATAAGAACACCATTGTTCTAATTTTAAAAGAAAATTCAACTATAGTAATAAAATAATGAGACTTCTACTATATACTTGTTTCTTCAACACATTGATATAATTCCTTCCAACTTTTTAAAATTGGTTTACCACTAATTAAGCAAAACTCACATTCCAGCGCATTCTTGTTTCTTTCCCTCTCTGTCCCCACCAGCCCTCTTTTTCCTTGGCCACACCTGAGGACTACCATGCAGAATTGTGGTGGCACAGAGATACTGGAAGGAGGAGCTGATGGATCAGGCTAAGATAGGGAGACACCATTTACCTACTCCCCGCTTAACTGCAACGGGATTTAATTGTGTGTGACAGGATGGACACAAAATCCCAGGACACTGAGAATTTTCCTCAGTGAAGAAAGTGATAAATGACAAGCTGGGTTGACCTGAGTCAGTGATAGAAAGAAAATCCAAGGCACAACTAGAAATGATGTGGTTTAGCTGAGAACAGCTTAAAAACAATCTGGAAAGCATTTCCTAGGTTGCCATTAAGAAAGGAGCACCTCTGAATAAAAGCAATTTTCGAGAGTCTTATCTCACATAGATGTGCTCAACCACATGGCTGTTATTCCAGCCTCCCCCTACACACACACCTAGAGATGGTAGTGACTGTCAAAAGCCAGGCCCTGATATGGAGTATGGATTATATGTGTAGATAATATATAGAGTATGTCTGTAGAACTGGAAACAAGATTTATGAGACTTCAAATAAAATTTAATGCATGCTACTTAAATCCTATTTGTAATTCTAATTCCTAACAAATAAATTTTGGATTCTATAGAGCATTTCCCTACATTATCTTCCTTGGTCCTTTAACAATCTCATATAGCAGGTAGAGCAAATAATATCATCTTTAATTCAATTGAGATAATTGAAACTCAGTGTGGTTAGGAAAATTGCCACAACATCATATATGTTGTCAGGTTCTTTTATAGGTTTAGTAGGTTCAATTGAATCTAAGAAATGACATTTTTCTAAGTGTTAATTTTGAGAAACTTATATTAGCCTAAAAACTTGTCATAAAACTTTGATTTTTAAGAAGTCAATGGAGTATATAGGTCTACCTCATTTTAAATAAAATGAGTAGGTGAGATTCCATATTTTCAGAAAAGAGAAAATTAGAATGGGTGGGAATTATTCACTTTATAAAAGAAATCTTAATTTATCAAAAGAATGTGACATAACTTATTTAAATAGTTCCTTTAAATGTACAATAGAATATTTTAAGGTATCTTTATTGATGTATGTATACTGGTACATTTTAAGTGATCAAATTTATTGTAAATAGGCAAGCAAGAATATACAATGAATTCCTATAAGTAAATAAGAAAAAGCAAACAAAACAAAAAAGGACAAAATGTATTGCCCCCTGGGTCATGGACGGTGAAGCCTAAAAGTTCAAAAAACATCTGTTTAAGAAGGAATACTAGTCCCCACCGTCTTTCCTTCCTACTAGACACATGGTTGTCCAGCCAAGGACTACATTTCCCAGCATCCTCCTAAGGATGCATCTATAAAACTAAGTAGTGCTAATGCAACATGAGGGGAAGGGAAGTGTGCAGCTTCTGACTTACATGCCTATGAGAAATTGCTTTCCCCAAAATTCTCCAATCTTTCCTCAATAGTTGGTATGTGGCAACAACCTAACTAACCACAAAGACAAGGACGAGAGCCTAAGTGATGGCAGTAAAACAAATGGAAATGTCCCTGAATAACTGCATGTTGCAAGCCACCTTACTAGCCCGGACTACACAACATAAGATTGCTATGCAAGGAAGAAATGTCTTTCTTTTTTAAACTACTATATTTGGGTGTAGGGGCTATTTGTTATAGCAGCTTAGACTTTATGTCAGCTAATGCAATGTTCAACCTAACCCATAATCTATGAAATGCAAGTTAAAACAAGGTACCACTTCATACTCTAAGGATTGGTGATATCTTGTGATGGTAAAAACATCTTGTGATAGTAAAAATTGGCAATATGGAAAAGAAATTGTCATATATTTCTATCAGGAGTATAAATTGATACAACCACTTAGGGAACAATTTGTCAATATTACTAAAGTAGAAAATAACCATCCCCTGAAACTAATTTGTTTACTTTGAGGCATTGTAACTTTACATATTGAGGCATATCTAGAGTGGTTATAACATCACTTGTATTCACAAAAATTGGAAACAACCTAAAAGTCCATTAATAAGAGGATGGATAAATAAGTTGTGATATTTTCATATAATTGAGCACAATCAGCATTTAAAACAAATGAACCACATCTATACGAATCAATATGAATAAACTTCATAAACATTTTGTGAGAGAAAAGGAAGCTGAAGGATATGAACAATATGATAGTGTTAGGTAAAATCAAAATATGCAAAGCATAGTTATTGTTTTGACTGCATATATATTGTAACAAAGGTCTGAAAATGCAGTCTGAAAGAAAACATACCAGATTCTTGATAGTGGTGTCTCTGGAGAAGGAAGATATGGAGATGAATCTGTGGAGAGAAACAGAGGACTTCAAAATTATTCATAATGTTTTATTTCTTTTGTGGAAAATGTCCTGCAAAAATTGTTAATATTTGTTAATTACAGCTATTGGGTACAATCAGGAAGAGTGAATTTTGTGCATCTCTCCCCAACTCCCCTTTCAATGACACCATCATGATGGCTTGAAGCTGGCCACAGTGGAAGTATTTACATCACAGAAATAAGCAAATGTTACAAATCATAACTTTTTTTCACCCCCACTGGAGAATCAGTTGTTAACATTTGTTTACACCTCTAGATACAATGTATCTTTTAATTAGTCTTACTACTTTTTAATTTTTAAATTTTTCAAAATACAAAAAAATTAATCTAATTTTTCCAGAATTTTTTTTCCACAAAGCATCCTGTACATATGTCTTGCAGGGTGATGAAAAAAAAGTAAAGCATCTCTAAGAAAGCTATAACCAAACAGGTTTTATTTGGCTTTTGAGAAAACGTGGTTTATTTGTGTTGGGAGAAATTCCAGACTTCCTATTTCTTGCATAATCTCAGGAGAAAGTGTCTTCAAATCATATATGACATCCTCTGTGCAATAAGAAACTTCCTGCCTCTTCTCAAAAAAGATAACGTCTTTCATAACTGCCAGAATCCCTACATTTGCTTCATGAAATTTTAGTTGTTGAACCACAATTTTGATTTCTACTTGTGTTAAAATAAATCTGGATTAAAAGTGGTTATGATATCACCTTGAAAGTCTATATCGTTTGAGCAAGTCTCTGCACCTATAATCTAAGGTGTAATGTAATCACATTTTCTGAACCCCAGATCAGGATATGTGGTCATACAAATATGGAGATCATGGGGCAGGATGTTTGACCTCAGTCCTGTCATTAAGATTTTGGGCTTTCTATTGTTCTAACCACTGTACCAGGCAACAATGACTATTTATTCTTCATTAATCACAAAGAATGTTTTGTCAACCTTAATTCTTGGAATGATTATTTTAAAATCACTTACAATTTTTTATTAAAAAGTAAAATATATTCAATGTAGAAAACATAGATGTCAAAAAATAACTTAAGTAAAATCATCCATCCATAATTTCGTGACCCGAAGACAATAACCATTAATAGTTCAATAAATAATTTTTCAGCTTATTTTGTGTGTATTTACATTTTCTTTTCAAAATAATATTAGATCTTATACACTGGAATTTTTATTGAGGTATAGTTGGTACACAATGTTACATTAGTTTCAGGTGTACAACACAGTGATTTGACAAGTCTATATTTTATTCTATACTTACCACAAGTGTAGCTACCATCTGTCACCATACAATGCTATTACGGTATCATTGACTATGATACATTGACTATGCTGTACCTTCCATCCCTGTGATTTTTTCATTCCATACATATAAACTGTTTTAATTGGCTTTTTCCACACAAGACCCTATCATTAATTTATTTCAAAGTCACTTAATTTTCTTCAAATGTGTTATTTTTATAGCTATATAACATTACATAACTGTAATCAAATTCATAGTTGTCTGCAATTATTCCATGTGGTAAATAATGATGTGGTTATCATCCTAGTAAATCTTGGCACACATCTCTGCTCCTTTCTTTGGGATAAATCTTAATCATGTAACTTCTGAGTCAAAAATTATGAATATTCTTCAAATGTGTTTTGCTTATTATCTTTATGAAAATGGGTTATTCACATAAAAACTTTATATCACACACAAAAATACATTTCAAGTATATTAAAGACAAATGTAAAAAGTAAAATTTTGTATCTTAGAGTAAGATTTATGAAAATACTTTTTATAACATCAGGTTTGGGAAAAGAAAAATACAATCAACAAAGGTAACAATAAATACTTTTGAGTATACTAAAATGTAAAACTCTTGTATAACAGAAGACACTATAAAAGACAGACTGGGAGAAAATGTCTGCAACCTATAGAATACAAAAGAGTTGGGATCCAGAACATAAGAACACTTATAAATCAGTAAGAAAAATATAAGCAATAGAAAAATAGAAAATGGGTGGAGAATATGAGGAGCAAGTTTAGAAAGGTAAAAAAAAAAAAAAAAAGTTAAAAAAGGCGGGGGGGAATATGAATGGTTAATCAACTTTAGGAGATGAGCTCAAATTTACTGGAAATAAACAAAATGTAAATTAAACTAACAAACTGGATCATATCCATCAGAGTGGCAAAAATTTTAGAGTCTGACATCAAATTTAACAAGAATGTGATATAACTGGGACTCACATGTTGCCAATGAGAAAGTAAATTGGTTCAAACATATGGATGAGCAATTTGGTGATATTTGGGAAAGCTACAAAGAACCACCTCATTCAAGCTCAAGCCTTTCCCATAGTTGCTCATATCCAGTGACTAACAGAGGTGGGTATATAAACATCTAACCAGTTTGGCCCAACCCCAGATGATTGACAGGTCAGACCACAGGTCAGCCTGTGTGACTGGTTGAGGCTGAGGCAGCTTGACTTCTCTTCCCTTCCACAGGTACCAAGAGCATTCTCTAATTAACATTCTTCAGGCTGAGCTCTGACTCAGGGTCTGTTTCCTGGGGAATCCAACCTATGAGGTTGTTATCAGGAGTGGGATGACAAAGGTAATACGAGGTTTTGGAAATGAATCATTTGCCACCTGGCTAGCAGTGAGGAGCTCCTAATCAGTGGTAAATAAAGCACAAAGAGTCCCTGGCCAAACTGGCTACCTATAGTGGATTAAATAGTGTTCTCCCCCATCACAATGTTCATGTCCATCCAGAACCTCAAAAGATGACCTTATTTGGAAATAAGGTCTTTAACTTTTTGACACCATACACACAAAAAAATTCAAAATGGTTGAAAGACCTAAATGTGAGACAGAAAACCATCAAAATCCTAGAGAAGAACACAAGCAGCAACCTCTATGATATCATCCATAGCAACTTTTTACTAGACATGTCTCTGGAGGCAAGGGAAACAAAAGCAAAAATGAACTATTGGGACTTCACCAAGACAAAGAGCTTCTGCCCAGTGAAGGAAATAATCAACAAAACTAAAAGGCAGCTTACAAAATGGGAAAAGATACTTGTAAAAGACATACCTGATTGGAGGTTAGTATCCAAAATATATAAAGAACTTACCAAACTCAACACCAATAAACAAATAATCCAGTTAAGAAATGGGCAGAAGACATGAACATTTTTTCCAAAGAAGACATCCAGATGCCTAACAGACAAATGAAAAGGTGTTCAATATCACTCATCATCAGAGAAACACAAATCAAAGTTACAATGAGATATAACCTCACATCTGTCAGTATGGCTAAAATTAACAACATTGGGAAACAACAGATGTTGGTGAAGAGAAAAGAGAAACCTCTTACATTGTTGGTGGGAATGCAAGCTGGTGCAGCCACTCTGGAAAATAGTATGGAGTTTCTTCAAAAAGTTAAAAATAAAACTACCCTATGACCCAGCAATTTCACTTCTAGGTATTTAGCAAACAATAAAAAAATACTGATTTGAAGAGATACATGCAGTCCAGTGTTTATAAGCATTATCAAGAATAGCCAAATTATAGAAAGAGACCAGATGTTCATTGACTGATGAATGGATAAAAATGTGGTATGTACTTATATACATACACACACACACACACACACACACACACACACACACACACACACCGTGGAATATTATGCAGCCATTGAAAAGAATGAAATCTTGTCATTTGCAATGAGATGGATGGAACTAGAGGGCATTATGCTAAGCGAAATAAGTCAGTCAGAGAAGAACAAATGCCATATTATTTCACTCATATGTGGAATTTAAGAAACAATACAGATGAACACAAGGGAAAGAAAAAAAGGAGAGGGAGACAAACCATAAGAGAGGCAGGTAACTATAGAGAACAAACTGAGAATCGATGGAGGGAGGTGGGTGTGGAGTGGGCTAAATGGGTTGGGTATTAAGGAGTACACTTGTTATCATGAGCACTGGGTGTTACATGTTAATATTACCCTAACAATTAACTAATGAGAATTTAAATAAAGACTTGAAACATTAAAACATTTTTTAAAAAAGACAATAGGGTCTTTGAAGATGTAATTAGCTAAGGATTTCAAGATATAATTATCTTAGATTTAGGATTGCTTTAAATCCAATGACTGACATCCTTATGAGAAAAGCGGAAACATGAAGACAGAGAGAAATAAGGAAGTTGGAGGCATAAAGTATGAAGTCGTAAAGCCATAAGCCAAGAGATTTCAGGAGCCACCAGAAACATAAGGAAGAATTCTCCCCTAGAACATTCAGAAGAAGCATGGCTTGACTGATACCTTGATTTCAGACTTGTAGCCTCCAGAACTATGAGAGAGTAAATTTCTGTTGTTTAAGCCATCCAGTTTATTATGACAGCCATAGGAAACTAATATTTGGTCTGATTGTTAAAACTTTCACCAGGAGGGAATTGAAATGGTATACCAGTGGAAAGACATGCAGTAGCTGGTATAAAGTACCAGATGTGTCCACAGTTTGGAAAGTTGTAACTATAATGTAATTCACTAGCTATTAATAAGATAGGTTGACACTCTGGAAAAGATAAGGGAAACCTGAAAGCAATTTACAGGCAAATGAGAGCCAAATGTGGAGGCAAGAGGACCATTTTGAAGCATACCATACAATAGGGTCTCAAATGCTAGATAGAGATGATAGAGAAAGCAGGTTGCCAGGCTTAGGAACTAATTGTGAGAACAGTAGACCTCCAAAAAAGATGAAACTTCCAGCCAAGGACATTTGAGTTGATTTCAGCTTCTCCTTCAGTCTTCAAATTCCTAACTCTCTGAGCCCTCTGGGGCTATAGAAGTGGGCTACCCCCCCTATTAATAGCAGTGTGCCCCCATACTTGAAGAGAGTGTTGAGACCTCCACCCACAGGATATGTATCCCCATCAGAACCTAACCCTACCTCACCTATTTACCTCAGCCTATAAGTAGGGTTAAGATCACGTCCCATATGTGTGTGAGAATAGAGTGTGAGCCCACATCCTTCTCTTTCCTATGGGAATGGTTCCTGACAGCATACCCAATAAACCTCCTGGGAGTCCATTTTTATCTCAAGACCTCTTCTGGGAAATTCTACCCAAGACAATAAGGATTGTTACTATCCCAGGGTTTGGTTATTTGCATACAACTTCATGTTTTTAAATAAGTTTCAATGTATTAAAAGAAGAAATTGGGAAGCAAGGGTGATGAAACTAGTATCTTTAACTTTGTCCACAGTAGATCTGACAGCTCCGAAATCTCCATAAATTGTTCTAAATTCTCTGGCCTTCCACTAAGTTTTATTAATGAATTTAAGAACATTTGACCTGTAATAGCTCTACACAAGCTTACAATTTGCTAATGGAAAGACTGCCTGAAACTAAAAGCAGGCTTTGCACAACATAGCCTTCTTGCATATTGGAAACAAAGGGCTCTCAAGGGATTTCAGGTTTAGAAAGTCACATTCATGCTTGGAAATTTATGGGTTTAGCATTTTCCATTAGGCTATTTCATATCTTTAAGTTTTAGATCAGAGGATTGAGAATACACAGGCATGGTCATGGAACATTAACTGGAAATAATGAAGCTCTCTCGAGTACCTCTATGCCATTCCAAGGGAGATACTTGATTTAAAGTCCATGTAAAGTCCACTGTGCCTTTCCAAATTAAATTATTTGAGACTAAATGTGAAGAGTTAAATAATTCTTAATACAACAGAAAACAAATTCTCATGGTGATATGACCCAGAGGAAAATTGGCAGTGATGCTTCTTCTTTAAGTTGAAAGGCATTGATGACCTTGAATTTCAGTTAAGGCAGAAAGAGCTCTACCTAAGTGAGAGCAGACATTGTTCCAGGGGCTTCCACTCAAGCCACAACTGAATCATGGCTCATCCAGTTGTTGAAGTCTCATTCAAGTGTAACTGGTACACAAAAAGAGGAAGTGGGGTTGACGTTTGTTTAAGGCAGTCTCAGCCAGTGCTAATATAATTTCCTTTACCGGCAAAATGAACAGAGAAGTCAAGATATGTGAAGTCATAGTCTTCAGCACTCAGTCTAGCATCTTATTACACTTAAAGCAGTGCAGATGCATTGGCATGAAAGGATTAAAGTTTAAGAGCTAGGCCAAAAGCACTTCATTCTATGAAACCATCATGAAAGCCAAAAAAAAAAAAAAAAAAAAGACAACCATAGAACAGAAGAAAATATTTGCAAATCACTTATTGGATGAGGGACTGAAAACAGAATATATAAAGAACTCTTAGAATTCCATAGTAAAGAAACAACCTAATTAAAAATGAGCAACATCTTTCAGTAGATATTTCTTCAGAAAAGATATATGAATGGACAGTAAATGCATGAAAAGGTGTTCAACAACATTAGTCACTTAGAAAATGCACAATAAAACCACAATGAGCTATCACTAGGATGCCAGAATCAAGAAGACAGATATAACAAATGTTGGTGAGGATGTGGAGAAATTGGGAACCCTATACATTGCTGATTAAAATATAAAATGGCGCTGTAGCTTTAGAAAACATTTTGGCGGTTCTTCAAAAAGTTGATGTAATTACCATCCAACCATCAACTCTACTCTTTCATATGTACCCAAGAGAAATGAAAACATATGTCCACACAAAAACCTATACACAGGGTGCCTGGGTGGCTCAGTGGGTTAAGCCTCTGCCTTCGGCTCAGGTCATGGTCTCAGGGCCCTGGGATTGAGGCCCACACCGGGCACTCTGCTCTTCAGGGAGCCTGCTTCCCCCTCTTTCTGCCTGCCTCTCTGCCTACTTGTGACCTCTCTCTCTGTCAAATGAATAAATAAAATCTTTAAAGAAAAAAAGTTCTTTTAAAAAAAACCTATACACAAATGTTTATAATAATCAAAAAGTGAAAACAACCTAAATGTTCATTAACTGATAAATGGATAAACAAATGTGGTATATCCACACAATGGAATACTATTCAGCCATAAAAAATTATGAAGTACTGATATAGCATGCACAAACCTTGAAAACAGATACTAGGTGAAAAAAAGCAGTTGTATAAACACACCATATGATTCAATTTCTATGAAATGTTCAGAGTGAGCAAATCTAGTGAGACAGAAAGTAGGTCAGTAGTTGCCTAGGGTTAGGAGTTGGGTCATAAGCAGAGAATGCTAATGAGTACCTGTTTCTTTTTGAGGAGGAAAATTTTCTAAATTTAGAATGTGATGATGGTCACACACATATTTCAATATATTAAAACCATTGAATTGTATTATATACTCTAAATGGGTGAATTTTATGATATACAAAATTATATCTCAAAAAGACAAAAAAACCCTTTAAATTTACTTCATTAATTCTTCATTAATTCATTAATTCTTCATTTAATGAACTTCATTAAGACTGCTCTATCCATTATTTCTCTAAGCCTAGGTCAGAAATAGAAAGGAACTGTTCATTCTTAGTCTCCTGGGGGAAAACCTGCATGTTATTCTATAGCATATCTGAATTTTACTTCATCTATGTATATTTTTCATCCAGGCTAGAGCTATATACAACATCTTCCTAACTAGAAAGTATATAAGGATGGAGAATTAATGTGAAAGAGCTTTTTGAATGCACTTACTTAGCTTGGTGATACTATTGCCATAATACTGAAGATCTGTGTAACTGCTTATTTTCCGTTCTGTATCCTTCACTGTCTTTGTGGTGAATCATATTATTTTTCAGTAAACATTCCATCACTTCTGAACCTGCCCCACCTAGGAGAAGTGTATTTCCCAGTGAAGTTGGGTTTGCTTGGGTGACTTGCTTTGGCATAGTAGTGTGGCAAGTAGTGACTCCTGCTAGTTCCAAATAGATGCTTGAAGAAGCTTCTGGACTTTCTGCCAACCTTCTTCTAACTATCCAACAATAGAAGTGAGCATTCCAGAAAAAATGTATCTCTTTCAGACGAGTCCCAGAGGAAGGTCACATGAGCAGAACTGAAGTGAACATCGGCCCGAAGCACGATTACCTGACTGGCCACGACCTTTAAAAGAGAAATAAATGTTTGTATTCCACTGGCTTTTTTGTTTTACACAGCTTATCATGGTGAAAGCTGACTAATGCAATTATTTTATTCATTGAGAAAATATATTTTGAGCACTACCATGCATTAGATTCTGTGGTTATTTTCTAATATATAAAACTTGGTCTCTTCGGGACGCCTGGGTGGCTCAGTTGGTTGGACGACTGCCTTCGGCTCAGGTCATGATCCTGGAGTCCCGGGATCGAGTCCCGCATCGGGCTCCCGGCTCCACGGGGGAGTCTGCTTCTCTCTGTGACCTTCTCCTCGCTCATGCTCTCTCTCACTGTCTCTCTCTCTCAAATAAATAAATAAAATCTAAAAAAAAAAAAAAAAAACTTGGTCTCTTCTATTGTCAAGCTCCTTATAGACTAGAAGGTAAAATACAAAAGGACACAATAAACAAAATACAAAATATGTGGTGAGTGACATGACAGATATAAAACATAGTAAGAGGATTTGAGCAGAAAGATATTCTTTCTGTTTTTTTAAAGTTTTTTTTCTTTTTCTTTTTCTTTTTTTCTTTGGAGAGAGCGAGCACAAGCAGGGGGAAAGGCAGAGGGGGAGAGAGAGAGAGAGAGAAACAGACTCTGCTGAGCCGGGAGCCTGATGTGGGGCTTGATCCCACGACCCTGGGACTATGACCTGAGCCGAAGGCAGACACTTAACCAACTGAGCCACCCAGGCACCCATGAAAGAGACAATTTCTGACTCAGAGGGATCACAGAGCTTCTTGCAAGAGGTGGTATTTCCATAATCAGTTATTTTAGGAGATGAAAATCCAATTGTATATAGGTTGAAAGTAAAAGATATTAAGAAGATATTATGTGTATATATATATATATACATTATATATATATATATATTATATCGTATATATCCAATTGTATATATACAATTGTATATATACAACCCAATAAATTGGTGAAGGTAATTTAATATGCTGATTTAATATCACAGAATGAACCTTAATACATTATAGATTTCCAGTTGTTTACAAATATTTTCTTTTTAACTTTTTTGTGGGTAAACTAATTTCTCTTTCCTTTTCTTTCTTTCTTCTCTCTCTCATTCAATTTTTTTTTCTCATTCAATTATTTAAGGCACACTCACACCACAGAGCACTTCCAGAGGTGAGGTAATTACTTTTCCCTGAGCACAAATGTGCTTCACGGTGAGAACATAAATCAAGTTCACTTACATGGAGTGTAACACTTACAAGTTCACTTGAGGGAAGAGCTTAGAGGAGAGGTGGGACAATTAGAAAGCTGTCTCCACTGATTTTAATATTGGAAGAGGCCTTTACTACTTTAATCCCACTCCATCATTATCCCGGTGAGGAACACAGGTAGAGACAAGCTGAGGGACTCATTCAACCACACAGCTTGTTAAATGGCAGCCATGGGACTGGGGAGTAGGCCTCTTGATTCTCCATTCTGTTCTTATATTTATTGGTCATAACCCCAGTCAGATTTTTTTTTTACCTTGCCTATGGTGAGTTCAAGCTAAAAACTGAATGTAAAAGTAGTTTGGGGGCACAAGTACCTATAGATTCTGGACAGTTTACATACGCCTGGACCAAAGAGGACAATTGTGACTTCACAAGGGTGGACCACAGTCATACAGGCATAAGGGCCCACTGTGGCCAGAACTTATGAATTTTTTCAAGATTGGATAATGTTCTGAGACAAGATTATTGAGTGGGGAAGACCTTTACAAATAGAGGGGATTGTGTGGATAAAAACAAAGAAATGGGGACATGCACTTAAAGAAAAGCCAGTGGTCTTATTCGAGGGCATGTGAAAAGTGTCTCTTAGTTGAGATAGGAGTGTGGGTCCTATAGCCCACACTGAGATAGTGATGAATTCACCCACACAAGCACCAGGGTGAAGAGAAGTCCACACCCAAGGACTAAACAAATTGCACTTCTCACTAGGTGCCACTGTAAGACAGAGAACAACTACAGCTCTTGTGCTTTCCCCAAATGCTAGGTCTGCCCTGACTGTGATGCTAGACAAGACTCTGGAATTTACATCATCTTTCAAAGTGGAAGAAGTGGGCAGGGAAAATTCTAAAATGACTGAAAAACCCTTATGGCAATAGGTTTACTTGGAACTGACTACATTTTAAAAAAAAATTCTCATTTGATTTTTTATTTTAAGCCCACTGTAGTTAACATACAGGGTTCTATTAGTTTCAAATGTACTTTACAGTGATTCAACAATTTCATACAACACCCTGTGTTCATTGCAAGTGCACTCCTCAATCCCCATCACCTATTTCACCCCTGCCCCCAGCCGCCTCCCCTCGGTAACCACCAGTTTGTTCTCTATAGGTAAGAGTCTGTTAAGGTAGAGGAAGATGCAGCAGAGTAGAAGGACTCTACACTCATCTTGTCCCATGAACACTACTAGATAATGATCATATCATCCTAAATAACCCAGAAATCAACCTGAAGATTGACAGAATAAACTCCACAACTAAAGGGAGAGAAGAGGCAACACTGAAGAAGGTAGGAAGTGTGGAGATATAGTTTAGAAGAGAAATGGATCTTGAGCTCTGCAGAGGGGAGAGAGCCATGATCACAGAGAAGGGCAAGAGAGAGAGGAGCACACAGGGGAACACAAAAAGAGAACATTTTCTCAAAGCGATTGGCTTGGAAAGTGAGAGGGGCTGAATTATATGAGCTATTGCAACCAGTGGAGCTTAAAGCCTGAAGTTTTAAAGGTCAGTGGGATTGTCTTGGATAGAGCATGGAGGGCACTGCCCAACTCCTAAAGAAAAGGCAGGCAAGCAACCACAGTTGTACGGCATGGAAATAGCAATCTGAAGAGCACCTAGGGCATGAAGTGGAGAGATTATTTACTCTTTCTGAAAGGCAGCATTCATGGAGACACTATTCCAGGGAGAAAGAAGCTGGCCAGTGCCATTTCTCTCCCTGGCTTCTCAGCATAAACACAGAGCCACCTGTGCGAAGCAGGCAGGGCTGACACTGGCTGCCTAACTTCCTTACACCAAGTGCCACACCTCTGCACTCTGGTGGGACTGCCCTTCTCAGGAAAGCTTGCTGCAATCCCAGTGCAGTGGTCCCCTTCCACAGAAGACTAGCAGAAACCCCTGTCCACACCATGGCTCCTGACCAAAGCATTCTACAGGGCTTCAGTTCTATTGAAAGGAATATCAGGCTTCATTCCATGAGCAAACCAGAGCACATCTAGTCAAAACTCACCACATTTAGGCCAGGGACCAAACACTGCCCACTACAGGCAAGGAGAGCATCTGCAGACAACTGGTCAGAAGGATACAGTAGCCAAAACATAACACCACAGCGCATGCAGCACACACTGGAGACACTCCCTGAAGTGCCAAGCCCTGGGCACAATATGACCTTTCCTTCATAAGGGCATTACCTTTAAGCAGGTGACATAACTGGCTTTTCTAAGAAAAAGGAAGAGACTTAGACAAAATGAGAAGATGAAGGAATTTATATCAAATGAAAGAACAAGATAAGGTCATCGCCAGAGATGTAAGTAACAGACTAAGTAATGTGCCTGATGGAGTTATTTTGTTTTATTTTGTTTTCATTTTTGTTTTTGTTTTTTGAAAGGGAGTGGGGAGGTAGGGACAGAGGGAGAGGGAGAGGGAGAGACGATCCCAAGCAGGCTCCATACCCAATGCAGAACAACACAGGGCTTACTCTCACAACACTGAGACTACAACCTAAGCCAAAATCAAGAATCAGACACTCAACTTCTGAGCCATCCAGGCACCCTGATGCCTGATGGATAATTTAAAGCAATCCTCATATGGGGCGCCTGGGTGGCTTGGTGGGTTAAGCCTCTGCCTTTGGTCCAGGTCATGATCCCAGGGTCCTGGGATCGAGCCCCACATCTGGCTCTCTGTTCAGCGGGGAGCCTGCTTCCCTTCCTCTCTCTCTGCCTGCCTCTCTGCCTACGTGTGATTTCTGTCTGTCAAATAAATGAATAAAATCTTTAAAAAAAAAAAAAAAGACACACACTGGGCTTGAGAAAGGAATAAAAAACATCAGTGAGACCCTTACAACAGAGATAAAAGAGTTTAAAAGAATCAATAGGAGATGAAGTGTATAATAAACAAGATTAAAGACACCCTTGATGAAGAGCAGGCTGGAAGAAGCAGAGGAACTAATTAGTGATATAGCAGATAAAATAATGGAAAAGAATGAAGCTGAATAAAAGAAAGAAAGAATTATGCAACACAAGAATAGACAGAGAGGGGCGCCTGGGTGGCTCAGTGGGTTGAGCCGCTGCCTTCGGCTCAGGTCATGATCCCAGGGTCCTGGGATAGAGTCCCGCATCAGGCTCGCTGCTCAGCGGGGAGCCTGCTTCCCTTCCTCTCTCTCTGCCTGCCTCTCTGCCTACTTGTGATCTCTCTCTGTCAAATAAAAAAAAAAAAAAGAATAGACAGAGAATTCAGTAATTCCATCAAATGTAATAACATTTGTATTATGAGTCACAGAAAAAGAGAAAGAAAAGGGGACAGAAAATTTATTTGAGTTAATAATAGCTGAAAACTTCCCTAACCTGGGAAAGGAAACAGACATTCAGCTCCAGGAGGCACAGAGAACTCCTATCAAAATCAACAAAAGCAGGCCAACACCAAGACATATTGTAATTAAACTTGCAAAATATAATGATAAGAAAAAATTCTAAAAGCAGCAAGACAAAAGAAGTCCTTAACTTATGAGAGAAAACCCATAAGCTTACCTGGAGATTTCTCAATAGAAACATGGCAGGCCAGAAAGGAGTGGCATGATATATTCAACGTGTTAAATGAGAAAAAATATGCAGCCAAGAATATTCTATCCAGCCAAGAATATTCTATCATTCAGAATAGAAGGAGAAATAGTTTCCCACACAAACAAAACCTAAAAGAGTTCATAACCACTAAATCAGCCCTGTAAGAAATATTAAAGAAGATTCTTTGAGTGGAAAAAAGAGACCAAAAGTGACAAAGACAAGAAAGGATCAGAGAAAATCTCCAGAAATAATTACAAAACAAGTAGTTAAATGACAATAAATACATATCTATCAATAACTACTTTGAATATAAATGGACTAAATGCTCCAATCAAAAGATATAGGGTGTCAGAATCAGTTAAAAAACAAGACCCATCTATATGCTGCCTACAGGACTCATTTTAGACCTGAAGACAACTGAAGATAAAAGGTGTGGGAATGGAGAAATATTTATCATGTAAATGGATGTCAAAAGAAAGCCAGAGCAGCAATATTTATATCAGACAAACTGGATTTTAAAACAAAGACTGTAAATGGAGATAAAAAGGGACAATCCAACAAGAAGATATAACAATTGCAAATATTTATACCTCCAACATGGGAGCATTAAAATATATTAAAAAATTAATAACAAACATACAGTAATTCACTGATAATAATACAGTAATATTAGGGGACTGTAACACCCCACTTCCATCAATGGACAGTTCATTTAAGAAGAAAATCAACAAGGAAACAATGGTTTGAATGACACACTGGATTAGACGGACTTAATAGATATACTCAGAACATTCCATCCTAAAACATTCAAGGGCACATGGAACATCCTCCAGAATAGATCATATATTAGGTCACAAAACAGGCCTCAACAAATGCAAAAAGACTGAAGTCATACCATCCATCATTTTTTTAAAAGACTTATTTATTTATTTTAGAGAACACGATGGGGAAGGGGCAAAGGGAGAGGGAGAGAGAGTCTTAAGCAGATTCCACACTAAGTGTGGTGTCTGAAGCAGGGCTCAATCCCATGACCCTGAGATCATGACCTGAGCTGAAATCAAGAGCTGGCTACCCAACTGACTGAGCCACATAGGCACCCTACCATGCACCATTTCTGACCACAACACTATGAAACTAGAAGTCAACCACAAGAAAAAATCTAGAAAGACCATGAATACATGGAAGTTAAACAACATGTTACTAAAAGATAAATGGGTCAACCAGGAAATCAAAGAAGAAATTTAAAAAACACATGGAAAGAAATGAAAATGAAAACACAACAGTCCAGAACCTTTGGGATGCCTCAGAAGCAGTGTAAATGGGGAGGCTTATAGCAATACAGGCCTACCTCAAGAAGCAAGAAAAATCTCAAATAAACAACTTAACTTTACACCTAAAGAAGCTAGAAGAAGAACAAGTGAAGCCTAAAGCCAGGAGAAGGAAGGAAATAATAAAGATTAGAACAGAAAAAAATCATAAACAAACAAACAAACAAAACCCAATAGAACAGATCAATGAAACCAGGAATTGGTTCTTTGAAAAAAATTAATAAAATTGATAAACCTCTAGGGAGACTTACCAAAAAGAAAAGAGAAAGGCCCAAATAAATAAAATCACAAGTGAGAGAAGAGAAATAAAAACCAATACCACAGAAATAGAAACAATTATAAGAGAATATTGTGAAAAACTATATGCCAACAAATTGGATAACCTGGATGAAATGGATAAATTCCTAGAAACATATAAACTACCAAAACTGAAGTGGGAACAAACAGAAAATTTAAAAGACTGATAACTAGCAAAGGAATTGAAGCAGTAATCAAAAAATTCCCAATAAACAAAAATCCAAGGCCAGATGGCTTTACAGGAGAATTGTACCAAACATTTAAAGAAGAGTTAATACCTATTCTTCTCAAACTACTCCAAAAAATAGAAAAGGAAGGAAAACTTCCAAATTCATTCTTTGAGGCCAGGATTACCCTGATACCAAAATCAGATAAAGACACCACTAAAATGGAGAACTACAGGCCAATATCTCTGATGAACATAGGTGCAAAAATCCTCAGTAAAATACTAGCAAACCAAATTCAGCAATACATTAAAAGAATCATTCACGGGGCACCTGGGTGGATCAGTGGGTTAAAGCCCCTGCCTTTTGCTTGGGTCATGGTCCCAGGGTCCTGGGATCGAGCCCCACATCGGGCTCTCTGCTTACCAGGGAGCCTGCTTCCTCCCCTCTCTCTGCCTGCCTCTCTGCCTACTTGTGATCTCTGTCTGTCAAATAAATAAAATCTTTAAAAAAAAAAAAGAATCATTCACCATGATCATGTGGGATTTATTGCTGTGTTGCAAGAGTAGTTCAGCGCTGGCAAATCAATCAACATGATACACCATATCAATTTTAAAAAAAAGGATAAGAACCATATGATCATTTCAATAGATACAGGAAAAGCACTTGACAAAGTACAAACATAGCTTCATGACAAAAACGCTTAATGAGGTAGGGTTAGAGGAAACATACCTCAACATCATAAAGCCCATCTATAAAAAAAAAAAAACCACAGCTAATACATCCTCAAATGGGGAAAAACTGAGAGCTTTTACCCTACAGTCAGAAATAAGACAGAAATGTCCATTCTCACCACTATTATTTAACACATACTGGAAGTCCTAGCCATAGCAATCAGACAAGAAAAAATAAAAGGCATGCAAAATTGGTAAGGAAGAAGTCAAACTTATACTACTTGCAGATGACATGATACTCTATAAAGAAAACCCTAGATTCCATCAAAAGCTACTAAATGAATTCAGTAAAGTCCCAGGATACAAAATCCATACACAGAAATCTGTTGCATTCTTATACACCAATAATGAAGCAGCAGAAAGAGAAATCAAAAACTCAATCCCATTTTCAAATGCACCGAAAACAATAAGATACCTAAAAATAAACTTATCCAAAGAGGTGAAAGATCTATACTCTGAAAACTATTAAACGTTGATGAAAGAAATTGAAGAGGACACAAAGAAATGGGAAAACATTCCATGCTCATGGATTGGAAGAAGAAATATTGTTAAAATATCTATACTTCCAAAAGCAATCTACACATTTAATGCAACCCCATCAGAATACCACCAGCATTTTTCACAGAGCTAGAACAAACAATCCTAAAATTTGAATAAACCCAAAAGACCCCAAGTAGCCAAAGCAACTTTGAAAAAGCAAAGCAAAGCTGGATTCATCAAAATTCCAGACTTCAGGTTATGTTACAAAGCTATAGTGATCAAAACAGTATGGTACTGGCACCAAAATAGACACGTAGATCAATGGAGCAGAATAAAGTGTCCAGAAATAAAGCCACAACCGTATGGTCAATTAATCTTCAACAAAGCAGGAAAGAATATCCAATAGGAAAAAAAGTTCTCTTTAACATATAGTGTTGGGAAAACTGGATAGCCACATGCAGAAGAATGAAACTGGCTCATTTTCTGTCACCATACAAAAAAATAAACTCAAAATGGATGAAAGACCTAAATGTGAGACCTGAAAACATAAAAGTACTTGAAGAAAAGCACACGCAGTAATTTCTCTAGATTTGACCAAAGCAACTTTTTTATAGATAGGTTTCCTGAAACAAGGGCAACAAAAGCAAAAATAAAGTATTGGCACTACACCAAAATAAAAAGTTTATGAACAGAGAAGGAAATAATCAACAAAACTAACAGGCAACCTATGGAATATGATAAGAAATTTGCAAATAACTTGTCTGGTAAAGGGTTAGTATCCAAAATATAAAAGAACTTATAAAATTCAACACACCAAAAATTAATAATCCAATTACAAATGGGCAGAAGACACGAATAGACATTTCCCCAAAGAAGATATCCAGATGCCAACAGATACATAAAAAGATGCTCAATATCACTCATCATCAGGGAAATGCAAATCAATACTAAAATCAACAACACAGGAAACAACAGGTGTTGGCAAGGATGCAGAGAAAGGGGAACTAACACTGTTGATAGGAATGTAGCCACTGTGGAAATAGTATGGAGCTCCCTCAAAAAGTTACAAATAGAACTACGCTGGGACTCAGCAATCCCACTACTGGGTATTTACCCAAAGAATACAAAAATATTAATTTAAAAGGATACATGCACCCCAATGTTTATAGCAGTATTATCTACAAAAACCAAATTATGGAAACAGCCCAAGTGTCCATTAACTGATGAATGGATAAAGAAGGAGTAGTATATATATGTACATATATATACATTGGTATATACATGTATGTATAGGATGTACATATACGTGTGTGTGTGTATATACACATATATATATGGATAGAGCTAGAGAGTATTATGCTAAGTGAAATAAGTTAAGAGAGAGGCAAACATCATATGATTTCACTTATATGTGGAATATAAGAAAGAAAACAAATGAACAAAGGGGGAAAAAAGAGACAGAGAGGCAAACCAAGAAACCAAATCATAACTGTAGAGAACAAACTAATGGTTACCAGAGGGGAGGTGGGTGGCAGGATGGGTTAAATAGGTGATGGGTTTAAGGAGCACACTTCAACGAATACCGAAGTGTTATATAGAAGTGTTGAAACATATATTGTACAGCTGAAACTAATACTGTGCTTTATGTTAACTAACTGGAATTATTTTTCATTTTTTGAAGAACCTCCATATTGTTTTCCACAATGCGTGCACCAGTTTGCATTCCCATCAACAGTTCAAGAGGGTTCCCCTTTCTACAGATCCTCACCAACACCTGTTTTTTCTTGTGTTGTTTTTAGCCATTCTGACAGGAGTAAGGTGATATCTCATTGTGGTTTTGATTCACGTTTTCCTGATGATAAGTTATGTTGAGCATCTTTTCATGTGTCTATTGGCATCTAGATGTCTTCTTTGGGGAAATGTGTATTCGTGTCTTCTGTCAATTTTTTAATTGGATTATTAATTTTTGGTGTGTTTAGTTTTATAAGCTCTTTATATATTTTGGGTGGTAACCCTTTATGAGTAAGTCATTTGCAAATATCTGTGGTTTTTTTTTAATCTTTAAGAAGAATGAGACCTTAAAATAGGCTTTAGGTTTAGTTATAGAAACATATAGGCAGTTATATATGTATACTTCGGTCTGTGACTATGAAAGTCATACACACAGGAAGGGAACAACTATTCATTTTTTTAATATTTTATTTATTTATTTGACAGACAGAGATCACAAGCAGGCAGAGAGGCAGGCAGAGAGAATGGAGGAAGCAGTTTCCCTGCTGAGCAGAGAGCCCGATGCGGGGCTCCATCCCAGGACCCCGAAATCACGACCTGAGCTGAAGGCAGAGGCTTTAACCCACTGAGCCACCCAGGCACCCCAAGGGAACAACTATTCTAAACAAGGCTATATATCTTAGATATCCAGGTGACTGGGTTCTTGGCCAAATGTCTTGTTCCTTTAAATAACTGTTTCATTTCATTCCCTTTGCTAATATAAAGTCCTATGAATTTTCCATATATTGTGTTATAACTAAGACCTAACCAAAACCTACATACCCGAAAGAAAAATCAACACATTTGCTGTTTTTCTGTACTGAAGCCATGCTTTGGAAATGTGGAATTTCCTCCCAAATGTTTCTGTTAAACCATCACTACTCAGAAACTCCAAATTCTTTAAAAAATACATTTATAATAACAGAAACTTCAATATAGCCTTACTATACTATAAAAGAGCAGACCATCAATACACTAAAAAGACTCAAAACCGTTGCAAAATTATACAGACATTTTTGGTAGTCTGAATGTTAACTTTGACTTAGGTACATTTTTGTGAAATCAATCAAAAGAACAGGCAAATATGTCCTTCAATTTCTTTCAATCAATTTTAGGATAATCAGTAGGTCTCCAGTAGGATACAATCTCTTTGAGCAATGGATTGCAGAAAACTGATTCTGACATCTCCAACAAACTCCAGTGGGAGCATTGAAGTGGACCTAAAAATGTTGGGCCCCAACATGATCTCCAGGCCTTTTCCAGCTGTCACGTGCTTTGATTCTACTTCTTTTTTCATGAAACTTTTAGACTTATGGATTGAAAAATGAATCCTTTAGAGTTTTAATTTTTTTCTCCCAATAATATATGTTTCATCCAAAGTCCATTGGAATTAATTTTATTCAACTTTCTAAAAGTTGATTCAGATTTTTTCTTTATACTCACACCTATGGAGGGGGGTTAAAGCTGGAGGAACTGTACTATCCCACGTATCCTTCAATCTCAGATCAATTAACTCTCCCTTGTTGGTTGCAAGTAATTGTACATCTCAGTAAGGAAAATTACTACCCCACAAAAAGAGAAAGTGAGTATGATTTTCCATTAGGAAGAGAACCAGTTATATCTCAGCAGAGGTCGCTCAGTTCAAACTGTTGCCTAATCCCTATATTACCATACAGCTTTATTGGCAGATTCAAGGGTAGGATTGAGTTTGGGTATGTTTACGGTCTTGATAGTTTGCTTTCAAACACAATCTTGCCAAATATAAAGCTTAGAAATATAAAGCTCAGAAACAATTGCAATCATTGTAATTGTGTAAAAAGTATGACGTGCTAGGAAGGAGTGCCACAAGATTACAGAGAAGAAAGGGAGAACCAGGAAGAAAAATAAGATAATTTTAAAGATCCCAGAAAAGAAGTTTAACAGCATCCAAAGTTTGAATGGGGAAAGCTATTCAATTAACAGTAGAATATAACATAAAAATTACAAGTAAACAGAGGTGCCTGGGTGGCTCAGTGCATTAAGTATCCAACTCTTGATTTCAGCTCTGCTCATGATCTCAGGGTTGTGAGATTAAGCTCTGTATTGGGCTCCTCACCAAGCATGTAACCCACCTAGGATTCTTTCTCCCTCCGCCCTCCCCTGCTCCCTTCCCTCACACCCTCTTCCACCTCCGTCTTTTTCTCTCTCTCTGGAAAAAAAATAATAAAAAGTAAACAGAAAACAAAAAAGGATGGATTTGGAAAACTAAAAGTAAACAGTGGAAAATGAGAAATTACTAGTCTGAGAAAAGAACTAGTACTACAGAAAAATAAGGTAAAAATAAGTCATAAATGCTAATAACCTTCTCATCAGCATAGTTGATGTATGTTTATACCACTGTGTTTATTCTCATCTTGGTGCTTTAACCCATAACTATGTTGTTAGAGGGTATTTAAGTATTTTGTTAATATACTCTTAAACTTCAGGTAGGTAAATAAATAAGTGAACAGTAATTAAACTACATATATACATATATATTAATTAACAGAAGGTTAAGATAACTGAGGTGGAACTAAAACAATTCTTTAACTTTTCTCCAAAATATTATTTTTCTTAGGTCCATTCAAAAAGAGTATGCCCATTAGGGGCACCTGGGGGGTTCAGTTGGTTAAACATCTACCTTTGGCTCAGGTCATGATCCTGAAGTCCCTTGTCCAGCTCCCTGCTCAGCAGGAAGTTTGCTTCTCCCTCTCCCTCTGTCCCTCCCCACTTCTGTTCTCTCTCTCCTTACTCTCTCTCTCAAAAAATAAATAATAAAATCTTTTTTAAAAAAAAGAATATGCATATTAAACATAAATTCACATGCATATAATATCAAAGATTTGCTATCAGCATTTACAATTAAAAATATTTTTAAGTGATAATCAAAAATTATACCAAGATTTTTACAGGATTAAAATCCAGGTTTTATTAAACATTTTAAAGAAAAGTTGACAAGTGTGACCAGAAATATCTTCATGATGATGGGTAAAAAGACTATAATAAATTAATTTAATTTTTTCCACTTTAATTTCTTTCTTAGAAGGTTTTTTCTCAAAGAGTGTTTAAATTTTGCTGTTAATTCTTAATTCATAAATAATTTACATTTAAATTCATCAATATCTTTAAATTGACAAAGTAATTTGAGATAAAGTACCTAAAGTACATGTATCTAGACCCTTTTAATTTTTCTGGGTGTACAAGATACCCATTTTTTTAAAAGATTTTATTTATTTATTTGACACAGAGAGAGATCACAAGTAGGCAGAGCAGCAGGGAGGGGGGAGGAGCAGGCTCCCTTCTGAGCAGAGAGCCCGAGGCAGGGCTCAATTGCAGAACCCTGGGATCATGACCTTAGCAGAAGGCAGAGGCTTAACCCACTGAGTCACCCAGGCACCCCACAAGAGACACATTTTAAAGCAAGACTCCTGAAGTCCAGGGGGAGTTTTCAGTGGATACTACTCAAATGCCTTTCTTTGCAAGAGAACTTTGATGGAATCCTGAACCAAACTGAAGGGCTATCTATGTGAGCAAATTTCTGTGCTGCAGATCTAATGAATATAATGCTTTGTCTCTTTCTTCAGAGAAGTAAGGATCAGCATTGTTTATTGGAAGGAACTTAGACATACAGTGCAACAGCAAGAGGAGAGGATTGGAAAGGTGATGGCTTACCCTTGGTCATTTGGCTCCTGTGAACCAGAGCTGCAAGTGAGATGCCCATCTTTTGATTTTTAGAGCCTGCTCTTTTCACTTCCTGGTGTTTTCATTATTTTTCTTTACTTTCTCTAAGCCCAATTTTTAGAAGTAGCTTTGGAAATTAGTCTTAAATATTTAAATGCATGACATCAGGTGAAAGAAAGGCTAATTGCAGTTTCCCCCGTGAGTAAGCATTAGACACGTGATTGCAAAACATATGCAGTACAGCACCTGCCTTACAAATGGCTTTCTTAAGGACACAGTGCAATTAAGCCATATTTCTGTGCTGATGATCAGAACTCCTGATCTATACCCCAAGTTTAGTTACTCGCTCATTGTATGATCTTTCAATTAACATTTATTGAGCAAACCACTCCGGAGAAGCGCTGAGCTAATAGCAAAAATGAGTCTCATTTTTTGAGCAATTATTGGCACTATTTTGAAAATTTTCCATATGTTAAGTTATTTAACCCTCAAAACAATCCCACAAAGTTATATTCATTTTTTTTTTTTAGGATTTTATTTATCTATTTGAGAGAGTGAGCGAGAGAGAGCACAAACAGGGGGAAAGCGCAAAGGGAGAGAGAGAAGAAGACTCCCCACTGAGCAGGGAGCCCAAAGCAAGACTTGGTCCCAGGAGCCTGACCTGAGCAGAAGGCAGATGTTTCACCAACTGAGTCACCCAGGCACCCCCTAAGTTATATTCTTAACTGCATTTTACAGATGAAAAAACAGACTCAGGCCAAGTAACTTGCCTAAAGTCACAGGGTAGATGGTAGGGTCAGTGTTCAAATTGAGACAGACATTGAGCCCAGCTCAATGAATATGATGAAATCTGTCTCTGCAGACTTCAGGGGTCTGGGAAACAATCTCAGACAGTGGGGTAGATGTTTCCAGTTGTGTGTGTGTATGTGTGTGTTAGGGGGTAGTTCACTCTATTTAACCTTTGTCAGCCTTGAGGGAATATAAATTGTTGCAGCATAAATGCCAAAGGGAAAAGAAAACATTAACATTTAGATCCTAATGAATCTGATTTTTGAATTGGATTTTTCAATTACAAAACAGGCATGAAAAGCAGGCAGTATTCCTATATGATAAGAAGGGAGGAAAGCTATATGGAGTTCCAGGCCAGATGTCTAGACTAGTTTCATGTACGGGGGGGGGGGGGACAACCAATCCACAAGAAATGGAGGAAAGTTCCCATTCCACTCCCAGGGATAGTGGGAATAAGATGATCAAAAGAGGTAGTTGTATGTTTGATAGAATTTGGAAATACTGGGGGCAGGAGGAGAGTTTAGGAGTCTGGTTGTTCTGGTGTAAATCAGGGCAGAGCAGCGTGTTCCGGCTAAGAAAGGGTCTAGTTTGTGCTCCTGAGCACATCTGGCGTGGTGGGGATACTAAGCTGAGAGGCAGCTAACAGCAAGAGAGCTGGGTATGGACCACCTGAAACAGGGGACAGGATGGAAGACATGACAGAGACTTGGAGGAAGCCACCCCTGGTGGAGCTAAGTCAGCAGGAGGAGGCCAGTAGGTCTTCCTGAGCCGAGCAAGAGGGGAGTGTGAGCTTAGTAGTGGCAACCCCAGTGGAAGGCCAGCACAGCCCCGTCAGCAGGGAGGAGAGAGAAGCAGAAGGAATTACGTGTATCGGAGGTCTTTACCCTCTCCCATCAAGGGCAGGACAGTCTCTCTCCCTCCAAAAACTCAGAGGCCAACCTTGAGGAGTTGGGTGGGGTTTGGAGAAGTGCAAATAAGAGTCTAAGCAATGATTTTAAAGACAATGTTATCAATGGTATATTTAAATTACTGGATCAAATTCAGTGAATAAAGCTGAAGTACATTTGGTGGCTTTATCTCTCAGAGCAAGAGGAGTAGTCCTTTTTTTTTTTTTCAATCCTGCTCTGCATATAAATAGTTAACTACCATTAAATGTGGGAAGTTTTATAGGAGAATGATTAAAAAGGCACTTACCATGTGTCAGGCACTGTCCTAAGCACCCTGTTGACTACCTTAAGTCTTTCAACATTCCCAGGAGTTGTTGCTATTTTTATCCCCATTTTGCAGATAAGGACACTGAGGCACAGAGAAGTAACTGACTCAAGGTTACACCGTCTATAAGTGTCAGAACTGGGATTGAACCCAGACAGTCTGGCTCATGAGTCTATGCCTTTAACCTCCATGTTACGCTTTGCATACATGAAGTGTGAAGAGAGTACAAAGATGATGTGATGTACTCTGCCCATTGGCAATGTAGGCTCCTCAGAGGAAGTGGGGCTGGGACTTGGCCTTGTGAAGAAGAAAGGAAGCAAAGAGGGTAAAAAACAAGGAAGGCAAAGGCACCAAATCCTAAAGCAAGGCCCATTCAGGGAAGAACAGTTAACTGGGTCTATTTCAATGCTTTGCAGTCAGTTAGGCTCACTCACTAGCTAACTGATCATCCAGCTATGATTAAAATTCAAGCCTCAGCAAATAGTCAACATCAGGAAAATTAAATCTGAGAATGCAGTAAGTCTACTGTGTCCCCCAGGCTGGAATACACAGCAGGGAGGAGAGTGTCCGGAGAGGGTGCTGGAGCCTGATGAGCTGTGCCTAGAGCCTGAGCCCTCACCTTCCCAGCTCATGACAAGCTGAGAGCCTGAGGAGAAAAGGGAATCAGAGAAGGTATCTGGGAAGGTGGACATTCTCTCAACCTGTGAAGTGTTCTGAACAATTTTTCTGACTTAGAATATTTTCCTACATGTTTACTGGCCATTTGTATTTCTCATTTTGTACATTTTTAGTATAGGTATTTTGTCTTTTTTTTTAATTGATTATTCATCTTCTTAAACACTTGGCTTTTTTATATACTTAGGATATTAATCGATATATGTTGTGAACGTTTTGCTCAGTGATTATTTACCTCTTAAACTTTCAGAAAGTGTTCTTTATACAAAAGTTTTAAAATTTCATGGGATTAAATCTATACATTTTCCTTTATGGTTTATTCATTTGTTTATACTACTAAAAAATTCTTTCTTACTCTAGTTCAGAAAAATAGCCCTATGTTTTCTTACATTGGCTTTTTGGTTCCATTACAAATTAGAGGTTAGCAGCCCAGATTCTGAATGCAAAGGAGATGAGGCTAAATCCTTATTCTACCTTTCTCTGGCTGTGAGAATGTTCCGTCCTTCTGTTTCCTCACTTACTGTGAGCCAGGCACTCAAAACTCCAATGAGAGAAGCTGATGAGATTACGCTGATGGGAAAACTGCTATGTTGAGGGGCAAGATTACTGGCGTGGAGATTTACAGTAAATGGGAACTGAAACCGAACACCGATTCGCCTGTGTTCTCACTCATTTCAGTTACCAATTCACATGAACATTATAATTTTGTTTCTTTACAACATTATAGAATACAGTTTGCTAGCATTTTTCTTTTTTTGAGATTTCACCAAAAGAAAGAATGTTGTGCTTTTTTACTTACAGACGCATTTCCTAACCTTGGTGCTTAAACGACCTGTTGGCTCTGCCTGGTATTCAGAATCTCTGGTGTCTTCTGAGGCCTTTGTTATCATATGTGGCCTCTTTCAAAGACACTACTAAATGTCTGGGCCTGGCAGACAGTCTCTCTAGCAGGACCTACAAAGGACAAGGGGTCCAGAGAGAGATAGATCTTCTGCTTGATGAGTGACTCTTAGTAGGTTTTCCTGTCAGGAATGAAATAAATATGCTGTAAGTAGGTGATAGGAACATACCACTCCCCCAGTGTTGCTTGAGGCAAGAACTCTCTGTGGATGGTGTGGGGTTCAGTTCAGAGTCTTTTTTTTTTTTTTTAAGTTTTCATTTAATCTGATTAGAAACAGCTGGAGAATCAGAATGACTGCATAACTTCTCCCATGATGCAGAGGGAAAGAATGCTCACAGTGACATAACCTCAAGTTACCATCCCGGCTTTATTCGCACAGGAAAGCAATTTGCATTGCATAAACTACAAACCCCAAACTTCTTGTCCTTTCAGTGTTCATCTTTACGTCTCTTCAGATTAATAGTGCCTCCCTGCTGCAGTCATGCAATCACACATGCTTATTATTACATACTTGACACTTTTTGTCTTTACAAAGAGGTTTTTTAAAATATTCATATCAATTTAAGATTCTTAATGATCAATAGTAATTATTTTCATTATCTAATCATGGGCAGAGTAGGGAGAATTTTCTCTAGACAGATGGAAGACTGAGAGGTTGACCCAGCCTGAAGAAATATGTTCCTGGGAGAGCAGAACCTGGTTCTATTGCTAACAATTCAGCCTCAGGATAGTGGTGCACCCGTGACCCCCCACATGCACAAGCCTGGCTCCAGCTCCTTTCTGGAAATCTTCATCCCAGGCAGTGGCCCAGTTCTGTCCTCAGATCCTTGACTGAATCCTAAACAAGTTTCACTGAGAAGCTGGAGGAATTTTTTGCTGAACTTTTCTATTCTTCATTGCATAATGCAGAACATAAAATCAAAATTTTAAGTGTCAATCTCACAGAGCCATTGGCAGAATAAACACTACAACTTCTGTATCATGTTTTAAATAAAACAAGTTGCCCAATGATGAAAACTAATAGTACTTAGTTTTGAAATGTGAAAATACAGAAAAGAAAGAAGGGAAAGGAAAGAAAAAAGATAATCAATAATCTTACTACCTCCAAACAACTATTATTAACATTGTGTTATCAAAGATAAACTTGAAATGGATAAAAGACCTCAACATGAGGCAGTTATCTTAGATATCCAGGTGACGCCAAAAAAATGGGCAGAAGACATGAACAGACACTTCTCCAAAGAAGACATACAAATGGCTAACAGACACACATGAAAAAATGTTCATCATCATTAGCCATCAGGGGGATTCAAATCAAAACCACATTGAGTTACCACCTTACACCAGTTAGAATGGCCAAAATTAACAAGGCAAGAAACAACAAGTGTTGGAGAGGGTGTGGAGAAAGGGGAACCCTCTTACACTGTTGGTGGGAATGCAAGTTGGTGCAGCCACTTTGGAAAACAGTGTGGAGATTCCTTAAGAAATTAAAAATAGAGCTACCCTATGACCCTGCAATTGCACTACTGGGTATTTACCCCAAAGATACAGATGTAATGAAAAGAAGGGCCAGTGTACCCCAATGTTCATAATAGGAATGGCCACAGTTGCCAAACTGTGGAAGAGCCAAGATGCCCTTCAACAAATGGGTAAAGAAGATATGGTCCATATATACAATGAAATATTACACCTCCATCAGAAAGGATGAATACCCAACTTTTGTATCAACATGGATGGGACTGGAGGAGATTGTGCTGAGTAAAATAAGTCAGGCAAAGAGAGTTAATTAGCATACGGTTTCACTTACTTGTGGAGCATAAGGAATAACATAGAGGTCATTAGGATAAGGAAAGGAAAAGTAAATAGGGGGAAATCAGAGAGAGAGACAAACCAGGAGAGACTGTGGACTCTGAGAAACAAACTGAGGGTTTTGGAGGGGAGGGACGTGGGAGGGTTAGGTGAGCCTGATGGGGGGTATTAAGGGAGGGCACGTATTGCATGGAGCACTGGGTGTGTTGCATAAACTATGAATCTTAGAACACTGAAAAAATAAAATAAAATTTAAAAACAAGCAAACATTGTGCTATGTGTTCATTCAGTATATAACATTTTATTCTCTCTTGCTCTTTTCTCTGTTCTCCCCCATCTCATCCAGAGGTTGCCTACTTTATTTTCTTCCACAAATAGGGCAGAGAGGTGAAAAGGGAAATGGGTACAATGGGACCCACAGTCCTGAAACATTGTGGGGGTTAATAACCCACTATGGTCTTAGATCTCCACACACCATGTTTTTCCAGCCCCCACTAGACATAGAATATTTATCATTTTACTTCATAATTATCTACTACTATCTCAATAGAGGTTAGTGTATAACTATATGTAAGCAGGGATGAGATGAAGAGTGGAAGCGTGTGGGCAGGTTACAGAAGGACCAATTGTTCCATGGCTGCTTGGCTTGAGCCCTACAAATTCCAGGTGCTGCAATCTAACCCTACCTCCCGCCTCTCCAATGGCTCTTATTTTGTCATAGCTGGATAGTTTTAAAATTCTTTTTCTTCTGGCAGGTTAGAGACAGTTAAGGCTTACCAAACATTCCATTTGCTCATTGACAATTCTAACTCTTCTTCAGGGAGGCAAAGCTGTGTGATTAACTCTCTCTTTCCATCCTGACTAGACGGACTCGTGTTCTATCCAGATGGTGCAGCTCCAAGATGGAGTACTGAGGGATCATGTGTTACAAAACTCTTGCTGACCCATGTGGAACACACTGTGTGAGAGTGAAAAATAAATGTGTTTTAACTCCTTAAAATTTGGGGTTTGTTTATCATAGCACAATCTAGCACATTCTCACTAAAACAACTGGAGTCCCAGTTGACACTATACTTTGATGTTTTTGTGTCCTTAAAATAAGGATTTGATCATAGTATTTCCTTTTTTTTTTTTTTTTTACAAAAGATTTTATTTGGGGGGGGAGCACAAGCAGAGGGGGAGAGAGAGAAGCAGCCTCCCCACTTAGCAGAGAACCCAATGTGGGGCTCAATCCCAGGATGGTGGGATCATGACTGGAGCCAAAGGCAGATGCTTAACTGACTGAGCCACTCAGGTGTCCCAGTATTTCCTTCTTTAAAAATTATCAGGGTCTTCCCGTGACCTAAATGGTTAGGTACAAATGCTTTACTCTGATGGGCTATCTGGCCAACCTGTCCATGTCAGGTAAATCTCCTGGTTTTATGCCACCCAACCTATATCCTAAATTGTAGGCACATTAATTCCTACGCCATTCCTCAAGATGCCTTTTCCTGACTATCCCAGTCCTTTAAATGTTACCGGATCTTTGTTCAGGCTGTTTTCTTTGCTAAGCTGGCTCTTGTGTTTCTCTATTTGGCATATTGTTACTTATCCTATAAGACCCAGTTCAAACATATCTGTGAAGTTGAACCCAACTGCACAAAGCATTTTCATATCCCTCCTGCCACAGTGCTTGGTAAAGTCTCTTCTTCAGAAAGTCTCCTACCACATGATTTATTTACATGTGCACTTTTCCAGCAAGATGGTTTTCTTAAAGGTGGTAACATAAGGTATTCTCTTCTAGCACAATGGTGCTAGATAGACAGGAATATGGATTCTCTATAGAACCTACAGTTGTGGCCACCGGAGTGGTCTACCAGCAGCATTAGCCTCTCTTTTGCCAGTCTACCTTCCTTAATCATTGGTGTGTAGAACTGATGTTTCTGAAGCCCATTGTTATGTAAAGCAGCTTTAAGATATGTCCTCTGCCTACTCTTCTTCCCCTAACCAGAATGTTAACCCTGAATCAATCCTACATCAAAATTTTAGAACCAATACTTAGTACCACTATAACAACATCTATCCATACGAGATGCTTATCAAAAATGTGCTGATAATAAAAAGAATAACAGCTAATGGTTATAGAGCACTTACTGTGTGCTTGGCAATACACTAAATATTTATATGCGCTATTGTATTCATTATGCCCAGGTTGCTGCAGCTGGTAAGTAGCAGGACTGAGATTTAAACCCAAGTTCTCCAACTTCAGTCTTTGTAGCAATTAATTAAGGAGCACTTAGAGTTGATTCTTATTATCCCAAACAATAGCGCATAAGCATGCAAATCACCTCCTGGGAAAACTTCTGTTCAGGAGTCAGGTCTACAGATGGCGTGACGGGCTGCAAATACACCATTGTCTGTAACAGACACACCTTTGCCATTTCCAGATGGTCAGAGTGGGGTCAGCATGTTGTGTTTTCCGGATCACACTGGTATGGCACAGTCGTTAAAGCTTCGTTGCCTACAGAACTAGCTCCGGTCCCAGTTTGCTGCTTACCAGTCAAGTTGTAAAGGGTTCACTGGAGAGTTTGGTAGTCAGGGCCAGGGTCCCCAACGAGAAGATACGGAGTCAGGACAGCTAACAAAAGCAGCACTGACATCCTGTTTTGCACCACACTAGCATTCTACTTTGCAGCTTTTGCAGAAATGACTTCTGCAAAACGTCCCCAGACAAGACAGTTAACCATAAAGCATTTGTCACCATCACAGACAAGAGGCAATTAAGACATAAGCCCCCAGATGTCAGCAAAATAGACCACCCGCACATGGACATTAACCGAATAGGTAGAGAGATACGTGACCAGAGCCCTGATTGGCAGGACTCCGCACACCCTGATTGCTGAAGATGGTTCCGCAAAACAGCTCATAAAAATCCCTAAACTTAGAAACTCTAAGGGCTACCTTCTCGGGTCCCCTCCCTCTCTGAGAGCTTTATACTGTCGGTCAATAAACTTTTCTTTTCTGCCCACCACTCTTTGGTCTACCTCTTCATTCTTTGAAGCACTGCGACCAAGAACCATGGGCCCTGAAGGCAGAGAATTCCTACAATAAAGTGACACTTGCAAGTTCTTTAACTTGCAAGTGGAGGGAAATGCGAGACTTAGCTCATAGGGTGGTGTGAGCATTATGTGAGATGATGCACATTAGACAACTATCAAGGGACCCAGTGCTCACTACTGCTCACTAGTTTTCTTATGCATTCTCATTACCGTAAGAGAAAGTGTGCAGGTGTTAAAGTGTTCTCCTCTCGTTAATAGGGTCAGTTAGAATGAGGGCCATCCCTGAGCTATCTGTGAGCCCAACATTCCCCTCAGTACATTGAGAACCAGGCAGCACTAAGCAAAGGCACTGTCAAATGAGGTGTCCAGACCGAAGTCAGTTCTTGACCATGCGAACAGCAGGGTCTCTCAGAGCCTTTTGATTCCATCTCTGGACAATGCAGATAATGACGTGCCATGCAGTAGAGATTTCTAACTTAACTTTAAAAATCAATGTATAAAGAAAATAGAGGTGGAAGTTGTTTGGTTATGTGAAATTTATAGTTTAAGATGTATGGGGGGCCTGGGTGGTTTGGTCAGTTGGGTATCTGACTCTTGGTTTGGGCTGGGGTCATGATGTCATGGGTTGCATGGGCTGGAGCCCCTTGGCAGGCTCCATGCTCAGCAGGGATTCTGCCTGAAGAATCTCTCCCTCTGCCTCTCCTCCACCTGCCCCCAATCCCAAATGAACTTTCTCTCTCAAATAAATAAATCTTTAAAAAATAAATTAATTAAATAAAAAAGATGTATAATCATGTGTAGTCTACTGAGGAAAACAAGCCATGAATTATAAGAATGAATGCTATCTGAGAAATGGACTTAATATTTTCTATGATAAATTGGCATAATTATGCTGTAAATGATTTTTTTTAAAAAGCTTAAAATGTTCATTTGTTCATTCATTCAACATTTTATTTACCATGACTCAGGAGCTGTGCAAGTCACTTTCACATATTGTCTCGTTTCACATACTGTCTCGCTCTCATTCATCTGCCCACTAATCCCATGAAATGGTCAATTGTACAGAGCACAGTGGAGTCGCTCATGTCATGCAAGAGCCTGTGTCAAGCAATGACAGAAGCAGTTGAGCGTACTGGAGCTACAAGGTATTGCCCGTCAGCTGACACCCCAGAACTAATAACAAGCAGAACCAGAAGAGGGCTGCAGGGACCCCAGGAATGATTAAGCCCCTTTAAAAAGGGAAGGAATTTGGCAACAATCTGTCAAACTCTTTGGACCTGACACCCTATGTCTGACCACTAAAAATGGTAACTGCCGCTGAAGGCTCTGATCTCTGTGATCTCTAAACAGAACCAAGATCCCTCACTGCTTAAACCTAAGAAGCGGTGAGTATGAAGAGCTGACCCGCAGACCCAGGCCTTATCTCGACCACAGGCCCACAGACTGACTTCGTATTTGGTTCGTTCACTGCCTGCGCCCTTCTGTTATCTTGTTCCTTGCGTGGCTTGTCTTCTCTCCTGCTCTGGGTGCCGAGTAAGAATCACATCACATGGTGAGCTGTCACGGAGTTTGGAATCCTAAACCTGCTTCTAGTTGTGATTTAACTTTGCTTTGGGATTGGATAAAGCTGACATTGCGGAAGGACACAAGTCGTGTGTGAGCCTTCATAATGTCCTCGAGACAGCGATCTCTTCTCATTTTACAGAGAAAGAACGGAGGCTAGGCAGTTACCCGCCTTCTCAAAATTTATAGCTAAGGCAGAACAAATGCCTATAGTTGGTTTTTGTTTTTTTTTTTTTTAAGATTTTATTTATTTCTTTGACAGAGAGAGACACAGGGAGAGACAGAACACAAGTAGGGGGAGTGGGAGAGGGAGAAGCAGGCTTCCCACTGAGCAGGGAGCCTGATGTGAGGCCCGATTCCAGGATCCTGGGATAATGACCTGAGCCGAAGGCAGACGCTTAATGACTGAGCCACCCAGGTGCCCCATGCCTATAGTTTTTAATGTTTGTATCAGTACTTAAGCATGGCTCCAAGGTTATTCATGCCTCTCCCTGCAGACATACACTTAATAAGTTAAGAATTATCTAGGTTGCCCTTCAAGTCATTTTAGCCCTCAATTCACACTTAAACCTTGCACTCCTTAGGCAGAAACCAGAAACTAAAGGGTTTAAGAGGAGACAATCAGCTTTTAATTACTTGGAGGACGTTCATTCAGCCTGAGATTCACTTCATAGGCTTTTACTCTCTCTTCCTTTAGAAGAATTTTCCTGCTTAAAAGTTACGTCTATGAGAAAGAAAAGGTAAGAAAGTGTAAACTCTATCCATTTAATTTTTCGGAAGAAGAGCTCCGGGAAACAAAAAGTCAGAGGGAAGTAAGAGTTGTACTAGTTCAAATTGAATTTAGAAATATTAAACAACATAGGCAGTCTCTGCTCCTATGACATAAAGTATTTCTAGAAACCACAATACAAGAGACGTCTTTAGAAAGCCCTCTAAGCAGCTGCTGTTGCACTGGCTGACATCTGGCCAGTGGGTAATCTTTATTTTCTCAGGCCATTTTTGATGAACGACACTGTGGTAATAGTAAGAAAATTCTGGACTTCTTAGGCAATGCTGGAAGGGGGCATAAAGTCTTCAAGGTGTAAGAGTCATGTTTGTGTTTTTGATTCCTCCTTTTGGAATACCATTCTGACGGGGATATTAGGACAGTGTGCCATGCAGAGGCTTTGAGACAACACAGACCTGCTTTCAGATTCAGATTCCACTCCCTACTGTGTGATGTCAGACAAACTGTCCACCTTTCTCAGCCCTACTGGTGTTACCTGTAAATTCAGGGTAATACTGCCTAAGTGTAGATTGTTCTGAGGCTCCTTGTTGTCATATTTATACAAAGTTCCAGGGCCCTGGCATACCCGCACTGGCGTTCGAGAAGGTTGCTCATCTGTTATTTCCCCAGGGTCCCCTGCTGTCACCCTCGAGCCTTGGGTGTTTCCTCCACAGCCTGTAAGCTTTGCTCAAGATGCCCTGCTGAGGTCCTGTGGCTCAGCTGCTTGGTCACCAGCTCTCACTGGTGGCCCAGCTATTGCTGTACTTGCCTGGCTAATCTTGAGAGAGCCCGACTGATGTGCACTTTAAAGTTTTCATCACCTGGGAGAGGTTCAGTCACAGAAGTCAGCCTTATCTGTTCTAGCCCCGCAGTTAACTTCAGCTTGTTATTGGTTTACACCCCTCTTGCAAGGCCTGAACACTCTAATAGACAAACCAACAAATGTATCTGCACTGTCCAATTTGGTAACCACTAGCCACATGTGACTACGGAACACTTGAAATGTGGCCAATCATATGGGTGGTGTGACATAAAGTACACAAAAGATTTCAGAGACTTAGGACACAAATTTTTTTAATGTTTAAATATGTTTTTATTGATTGCATGTTAAGACCTATAGGGTTAAATAAAACATCATTAAAATATGTTTCAACGATGTCTTTTTACTTGTTTAAATGTGATTACTAGAAAATTTTAATATGGCTCACATTACATTCCTATTGGGTAGCACTGTACTAGACAAGAAAAGCAAACTTATTAACTATTGTGAAAATATTACAGTAACCAACATCTTCAGTACTATTGGGGCAGCTTTGTCTCTAAAGTAATTAGGGAATGAGTTGTGTATATCCCATGCCCTATGCAATTACTAATATTTGAAGGGGTGTTTGCTGCCTTATATACTGTCATATGGTATGATTCATATGCTGTCTTCATACGCTTCATATACTGTCATACGACTACCATTTCTTTTACTTTTTAGAATAAAGTCACAGATACATGGTTTTCATTTCATAAAAAAGTTAAAATTATGCATAGGTTTAATCACCAACTGATAAAACATTTGTCATATCCCATGAAGAATTTACAGTTATGGAGTAGTATTTGTTTCCTGGTTTATTTATTTGATCATTTAACACATTTTGTAAAGTATTTCCAGTTATTTTGATTAATATAATGTAAACTATTTTGAATAAGCTAGTCACTTTTCAAAAACTATCAGTTGATCACACAAAAATGCATCAAATTCAACAATCAGCTTAATGATTCCCATGAAAGTTCCAGTTTTGAAGAAAACCACTTTCATTTCAACATAAGGATAATTTTTCACCTAAAAAAAACAAACAAAATGGGCCAGTGAAGAAATCAAAGAGGAAATTGAAAAATACATGGTGACAAATGAAAATGAAAACATTATGGTCCAAATTCTTTGGGACACAGCAAGAGCAGTTCTAAGAAAAAAGTTTATGGATACATAGGCCTACCTTAAGAAATAAGAATAATCTGAAATAAGTAACCTAACCTTACACATAAAAGAGCTAGAAAAAGGAGAATAAACAAATCCCAAAACTGGTAGAAAAAAGAAATAATAAAGATTAGAGCAGAAACTAAATAGAAATTAAAATAACAATTTCTATCAATGAAACCAAGATCTTTTTTATTTTTTTTTTTTTTACTCTTTGTAAAGATAAACAAAAATGGTAATCCTTTAGCCAGATTCATCAAGAAAAAAAGAGAGGGGGCACCTGGGTGGCTCAGTTGGTTAAGTGTCTGCCTTCAGCTCAGGCCTTGACCTCAGGATCCTGAGATCAAGCCCCATATTGGGATCTCTGCTCAGCAGGAGCCTGCTTCTCCCTCTCCCCCTGCTTGTGCTCTCTCGCTCTCTCACTCTCTCTCTCTCTGTCAACTACATAAAGAAAATCTTCAAAAAAAGAAAAAAAGAAAGAACACTCAAATAAATAAAATGACCAGAATTGAAGGAAGAGAATTAATACCCAATGCCACAGAAATACAAATAGTTACAAGAAAATATTATGAAAATTATATGCCAATAAATTGGACAATCTAAAAGAAATGGATAAATTCCTAGAAATATACAATCTTCCAAAACTGAATCAGGAAGAAATAGAAAATCTGAACAGACAGATTACTAGTAATGAAGTTGAATTGGTAATCAAAAACTCCCCAAAGGACAAATATCCAGGACCAGATGGCTTCACAAGTGAATTCTACCAAATATTTTAAAAAGAGTTAATACCTATTCTCAAACTATTCCAAAAAATAGTAGAAGAAGAAAAACTTCCAAATCCATTCATTGAGGCCAAGCATTACCCCAATACCAAAACCAAAGACATTACAAAAATAGGAAACTACAGGCAAACATCTCTAATGAATATAAACACAAAATTCTCAACAAAATATTAGCAAACCAAATTCAACAATATATTAAAGGGTCATTCATCAAGTGGGATTTATTCCAAGGATGTAAGGGTGGCTCAATATTCACAAATCAATCAATGTGATATGTCACATTAACAAGAGGAAGGTTAAAAAACATATGATTATCTCAATAGATAAAAAGCATTTGATAAAATACAGCATATGTTCATGACAAAAACTCTCAACAAAGTGGATTCAAAGTTAATATGCTTCAACAAAATAAAGGCCATTTATGAAAAACCCACAGTTAACATAATACTTACTGGTAAAAACCTGAAAGCTTTTCCTCTAAGATAAGGAAAAAGATAAGGCTGTCCACTCTCACTACTTTTCTTCAGCCCAAGTGGTAGAAGTCCTACCTACAGCAATTAGTCAAGAAAAAGGAATAAAAGGCATCCAAATTGGTAAAGAAGAAATAAAACTGTCACTATTAGCAGATGACATGATACTATATGCAGAAAACATTAAAGACTCCACCAAAAAGTTTAGAACTAATAAATGAATTTAGTTGCAAGATAAAAAATTAATCTACAGAAATCAGATGCATTTCTACACTAATAATGAAGCAGCAGAAGGAGAAAGTAGGAAAACATCACCATTTACAATCACACTATAAAACCTAAGATACTTCAGAATAAATTTAACCAAGGAGGTGAAAGACCTATACTCTGAAAACTATAAGGCATTAGTGAAAGAAATTGAAGAAGACACAAACAAATGAAAAGGTATACTCTGCTCATGGACTGAAAGATTTAGTGTTGTTAAAATGTCCATGCTACCCAAAGCAATCCACATATTCAATGCAATCCCCATCAAAATACCAATAATATTTTTCACGGCATTATAACAAAATAATACAAAAATGGATATGGAACCACAAAAGACCCCATATAGCCAAAGGAACAAAGCTGGTGGTTTCACAATTCTGGATTTTAAGTTATATTATTACAAAGCTGTAGGGATCAAAACAATAAGGTACTAGCACAAAAACAGATCAATAGAACAGGATAAAACCCAGAAATAAACCTATGTTAATTAATCTATGACAAAGGAGGCAAGAATATATAATGGAGAAGACAGTCTTTTCAATAAATGATGTCAGAAAAATTGGACAACTACACGAAAAGAATGAAACTGAATAACTTTCTTACACCATACACAAAAATAAATTCAAAATTGATTGAAGACCTAAATGTAACACCTGAAATCATTAAACTCCTAAAAGAAAACGTTAGCAATAATGTTTTGGACATTGGCCTTAATAGCATATTCATGGATGGGTCTCCTCAGGCAAAGGAAATAAAGGTAAAAATAAACTCTTGGGACTAAACAAAACAAAAAGCTTTTACACAACAAAGGAAACCATCAACAAAACAAAAAGTCAACCTACCAAGTGGGAGAAGATATTTACAAATGATATATCTGATAAGGTGTTAATATCCTAAATATATAAAGAACTTATACAACTCAACACCAAAAACCCAATGATTAGATTAAAAATAGGCAAAAGACCTGAATAGACATTTTTCCAAAGACATACAGGTGGCCAACAGACACAGGATGAGATGTTCAACATCATTCATCATCAGGGACATGCAAATCAAAACCACTATGAGAAATCACCTTACACTAGTCAAAATGACTATTACCAAAAAGACAAGGAATAACAAGTGTTGGTGAAGATGCGGGGGAAAAAGGGAATGCTCATGCACTGTTGGTGGGAATGTAAATTGGTACAACCACTGTCAAAACCAGTATGGAGATTCCTCAAAAAAATTAAAGATAAAAATACCATATGATCCAGTAATTCCACCACTGTGTATTTACCCAAAGAAAATGAAAACACAAATTGAAAACATATAGGCACCCCTATGTTTACTGCAGTATTATTTATAATAGCCCAGATATGGAAGCAACCCAGGTGTCTATTGATAGATGAATGAATAAAGAAGATGGTATAGATATGCCATCAAGCATAAAAAAGCATGAGATCTTGCCACTTGTGGCTTTATGGAAGGACCTACAGAATATAATGCTAAGTGAAATAATTTAGACAAAAAAAGGCAAATATCATATGATGCACTTATATGTGGAATCTAAAAAATAAAATAAATTAACAAACAAACTAAATATCAAAATCAAATACAGAGAAAAAACTGGTGGTTGCCAAAGGAGAGGTACATGGTAGGACGGGAAAAATAGAGAGGACCAAGAGGTACAACTTCCAGGTGTAAAATACACAGGGTATATATTTAATAAATTTGTAATAATGTTGTATGATGTTGTATGATGAGAGATGGTGACTACACTTATCATGGTGAGCAATGTGTAATGTATAGAATTGTTGAATCAATATGTTGTACATCTGAAACAAATATATGTATCAATTATACTTCAATACCATTAAAAAATAAACACAACTCTTTTTAGCAATCAAAATAATACTATTTCTTTGTTCTTTGAAATATAGTACATTTTCATTTGATCAATATGTGATCCAAGTAAACATAACCTTCTAGTGCTCTGTAGATTATGACTTTTGAAGGTTCTCAAAATACTCATCCAGTCTAAAAACCGACCTGATATAAGAAATGACTGTTTATGATAATAGTTTACAAACAAAATGATACATGCAGTGTGGAAATAGGCCAGCCAGATTCTCATGACAGATTGATGACTGAAAGTTTTTTCCAGAGTTTCTATTTTCTAAACATATTATTTTTGTGTGTGTACTTATGTGTTATGTTTGATTTTCTGTAAATATTATTGGGGCAACTATTTTGAGAAAAAAAGAAAACTATATATTCATTAAATGGTGTCAAATAAAATTACTGCTCATTGTAACAAGCTAAAAAGAGAGGTCACAGTATTATCCAAGTCAATGAATACATCAAAGTGAAGCTATTAGTCTTATGTACTCTTTGACTACACAAATTATTTTAGTTCATTCTTATATTAATTCTCCTGCATTTTTTCCCACTGAAAAGTAGCCAGATCTTCATTATCTTTTAAAATTCTTCCATGTCAGGGCTCCTGGGTCGCTCAGTCAATTAAGATTCAGACTCTTGATTTAGGCTCAGATCATGATCTCAGGGTGGTGTGATTGAGCCCCACATTGGGCTCCACACTGGGCATGGAGCCTTAAGATTCTTTCTCTCCCTCACCCTCTGCCCCTAGCCTCTACATGCTTTGTCTCTCCCTCTCTGAAAAAAAAAAATTAAATTAAATTTTAAAAAATTATTCTATATCATTTTCATTATCCTTATTTTCTGGGCTTTTTCAACTCATCTTATCCTTCATGAGTTTTAACCATCAGTATTTTTTTTTTATTTTTAGTTTCTATTATGATATCCAGGAGAGATTTTGACATTTTAAGCTCTGTCAGTCCTTTAGCTTACCAATTAGGGGTTCCACTAGGCTCCTTTTTTCTTACTGTATTTGAATTTTAGCATGAACAATAAATATGAAGAAATATATCAAATTAATTTGAAACTGAGGCATACATAGAGCAATTCAAAGGCAATTTTAAATGGTTTTGAGGCTGCATTGTTGTATTAGCTGCATTGCCATTAAATCAAACCATTCTTCTGCTCTGTACAGCCATACATTGAGCTTTTGATGATGAATTCTGGGGTTTTGTTCCTGGATTGCTAGTGTCAGTAATTATCTGGCACATCATTTCCTCTGGAGCCACCAGACTTTGTTAGAAAATAGATTAAGATACTCTCAATGTGGCACTATGTTAAGAGGCATACAGCACATAACTTCACACACAGACATTTCCTCTACATCGAGCACTGATAGAAGTTTGTGCTCTTCGTGCACAAGAAGTCCTATCAGTTCATTCCACTGATTTCCATCAGCAAAGAAAAAAATTATACAGGTATTTTATTATTTTATACACTGGATTATTGAGTCAATTCCTGGGAGAAGATTACTTCCATTTTGATTAGATATTATTGACAATAGACTCCTCTACCTATCTCATTTTATATGTCTGATAATGGAAAAATTTCCACAGACCAGGTTCTGTCTCCCTATGTTTAAATCCTCACTTTTCCTCCACTATCCAGCTACACCAGCGCAGGTGTCACAGGACACATCATTATCACAGGATGACCTCTGGTCCTGTACAATCACATCCCAGCAGACATATAGGTATGGGGGCACAGGCCCCTCACACTGGGGTAGCTCATGGTCACTAAACCCTGCATAGAAGCTACTGTAAACCTCATGGATATATCCCACCAACCCAGCTAAATGTATCCCCAGTGAACTTCCCGTTAGATGGAGCCTCAAAACTTCATGAGCTCTTAAACACACTCAATATGAGAAAAAGGACAAAGTGGACAGAGACAGAAATCTGGACCAACAGTGTTTAAAATATCTTTTCTTAAGGCCCCTGCATGGCACAGTCAGTTAAGCGTCTGACTTTTGGTTTTAGCTCAGGATGTGATCTCAGGGTCATGCATCAGGTTCTGTGCTCAGCCCACAGTCTGCTTAAGATTCTCTTCTTCCTCTGACTACCTCCCCGCTCAAATAAATAAATCCTTAAAAATAAAATCTCTTTTCTTTTCCTTTTCAGAGACATATTTTAAAAGAATATCTGACAATGTGAACACATTGCTAAGGCCCCTCCTGGGGTTCTTGGAAGTGGTCCATAGAAGCCAGGGCCCTGGGGCACCTGGGTGGCTCAGTGGGTTAAAGCCTCTGCCTTCCGTTCAGGTCATGGTCTCAGGGTCCTAGGATCGAGCCCCACATCAGGCTCTCTGCTCAGCAGGGAGCCTGCTTCCTCATCTCTCTCTGCCTGCCTCTCTGCCTGCTTGTGATCTCTATCTGTCAAATAAATAAATAAAATCTTAAAAAAGAAAAAAAAAGAAAAGAAAAAAGAAGCCAGGGCCCTAAAGCATAACTTTATTAGCTTCACTGTAAGTCACCCTCTACGCTTATGTCAGCTTTGACCCAGTGTTCCAGGACATGGACAGATACCTCAGTTCTCTGGTTGGTTAAAGCACTTTCCATGCTCATCCACTGTGCTCTTTCTCCAGATATGGGCACCATTTGCCTCCCTTTTATTCAGAAGTGTTAATCAGCATGGAGAAGCCCTGCTATCATATATCTTAGTGGTCTCAATTTCTCCTAGATGGTCTGCTGCATCTCAATGAAAACATGTCTCTTCCTGGCTTGTTCTGTTAACTCAGGCTTCCTCAGCTAAGCTCCTTGCTTCTGGTCTTCTTGTTTGCTGTGAGTTATGGAAGAAACTATCTTGAAATGAGTGAAGAACATGAAAAGTTACACAAGTTTTATCAGGCAAATTCAAAGAACCTACACAACTTTGTATGCTGACAACATACAAAAGAAAAAAGTTTCCAAGCACATGATGTTATTTATCATATTGTAGATAACTTGGAAATGATTCTGGGAAGAGCATCAAACATCAGAGTAGATGATGTAATGCAAAACCAAAAGAATTTGTAACCCAGTTGTGACACTTGGGAACAGATGTGATAGCTACCTTCTAATAATTGCTGTGTATATTTACAAGGAAAAGAATGAAAAACTTAGCTTACTAGAAAGCAATCTAAATTAAATCAAATGAATTAAATTAAGTAAAAGATGATTAGGGCCAAATGGTCTGAAACTCCATTAGGTTATGAAAATCTCCCAGAGGAGACACAAGTAATACTATTACTCAGCATAGAGAAAACAATATTATCACTGAATGTGTTATGAGTAACTGCACTGTGTTTCTTCCAGGAGACTAAAGCGATGTCCAGACACATGTTTACTATTTCTTTTCTCCACATGCCATGATTCTATGGCAACTGCATCTTTGTTTACACACCACTAAATTATGAGAACAAATGTCTTTACTAATGTAATACTTAAATACAGAGACTGTTGCCTAAAGAGTTCAGTTACTTAAAGCTCTAATTAAAATGTGGTCACGACCTCATACAATAGCTGGATTTTCCATGCAAGCCAATTAATTTGATATTATCCAATGAAGAATGTCAAGCTGGAAAGAAAGATGAGAATGGGGATGGCAAATAAGTTTCATCTAGCAAGCCGACTCCAATTTGTTAGTAGAGTTTGCCTGAAGCTCTGAGTTGAGAAGGGTTTTAGGAAAATAATATGATCCATTAATGAGTCTGCCATGGCATAAGAGAAGCTAGTGACAACTTGTCTGCCATTTGCCAAGCTCTCTTAGATCCCAGACAGAGGTCAGAATCCACGATACCCCTGGCAGTGTGGACATCCTGTACCAGGGTTCTGGAACTGAGATTGATCTTCCTTTGAAGTTTATCAGCAACTGCAAAAAAGACTGGGAACCTATGTTTTAGGCACCACTCCCTAGGTTCTGGAACTCATGGGTATACTATTGAGCTATACACCCTCCAGGGAAAGTCCTTAGAAGCCTTTTTGCACAACTATGTCATTTTAATTATGAAGAGGCTGAGGCCAGAGAAGCTATTTCACCATAAGACATAGGATAACTCAGAGGCAGGGTTGGGACCAGAACCCACACTCCCTGGTGAACTGTGAACTAAATTTTTTGGGAATGGAAGGCCCCTCCCCTACTGCCAGCCTGCAGCACTGCTCTCAGGTCCTGACTGCTCGTAATAGATTACTCTTAAAGTTGTGAGGGATTTGTCAGTCTCTGGGCTGTTGACCCTTTTCCTTCCTAGGTTGTTCCATTTTGGTGTCACAGGTTTGACCTCTTGTTCTTCAGGATCTAGTCACTCACTGTGCACTTTAATTCAGGAGATGTCAATAACTTTGGCTCCTAAAATGTCCAGTCAAAGCTCAGACTGGAATACAGTGTCTTTTATCATGTAAGCAATGAAACTGGATTTTTTTTTACAGAGTTCATTTATTTATTTATTTGAGAGAAAGAACACAAGCAGGGAAAGCAGCTGAAGGAGAGCGAGAAGCAGACCACCCACTGAACAGGGAACCTGATGTTGGGCTCAAACCTAGGACCTTGAGATTATGACCAAGCTAAAGGCAAACACTTAACCACCTGAACCACCCAGGCACCCCGAAACTGGATGTTCTTAACCTGTTTTTAACCTTTTTCAGAACCCTGAACCAGTCCCAACATTCCTGTCTGGTCTGTTAGTGACAAGAGGCAGCTCAGGGCAGATATGAGTCAGACTTGATGTCAACTTTGCCTTATCTGACCTTCAACATGCTCTGCCTAGAAAAGTCTTAGGGACAATGAGGAGAAGCTTCCCCTGCCTTGCCACGGACCTTATTACTTTGCCCAGAATGATCTGATCCATTTCACTTGGCTTCCTTTCACTTGTGTTTTTTTCTCTTTCTATCAAGGGACCTACAATTATCTGACAGCGTGATGACCCCCAGCTTCATTCTTCCAAAGTAGGCAAGACACAGACAAAAACAGAAGAAATAAAATTTCATATCAGCAGAAAGCTGAGTGCCTCCTGACTCCTTTCTACAACTGACATGTTTACTCATATGACCTTCTGAGCTTTCTTCTTTGTTTTATTACTTTCTAGGTTTGGTCATGTGCCACAGCCAGTGGAGATTACCTGCAGGGTATCTGAGTAGGAAGAACTTTCTTTCCTCATGCAAGGACATAAATGGTTCCTGATGTGAGGTTTTGGACCACAAGGTCAGTGTTTTTCTAGCAGTAACTAGGACTTCACTGAATGAACATGAAATCCAAAGTGGCATTATGGTCTTTTCAAATCATGGGGCTTCTTATTTGCAGAGTGCCTGAGAAAACTGCAATAATTCCTCCAACCACCTGCTGGTTTTACATTTCTAGGTCTCTGTGAAGGGGTTCATATTTCTGCCTTATTATTTAACATTAAAAATGGAAATATTCCAATTTCTTATGTAAAGCATTTAGCATAGTGCCTGTGCCTGGCCCATAGCTATTATGATTTTTTTAAAGATTTACTCATTTATTTGGGAGAGAGAATGTGCGCATGCACACACACACACACACACACACAGATGGGTGAGTTGGGGGAGGGACAGAGGGAGAGAATCTTCAAGCAGACGCCCCATGTGGCCTGATCCCATGACCCATGAGATCATGACCTGAGCTGAAACCAAGAGTCGGATGCTCAATCAACCAACGGAATCACCCAGGTGCCCCAGTGCTATTATAACTTTTATTATGCAGGTAGTATCATCCTATGATAAGTACTATGCAGCTTAATCTTCATAAGAACTAGAGTATTATAGAACTTTATAGGTATTAAATAATTTTCAGTCATAATTCCATTTTATCCACAGATAAATAGTAAAATCTACCTCTACATAAAATTTTCCTCATTGGTCCCAATCCATCTCTCCTCTGAACCACCACCACATTTTATTTGTCTGCATTTGTTCTCACCCTCAACCTCCATCATGTCATCAACATGCACAACCCAGGGAATCACCCACCATCCTCTGCATTGTTCTGAGCCCCAGGACATCACCCAGGTCCTCTGCTGAATTTGGCCAATGGAAAGCACCAACAGGAGTTAGGGTTAGGGTTAGGGTTAGGTTATGTATTAGTCAGGTATTAGGGTTCTCCAGATGAACAGAACCAACTGGATGTGTGTGCATGTGTGTGTAATTTATATGACAATGAATTGGCTCACATGAATATGGAGGCTGCTGAGTCAAGATCTGTAGGCTTGCTCGGTAGCTGGAGACCCAGGAAAGCCAATGGTGTAGGGTTCCATCCCAAGCATTGGCATGCTTGAGACCCAGGAAAAGTTCATGTTTCTGAGGAGTTCAGAAGTAGGAAAAAGCCAATGTTCTAGTTCAAAGGCAGTCAGACAGGAAAGATTCTCTCTTAACTTGGGGGAGAGGCAGCTATTTGTTCACTTCAGGCCTTCACTTGTTTGGATGAGGCTCACTCGCCTTATGGAGGGTAATCTACTCCGTCCACCAACTCAAAGGTTATTCTCATTCCAAAACATCATCAGAAACACCCAGAATAATGTTTGATCACATATCTGGGCACACTGTGGTTCAGTCAAGTTGACCCAAAATTGACCGTCACAGTGGATAAAGGAAAAAAAGTCCTGAATATTTCTTTCCTGCTCCCTCCCTGCTTTGGCACCGTGTCTCTGTAAGTGTCTGTGCTTCTCTGTGACTACAGTTCTGGTGGAATAACCTCCCGCCCCCAAGGCTACTGTTCTATTTATTTCCTCTCATACCCTTCCAATCCCCCTGGGGGGATGGTAATATCTCCCTGTGTTACTAGTTTTGGGGAGCCTGAACAATCTTTGCTCATCCTTTCATCCTAATACACCCCTCTGTGGAATATCCAGCATTCAATTTTCTTTATTTAAACCATTTGGGGTGAAAGCTGTTTCCTTAAAGCCCTGATATATACAGTGGTATTCATCTGCTTTTCTTTTTTTTTTTTAAGATTTTATTTATTTATTTGACAGAGAGAGAGAGAGAGATCACAGGTAGGCAGAGAGGCGGGCAGAGAGAGGGAGAAGCAGGCTCCTGCTGAGCAGAGAGCCCAATGTGGGGCTCGATCCCAGGACCCTGAGATCATGACCTGAGCCAAAGGCAGAGGCTTAACCCACTGAGCCACCCAGGCACCCCTTCATCTGCTTTTCTATTTTATAATTATAGTAGGAATATATGTTTATAATCAAAATTTTCAAAAATAAATAATAAAATAAAATAAATAATAAAATAAAACCAACCAGAATCCTACTAAAGGAGATAATCATTATTGACTTATTATTGCATTGCTCCTATTGGTATAAATGAGAAGGGGAACCTTAGCTAAATACTTTGTTGTTGTGTGTGCCCCATTTCTTTAAACATTCTTCAACTTTGATTTTTAATGGTTGCCTATTATTTTGTGATATTTTAACTTTCTTGCACTTGGATTATAAATTATTTTCTGCCCTTAACAGAAACTCATAGAGGTCAATTTACTGTGTCATTCAACTAGCTTGGTACCTTGCACATTAATGTTATTCATTCATAGACACATCATTCACCTCACCCTATCAAAGATGTAAAATAGTTTACAGAGATAAATAAAATATAGTGAGGTAAAGTACATTTCCAAATATATGAGACTAAAAAAGAAAATAAGCATAGTAAAATAAGATGGAGTCAGGAGTAAGGTTAGAATCCAATAATGCATGCCAACAACCTTATACCCTTATTAGAAGTTGGCTACAAAGTTGACTCTAGGCTTTCTAATAGTCCATTCAGAGAGCAGAACACTAGTAGTCACTCAATTGAGAGTTTTCATTAAAAGAAAAACCATCCAGTTCCTCAGGAGAAGTACAGAAAGGCATAATGTGTTCTTTTCAACAATATCTTTATAGTGAAGGCAGTGAGGGGTTTCACAAGGCTGTTTCTGTTAAAAATCTGCCTATATAAGGTGAGGGTATCATGCCAAACTACAATTCAAAAAAAGCAGTTCTACAAGAGGGCAGATGAGATGCATTCCTGGAACACAGCTCTTGATCTTTGATCTAGCTTACTCCAGGAGATGAGTTTAAAGAATCTATAGAGAAAAAGATGGCTTGCATATTCTTCAGGAAAATCTTCCTGCTGGGTCTCTTTATAACATTTATATAGCTATATCTATCTATATTAAGTGGCAGAGTTCTGGTTCCTACAACAGGGTCATTTAGACTAAAATAGATTCTATCCCATCTACAAACACATAAAACGTAACAAAAATTTGTAAACACATAGTGAAGATTGAAAGAAAAAATGGACTTTCTTCTGTTATTGGCAATAAGCAAGAAACGTCTCAGGCAGAGTGATAGGCTTACAAGCTCCTCTGGTGGGCTAGGGACACATCATACCTGGATATGGGTCCAAAAGTCTGAGGTTTTAATGTCCTAAATAGGGCATTTTTATGTGGTCTCAAGCCTCTGCAAAATAGGGAACTGAAATTGGGAAATGCTTTATATAGCTAAGTCCCAGGAAAGAAATGTTAAAAAAAAAACAAAAAAAAACTCTAGTATTAGCTGTTCTGGAAAAGGTTCCAATTTAAAAATAAAAATCAAATAAATGAACAACAACAACAAATCCTCCTATAAGAAATGAAATCCCAGTCCTGCGCCATTTGCAAGTATAGAGCCCTAATCTGTGGGATAATAAACTGCAAAATTAATACAAAAGTGGTTTCCAGACCAGTGAAACTCATAGAACATTTGGCAAGAGAAAACGCAAAACAAGTCTCATGAGACATCCAGAGAAACAAACAACTACAGTTGAGAACGAACTCACAGTAGAAGTTACAAACCACAAAGGAAAATGAATTACCATAAGGGAAAGTCAGCAGATAGAAATATACAGGAAAACATGTGCTCCCCCCAAATTGAAATATCAGAAAGGGACAATATAATAACTATGTTTAAATCATTTAAAAGTTAAAATAGGAAATAGAAACCATATGAAATATCAAGACACTATTTAAATGAAGGAGAATCTATACAGAACTAAAAATCCAAGATATAGCTATTGAAGTTAAAAACTCAAAGTATGGGTTAAAATAACAAATCAGATGTAATTAAAGAGTAAAAAAGACCTGAGGAAATATCTCAGAATTCAGCTCAGAGATAAAACAATTCTAAGATATTAAATGACTTTGAGTTCAAGATCATGTTTAACTTTACATTTATATAGCATTTACTTCAGCAGGCACTGTACTGTGTTCTTTATAAATAAAATCTTTAATTAACTTAATTAATTAATTTAATTAATTCTCATAATAATCCTATTTTTCAAATGGGTTAATTGAGGTACTAAGAGTTTGGTTTACTTACCAAAGCTTCACAGCTCAAGAGTGGCAGAGATGGGATGGGAAGCCAGCTTCCCAACTTGAGGATAACTATCCTCAGGGACTTCACAGCTGCTGATATCCCCTCTCTCTGTGGCACCATTTTACCCCCCACCCCGAATCCCCCGCCCGTGCCAGCTGCATCATTCCTATAGGCATATAATAATGTTCTTCTATTTCCCAACATTAAAAAACAATCCTTCCCTGACATTAAATTCCCTATCAGCTACCAACCCCATTCTTTCGCTCTTTCTCACAATCAGAACTTATAAAAAATTCTACAAAGTCTCTTGACTTACTACTATTTTCTCTTCAGTCCACTCAATGTTTCATCTATATTATACTACACTACCTTAAAACAGTACTTTGAGCTTCATATTCATATATTTGATTTCCTAGTTGATATCTCAAATTTAACTTACCTAAAACCAAACTCTTGATCCCCCACCACCCCCATTTTTATTATAAAAATGTAAAAAATATATGAAAATTAATTATCTCTTTAGAAGCTGTTTATTAATGACAAAGAGAAAATGTAACTTTATTGGCACAAATAACCTTAATCAAGTAAAGTTAATCATCAATAATGTGACAAACAGATATTGTGCAACTCTTGATAGGACACTGTGAGAGGATATATTACTTCTCTGGTTGTCACAGTACTCCAGCTGGTCTTAAGGGTTATCGTGTGTCAAATTAACACACTCCTTCCTTGCTGACTTAAGGCCCTTCACCAGAGCTAATTTACTTTCTTTGAGATTTGCAGATCGTTGGTCTTGGGGAATGAAGGACCAGAAGTTTCCCAGGCCATAGAGGGCAACAAATATGTTCAAAGCCCCCTTAGCTTTCTGATTAGCCCAGCAATCTTTTAGAAAAATGTTTTTCTTTTTTAAGGTCACACAAATGACTTCACTGGCCTCCCTTTGCACATCTGTAGACCTTGTCCTCCTTTGCAGAAAGAACAGAGTACTCTTGCACAACCCCTGGGTACCAACGAACCAGACCTTCTTACAAAATCTCCAAGCATGGAGATAATCCTGCAGCTGACCTCATTGAGTCTGCCCATAATCAAGAAATGTCACAGACCACTGTACTCCCTTAACCGATTAAACCCCTTTAAAAATCCCTGGGCCAGGCAGAAACCGAGGATAGGAGAGGCCTTCAACAAGAGGCTGCCCTCCTGAATAAAGCTCATATTCCTTTCCAGTCAAGACATGTTTCTTAAGTATTGGCCTTTAGAGCAATGGGCAGCTGAACTTGGGCTTCCATAACATGGTTTTCCAGTCAAAAATGTATAACTTGACCTAATCACAAGGAAACATCTGACAAACCTAGATTGAGGGACATTTTACAAAATAAAGGGCCTATATATTTTTTAAGTGTGAGGTGATTAAAAAAAAATGAGACAAGGCAGAAACTGATCCAGATTTAAAGAGACTAAAGATATTAAACAAACGCCTGCTAAATGCAAGTGTAGAAAGCAAACGTTATTTTTCTTTAGCTATAAAAGATATTAGTGAACATTTGGTGATGTTTGAATGAGGTATGAAGTGTAGATAGTTATACACTTATAATACTTATGATAGGTATTAATTTCCTGATTTTGATCATTGTAGTATGGGTATGAAAGAGGATAAATTTGTTTGTAGGAAATACACATTCATAGGCGTCATGTCTATGACTTATTCTCAAGTGGTATAATAAAAAATACATATATATTCATCCACATATACATACAGAAAATAATAAAGCACAAGGAGTATGTTATCAACATTTGGGGAATCTGGTAGAGTGTATACAAAAATGTTTTGTATTATTTTGGCAATTTTTCATTAAGTCAATTATTTCTAAATACAATGTCTTACACACACACAAGTAGAACAAATACTGTAATAAACTCCGAGGTGCTTATCATCTGGCTTCAATTATTACCAACTCATGTCTAACCTTGTTCCATCCTTACCTACACCTATGTGTTCCACTTTTGTATAGTGCTTTAGTCCTATAACATTTTTACAAACACTACTTCATTTTGAGCCTTACAGAAATCCTATAAGAGAAAGGGCAGGAATTATCCTCTTCATTGAGTAGATGAAGCAGTTGAGACAGAGAGAAGGTTAGGAAATGTTCCTTTGTTCATACAGTTAGCTAGCGACAGTTTTAGGACCCAAAGGCTTTCTGGCTTGGGCTCATTGCTCATCTCACCACATATCATTATTCTAAAATAATAATAGTGAAAAACCCAGCATAACGGGATTTCCAGGAGTTTCCTCTTCCTTCCTGAGCCCGTGCTACCATCATTATCTAACTAGCCCAAGATCTCTGAGACCCGAGGTCCATAAAGATATCAGGAAATCCACGACCTCTAAATCCTCCACAGCCCAAATGCTATGCTCTGGGTGAAGACTACTCTCTCTCTCTCTTCACCCCTACATTTCCTGGGAACACGTCTTCATTCGGGACCCTGATATCTCTCTGCACAGGCCTTCACTGTAAAGTTTTCACCTTATGGTTTAATTAGCTGTGATACGTCTGTTTCTCCAGCTAGAAGTGAGCTCCTTTGAGTCCATATTTTCATCAGTTAGGATCTTGGCCTCTCAAATTAGTAATCCAAAGTCAGTTTAACAAAGGGACTATTTACAAAAGTGTGAATAGGGTTTGGAAAAATGAAAGAAATCATACAATATCCTCCCTTCCGTTCTCTTATCATCTCCCTTACCACCTTCTTTTTTTTTTTTTTTTACCAGCCTTAGCGCTGACCAGTTACTGGAATCCTTTTGGAGTCAGAACCAGAGAAAACAATATGGACACAGCTGCTGACAGATGAGCACCACTTCACAGGTGCGGCCCACACCCACTGGAAGCCAGAAGGCAAGGGAGCCCGTCCGTGAGGGTCAGTCTCCCAGGCCACAGAATGGGAGGGGAGGGCAGAAAGGGGGACAGATGGAGAATGTGCTCACATCTTTGCATCCCCAGCAGGTGGCAAAGTGCCTAGCATATAGTTGGTGCACAGAAATTTTTTTTTGAATTGCAGAATCTTAGATATTGCTCATTGATATATCCTAGAAATATAGGAAACATTTTTTAACTCTGCATAGCATAATGAACAGAGTTTAAACTGTATGGTATCAAAGTTTAGAGTGTTAAGTTGTCATAATGAAATTAAATTTCTAAACCAAAACATAAAACTAGTTGGTTTAAGAATGTCATAGCCAAGGTACAGTGTTCCATGATTTTGAAGCTCTAATTCTTCCCTAGGTGGATTCAGTTAAAGATCTTGGGGCGCCTGGGTGGCTCAGTGGGTTAAGCCGCTGCCTTCTGGCTCGGGTCATGATCCCAGGTCCTGGGTTCAAGCCCCACATCGGGCTTTCTGCTCAGCAGGGAGCCTGCTTCCTCCTCTCTCTCTGCCTGCCTCTCTGCCTACTTGTGATTTCTCTCTGTCAAATAAATAAATAAAATCTTTGAAAAAAAAAAAAGATCTTATACACCCCTTCATATTAGAAAAATAGAGTTTTTTGTTCTACTTTTCTTGCCCAAACACTGAAGCTCCTCTGGCTGTTTAATAATGAAAACACCACGAAACTCAGGCCAATGGCAAGCACTGCAGTTAATGATAAACACACACAAATGTATCGGTTTTGCTGCCTCTGAAGACACTGACGCACCTGCCCAGGAGCTCTCCGCAGTGCCTGCTAACGTTCCAAAACAGGCACTCCCGGCCCTCCAGCTTTCCAAAGTCAGATTCCCTGCTTTTATAAATATGTCTGCTTGGTGATTTTTGCAACATAAAACCCTTACATGGGGGGCTCAGTCCCTTAAGCATCTGCCTCTTGATTTCTGCTCACTTCATGATCTCAAGGTCCTGAGATCAAACCCCGCTTCAGCATCTTGTTCAGTGGAGAGTCTGCTTGAGGGGCTTTCCCTCTCCCCCTCCCCCCACTCTCTCATTCTCTCTCAAAATAAATATCTCAAAACAAAACAAAAAACCTTGCTTTAAAGGCCATTCCATACTCATTTCTCTAATTGATTTAGTTAACATCATATGCTAGAACTCCTTGAATATCTCTAATTAATGAAGTGAGGTTGTGGCTCCAATACCAAACTACCATTGACCACGGATTGGCTGGAAATTAACAATGTAATCCCTTAGTCACATAGGGTGGTCGTTCCAGGATTTGTGCTCATTGTCCAGGTGTAATTAATCATACCCCTTCCTTTCTCAAAAGCACTCTCATTTGGCCAATAAATTATGTGGTCATGCTACTTAAAGCCCCCCACCCCAGTCTAATCTTCAAAATGACAGCCTTCCTCCAGGAGCACCTCTGCTAATGCTACAATTGTGATACCTATGCTATCTTTGGGCAGTTCATTGCTGTGTTGTGTTAATTTCCTGTGGCTGCTATAACACATCCCCACAAACTTGATGGCTTAACTCAGCAGACACTTACTCCCTCACAGTTCTGGAAGCTACAAGTCCAGAATCAAGGTTCAGGTCTGGATGCACTCCCTGGAAGGCCGGAGGGGAGAATCCGTGCTTTGCCCTTACAGCTTCCCCTGGTTCCTTCCTGGACTGCAGCCTCATCACTCCCCTGCTCTCTCTCCTATATGCATAGTCTCCCTGTGTCTCCCCCTTAGCAGAGATTTGTCATTAGATCTAGGTCCCACCAGGATAACAAAGGATGATATCTTTATCTCAAAATCCTTCATTTAATTACATCTGCAAAGACTTTTTTTGTTTTTTGGTTTTTGGTTTTTGGTTTTCAAACAAGGTCACTTCATAGGTTTCAGGGATTATGACATGGACAGAAGTTTTTGAGGGCCACCATTCACCTACCATTCATATTAAAGTTAAGCTTACACTTCCTAACTATATTTTTTAAAGTAGGGGATTTCTGGGTTCCATTTTCAAAGATCCTGTTGAATTCCTTACACATGACACAATGGTATGTATATCTAAGATGTCCCCATGACAAGTTGAAAGCCAACTGAAGATTGCCTCCCTGGCCCTGAGAAATCTACCTCTATAACCCTTTTCATGGCAGATTAGTCCAACCCATGTAGAGAGTCCATCAGTGGAACTAGGATGAGGGCAGTGAGGCACTTGCCTCAGGCACAAAATGTAAGTAGTTTGTGACTACTACATTATTTATCTTGATGATTGAGGTTTTGGCATCCCAATGAAATAAGTACCCAAGGGGAGTGCCTCACTTGCCTTCCTGTAGAATCCGCATCTTCAGCTACTTTCCTTTGTAAGATGGGCACCATGGCTCCTGCGTTGGTGGCATTCTCTCATAACGAACTTATGCAATCCTCTCTTTCCTCTCCACCCTCACCATTCCTCAGCTGTCATTAACGGCATCTTCAGTAAATAAAAATACGATACAAATGCTTTGAAGGATTAAGCTTTCCTTTCCTTCTCTGTCACCACCAGCCTGCCCCCGTCTTTTCCTATTCTAGAGCCCAGAGAAAAAAAACGATAGATTTTCTAATTTCCCCCTCTTGGGGTGGCCATCAAACAGTGAAGACCAGATTTTTTTTTCCTGGATTGAAAACATACACTTTAATCAATCTATAAGTAGTTGTTGAGTGTCTTAAGTGTTCCGACAACCCCAAACACTCAAGATTTCATCCTTCTTTCACTTCTATTTCTACTGCAAAACATGTATTGATATATTACCACCATCCTACCTCATTCTGACAAGTCATAGTCAAAGTTGTGAAGGTCCCAAGCCACCATTCTGAAAGGCTGGTACCATAGGCATTATCTTCCAAATTAAGTCAGACTGTCTTGAGAAGCCTGGCCCCAAAGACCTTAGCCCCTGAGTCTTTACCTGAAGCCCAATTCTCTAAAATATCTCTTCTGTTAGAATTCCAGTCTATTCTGACTCTTCCCTCCTCCACCTCTGAGAGCTCTTAGGGCTTACGGGATCTTACTGAAAAGAGTCTTAGTCTGAATCTCTGTACCTAAATCAGAGCCTCCTTTCCACAGAAGGGCACGAGACACATCCTTCCCAAGTAGGGAGTATGGGAGGTAGATCTAAACAGTCCCCGAGGATGTGGGTCTCTGGAGGGACATTCCACTCTTCAGGATTTGCTTAGCTTTAGTTTCAGAACACGATAGAACTCCATGGCTGGTCATTTTTCTGAGCCATTACTTTTTCAGTTTCTGTTTAGACATGATGTCAAGCCAGAACAAGGTAGCAAATTGTGTGGAGACAAGTTGAATTTGTTATGGGATGTTTATGTGGTTCCAAATATGAAGGCTTAGGAAAGAAAGAGAACACTTTTTTTTTTTTTTTTTTTTTTTTTTTTTTTTTAACCTCAAGCTCAAGTATATGAGTTTGGTGGCTGTACTGGCTATTCGTTAACAACTCATTAATAGATTTAATCCATGTATTTCAGTTGTTAACTTACTGGTTTGCTTTCTGGTCTTTGGTCTTAGTATTCTCAAAAGATATAGTTTTAAAATAACTATAAGGGCTCCTGGGTGGATCATTCAGGTAAGCATCTGCTCTAAGCTCAGGTCATGATCCCAGGATCCTCCACTCAAACCCCATCAGGCTCTCTGCTCAGTGGGGGCATCTGCTTCTCTCTCTCCTTCTGCCCCATCCCCTGCTCCTGCTCTCTCTCTCTCTCTCTCTCTCAAATAGATAAAATCTTTAAAAAAAAATAACTATAGGGCACCTGGGTGGCTCAGTGGGTTAAGCCTCTGCCTTCAGCTCAAGTCATGATCTCAGGGTCCTGGGATTGAGCGCCACATTGAGGTCTCTGCTCTCTCCCCCTCTCTCTGCCTGCCTCTATGTCTACTTGTGATGTCGCTCTCTCGCAGTCAAAATAAATAAATAAAATCTTTTTAAAAAAATAACTATAAAACTATAGCCTTAGGAGATTGTAAAGGAAAACAATTTATCCTTTTGTCAAGCTTAAGAAACTTTGCTATAATTCAGTTTACTAAATAAACTACTGGGTTGAGAACAACTATAAAAATACACACTCACAGTCTTTCAGTTTTTGCATCATTAAACTCATAGGGCAGAAGGACAATCAATCAGTCAATAATCTAATGCCTATTAAAAGTATGAGGCAATATACTATGTTATCTGTTATCATGGAGAACAGTCTCATAATCCAAAATCACAGATAATATTAAAAATCATATATTTATTCGCTTTTGCCGTGATGTTTGCAGATCACTATATTTTAGTTACATTTTGAAGAAACTAGTATTGAGCACACACCACTGAGTAATAAAGAAAGTAACTTAAGAATCTGTGAGAAAACTAGAGGACACTTCAAATTGAGACCGAGAAAAAAGAATAAAGAAAGAAACGGAGAAAAGTAAGATTGAATAAGCTAGAAAATATAACTGAGACTAGATCTATTCTAGTCATACCTAAAAATAAAAGGATTGTGGGATGCCTGCATGGCTTAGTCCACTAAGCATCTGACACTTGGTTTCAGCTCATGTCACGATCTCAAGGTCATGGGATGGAGCCCCTTGCTGGGCTCCGTGCTCAGCACAGAGTCTACTTGTCCCTCTCCCTCTGCTCTTCTCCCTGCTCAAGTTCTATTTCTCAAATTAAATAAAACGTTAAAAATAAGATAAAATAAAAGAATTGTTTCTCATGTGCAGTGGGGCAACCCGTCTATGACTTCATAGCCATTTTCTATATTAGAAGAGGAAGGGGGGTAAAGGAGAGCAAAAGAAGGAGTATGCCAAAGAGATAAAAAATGAAGAGCATGAAAGAGGCAAAGGCTACAAGCACTTCCTTGACACTCTTTGCCTCTCCCTGGTGGCAGCCGTTACACCGAAAGGTGAAGGGGAGCGATCCAGATGGAGCAGATCAAAGAAAGAACATGCTTGACAATCATAACCCAATGCAATGTCGTTGATTCATTTCCCCGTGTTTTTTCTTAAGATCACTTGGCTAACATAGACCCGGGTCTAAATAAGAGCAGATTGCATAGCTCTTTTAGACTTAGGCTGCGTGTTGTAGGACACCAAATGTTTGGAAAGAAAAATATTTAGGCACCCTTGCTACCATGCACATTTAATACTAGAAGCCGCCCCGTTGCTCTCCCTCAGCATCTGTACAGCAGTCGCCGGAGCTAACAGTCCCACAGGAGCACAGTCCTCTTGCACCGTGGGGCTTTTCCTCCTCCTGCGGCACGTGACTACCAGCCTCCATGGACAGGCATCCACAGCCACAGCCATGGCTCAATGATGGTGATGCCATCTTCGCTTGCTTTTTAAATAGTGTGTGAGTTGTGCTTGCCAGAGCCCTTGAGCTCTTCTTTCTTTGCTCTTTAAAAAAGTTGAAATATCACATAAGGAATATTTAAAGAAAAGACTGGCTGTCTTCAAATACCGTAAATATTTAAACTTGTTTAAAAAATAAGGCAAAACCAATAAAAACACATTGTGGGGCACGCTTGCACTTATTCTTTGAATAGCGAGTCAGGGAATTTGATTTGTATTTGAATTCCAAAGGTAAAATTTCCACAGACACTTTCTTTGGCTGTAGGGGCTTGTACTGATTTAATCCTGTCACCAGGGCAGATGACCATTAATTAAATATTATGGTGTCAAATAGGCCAACCGAACTGAAAATGCAACTGGACTGCTGATGAGACAGGTTTTGTATATAAATGCATCCAGCCTCAGCAATAGTCATCTGATGTCAATCTCATGGTCTGTTTGCAAAGACAAAACCAGAGAGTTGCTCCATAGCACCAAATCACTGAGAAAAAGATGGCTTGGCTTGTCTCAGGTGTTTTATACATATTATATTATACTTTTGAGGTTATAAGGAATAAACGGAAGGAATAAAGGGAATAAAATATCATTTTTCTCAGTGTGTATTCTTCACCAAAAATTGAAATTCCCACATTAATCTTTCAGGTTCTTTTGCACATGCAGAGATGAAAATAGAAACTCATTTAAATTACCGTGTATAATTATCATGCTGTAACATTATAATTAGAGCAGTGGTTCCCAAAGTGCAGTCTCTATACAAGTAGCATCAGTATCACCTGGGAACTCGTTAGGAATGCAAATTCTCGCGCTTCCCACTGAAGCAGAAACCTGCTTCTGCAGGACCACTGAGTCAGAAACTCTGGAGGTGAGGCCCAGCAATCCGTATGCAACCAGCCCTCTTGATGATTCTGACTCAAGGCAAAGTCTGAGAGAAACATTGTCATTATTTATTACTGCTTACAGAGAAATCATTATAAATTGAGCAAAAGGAAACCACTGAACTGCATATTCTTTTGTCTGGTCTCACATCTGCTCTTCGGCGAGTTGGATAATTTTGGAACTGTGTTCACATGTATCTAAAGCATAAATCCTAGATTCATTCCACTGTAAAGAGAATTCTGAAATGATAGATCCCCTGCTGTTTGCCATTCAACTTCTGAAGAAACATTAGATCCTGAAAAAACTATGTTACATAGTTTCAGACTCTGGATGGTATTTTATTAGACCGAGTAACTTAAACTCCCACAGTAATTAGTGAGTACTCTGATTAAAAAGAAATGTGAAGCAAAACTAAACAAAAATAAACAACCTTTTTGTTTGGGTATAGATGGATGGAAATATTTGGGATCTGGAAGAAAAGAACAAACAATGTACAATATCATTAGCATGATCAATCCTTTCCCACCCAAGCACTTCCACTCTAAATTCAAGCGGTTTTATTCTGGCGTAAACCCTTGGACTGTTTAGAATATACAAAACTACAAAGTAAGGTAAAGAGTCTCCAGATAATTCTTTACAACCTAAAAGGGTGACTGTAAATAAATGCTCCTTGGAAAATTATCAGAAGTATTCACATTCCTCTAAAAGTTATGTCTGAAAAAAAGGAAAACTGAAGGACTATTTGAGCCTGAGAAAATCAATACATTTAGTTCCTTCAAAAAAAAAACCTCCAGTACACTGGGCTTTTAATAAGTGCTAGAAATAAGCTTTATTATACCTATTACACCTGTGAATGGTGCAATATTAAATGAATTTTGAAACTCTAAAACTCCCAACTACCTATCTGGGGCGATTAGTTTCCCTCTTTGCTGGTAACCACAGCGCCGGAGAGGGCCTTTGAAATTCCTAGAGCTTCTGTGGTAGGTTCTCTGCTCGCTTTCCTATACTGCCGTGAGATATGTTTTACACTTTATTTCAGGCTTCTTTGCTACTTTCTGAGGTTTTCTCTTTCAGTTTGGTATGTGCACAACTTCTGTTGTCTGTCTCCTCTGTTCTTTAGAAGAAGGTTGAACATGCAGTTTTGAGAGGGTTATTAATAGTTTCCAGCAAAATATTCTCATGAGCAACAAGAAAGAGTAGAAAATTTAAAAAGGAGAAAAGAAAGACTTTGTTGAAATGAGAAGTAAGCAAGTAACTAGAGCAGCCTCCATAAACAAATCTGTAGCATAAATGAATCACCTAACTTTGGAGAAATCTTCAAGGGAATATACCCAGGAGCTATAGGAAAGCTTCACTGGGTGATTTCCCATAAATTTCTCAATGCCATGACAAAGAAATATCGCATAATAAGTAACCGCCATTTTCTAAATAAAAGATATAGTACTTACTCATCGTAAGGGACACCTGGGTGGCTCAGTGGGTTAAGTCTCTGCCTTCAGCTCAGGTCATGGTCTCAGGGTCCTGGGATCAAGCCCCACATTGGTCTGTCTGCTCAGCAAGGAGCCTGCTTTCCCCTCTCTCTCTGCCTGCCTCTCTGCCTACTTGTGATCTCTCTCTGTGTGTCAAATAAATAAATAAATAAAATCTTAAAAAAAAAAAATACTTTATGCAGGGGCACTTGGGTGGCTCAGTCAGGTAAATGACTGCCTTCAGCTCAGGTCATGATCCCAGGGTCTTGGAATGGAGCCCCATGTCAAGCTCCCTGCTCAGCGGGAAAACTGCTGCTCCCTCTCCCTCTGCCCCTCCCCCCCACTATAGCTTGCTCTTGCTCTCTCTCAAATAAATAAATAAAACACTTTTTAAAATTCACAATATACCACAGCACTTACAGGGTTTGTTTTTTTTTAAGATTTTATTTATTTGAAAGAAGGAGAGACAGAGATGACAGAGATAGCAAGAGAGAGCATGAGCGGGGAAGAGAGGGATAAACAGGCTCCCTGTTGAACAGGGAGTCCGATATTGGGCTCGATCCCAAGACCCTAGGATCATGACCTGAGCTAAAGGCAGCCACTTAACTTGACTGAGCCACCCAGGTGCCCCAAACAAATAATAGCTTAAACAACAACAACAACAAAAAAACAAAAAAACAAAAAAAAACCTTACTCATTGACTCTCCCTTAGAATGGCCTGTGCTGCCTGCTGTATCCTCCACTGAGACATCAGACTCAGAGGCACATGGACTCGCCATAGCACCATGTAGAGCAAACTGTCATTTTGACTTAATCCAAGGAACCCAGATGCAAGAACTAAGTTTTCACATATCTTCTTCATAAAGACCCTCTTTGGTTCTGATTCACCATTTCGATTAGCCAGTATATGACAAAGAGAATGACCAAGGCCTTTGTCAACAAAGGTAACTTCCTTCCTCTCTTAGGGTAAGGCAGAAGAAAAACAAAAAGAGCAACTTTTGGATTTAAGTGTTAACTATTTTTGAAACATTCTAATTTCTGTAATACTATAAGGAAGAAGAGAAAACGGAACCCCATGACTAATCTATGCATTATGGACAGAACATGGTAGGAGCCATTGCCAAGCCCACCTCCTCAGCCTCAATTAATATCAACCCCAGGACTGAACCATGGGGGACATTTAATGGTGAGATTCATTAGGGAGAAGAGAGCTGCTTCACAAACCCAGGGGAGGAGTGTCAGAAGGGAGGGTTGTGCTGAGGTCCAATTATATGACAACTCAGAAGGACACTGGATATGAGACCAGGGATGACTTTCACTGTGACAAGTTTGATTGAGTAAATAATGGAAACCAGGTTGAAAAGTACATGTGAGATGAGAAAGTAGTGATTGTAGAAAACTCTGTCAAGAAGTTGGCAATAAGGGGCATCTGGGTGGCTCAGTTGGTTAAGTGTCTGCTTTCAGCTCAGGTCATGATCCTGGAGTACTGGGACTGAGTCCTGCATCAGACTCCCTGCTCAGTGGGAAGTCTGCTTCTCCCTCTCCCCTCATCTCACTTGTGCTTTTACTCTCTCTCACTTCTCTCTCACTCTCTTTCTCTCTCACTCTCACTGTCTCTCTCTCTGAAAAAAAAAAGAAGAAGAAGAAGAAGTTGGCAATGAAACCAAGCAGAGGAAAGGGGGGATAACTGGATGGAGTATGTGACCTTAGAGAAGGTTTTTGTGCAAGGTTGAGACTCATATACATTTATAGGCAGGGAGAAAGAAAATCTAGAAGAGAGAGAGTAGAAAAATTAGAAATCAAATCCCAGGAAAGGAGGGGAAAAGAGAAAGGTCATTAGCAAAGATGAAAAGAATTGGCTTTGGAAGGAAATGAAGGCTTTCTTTTCCTCTAAGATAGGAGGGAGAATAAGATGGGTAAACATATGGTTACTTTGGAAGCAAACATGAGGGAAACTAAGGCATGAAGGTCCTTCATGGTTTCTTTTCTGAATAAGCTAGGAAGCCATCTCTTTCTAAGAGCGAGCATGGCTGTTGGTGATGAAATAGGAATAAAGTGAGTTTACAGAGAGATGTTATGGACACTGCCCCCCCAACCTGGAGCAAAGCTTACAGAAGAAAGAAAAAGCTTATGTATGTAAGTTTCTTTCTCCCCTCACTACATCTCCTTGTAAAATGGCACTTTAAAAGAAAGAAAAAAAGGGCTATTCAGGCCGGGGAAGAAATAATGTTAATTGGCAGTACTTTTGCCTGAAAGAGAAACCACAGCTAATTGAGACGATCTGAACATGGACACAGTCATCTCAGTTTCAGAGGGGACCAAAAGTAACATCAGTCCAAGGCAAGGTGAATGTTAATCTTCACTCTTGGACTCTTCCAGTCCCAAGTGTTGAGAAACCTTGTCATAACCTTACCTCGGGGGTCAATGTCAATGGCAGCTTGCTAGTGAGGCTCCTGCCCCGAGTGCTGCATTTAAATCCCCTTCAAGGCTCTAATTTCCAGTTTCTGCCAAGGAAAAAGGAAGACGATGCCAAACTACGTTGAGAGCCAAATGAAACAAACACATCTCAGGTAACATACACTGCTTTCTGGCTGCTTCCTACAAAGCTCAGAAAACAGGAAGTGCTAAACTAGGGTTTTAGTAGAAATGGGACATTATTCAGGTTACCACGTAGACACTGACCCAATGTGTATACAATCCTTTATAAAATATTACACCCAAAATGTGTGCTATCCCAAAAGTTTTGAGTATACACATGTTATCACAGAACACTAATTGTGTTTCCAAAAGGGAAGCCAAGCTGCCCCAGGTGAAAAGTGACAAAGTCTGGATACGCAGGTGAGTGATACCAATTTTACAGCCAAGAAGTAATACACTTAGTTATAATCTGGACAATTATTCTTTTCTAGAAAGTAGAGTGGGAGAGGGGAAAATATTTATTAACTCTTGCATAAGTACATAACCTGATACAGAGCAAGATTTAAAGAAACTCAAACATCCAGGTATATTTGGGTACTCTGAACTAGAATTCAAGTTTAGTTCTGACTTTAAGAAGGACTCACTGAGCCTTTTCTTAAGATCAGAAATTGCCCAAGACATGGGCAATTGTCTATTACGTATATTACATATATGCAACAATCTTGCTGGACAAGAAAGCTTATTGCTCTATCAGCCCTCTAATTGTTCTTTATTCTAATTAGTGAACTTTATCTGTATCGAAGTCTTAATTACTCAAGGACTCTAAAATCCCTGAATCCTCTTTGCTAGGAAAAAGTTACTTTTTTTCCTCTCTGCTTCCCTAAGTGTTCTCTTCCTTATGTCTAGCAGAACAAAGTAGGGAACAAGAACAAAACCCATAGCATACACTACATTTTCCTTTGTCTTTCCTTTGTTTTATCATAAAAGAGTTGCCCTGGCAACTAAGTTACTAACCTCCTAGGAATGCATTCCTTCTTTATTTTCAAATTTATGCTGCATCAAATATTTCTTTGCTTAACCTTGAGACTCTTACTCCTAAGAGACTTCTTTTTTCTTTTCTAGTTTTATGGAGATAACAATTGATATACAACACTGTATAAGTTTAAGGCATACAGCATTATAATTTGACTGACATAGATCATGAAATGATTAAGAGACTTCTTAAATGGGTCAAGCTTTTTTCCTGAAAATTTTAAGATCAAACAATATCCAAAAAGTGTTTTTAGCCCAGCTATCCAATGACTTCTTAAATTATGTTTTTGGAAAAAATAGTTTAAGCTACTTTGTTATCCATTCCATTATTTTCCCAGCATTAGATTTGTTGACTACGCCCATTTTCACACATGAGTACATTAAAACAATTTTATTCTTCTCAAAATGCACTTATTTGAGATAAATTTCTTCTTATTTCCAATCATTATTTTAAGTCCCTACCTCATAAGATATTTGTGAAAACTAGGATTCATATAAATTAATTACATGTAACATAAAGCCCTTAAGGAAGTGACCATAAGTAAACAAGTGCTATAAAAATGTTAACTGCTCTTACTATCATTTCAAGAGTGATTAAGAAAATATCGATTATCTGTTTTGATGGTTGGTCTGTATTTTCTGCCTAAGAAATCTATGAGTGTGTGTGTGTGTATGTTTGTGCTTCCTGAGAAGTCATTTGAAAGTTAAAAATGTACTCCTGTTTAAAACTGAACAGGGATGATCCCAGGGTCCCAGGATGGAGCACCCCATCTGGGTCCCTGCTCGGCTGGGAGCCTCCTTCTTCCTCTCTTCCCCATTCCTGCTTGCTCATCTCTCTCACTCGTGCTCTCTGTCATTATCTTTGTCTGTCTCTCAAATAAATAAATAAAATCTTAAAAAAAAACCCAAAAACTGAGGAGGGATTGTGGTGACCTAAAATCTCCTTATGAAAACTTCAGACGTATGTATGTATATGGGATAGAACAAACCTCAAGGCTAAACACGAGATGTAAACTATACAGGGACTTTATGTTTACGAGTGTCTCCTAAACAGATTTCTCAACTCTAGATTATCAGGTTTTGCTGATATTTCATCCAACAAAATATTGTTGAGATCAGATTATTCATGAACTCGCCTCCAGTAAAACTGTGTGAGTCACAGTCTGCTTTTTTGGTAATAGTTGCAAAATGCAACATTTTATAAAAATTGTAAAATACTGTAACATTTTACCACACTGTGCTCATTATACAGTCTTGAGATTCAGGTCTTGGAAATGAAAGCTTTCATCAGTGGGGATGGCATGGTATAGAGTAAGTGTACATTTCAGTCAAACTACGGGCCAACTCCAGGAGCACACCATGAAGAAACCAAGCAGCTTCAGAAGCCCAGGCCAGGCCTATGGTCTGTTACTCTAATGGTGGGGATTTTTTCCCCTGTGAGGGTCTACTGAGTACATGCCAAGTGTTTGAAAAGAAACCAACTGAAGACTTCCTGTAAATTTAAAAAGATTCAGTTCTTAAGAGAAAAATATGAAATAACCCAACACATGATGCAGAACCTTCCTTAAAAACAAAAATAAAATATATTTAGGAAGGCAGAGAGAGTCATAAACCATTGCAATATCTAGATTTTTTTCCTGCCCCAAGACCCCCAAGACTATTTGCTGACTTGGGATGATATCGAATTCACTGGGAAAGCATGTTGTTGATGGATATTTATTGACATGTAAAATGTTCATATTTTGGATAGTAAAAAAAGAAGATGTACAATGTAATCCACATTTATTTATTTATAAATAACTATAGAAAAATGTCTAGAAGTTTCTGTGTCAAAGTATTAATACTGGTTATCTCTGGGTGGAAAGCAGACAATATTTATTCATCCTCTATAATGTGCAAGCACTTGTCATGTCATTTATCCTTGTAATAACTCTGTGCGATGCAGGAAGCCTACCAGTGCAGGGGAGCAAGCACACTGTTTTATACAAGTTGGCATTTAGTAAATTATAGCTATTCTTTATTATCATCTTATGATTATTTTAATATTATTTATGATTTAGAGATTATCTTTGTTTTACGAATAAGAAACACAGGGGAAATGGCTCAAAAGGTTCACAGAGTCAGAGTGTCCCAGTCTGAATCTTTGCTGTTAGCTGGGTGACCTTGGGCAGGTCATTTCTCTGATATTCAGCTTCTTCACTCATTAAATGATCACAAAGATAGTAATTATAGTTAGTTCATAGGGTAGTTGTGAGGATTAATAAAGTAATCCACATAAGGTGCTTAAAATAGTACTGTCTGGAGTAGAGCAGGCACTCAATAAATGCTGACTTTTATTCTTGCTTAATTAATCTTCATAATGAATCCAGGAGGGAGTATAATCATTTCAGCTTTACAGATGAGAAGATTGATGCCCAGGCAGATTGAACAATGGAATGATGACTACTGAGGTTAAGGACATCTGAAAATATGAAGCACTGAATGGGAGTCCGGGAGTGAGGCAAAGGACTTGGCAGTTGAGTTATAAAAAGACATTAAGAGGCACCAGGGGGGAGTTTTTGCCAGTTTCCTTCCTACCCATGTCTGTGGTGAATAATGCATACCTGTATGCATATTTATACCTGCTGTAGGTCCTGGGGGTCCTTTCTAAAGATCACAGAGGAGCAATAGGATTGAGGAAAGGGTGTGGCCTTAGGACTGAATCCTTGCTCCCCCACAACTAGTTAAGTGACCCTACAGTCTCTACCTCTCTCTGAGTCTGCCTCTCTCTGAGCCAGTTTCCTTACCTGACAAAAAGGGGCTATAATATCCACCTCATGAAGTCAGTAAAAATTAAATAAAAATAGCTATCTCGTAATGAGTGCCAGGTGTGCAAGAAGCACTATACAAGTTCCTTTACACAAATTACATTGTAGACTCTCAAAAAATGCTGGTTTCCTTCTCTTCCTCCTTCCCTTTCCCAGGTGAATGACATATATTACATAAATAATGGCTCTTGCCTCCCTAGTGCTAATCAAGGAGAGATTTTTTTCATTCACTTTGTTTGTCGAGTGCAGCAGGGTAATGTGATCTGACTTGGGCTTCCACATGGTTATTCTGGCTGTTGTGCTGAAAACAGACAGGGAGGGGCCACATGATAAGGAGAGAGAGCACCTACCACAATCATCCAGGTGGGAAGCTACGGAGGCTGGAACCAAATGGTCAGGTTCAGAATATTTCTGATGGCAGAGCTGACTAAACTTCCTGAAGGGTTGAATGTGTGGTGTGAGAGAAAAAGCAAAATCAAGAGTGACCTTGAAGTTCCGGGAAGGATGGAGATGTCATCAGTGGAGAAAGTTTGACCAAGATGTAGGGATAGAGTTAGGGACATGTCAAGTGTGACAAGGCCGTTAGATATCTCTGCTGGCTCTGAACTGTGTCAGTTTAGCAAATTTCTCCAATTTCTTTCCTTGTATGGTTCTGGGTTTGTTGTGCCACAAGCTTTCCTTTCTGTGTGCATGGAACAAGGGAGTCAAAATAGAAGGTGTCTTAAGATAACTTTTAATCCACAAAATAATATTTTAGCTAGAGTTCACCTACCCGCAGTATTGGAAAGAGAGTTTGTCCGATTTGCAGCAGAACCTTTAGTCCACTGTGGCCATGGCCAGCTCCCCCAGCGCATCAACTCAGTCTTGATTCCTTCGTGATTCCTTCCTTTCAAGCTGCCCTATTCTGCTCTTAAGTCAGCACCAACTTTACTTCAAGCTCCCAATTTCTCTCTTTGCCTTGATCATCAGAACCACATCCCTCCCTTCCTGTGATCCAAGTCTTCTAGTATTCTGATTTTCCACTTGAGTCTTCAAAACCCCTGAGGGTTTCTCTAACTTGGTCTGGCAATTTAATTTCCTCCTTTTCAAAGAAAAAGAACATCCAGAAAAGAGACACAGAGGCCTCCTTTCCTTCCCTCATCTCAGGGAACAGAAAGAAATTCCCAGGACAGAGAAGGGGAAAGAAAAATCCCATCTTGTCACTGCAGGAGTTCTTTCTGGAAAACTGGTCTTTTCAATCCACAGCTACAAAAATTATCTCAAACCTCGACTCCCCTTCCCCAACTCTTGTCCTTGAAACTTCACTCCTATGCATCTATCTGAGATTATGGAGTTAGGCTGAAATTGTCTGCATTCACAGTTTTCTAACACACTGATACTTAATCATTCATATGAATGACACTGCTGGTAGTATTTCTTCTTTTTAGAAGAAATGCCACGTGAGTGGCATGCTTTGTAACCTTTTTTCCTAATTATTTATAAACTATGCATTTTGTGTAGCCACCAGTTGTCCTTAAAGGGAAGACTGACACTTCCTGTGTTGGGCAACAGATCGGCATGGCAATTGGTTATCTGATACGTCTGGTTAACAAGTTTCTCTTTGACATTTAACGAACTGCAATCATTTCACAGATCGGTATTTCCCCATTTGCTTCATGAGGGCAAAGGACCATATGAAGGCCAGCCTAGTGGGTCTCATTACAAAAATAAAGGCAATTTCTATGGATAAATGGAAAGTAAAAATTTGTCTTTCTTCCCTCTGTTTTTTAAAGTTTAAATGTCAGGCTTTTCTGTGGAAATACTATCTTATTCTAATATTTTTGCTGTTATAGTTTTATTTATAACTTCTTTGTCATCAACTCAATGCTTTGGTTATGATTTTACCTCTTCAACACCTAAGATATTATTAAATACAGGACAGAAAGCAAGGTTTTTTAAAAACACAGAACTAGACCTTCTAAGTTAGATCTTATCAAGATATAACTTGAGTTTTCCAATAAAATTATCCTTCAGTTTATGTTCATGAAAACTCTGTTTATCTAATCAGTCAATATTCCAAAACATACTGAAATAAAAACATGATTCACAGGTCATCAACCTGCCTGGAGCCTCAAACACCCAGCCACTGGCCATCTGATTTGATAGAGCAGATTCGGATGATAAAACTACGAATATTTTTCTGTCTCCTTCCTTCCAAGGAAAACATAGTACAAAGTAACCTTGCAAAATACCTCAAATCACCTTATCCCAATGAAAGAATTCCTATTTTTACACACTCCTGGTTGTAGAAAGGACAGCAATTTTTTTAAGGACCCAACATTTCCTCCTAAAACATATTCTTACTCGTCGTGTTTTGCTCCGCATGAAAGTTTCCGTGCTAGTCAGTGACTTACCAGGCTTGCATCTGGTTAGGTCCTTGGAGAGGTTCCTCTTTTCTCTGAGGTTGTGTCAGAAACCTAAAGTATAAAATGCGTTCAGTGAAGCTGCCTGGTGTGAGTGACTTCGCTTATTCCAGTGGACTCCACAACAGATTGAAAATCTCAGTCCTTCTCTCTGTAAAATCTGAAAAATATTTTCTTCCTCATTCTCCTTCTCTTTTACACTTCAGGCCATGATGAAAACCACCACACAATCTTGGCTTACTTGTCAAGGAAAAGATGTAAAATGTACACGTACCAAGCAAATTAGGAATCAATCACAAAAGGATTTAAACGTTTCTTCAAATAGATGGAGCTACCCCATTAGCTCTTTGCTTGTATATATTTGTCAAAAGAATAGGATTTTTTAATGCTGGAATGAGGTAAGTGCAGCAAGAGACACTTCTGCTAGCTGCGAGAGAGAAGGAGAGAGAGAGATTCTAAAACAATCCAACAGTAATCAGACCCTTTGGCTCTGACAATTAAGCCAAAGTATGCTACAGGAAGTGCACTGGTTAGCTAAAGTTAGAGAAACAGTGGCCTCTTACGGAGCCCCAAATGTCACACTGATTATATATGGTGTGATAACTTGTCGTTTATTTTGACAGTCATTCAAATAAAACTACAGGGTGACAGGACGACAATAGAAAAGCTATCTCAGGCCTAATTATTTTATTTTTGCGAGTAAGGCCATAAAGTTCCTGTTCTGTTACCATCACCTTCCTTCCCAGCAGCGTTTAATTGCCTCCCGTGAGACATTTTAAAGGAGCAAATATACTCTCCTGAGGTCTAACTTTTAAAAAATTACCATTGACATGCGAATTTTTGTTTTCCTAATGTTTCTGGCATCATCTACGGTGATATCATAAGCAAACGGTCTTACAGTATTTAACTTGACAACCTATATAGACAAATATCATACAACTGGGAAAAAACCTCCAACTCCGCATGAAGCAATTTTGTCCACTTGGCAGCATAAAATGCAGGAAAATTCACAAACACTGGGAGATGGCAAGTGGTAGTGGGAAAGTTCTTCCACTGTTTGCTACGCTTGTTTCTTTTCTTTTATGCCGTTTTTACAAATGTGAGCACGTGAGCACAGCCAAGAAAATTAGCATAGCTAAGTTTACCCGAAGTCTAATAACAAGCTGATCCTAAGGAAAAACCAGACAGAGAGGTTGTACCCTGAATCTTTTCAGGTTTGGCGTTTTGGGGGTTCAGGGACCTTTGTGTTTAGAGAACTCTGATCTCTCCCTGCAGACCTTAGTGTGCTTTGCCTCTTATGTGGCAGAGAGACATCCAGAACAGATAGCGATGGGAAACACAGCAAGGCCAATAGAAACGTAGGGAGCAGAAAAAACTATTTGAGAAGAGTTCCCTGAACTAGCATATATTTAGTGAAAACAATACCACAAAGGTAAATGTGAAGTAAATTCCAAGATAAACCAAAAGGAAGACTCCAAGCATCAGTAGCTTACCTGCCAGAAATTTTTCTGCCTACCATAAATAATTCCATGGGTTGATTGAAGCGATAGTACCAGGTCATGTGAAATAACATATTTAGCAGAAAACTGAGTCAAATACCTGGTAACATTTCATATTGCTTCAGATAAATAGTCCTGTCCCGTCATGTTATCTGTTTACTGAGCATGAAGCTAGGAACTCTCATGGATTCCTACCAATATCAAGATTCTAAAAATTATTTTACTGGTTTTCAATTATATTCCTCGAGGGCACATTTGTGGTCTTATTTCCTGGAAGTATTTTGTTTAGTTATACAAATGCGTATTAAAAATTCTTAACATTCCATAACGCACAGGACAGTCAATTTCCACTTGTGTCTGAATGCAGAGTCAATGAAAACATTTTGCAGTCCTAGTGGAAAACCAAGAGGAGTCCTGGCCAAGGTCTCCTTCAGGTTAGCAAACCTAATGAAATACTTTGCACGATGAAGCATTGTTTGCAATTGTGAAATAACTTGTTCTTTTCTACTTCTGGAGCTGGTTTTGTATTTATCTGAGCTGTAAGCATTTTCCAAAGATCAAGCTACCTTATAGAGAGGGATTCTGATATTCTTTCCTTAAAGGCACACATCTTTGCTCTGTAAGCGGAGTACTAGAATCTTTTTCAGCTCTATTCCCGGTTTCCCATGAAGGTCACGTCTCTATCTCTGGCACTTCTTCAAAGCTATTCCACTCCACTGATATTTTCCAAGTCTGATAGAGAAGGATGTACCTATTCTATATGTATATATTTTTAGATTTTATTTATTTATTTGTCGGAGAGAGAGATCAAGAGAGCAAGCACAAGCAGGGAGAACAGCAGGCAGAGGCAGAAGCAGGCACCCTGCTGAGCAAGGAGATGGATATGGGACTGGATCCCAGGACCTTGGGATCATGACCTGAGCTGAAGGCGGATGATTAACCAACTGAACCATCCAGGTGTCCCTATATTTTATTTTTAAACAGAAGGGACACAACACATCTAAAGATTTTAAGAAGAGTGGCGGATCTCATTTTTTTCTTTTTTCCTAAATATTTTTTCTTATTAGAAAAGAAAAAAGCTTCATTATACAAAATTTGGAAATTCCAGAAAAGTACAAAGTACAAAAGTGATTATACAAATCAGCCACAGTACCATTAGCCAAAGATAATCACTCTTAATGTTTTCTTTCAGTCCTTTTTTCTATTCATATACTTATTTTTTAATAATGTTCAGATAGTATTGTGTCCTGTTTTCTCTACCTACCTTTATATTTGGAATAGTTTCGTCCTCATGTTGGACAAACGTGATTTTAATTTCCACATAACCATCATAGTTTATTTACTTCTTCCTCCATTGTAGAACATGTAGATATTTCCCAATTTTCCATTATTTTCAGTAATGTTATTGACAGTATCTTTCTAGACATTTAAGAATTGCCTTTCATCATTAAAGCAGCTGATTAATCCAATAGTTCTACACACACACACGTTTCAGTCACTTGTGAGGTAGGGGTTGCCGTCACCTTCGGCCGTCACATTGTCTTCAGACAAATCCTATGACTTGTCTGAGGCCACAAAACTAGTTATTTGAAATTTGGAATTCTTCCACTTTTTCACTTTCTCCATCTTTCATGTTCAACAAGCACTAAGTCATCTTTTTGAACTCTCTCTTTTTAACCCATTTATTTTCATTTTACACGAACTCTTGCTACCCCATTCCAGGCCCTTCCTTGTAGCCACACCACAAAGCCCCCCAAATGGCCTTCCCACCTCTGGGACCCCCTCGTTCTAATCCTCCCTGTACACCCACCCACTGTTAGATGGATCTTCCCTTATGCCACTATCCAGCTCACTGACTTCTGGTGAAACCCTACATATAACATAAACTCCTCGCCTGGCTCTCAAAGCACCATTTTCTCAAAGCCCCATCAATCTGACTTCATCCACTCCCCTTTGTTTTTTTCACTATCGCCTTCTTGGCTTCTTGCCTTCTCCTTACAGTATTTATCCCATTCAAAATACTCTCATTTCCTTTCCATTTCTTCAAATTTTACTCAATCCTCCAACCCCAGTTCAAGTCTCATTTACTCCATGAAATAAAATGAGCTTCCCATTGGATTTGACGAACTTGCCTTCCCACTGGATTTTAAGTTGGCCAACTTGCATTCAAAACTCCACTTTGCTGCTTTTGCTGGGAGAATTGGGAAATATAATTAACTCCTATGAGCCTATTTCTACATATGGAAATGTGAACAATTATACTAATATCTGCCTTCTATCAACCTCCCAGGATCCTAAGAAAGATTGAATGTGTGTTACAAAGATTTGGTAAGCTGCTGAGTGTTATACAGATAAGAGAAAGTATTGTGCATACTTTAAAACAGTTCAGTATCCAAGTCTCTACCCCATAATATAGCACTGAATTACATTCTGTCCCATCATACTCTCTCATTGTTTAATTAATGTTAATCATTTCTTCCTCAGCTTGGCCATAAAGTCTCTGAATGAATACAATATATTACTTCTATAATCCCCAGAGCCTAACACTGCATGTTGTATTAATGGCTGCTAGTCTAACAGACATGGGTTATAGCTGGTCATGTCTGGCTATGGGTCACATCAGGATTTAGATATAAATTAAAGAGCCCCAGCTTTCTGTAAGTCTTCTGGAGTAGGATAGTCTTATACTTTGGGGAGTCCTAGAAGACTGAGCAAGGTTAGCATACACCTTTGTGAAGTCTATGAAAATGTACTCTTAATTTGGACCCTGCCTTTCACAGATATTCACCAAATTTTTGCAGCAACTTTTAAGTAAATGTAAAATACATAATCTGAAATCAGAGAACAGAAACAAGTATGTACTGTAGACATCCAGGAACAATAGCTAGACCCTTGGACATCTTTAACAGAAAGCTTGGGTTACCTAATCATGGTACATTATTAAAGATGATCTGCTATGAATGGATGATGTCCCCACACGGTACCTGAATATCAACAGGTCCAAAAGTGAACCCATTGTTTCCATGGCCGTCACCCAACTCACCTGCTCTCCTTCTTTTCCATTCTATTTAAAGGGAACATTAAATACCAAAGTAAAAACCACTGCTCAAATCTTTTTTTCCTCACCTCCCACTGTCCCACACCATTGTAAAAAATTCTCTCAAATCTTTTCTGCAACCTCTCTCCCAGTCTTCAATTAAGCCCTTATCATCTCTTGCCTAAATCATTGCAACAGCCATCTAAATAACCTTCAAATAATTTCCCTAGTTTCCAGCTCTTCCTTGTCCAATCTGTCCTTTTATATTGTCACCAAAATGTGACATCTTTGTTGGACATCTTTCCTAGATTGCCTTCTAGAGCTTCTACTACAAAAACTTTCTCACCCCTCTGTTTCCCTGGAATTTTCCAGTTCCTCCTTTGCATCACACCATATCTTGCACGTCTATGGTTGTACTTACCACACTTTCTTATGCTTGTCTCCCTGGAGTAAATGGTAAACTTCTGGAAGCTGAGCTGTCTCATTCATTCCTGCACTACAGTGCACTGAACAGTGCCTGGCACATGGTAAGTGCCCACAAAATTTTGCTGAAAGAAAATAGTTTCCAAGACTAAGTACCTCTCCCAGATCCTCTTTATATATTAGTACAGCCAGTCCCAAAATAAAACTTGTGCTGTGTAAGGTTTCTTTAAAAAGCACACCCTGCATCTTAACAGGAAGTTACAGATTAATAAACAGCTGACTGAACAAACGAAATAGCATCCAGTGAATCACCAGTGGACTGTCAGTTGCTGCTAACCAGATGCGGGGAGAGAGAGGAAAGATGAAGGCGAAACATCATTCCTCAAGGATGCAAGGTTGTGTAAGATGTTCCAAGGCTCCGGGTAACAAAGTGTAACATATTTTCCTACACCCTGGTGGTCATTCAGACACAGAAAAAAGACCATAACAAAAGTGAATTTGGAGCTATGTGAATACAGAAACTGGATAAATACTGTATCTGTGGCCACAGAATGTCCACCACACCCTACCTCATCCAATGTGGTGGATCTTGCCTGTGGTGCATACTCAGTTTTTTAGTTACTGTTCCTGAGAATGTGATGCATATACAGACAATATTTGGTTTTGAGTAAGCACTGACTGCCCGCAATAGAACTAAGAGAGCTGGACTAGTTTCACAATTGTAAAACTTAAAGAGCTCCACTATCCTTTGCATCACAGAGCTAAAGGCCTAAAAGACACAGCCCTGGGCACAGGCTGCATGGACCAGGTGTACCATCTGGAGCTTTTTCTCTCAGGAAAAAATGCTAAACCCCAGCACCTTGGAAGGTGAGTTCCTATTGAAAACTCCGAATGACAGCCTTTACTTGGGAAGGTGGCCAAAGGAAGCGAGGGGATGACTGGTGGGTGACAATATTCAAAGGGATCATGGTCAGACCATATAAAAATAGAACACTGACCCACGATCTCTGCACCAGCCAGACCAAAAAGGTCAAGATTTGATTAATAAAAGCAAGCTCTCCTAATGTTTCCCTGTCTGTGGAATGCTTCCAACTCAGAACCAACCAGAGAAAGCCAAATATGCTTCCCAACTGATCACTTGTCTTCTTTCCTCAGGTCAACAGACTAACTGGGGCCTACCTGAAGCCTTCCTTATTTTCCACTATAAAGTCTTCCCCCTCCTTGCCTACCCTTGAGTCTGTCTTAGGCATGACAGTGACTAACTTCCCGGCCAAAGCAAGCTCTGAATCAACAGTCTCTGCTTGTTCCCTTTTGGGTATTTGTGGTCTTTGAAGCATTCTGAGAGCCTGCCATGTGTGACAGAAGGACTTGGCATTGCAGTGGGGTTGGAGGCGGGGAAGTTGGGGGCAGAGGGAGTGAGATCTGGAATTGGAAGTGGGGTACTTTCAACTTTATTGGAAGTAGCTGGGGATGCAGAAAAAGGGCACAGGTGGCCCTTCCAGCCAGGGCCTGAGGGTCCACTGGAGAAAAGGGAAAGGAAATGAAGAAAAACGGACAGCAGTGAGCAGGCACATGAAGATGGGCTGCATGTGGCTTGGGTTGACAGCCGCATTTGCCAGCTGTTCTAGAATGTGGAAGTGGAGAAGGGTGGTGCATGTGGGGCCAGTGACATCTACAATGACCAGAGAGCAAAGAGGGACAGTTCTGCAGCCAGGAGAAGTGCATCAACAAGGCCCACAAGAGATTTGCTGTGCAGCTGGACTCCAGGTGGAGGAGGTCCTCAAGATGGACCTAGCAGTGGGAGACATGGTACAGATTCACTAGAACAATAGTCTGCAGTGGACCAGCTGCAGATCCTCCGGCACTAGCTCAAGATGGAGGAGAGCATCCTCAACACACAGTAGGAAATGGTGAAGAAGACATTGACTTGAGACCCCATGTTGCTTCTGGGTCCTAGGTGACCACAGCTGGCCTTAGCTCCAAAGCAGCCTCCTCCTGTCTTTGCTGACTAATGAAACAAAGAGCAAAGATGATGTAAAGAAAACAGATTCTCATAGGACCAGAGAGGGCAAAACAATCCAAGAAAGCAAAGACAAATGCAGCAGGCTGCGACATTAATAATGCCAAAGAGTTGATCCTGTAAGACAACATCTCAGTTATCCATAAGGCAACTGGCAAGTACGGTTTGCTAATGGCTTTTCTCACTTTGTCTTCCTAAGGACTAACTTTGTACCATGGACTTTTGGAGCTAGGGAGAACAAATGGACTTTAGATTGCACTGAAGTTTACATAGAATATGTTGTTCAGTTTTTCACTATTGGAATATGGTGCTGGTGATGGCTATCCTAGAAAACCTTCCATTTGCAATCCCTCTTTCTGTTACTGCTTATTCTGTAAAGAAAATAACAAAAGATAACTTACTAAGATACTTGGAAGCTTTTGAAACCACAGGAAATGCAGTAATCATTTGCTCAGATAAAATAAGAACATTGACTATTAACAGAATGATAGTCCAGGCTTACATTGGTGAGATCATTATAAAACAATTCCTAGATCTAAGTCTGTTCCAGACCCATTTTGGAATATCTTTTTAACAAATATTGTGTTAGTTTTTCTTATAATTCTAACTTTTTTTTTAAGATATCAAGGGTCTACCACAACAGACTGGCAATAAAATAAAATATGTGTTGTTAGGGTTTATTCTGCATTTTAAAATGAACTATGAGAAAGAAAGGGAAAAAAAGAAAGAGGAAGGAAGGACGGATGGAAGGAAAGAAGGAGAGGGAAGCAAACATGAAAGTCTATAAAAGTATATACCTTCTACTCAGAGAAAAAATCCATGACTACAGCCTGGAAACTGCCTGACAGAGGTTTCCATTGTTCATCAAAGGCAGGACTATCACTTAACAGATGATGTCATATCTTACCAATATCATTCTTAAAAAGACAATCTCATAAATAAAGTTGTCAAGTGGGAGTAAGAATGTTTATGACAGCATCTCTAGATGCCTTCGATTTTGATTGACTGTCAATGTTGTAGCCACAATTGTAGCCTTCATAGGAGCATGTGTTGTCCAGGAACCTCCTCTTGAAGCTGTACCTAATCTTTGGGTACATCTCATAGTGGATACTTTTGCTTTCTTTGCACACAAGTGAAATGCCTATGGAGTCACCTTTGCTTCTTAAACCTTACGGAATGGGAATCTGTCTTGTTCATTTCCATCACAAAGTTGATGAGTTCATAGTCACTTTTAGTCTCATTTTTGTTGGTGAAATCTTTTTAAATTTTGATAGTAGAAGAAACATTGCCCTACATGCTCCTCCTCCTACCTGTTATGCAATGATATTTAATACTTCTATGATATAACTTTTTAATTAAATTAATGTCAGGAAGCTTCATGAAAAAATAAATATATTCAAGAGACTTTCAGTAATAGTGTCTTTTGCCTAATTGTCAGGGGCATGCATCGTGTACAATTTTGCATTGTGCAATATGGGACACAAGGGTTCAGCTGCACAAATCTTAGTCCAGACACCTGGTTACAGTGCATTTTTCTAGGAGTATCTGTGTTAATGTAGCATAATTCTTTTTTTTTTTAAAGATTTTGTTTATTTATTTAACAGAGAGAGACACAGCAAGGGAGGGAACACAAGCAGGGGGAGTGGGAGAGGGAGAAGCAGGCTTCCCACCAAGCGGGAAGCCCAATATGGGGCTTGATCCCAGAACCCTGGGATCATGACCTGAGCCAAAGGCAGACATTTAACAACTGATCCACCTTGGCACCCCAGTGTAGTGCAATTCATAATTACAATTTCAAATGATTGTGTGGTGCTTATTATAAGATATTCATTGAAGGAAAAGAGTAAATTTACTAACAAAGTTCAGGAGTCAGAATTTAAAGTTAAAAGCAAAGATCCATTTTATCCTTTTTCTAAAATATTGTTTTTATAATAAGCATGTAATTTGAATTATCCTCAATGCTACATTTTAAGGCTATTGAGAGTTGTGAATATTTTAGACAAAGTTATGTTTTAGAGAGGTAATGTGACAGTTATTTATAACTAAAACATAGATTCAAGAAATTTTAACTATTGTACTTCCTTTGTTTTTTTTTATTAGAGTTCCAAGGGCAAAATTATGAATTAATTAATATATGAATATGTTTTATAAATAAAAATCCATTTTCTATACTATGCAAAATAAAGACATATTCAAAAGGCCATGTACCTTGTTGGTGGGAATGCAAACTGGTGAAGCCACTTTGGAAAACAGTTTGGAGATTCCTCAAAAAGTTAAAAATAGAACTATGCTATGATCCAGCAGTTGCACTACTAAGATACAGAAATACTGATTCGAAGAGGAACATGCACCCCAATGTTTATAACAGCATTATCAACCATAGCCAGTTATGGAAAGAGCACAAATGTCTACCGACTGATGAATGGATAAAGAAGTTGTGGGATATATACACATACAATGAAATATTACTCAGTCATCAAAAAGCATGAAATTTTATCTTTTGCAACAATGTGGATGGAGCTAGAGTGTATTATGCTAAGCAAACTAAGTCAGTTAGAGAAAGACAAACACCATATGATTTCACTCATATGTGGAAATTAAGAAGCAAAACAGATAAACATGGGGAAGGGGAAAAAAAAAGGTAGGCAAGCCAAAAGAGACTGTTAAATATAGTGAACAAACGGGGTGGAGTCAAGATGGTGGAGAAGTGGCAGGCTGAGACTACTTCAGGTAGCAGGAGATCAGCTAGATAGCTTATCTAAAGATTGCAAACACCTACAAATCCAACGGGAGATCAAAGACAAGAAGAACAGCAATTCTAGAAACAGAAAATCAACCACTTTCTGAAAGGTAGGACCGGAAGAGAAGTAAATCCAAAGCGACAGGAAGATAGACTGCAGGGGGCGGGGCCAGCTCCCGGCAAGTGGTGGAGCAACGGAGCACAAAATCAGGACTTTTAAAAGTCTGTTCCACTGAGGACATCGCTCCAAAGGCTTAACCAGGTTGAAGCCCACGCGGGGTCAGTGTGGCCTCAGGTCCTGCAGGGTCACAGAAAGATTGGGGGTGTCTGAGTGTTGCAGAGCTTGCAGGTATTAGAACAGGGAAGCCGGCTACAGAGACAGAGCCGAGGAGTGAGCTCTCAGCTTGGGGTTACCTTGAACCAATTGCAGGCTCGGTCAGCTCGGAGCACGGCCAGAGGCCAGGGTGACTGGAGTAATTGGGCGCTGTTCTCTGAGGGCGCACTGAGGAGTGGGGCCCTGAGCTCTCGGCTCCTCCGGGCCAGAAACTGGGAGGCCGCCATCTTCATTCCCATCCTCCAGAACTCTACCGAAAGCGTTCAGGGAGCAAAAGCTCCCGAAAACACACCCGAGCTGATTACTCAGCCCAGACCCTGGAAAGGGCACTGCAATTCTGCCTGGGGCAAAGACACTTGAGAGTCACTACAACAGGCCCCTCCCCCAGAAGATCAACAAGAAATCCAGCCAGGACCAAGTTCATCTACCAAGGAGTGCAGGTTCAATACCAAGGAGAGCAGCAGAATTCCAGAGGAGGAGAAAGCAAAGCACGGAACTCATGGCTTTCTCCCCATGATTCTTTAGTCTTGCAGTTAATTCAATTTTTTTTCTTTTTCAATTTTTTTTCTTCTTCTGCTAAATTTTTTAAAAACTTTTACCCTTTTCCTTTTTAACGTTTTTTAACTAGTTTATCTAACATATATATTTTTTTTTCCTTTTTATATTTTTTCTTTATTGGTTTCTTTTTTTAATTGTTTCTTTCTTTTTTTTTTTTTTCTTTCTGAACCTCTTTTTATCCCCTTTCTCCCCCCTCACGATTTGGGATCTCTTCTGATTTGGCTAAAGCATATTTTCTTGGGGTTGTTGCCACCCTTTTAGTATTTTACTTGCTCCTTCATATACTCTTATCTGGACAAAATGACAAGGCGGAAAAATTCACCACAAAAAAAAGAACAAGAGGCAGTACCAAAGGCTAGAGACCTAATCAATACAGACATTGGTAATATGTCAGATCTAGAGTTCAGAATGATGATTCTCAAGGTTCTAGCCGGGCTCGAAAAAGGCATGGAAGATATTAGAGAAACCCTCTCGGGAGATATAAAAGCCCTTTCTGGAGAAATAAAAGAACTAAAATCGAACCAAGTTGAAATCAAAAAAGCTATTAATGAGGTGCAATCAAAAATGGAGGCTCTCACTGCTAGGATAAATGAGGCAGAAGAAAGAATTAGCGATATAGAAGACCAAATGACAGAGAATAAAGAAGCTGAGCAAAAGAGGGACAAACAGCTACTGGACCACGAGGGGAGAATTCGAGAGATAAGTGACACCATAAGACGAAACAACATTAGAATAATTGGGATTCCAGAAGAAGAGGAAACAGAGAGGGGAGCAGAAGGTAAATTGGAGAGAATTATTGGAGAGAATTTCCCTAATATGGCAAAGGGAACAAGCATCAAATCCAGGAGGTGCAGAGAACCCCCGTCAAAATCAATAAGAATAGGTCCACACCCCATCACCTAATAGTAAAATGTACAAGTCTTAGTGACAAAGAGAAAATCCTGAAAGCAGCCCGGGAAAAGAAGTCTGTAACATACAATGGTAAAAATATTAGATTGGCAGCAGACTTATCCACAGAGACCTGGCAGGCCAGAAAAAGCTGGCATGATATATTCAGAGCACTAAACGAAAAAAACATGCACCAAGAATACTGTATCCAGCTAGGCTATCATTGAAAATAGAAGGAGAGATTAAAAGCTTCCAGGACAACCAAAAACTGAAAGAATTTGCAAACACCAAACCAGCTCTACAGAAAATATTGAAAGGGGTCCTCTAAGCAAAGAGAGAGCCTAAAAGTAGTATATCAGAAAGGAGCAAAGACAATATACAGTAACAGTCACCTTACAGGCAATACAATGGCACTAAATTCATATCTCTCAATACATACCCTGAATGTTAATGGGCTAAATGCCCCAATCAAAAGACACAGGGTATCAGAATGGATAAAAAAACAAAACCCATCTATATGTTGCCTACAAGAAACACATTTTAGACCCGAAGACACCTCCATATTTAAAGTGAGGGGATGGAAAACAATTTACCATGCTAATGGACATCAGAAGAAAGCAGGGGTGGCAATCCTTATATCAGATCAATTAGATTTTAAGCCAAAGACTATAATAAGAGATGAGGAAGGACACTATATCATACTCAAAGGATCTGTCCAACAAGAAAATCTAACAATTTTAAATATCTATGCCCCTAACGTGGGACCAGCCAACTATATGAACCAATTAATAACAAAATCAAAGAAACACATCAACAATAATACAATAATCGTAGGGGACTTTAACACTCCCCTCACTGAAATGGACAGATCATCGGCGCAAAAGATCAACAAGGAAATCAAGGCCTTAAATGACACACTGGACCAGATGGACATCACAGCTATATTCAGAACATTTCATCCCAAAGCAACAGAATACACATTCTTCTCTAGTGCACATGGAACATTCTCCAGAATAGATCACATCCTGGGTCCTAAATCAGGTCTCAACCGGTATCAAAGATTGGGATCATTCCCTGCATATTTTCAGACCACAATGCTCTGAAGCTAGAACTCAATCACAAGAGGAAATTTGGAAAGAACCCAAATACATGGAGACTAAACAGCATCCTTCTAAAGAATGAATGGGTCAACCAGGAAATTAAAGAAGAATTGAAAAAATTCATGGAAACAAATGATAATGAAAGCACAACGGTTCAGAATCTGTGGGACACAACAAAGGCAGTCCTGAGAGGAAAATATATAGCGGTACAAGCCTTTCTCAAGAAACAAGAAAGGTCTCAGGTACACAACTAACCCTACACCTAAAGGAGCTGGAGAAAGAACGAGAAAGAAACCCTAAACCCAGCAGGAGAAGAGAAATCATAAAGATCAGAGCAGAAATCAATGAAATAGAAACCAAAAAAACAATAGAACAAATCAACAACTACAGGAGCTGGTTCTTTGACAGAATTAATAAGATTGATAAGCCCCTGGCCAGACTTATCAAAAAGAAAAGAGAAAGGACCCAAATAAATAAAATCATGAATGAAAGAGGAGAGATCACAACCAACACCAAAGAAATACAGACAATTATAAGAACATACTATGAGCAACTCTAAGCCAACAAATTTGACAATCTGGAAGAAATGGATGCATTCCTAGAGACATATAAACTACTACAACTGAACCAGGAAGAAATAGAAAGCCTGAACAGACCCATAACCAGTAAGGAGATTGAAACAGTCATCAAAAATCTCCAAACAAACAAAAACCCAGGGCCAGATGGCTTCCCGGGGGAATTCTACCAAACATTTAAAGAAGAATTAATTCCTATTCTCCTGAAACTGTTCCAAAAAATAGAAATGGAAGGAAAACTTCCAAACTCATTTTATGAGGTCAACATCACCTTGATCCCAAAACCAGACAAGGATCCCATCAAAAAAGAGAACTACAGACCAATATCCTTGATGAACACAGATGCAAAAATTCTCACCAAAATACTAGCCAATAGGATTCAACAGTACATTAAAGGATTATTCACCACGACCAAGTGGGATTTATTCCAGGTTGGTTCAATATCCACAAATCAATCAATGTGATACAACACATTAATAAAAGAAAGAACAAGAACCATATGATACTCTCCATAGATGCTGAAAAAGCATTTGACAAAGTACAGCATCCCTTCCTGATCAAAACTCTTCAAAGTGTAGGGATAGAGGGCACATACCTCAATATTATCAAAGCCATCTATGAAAAACCCACCGCAAATATCATTCTCAATGGAGAAAAACTGAAAGCTTTTCCGCTAAGGTCAGGAACACGGCAGGGATGTCCGTTATCACCACTGCTATTCAACATAGTACTAGAAGTCCTAGCCTCAGCAATCAGACAACAAAAGGAAATTAAAGGCATCCAAATCGGCAAAGAAGAAGTCAAACTATCACTCTTTGCAGATGATATGATACTCTATGTGGAAAACCCAAAAGACTCCACTCCAAAACTGCTAGAACTTGTACAGGAATTCAGTAAAGTGTCAGGATATAAAATCAATGCACAGAAATCAGTTGCATTTCTCTACACCAACAACAAGACAGAAGGACGAGAAATAAAGGAGTTCATCCCATTTACAATTGCACCCAAAACTATAAGATACCTAGGAATAAACCTAACCAAAGAGACTAAGAATCTATACTCAGAAAACTATAAAGTACTCATGAAAGAAATTGAGGAAGACACAAAGAAATGGAAAAATGTTCCATGCTCCTGGATTGGAAGAATAAATATTGTGAAAATGTCTATGCTACCTAAAGCAATCTACACATTTAATGCAATTCCTATCAAAGTACCATCCATTTTTTTCAAAGAAATGGAACAAATAATCCTAAAATTTATATGGAAGCAGAAAAGACCTAGAATAGCCAAAGGAATATTGAAAAAGAAAGCCAAAGTTGGTGGCATCACAATTCCGGACTTCAAGCTCTATTACAAAGCTGTCATCATCAAGACAGCATGGTACTGGCACAAAAACAGACACATAGATCAATGGAACAGAATAGAGAGCCCAGAAATGGACCCTCAACTCTATGGTCAACTCATTTTCGACAAAGCAGGAAAGAATGTCCACTGGAAAAAAGACAGCCTCTTCAAAAAATGGTGTTGGGAAAATTGGACAGCCACATGCAGAAAAATGAAATTGGATCATTTCCTTACACCACACACGAAAATAGACTCAAAATGGATGAAGGATCTCAGTGTGAGAAAGGAATCCCTCAAAATCCTTGAGGAGAACACAGACAGCAACCTCTTCGACCTCAGCCGCAGCAACATCTTCCTAGGAACATCACCAAAGGCAAGGGAAGCAAGGGCAAAAATGAACTTTTGGGATTTTATCAAGATCAAAAGCTTTTGCACAGCAAAGGAAACAGTTAACAAAACCAAAAGACAACTGACAGAATGGCAGAAGATATTTGCAAACGACATAGCAGATAAAGGGCTAGTGTCCAAAATCTATAAAGAACTTAGCAAACTCAACACCCAAAGAACAAATAATCCAATCAAGAAATGGGCAGAGGACATGAACAGACATTTCTGCAAAGATGGCCAACAGACACATGAAAAAGTGCTCCATATCACTCGGCATCAGGGAAATACAAATCAAAACCACAATGAGATATCACCTCACACCAGTCAGAATGGCTAAAATTAACAAGTCAGGAAATGACAGATGCTGGCGAGGATGTGGAAAAAGGGGAACCCTCCTACACTGTTGGTGGGAATGCAAGCTGGTGCAACCACTCTGGAAAATAGCATGGAGGTTGAGGTTGAGGACAAAATGTTGAAAATAGAACTACCCAATGACCCAGCAATTGCACTATTGGGTATTTACCCTAAAGATACAAACGTAGTGATCCAAAGGGGCACGTGCACCCGAATGTTTATAGCAGCAATGTCTACAATAGCCAAACTATGGAAAGAACCTAGATGTCCATCAACAGACGAATGGATAAAGAAGATGTGGTATATATACACAATGGAATACTATGCAGCCATCAAAAGAAATGAAATCTTGCCATTTGTGACAATGTGGATGGAACTAGAGGGTATCATGCTTAGCGAAATAAGTCAATCGGAGAAAGACAACTTATCATATGATCTCCCTGATATGAGGAAGTGGAGATGCAACATCGGGGGTTAAGGGGGTAGGAGAAGAGTAAATGAAACAAGATGGGATTGGGAGGGAGACAAACCATAAGTGATTCTTAATCTCACAAAACAAACTGAGGGTTGCTGGGGGGAGGGGGGCTTGGGAGAGGGGGGTGGGGTTATGGACATTGTGGGGGGGTATGTGCTATGGTGAATGCTGTGAAGTGTGTAAACCTGGCGTTTCACAGACCTGTACCCCTGGGGATAAAAATGTATTATATGTTTATTTAAAAAAAATATAGTGAACAAACTGAGAGTTGCTGGAGGGGAAGTGGGCAGAGAATGGGCTAAATGAGTGATGGGTATCAAGGAGGACACCTGTTGGGGTGAGCACTGGGTATTACATGGAAGTGATGAATCGCTAAATTCTACTCCTGAAACTAATATGACACTATATGTTAACTAACTGGAATTAAAATAAAAACTTGATTGCATGGAGCACTGGGTGTTGTACATAAACAATGTATCTTGGAAAACTGCATCAAAAACTAATAATGTACTTTATGGTGACTAACATAACATAATAAAAAAAAGAAATTAAAAAAAGAAATTTAAAAAAAACTTGAAACAAAACAAAAAAGCCATGAATCTTCTTTTAAAGTGTATTTTTTTTTAATTTACCATAGATAAGCAATACGTATTATTTTAAGAACACAGGTAACATGAGTGCTTTCTAAAAATACAGATGGTGGTAATCTAATGTCATGGCCTTTGAAGTAATTTGTACTTTTGTATTTTGTATTGTATTTTGTAATTTATGTATTTATGTATTTATTGTTATGTCTTTACCATATGTACATACATACATTTATGTATTATGTATTTATAATTACATCTTTACTGTTATTAAAGAAAAGTAGAAAAACTAAAAATGCCAACGATATTTTCTCTATTTTTCATCTGACCCAAGCTACCACTGTAGCTAGTCCTTGCCATGTATTTGAAATGTGACCAAAACCCTGTAAAGAAACCAAAGTACAAGGTTAAGAGAATTACTAGAAGTAAGGTAAGGTAAAGAATTAGTAGGAGTAAAGTAAGGAAAACAATTAAACAATTGACTTTTTGCTTATGTGGTAAACATAATTACTGAAATTGCTTCACTTTTTACTTCAGACACCTTCATCTGAGTTAACTTTAAGATTATAACTGGAGAGTTTCATGTTCTGGTTTGTCACCAAACCCCAGAAACGTCACACTTCATTATCTACTACCAGAGAACAATTGAGTCTATCCCTTTTTTCATTTCTGTTTGGTTGTTCTGCATACCAAAGTTGAAATGATGTCAAAATCTAGGGCATATTGCCTAAATACAATGAGTCAAGGAATTTGGCGCTATTAGTGTTTTGCCTTCTTATCTATGTAGATTTTTTCAGTAAATCAAGAATTTGCTGAAAGCCCCGGTGTGGACAGCATTGTTCTAAATATTTTAAAGTGTTACAGAGAACAGAGAAATGCTTCTTGTCTTCCGGCAACTTCTGTAAAAAGCAAACTTTGCAGAGCATGTATATGGGTCAATAAAGGCTAATTTTACATATCAAAGAACCAAAGAACTTCTGAATCCACACCTGGTGACCTCGCATGTGCCAGAGAATCCTGTGAGAATCAAGGTGGCCCAACCTAAAATAAACTTATTTTACTTCGATTTTGTAAAACCCAGCATTTTGCTAACAGTTATTGCTATTTCCTACAAAGGATAGAATATCCTCTCATCATGATGGCCGTGATTTGTATTCTTGGACACATCATGACAAGAACCATCTAAGCAAGTCTAGTCATAGAACCCAAACGCAAAGGCTCCTAAGAAACTGTGAACTTTGATTTTAACTTACAGACACGTTACCTTTAAACAGAAAAGAACAGTTTTTTTTTTTAAGTTAAAAAAGAAAGAAAAGATGGGGCGCCTGGGTGGCTCAGTGGGTTAAAGCCGCTGCCTTCGGCTCAGGTCATGGTCCCAGGGTCCTGGGATCGAGCCCCACGTCAGGCTCTCTGCTCACCAGGGAGCCTGCTTCCTCCTCTCTCTCTGCCTGCCTCTCTGCCTACTTGTGATCTCTGTCTGTAAAATGAATAAATAAAATCTTTAAAAAAAAAAAAAAAAGAAAGAAAGAAAAGAAAAGACATGAGTTTATTTGAGAATAACAGAGGAATTGCAATTCCGAACAAGTAAGTCATGATGAATCATAAGCAAGTCTGAATGTACACAGGGAAGGTCAGCTTTTATCACATTTTAAAAAGCAATTTTGTGTGTTTAGGGGTGTGTGTGTTGAGGGTGTGTGTGAAATAAGTAAAGGGGATTAAACATACACCTATCACAAGGAGCACTGAGTAATGTATGGAATTGTTGAATCACTATATTGTACAACTGAAACTAATATAACACTGCATGTTAACTACACTGGAATTAAAATATTTTAAAAGGCTTTTTAAAAAGGTAATTGGGGAGGGTTGTTCCAAACAAAACTGTATTGGAGAATAGGAGTTTGAGGGGGGTTGTGGCTAACACATTGTTGCTGAGGCAGGGGAGGGGGTCTTCTTTCCTTAAAGGCAGATTAATTTCTTTGTGAAAAGTTCTCTCCTGGTCCTCCTGGGTGGCTCAGTCAGTTAAAGCCTCTGCCTTCAGCTCAGGTCATCATCTCAGGGTCTTGGGATGGAGCCCTGCTTTGGGCTCTCTGCTCAACAGGGAGCCTGCTTCCCCCACCTCCTGCCTTCCTCTCTGCCTACTTGTGATCTCTGTCTGTCAAATACATAAATAAAATCTTTTAAAAAAAGAAAAGAAAAGTGCTCTCACTTTGTTGAAATGATTCTTGTTTTCCTTCTTCCTCCTGGTTCGCTCAACAGCAATGTGTGGAACATGCATGAGAGCTCCCCCTTCTGGGCTACCTGACTCCATTTTATTTTTTTTATTTTTTTATTTTTTTAAGATTTTATTTATTCATTTGACAGATAGAGACCACAAGTAGGCAGAGAGGCAGGCAGAGAGAGAGCAGAGGAAGCAGGCTCCCCGCTGAGCAGAGAGCCCGATGTGGGGCTCGATCCCAGGACCCTGGGACCATGACCTGAGCCGAAGGCAGAGGCTTTAAGCCACTGAGCCACCCAGGCAGCACCCCCCCGACTCCATTTTAACTGAGGTTTCCTTTATGTATTTTCACAAAAAAATGGAAAATTTTCTTTTCTGGATTATTTGAGTGCCACTATACAAAATCAAGGGATTTTTAAAAATCCATTTGCTGATTTTTGTGATTAATACATTTAAAATAATCAGTGAATTTTTAACAAATTAATGTGGAGCTTATATTTATATAAGCTTATATTTATATATAATATAAGTTTATATTTATATATACTATAATATTTATATTATGTAATATAATAAAATATAGTATTATTATTATATTATAATAATTATATTATAATTATAATATATAATAAGCTTATATTTATATATATAATATAATGGAGCTTATTTATATATATATTGGAGCTTATAAAAATATATATATACACATATATATGTATATATATAATATATTTTTTATTTGTTTTATATTTATTATTTTTATATTTTATATATTTCTTATATTTATATTTTATATTTATATATTATATATTATTTGTTTTTATATTTATTATTTTTATATTTTATATATATTATATAAATTTTATATTTATATATAATGTATTATATATAAATATATATAAATATTTTCATATATTTGGAGCTTATAAAAATATTTATATATTTTTATACATAATATAATGGAGCTTATATTTGCAAGTTTTGGTGAATGGCTAACTTTCAGATACCATGTAATGGGGTATGCTATAATGTATGGAGTAGTTAAATCCAAGAGTCATTATTTGTTTCTGGTTACTATATAACATATTTGCTACTATTTTTCTGCATTATGAATGAAATGAATTGTAAAATGAATGAATGAAATGATTGACTTAGAAAATAAACTTTTAGAAAACTTTATAAAACATTACAGCTGTTCACATTCTGAAAAAAAAATAAAAGGGTGATGTTAGCAGTAATCATGCTTCTTAAATATTTGTCCTTGTATCAGAGAAGTTGCTAACAGATTATACTCCTGAGGAGGGAGGGAGGGCTTCTCGTTCTAACTCTCACTTCTTCCCTTCCTTCTCTAAACAGTCTGGAGTCCACCACCAGAAAGGGGAATCCCTCTCCATCAACAGCTCTCTAGAACAGGGAAGTTAATCTGCTAAGTCCATAACCCCTTGGCTCATCTGCCCACATCTCTCCTCACCTTCTAGGTGCAGGAATCAAATCCCTAGTGGCCTGGTAATAAAAAACTAGTTGCAGGGCAGAAGAATCTCAGCTTGTGCTAAAGGAAGACTTCTGCTCATGTCCACAGGGCAGCAGTCTTCATGGTCACAGAGAGGATCGACTGTCCTCTATTAGCACTGGTTGACATTTAACTTTTTTTGTGTGTCACCCCCCCCCCCACTGTCCCCTGCCAATCCTCAGGATTGCCATAGGAGATTATTTCAATCTGATTAATTCACAAGCATTCAATTCTCTTGAGGGAGAGGACTTGTGTCTTGCCTTTATTCATATCCCTGCTCACCCTTCCTTGCCCCTGACTTACATCTTCCAGTGCTGGGAAAAGCTCTGCTGGCTCCTGCTGGCAAAAGAATCTGCATCACATTCAGTTCACTGTGGCCAAGTCCTGGTGAATAAGTTTAACACAACAGAAACTTTAGAGCCTTAGAAACATGGAAGGATTACTTGTGGAAACTTTGACAAAGAGAGATATAGCTCATTAGCCTCGTGACCCTATCCCACCCCATATACAATGAGATCTACACTCCATTATTAATCTTTTTTAATTGACATTAAATGAAAATGTGACTTGGCTTTTAAAAGCCTTCCAATATCCACCCCCACCATGCCTCTCTAAATTTGCTTCCTAATATTCTATGATCATGAAACAGATTCTTATTTTAATCTAAACACTTTGTATAATATTCATAGAATGCCTAGCTGATTGCAGGCACTTTACTATGCACTAGGAGTAAGTGAGACAAAGTTTCTGCCTTAATGGAGCTCAGGACAAATCAGTGGAATCAAACACATTAAGTAAATATAATACAATAGTAATAATAATAATCACTAACTTTCCTGAGCACTTTATATAGTCCAGGCATCATCCTAAGCATTGTATATCCACTCCTTTAATCCTCACAACTGTTAAAAGAGGAAAACCAATCCCCAAATGGAATAATTTACTCCCCACAACAGCCAATCAAGACTTAATCACAGTTTTAACTTCTCCCCTTGATGTGACCTTTTAAAAGTCGATCTAAAATTTTCTGATTAGTCCTAGTGAGGTAATCTGCATGATGAAAACCCTGTTAGCCCCTTCCCCCTCCCAAGAAAAAATGTTCTGGCCCCAAATTATTCTTCCTTTTCTTTTGCTAATCACTCTTTTCCCCACCTTCCTTTTTTTTTTTAATTTTTTAAAGATTTTTAAAGATTTTATTTATTTTTAAGATTTGTTAAAAGATTCCATTTATTTATTTATGTATTTATTTAGTTGAAAGAGAGAGAGAGTACGCTCATGCAGAGAGGAACAGAGGGAGAGAGAATCTGAAGTAAACACTATGCTGAGTTCAGAGCCCTCCATGGGTCTTCCTCCCACAACTACAAGATCATGACCTGAGCAGAAACTAAGCCACCCACACACCCCTCCCTATCCTCCTTATAAAAATCTTCTATTCTGTACACTACCTCTAAGCAGAATCTTTCTACTTGCTGGATGAGATGCTGCCTGATTCATGAATCACCTAATAAAACAAATTAGATTTTCAAATTTACTCAAGTGAATTTTGTTTTTTTAATATAAGAAACCTATGAAGTAGGTATCATCAGTATCTTTATTTTATAGCTGAACTACAGAGAAATTTTCCAAGACCACATAGCTTGACAGACTGAGTAATTGAACCTTAAGCACTCTTTAACCACTACATTATATGATAATTCGAAAAGCACTATAGTAGAGATGTGAACAATGTGTTGTGTGAGCATAAAGGGTAGTGCTATTCTGCTTGGAGATATAGGAAATGACATCACTGACACAGTATCACCCTATTCTTTAGGGCATACCCTATCTCCTTTTAGAAAGTGACTGGGCCAGCTTACACCAAAAATGCATACATTAAAGTAACGATAAAATAGAAATTAGGGGATCAGGACCATGGAAAATGTAAATATTGTAAGAAAAATCAAGACCAGAGGAAAAATAAAGTTAGTCCAAAAATATCAGCTTAATGTTAACTATACATAAAGAAGGAGAAAGAGAAGAAGGAGAAGAAAGAAGAAGACAAAGAAGAAGCAAAGAAGGAGGTGGAGAAGGAGAAGAACCACAAGAAGGAGAAGAAGAAAAGGAGAAGGAGAGAAACAGGAACAAGAAGAAGGAGGAAGAGAAGGAGAACAATAATGAGAAGAAGGATAAGAGTTTAGTCACACCATACTTTGACATATATGAGCTCTCTGGTGGTCAAAGACAAAAGGAAATCATGGTCAATTGCATAATATTTATTGTCATAAAGGAAAATACAAACCAGTCCATAAAGGGGAAAACAAGTCTTAGAACTATTTTCTCAAACAAAGTTTTCAAGTGGGAGTTTTATTAGCGTCACAGACCTATAGTAGAAACCATGTCTCCTACAACACTCCTATAACAAATGTAATAGATTTTATATGGCATTTTATTAAACGTTCATTGATAAAAGCCAAGGACATTGCATAAATGCAACTCAGCAAACATAAGCCCATTAAGGGTACTACTGTCTGAATTGAGAATTCTCTAGTGTAAGGATGTTGAGATGCATCTAGAAAAATACTCATTTTTGAGGATTTGAGTCTAGAAAAATCCTAACACCAAAAGAAGAAACAAGAAAAGAACATCCAAGGAGGAAAAACAGGATGATGTACATGTTAGTGTGGTTTCTCTTGTCTGTATATGTGAGGAGAAAAGAATGGAGAGGAAGTCAGCGGGTGAGCAAACCTTTTGTTGAATGTCTGCTGTGTCTGGCCTTATACAAGCCTCTAGGATATGCCAGTAAAGAGAACAAAGTCCCTGCTCTCCAGGAGCTTACATTTTAATGTGTGGGCATGGGAGGGGTTAGCAAGTCAAACAACAAATATGGAAACAAATAAGTAGCTTCATATGAGTGCTGCTAATTATGATGAGGAAAACAAAGTACAGTAACTGAGTGTGTCAGGGGCATTCAGAAGGCAGCTATATAGATATCTAGTGAAGTACTTTCTCAGGAAGAAGTGAATGTAAAGGCAGGAAACAAGATGGGGTTAATTCTAAGTGTAATGAAAATCAGTTGAGTGTTTTAAGCAGGAAGTTGACCTGATGTGACTTATGTTTCAAAAAGTCACTGGTTTGCGGCGCCTGGGTGGCTCAGTGGGTTAAAGCCTCTGCCTTCGGCTGGGGTCATGATCTCAGGGTCCTGGGATCGAGCCCCACATAGGGTTCTCTGCTCAGTGGGAAGCCTGCTTCCCCCTCTCTCTGCCTGCCTCTCTGCCTACTTGTGATCTCTCTCTCTGTCAAATAAATAAATAAATAAAAGTCACTAGTTTGATGTCCACAATAGCCAAACTATGGAAAGAACCTAGATGTCCATCAACAGATGAATGGATAAAGAAGATGTGGTATATTGGGCGCCTGGGTGGCTCAGCGGGTTAAGCCGCTGCCTTCGGCTCAGGTCATGATCTCAGGGTCCTGGGATCGAGTCCCGCATCGGGCTCTCTGCTCAGCAGGGAGCCTGCTTCCCTTCCTCTCTCTCTGCCTGCCTCTCTGCCTACTTGTGATCTCTGTCTGTCAAGTAAATAAATAAAATCTTTAAAAAAAAAAAAAAGAAGATGTGGTATATACATACAATGGAATACTATGCAGCCATCAAAAGAAATGAAATCTTGCCATTTGCAATGATATGGATGGAACTAGAGGGTATTGTGCTTAGCGAAATAAGTCAATCAGAGAAAGACAATTATCATATGATCTCCCTGAAAGGAGGAAGTTGAGAGGCAACACGGGGGGTTTGGGGGGTAGGAAAGGAATAAGTGAAACAAGATGGGATTGGGAGGGAGACAAACCATAAAAGACTCTTTTTTTTTTTAAGATTTTATTTATTTATTTGACAGAGAGGTAGAGAGAGAGCACAAATAAGTGGAGAGGCAGGCAGAAGGAGAGAGAGAAGCAGGCTGTCCGCTAAACAGGGAGCCCAACTCAGGGCTTGATCCCAGGATCCTGGGATCATGACCTGAGCCGAAGGCAGCTGCTTAACCAACTGAGCCACCCAGGTGCCCCAAAGACTCTTAATCTCACAAAACAAACTGAGGGTTGCCGGGGGAGGGGGTAAGGAGAGTGTGGTGGGGTTATGGACATTGGGGAAGGTATGTGCTATGGTGAGTGCTGTGAAGTGTGTAAACCTGGCGATTCACAGACCTGTACCCCTGGGGCTAATAATACATTTTATGTTAATAAAAAAATTAAAAAAAAATTTTTAAGTCACTGGTTAAAGTGCGAAGGATGGAACAGATGGGCTCTAAGAGAGAAGAGTGTTGGCAGACACTAGTTAAGAGGCTGCTTCAAGAGTCCAAGGAACATAGAGTGGTTTAGACTTGGGTTGTACATATTTTGGAAGTGAAACCAATAAGGGCTATAAAAGAGAAGAATCAAAGATGTTGCACGTTTGCTTTACCAAGTGAATAAGTAGATAATGTGCCATTTTCTGAGATAGGTTAAACATAAAAAATGGGAGTGGGGAAATAAGTAGTTCTATCTTGACCAACTTAAGTTTGAGATGACAACTATACATCCAAGTGTCATTTGGATAGTTAGGAATTCAAGGAAGAAATATAAGAACTGGAAATACAGAGAACATATTTTTAAAATGTTAGTTACATTGCAAAATGTAACTGTATTCTTTTGTCTTTGTAGACAATGTCATTTTATATTTAAAACCATGAGTCCATTCATCAATCTGGGAAAAACATAAATGACATCAGTGAGAAATTTAAGGTGGCAGAGAAATAGGGGGACTCTGAGCTTCTCTTGTTCTTTGAACACAGCTAGATCAACATCCAATCATTTTGAACAACTAGGAATATGATCTGAGGGCTAAGAAAACAATCTGTACAGTTGGTGGGAGAGAATGTGGCAGATGTGAGCTTTGAAGCCATGAACTGGGGGACTGGAAAACCACCCACAATGAAGGTGAGGGAACCCTTTTTGAGGAGCAAAGTCAGGGAGAAGGAGAAAGTGGGAGAGAACACAGTGGGTAGGGATTGCACAACAAGCCATGGTGTGAGATCTGCTGTGTCCCACAGGAAGAGATCACTCCCCTTCTTGGAGTACATTTAGAAGAGTGTAATTGCTCTCTCCAAGGACAAAAGTCCAACTGGGAGCCACTGAGTGGTGCTCAATAGTGGGGTCAGAGGTGTGCACAGAGGGCAGAAAAACCTCTTAACAACTTTACACTGTGAGCCACAGTAGTCTTAAACCTCTGTGTGCACTTTTCTGTGCACAGAACAGCTGCTTTTCTGCTGCAGAACTGACCAGAGAGCAGAGATCTGGGCAAACTGCAGTTAAGCTGGCTGCTGTTTCTCATTGTATGCCTCTGTATGACTGCTTTTCTGGGACACAGCAGAGTAGGGGGCTGAATCGTGTGCAGAGGGCAGATAACCTGGTTCCAGCTTTTTGCTGAGCATTATAATAAACTCTACCCTCAGCAGGCACACTGTGCTTTTTCAGGACTAGATGGTGCTTGAAGAAAGTCTTTGCTCTGGGGGAGCAGAGTAGTCCCACACTTTGCCAGGCCCTTTAAAACTTGGTGATTTGAATCCCAGCCACCAGCCAGAGATCAAACACAGGAAATTGGTGGCTTTACGTGCACCCACAGTCTGGGAACAGACAGGTTAAGGACGGGAAACTGATGAAAAGCTGGGGCACAGGAGACTGTTCTCTTTTCTCAGACAACCTCCTGAACAGTGGTGGTCAGGGGTTCTACTCCACAGGGATAAAAGGGAAAAGTGACACCAAATTCTTCTTCCTCCATCACCTTTCTATGCCCCCCCCCCCCCGCAGTCCAATAGCACAATCCGATTTCAGAGAGAAACACAGTACCTCCAGTGCATGCTGAATCCCTGTACACTAAATCTGAACCCCCCTGCACCTGGCAGGGACATTCTTACAAGGGCAAGTCAGTTTATGAGTTAGCCCTTCATGCTTCTTGTCTTGGATCAGGTTTATTATTATTTTTTTAACTTCTTTTCTTTTCTTTTCTCTTTGCTTTTACAAGCTTATTTTGACAGACAAATCAAAGTACACCCAGTTAAAGGTCCAAACAGTCCCCATTATAAGCAAGGAGGAACTCTGTAGAGGACAGATCAGTGGGAAAGAGCAGCCAAAGTGCAAAGAGGAGTGTACACAGCCTACACCAGAAACACTTCCTGAAGTTTTTGTCATTGTTGTTGTCATTTTATTTTTCCTTCTTCCTTTTTTTTTCTGACCAAAATGACTAGATGGAGAAATTCACCCCAAAAGAAAGATCAAGGAGGTAGTACTCCTATGTATTTAATCAATATGGATATAAGTAAGATGTCTGAACTTGAACTTAAAATGATTATAAATATACTAGCTGGGCTTGAAAAAAGCATAGAAGTCACTAGAGAATTCCTTACTGTAGAAGTAAAAGAACTAAAATCTAGTTAGGTTGAAATAAAAAATGCCATTACAGAAATACAGTCCCAAATGGAGACTATAAAAAAGAGTATGAGCGAGGCAGAAGCAAGTCAATGATATAGAAGATAAAATGATGGAAAATAAGGAAGCTGAAAAAAAAAAACCTATTAGATCACTAAGGGAAATTTAAAGAATTCAGTGATTCCATAAAGTAAAATAATATCTGGACAATAGGGCTCCCAGGAGTGTGAGAGGGGCAGACGGTTTATTTGAACAAATCATAGAGGAGAACTTCCCTAATCTAAGGAAACAGGTATTCAAGTCCAGGAGGCACAAAGAATCCCCCTCAAAAGTCAGTAAAAATAAGTCAACACCGGGGCGCCTGGGTGGCTCAGTGAGTTAAGCATCTGCTTTCAGCTCAGGTCATGATCTCGGGGTCCTGGGATTGAGCCCCGCATTGGGTTCTCTGCTCAGCAGGGAGCCTGTTTCCCCCTCTCTCTGCTTCCCTCTCTGCCTACCTGTGATCTCTCTGTCAAATAAATAAATAAAATCTTTAAAAAAAAAAATAAGTCAACACCTTGACATATGAGTGAAGTTTGCAAATTTCAAAGATAAAGAGAAAATCCTGAAAGCAGCTCAGGACAAGAGGTCCTTAACCTACAAGGGTAGACACATAAGGCTGGCAGGCCAGAAAGCACTGGCATGATATATTCATTTAGCATTCTGAATATATCCAGCTAGGTTATCACTCAGAATAAAAATAGAGATAAAGAGTTTCCAGGACAAATAAAAACTGAAGGAATTTCAGCCCTGCAAGAAATATTAAAGGGGATCCTTTGAGTGGAGAGAAAGCCCAAAAGTAACAAAGACCAGAAAGGAACAGAGACATTCCACAGGAAGAGTGACATGACAAGTAATAAAATGGCACTAAATTCTTACTTTTAAAAATTACTCTGAATAAATGGAGAAGCTTGAATAAAAAGACATAGGGTATCAGAATAGATTAAAAAAAAAAAGAAAAGAAAAGAAAGAAAGAAAGAAAGAAAGAAAACAAGACCCATCGATGCACTGCTTACAAGAGACTCATTTTGGAACCAAATACACCTCCAGATTAAAAATGAGGAGTAGAGAAACATTTATCATGCCAATGACATCAAAAGAAAGCTGGAGTAGCCATCCTTATATCAGACAAACTACATTTTAAACCAAAAATTTTAATAAGAGTTGAAGAAGGACACTCTGTCATAATAAAAGGGTCTATTCAACAAAAAAAGCTAATAATTGTAAATATTTGTGTTCCTAACTTGAGACCAGCCAAAATATATAAAACAATTAATAACAAAATTAAAGAAACCTATTTATAATAATATAGCAATAGTAGGGAACTATAACACCCTATTCACAGCAACAGACAGATCATCTAAGCAGAAGATCAAAAGGAAACAAAGACATTCAAAGCATTTCATCCTAAAGCAACAGAATACACACTCTTCTCAAATGCACATGGAACATTCTCCAGAATAGGTCACATAACGGGTCACAAATCAGAACTCAACTGATATGGAAAGATTAATATCATACCATGCTTATTTTCAAACCACAGTGTTTTAAAACTGGAAGTCAACCACAAGAAAAAAATTGGAAGAACTACAAATGCATGGAGGTTAAAAAACATCCTACTAAAGAATGAATCTGTCAACCAGGAAATTACAGAATAATTTAAAAAAATATATGTGAAAGCAAATGAAACTAAAAACATGATGGTCTAAAATCCTTGGGATGCAACACAGACTACCTTAGGAGGCAAGTATATAGCAATACAAGCCTTCTTCAAGAAGCAAGAAAAGTCTCAAATATACAAACTAAGATTACACCTAAACCAGCTGGATAAAGAAGAGCAAATAAAGCTTGAATCCAGTAGGAGAAGAAAAAAATAATAAAGATTAGAGCAGAAATCAATGATATAGAAATTTTAAAAAACAGTAGAACAGATCAATGAGACTATGAGATGGCTCTTTGAAATAATTAATAAAATTGATAAACCCCTGACCAGATTTATCAAAAAGAAAAGAAAAAGGACCCAAATAAATGAAATCACAAATGAAAGAGGAAAGATCACACCAACATTGAAGAAATAAAAAATATAAAAACATATAATGAGTAATTATATGCCAATGAATTAAGCAATCTGGACAAAATTGCTACATTCCTAGAAATACATAAACTACAAAACTGAACCAAGAAGAATTAGAAAACCCGTTATGAACAGACCCATAACCAGCAAGGAAATTGAAGCAGGAATCAAAATCACCCAACAAATAAGAGTTCAGGGCTGGGTGGCTTCCCAGGAGAATTCTACCAAACATTTAAAGAATTAATACTTATTATTCTGAAACTGTTTCAAAAAATAAAAATGGAAGGAAAAACTACCAAACTCATCCTATGAGGCCAGCATTACCTTAATCCCACAATCAGATCAAGACACCACTGAAAAGAATTATAGTCTACTATCCCTGATGATCATGGACACAAAAATTTTCACCAAGATTTTAGCTAGTAGGATTCAACAGTACATTAAAAGGATTATACACCAAGACAAAGTGGGATTCATTGCTAGGCTGCAAGGGTGGTTCAACATCTGCAAATCAATCAATATGATACAGTATATTAATAAAAGATAAGACAAGAACATATGATCCTCTTAATAGATACAAAGAGAAAGCATTTGACAAAATACAGCATCCTTTCTTGATTAAAAACTCCACATGTAAGGATAGAGGGAGCATACCTCAATATGATAAAAACCACATGTGAAAGACCCACCGTGAATATCATCCTCAATGGGGAAAGATTGAGAGCTTTTCCCCTAAGGTCAGGAGCATGACAGGGATGTCCACTCTCACAATTGTTGTTCAACATAGTACTGGAAGTCCCAGCCTCAGAAATCAGATAACAAAAAGAAATAAAATACAACTAAATTGGCAAAGAAGAAGTCAAATTTCAATTCTTCGCAGATGACATGGTACTCAAAGAAAACCCAAAGACTCCACCCAAAAGTTTCTAGAACTGATACAGGAATTCACCGAAGTGGCAGGATATAAATCAGTGGAGATATGCCAGTTGCATTTCTATAAATTAACAATGGGACAGAAAAAAAAAGAAATCAAGGAATCCATACCATTTACAACTGCACCCAAAACCATAAGATACCTAGGAATAAACCTAACCAAAGAGGCAAAGTAACTGGTCTCAGAAAACTATAAAACACTCATTAAAGAAATGGAGGAAGACACAACAAGATGGAAAAATGTTCCATACTCATAGACTGGAAAAACAAATATTGTTAAAATGTCTGTGCTACCCCAAGAAATATATACATTCAAAGCAATCCTTGTCAAAATACCATCAACTTTTTTTACAGAGCGGGAACAAATAATCCAAAAATTTGTATGGTAGGAAAAAAGACCCTGAATAGCCAAAGGAATGTTGAAAAAGAAAACTACAGCTGGTGGCATCACAATTCTGGACTTCAAGCTCTATTACAAAGCTGTAATCATCAAGACAGTATGGTGATAACACAAAAACAGACACATAGATCAATGGAACAGAATAGAGAACCAAGAAGTGTACCTTCAACTCTATGGTCAACTAATCTTAGACAAAGCAGGAAAGAATAAACAATGGAAAAAAGATAGAGTCTTCAACAAATGGTGTTGGTGAAATTGGACAGCCACATGCAGAAGAATGAAACTGGATCATTCCGTTACACCACAAAGAAAAATAGACTCAAAATGGATGAAAGACCTCAATGTGAGAGAGGAATCCATCAAAATCCTAGAGGAGAATACAGGCAGCAACATCTTTGACTTTGGCTGCAGCATTTTCTTGCTAGATATGTTTCCAAAGGCAAGGGAAACAAAGGCAAAAATGAACTATTGGGACTTCATCAAGATAAAAAGCTTTTACACAGCAAAGGAAACAGTCAACAAAACTAAAAGGCAACCTATGGAATGGGAGAAGATACTTGCAAATGTCTTACCAGGTAAAGGGATAATATCCAAAATCTATAAAGAACTTATCAAACTCAGCACTCAAAGAACAAATAATCCAAACAAGAAATGGGCAGATGAACAGACATTTCTCCAAAGAAGGCATACAAATGCTAAGAGACACATGAAAAAATGTCCAACATAACTCTGCATCAGGGAAATACAAATCAAAACTGTAATGTAATACCACCTCATACCAGTCAGAACCACTAAAATTAACAAGTCAGGAAATGATAGATGTTGGTGAGGATGCAAAGATAGGGGAACCCTCTTACACAGTTGGTGGGAATGCAAGCTGGTGCAGCCACTCTGGAAAACAGTATGGAAGCTCCTTAAAAAGTTGAAAATAGAGCTACTTTATGACCCAGCATTTGCATTACTGGTTATTTACCCCAAAGATACAAATGTAGTGATCCTAAGGGTCACCTACACCACAAAGTTCATAGCAGCAATGTCCACAATAGCCAAACTATGGAATGAGCCCAGATGTCTATTGACAGATGAATGGAACAACATGGATGGATCTAGAGAGTTTTAGGCTAAGCAAAATAAGTCAGTCAGAGAAAGACAAATACCATATGATTTCAGTCACATGTGGAAATTAAAAACAAAACAGATGAACATAGGGGAAGGGAAGGAAAAATAAAATAAGATAAAAAGAGAGTGGGAGGCAAACCATAAGAAACTCTATAGTTAAGAGAAGAAACTGATTGTTGTTGGAGGGGAGGTAGATAGGGGCAATGTGCTAAATGGGTGATAGAAATTAAAGATGGCACTTGTTGGGATGAGCACTGGGTGTTATATATAAGTGATGAATCACTAAATTCTGCTCTTGAAACCAATACTACACTGCATGCTAACTTCAATTTAAATAAAATAAATTAAAAATAAGTTAATTAAGAATGCCTCTTGAAAAAAAAAAAAAAAAAAAAGAATGCCTCTTGAGAAAACTGCGAAAAACACCCAAAGGTAAACATTAATACAGTCAGTGCAGCCCATTAAAAAAAAAAGAGTTTTAAATAATTAAAAATTTTTAAAAATAAAAACAGCAGATGTAACAACAGAATCAAGTTCTCCATTATTTGCATAAATAGATAACTTCCATAAAGCCTGGGTGATGAAAAAACAGAAAGAGCAAACACAAATGAATCAACACCAAGAAAGAGAAATAATATACCCACAGAGAGAAAGAAGATTAGAAATTAGAAAAATTATGAGAGGGCGCCTGGGTGGCTCAGTGGGTTAAGCCGCTGCCTTCGGCTCAGGTCATGATCTCAGGGTCCTGGGATCGAGTCCCACATCGGGCTCTCTGCTCGGCAGGGAGCCTGCTTCCTTCTCTCTCTCTGCCTGCCTCTCTGTCTGCTTGTGATCTCTCTCTGTCAAATAAATAAAAATTTAAAAAAATCTTTAAAAAAAAAAAAGAAAAAGAAAAATTATGAGAAATTATTGTATACTGTTCTCTGGTAATATAAATAGAAACCTCAAAGAAATGGAAAATGTTATGGAAACATAAGAACATACGAAGTCATAAAATTGACTGAAAAAGGCATAGGAAACTTAAACAAATACCCCCAAAATTAAAGCCACCTGATTCAGTTGGTTTTGCAATACTCACTCCAACATTGTTGAAACTATTTCAGTTCATAAAAAAGAAAGCTCCTAATTTATTTTAAAAGTTAACAATTAATATCAAAACCTGATAAAATACCAAAAAAAAAAAAAAAAAAACCAACCTATAATTGGAATTGACTTAAGAATATAGGTACAGGGATTCCTGATTGGCTCAGTTAAGTTTCTGTCTTCAGCTCAGATCATTGATCCCAGAATCCTGGGATCAACTCCTACATTCAGGCCCTTGCTTCTCCCTCTGCCTGCCTCACCCCCCTGCTTTTGCACTCTTTCTCTCTTTATGACAAATAAACAAATAAAATCTTTTTAAAAAAAGAATATATGTACAAAAATTATAAATAAAATATTAGACAAATAAATATAATAGTATATTAAAATGATTTTAAAATTGTGACCAGGAAAAGTTTATTCCAAATGCTCATATGAGGAAATTATCAATGTGAAAATTATTTCAAAAAAAAAAAAAAAACCCATGCTGACATAGTCCAGGAAAGCATTTGATTAAATTCAGTAGCTATTTCAAACAAAAACTCTAAGTAAAATAGGGACAAAAGAAAAATAAATAAAAGTTATATGCTTATCAAAAACCAAGAGCAAACATTGTACTTAAGGGTGAAATATAAAAGCCATTATTACTAAAATAAAGAAATACTTTCCTCTCTGGACTTCCAACAAATGTTGCCTTTTTTTTTTTTCATTTTTGTATTCAGAATTGATTTGGAAATGAAGTACCTTATAAAGCATGTCTGTAAGAAGTCTTGATCCCTCTAGAGCCTCCATGTGCTCTAGGACAGGAATTTAAAAGATTCTTTGAACTCAATGGTCTTTCCATCTCAGTCTTCTTTGCTGGCTCTTTTATTTCTTCCAAAGTCCTAAACTTTGGAATTTCATTTGACTCAGGTCTTAACCTCTGTTCTATTCTCTCTGCACATTTACTTGATATTCACAGTTTACTTGATATTCACATTTACTTGATATTCATAACTTTCAATATCATCATTATTTATTGCCATATTTCTATCTCTAGGCTAGACCTCAGCCCTCAATCGTGAACTTATATGTCCAACTGCCTATGGCCATCTCTACTTAGATGCCAAATATAGACATATGTCAAATGTAACATGTCCAAAACTAGACTCCTGATCTTTTCCTTTCCACAAATCTCTCCCCTCCATGTTCTTCTCCATCTCGGTGAATGACAACTCCACCTATTCAGTTCTAGCCAAAAGCCTTAGATTCATCCTTACTTCCTCCTTTTCTCTTATACCCTCACAAGCTGTCTACAAATCTTGCCTCTTTTGCTGTCACTTAGAATGTGACCACTTTTGATACCCACACTACTGTTACCTTTGCTTAGGTCCAAGCCATCAACATGCAGGGTCTACATGCTTGCAATAACCTCCAATTTGTCTCTTGCTTCCATTTTTTCCCTCTAGAGTCTAGTCTCAACATAACAGCCAAAGTGACCCATATAAGATGTAAGTTTAAAAAAACTTCAATAGTTACATATTTTGATTAGAGTAAAAATCATATTCTTATCATGGCGTACATACTTCCGCACAGGGAGGATCTGGTTCTCCATGTAATGAGCCTTCTTTTTTTTTTTTTTAAAGATTTTATTTATTTGACAGAGAGAGATCACAAGTGGGCAGAGAGGCAAGCAGAGAGAGAGAGAGAGGAGGAAGCAGGCTCCCTGCAGAGCAGAGAGCCTGATGTGGGACTCGATCCCAGGACCCTGAGATCATGACCTGAGCTGAAGGCAGAGGCTTAACCAGTGAGCCACCCAGGTGCCCCTGTAATGAGCCTTCTTAACTCTCTGACTGTATCTTCTACCACTTACTCCATTTTATGCTCTGTTCCAACAACACAGGCATTCTTGCAGTCCATTAAATATACTCCTGTCTCAGAGCCTTTACATTGACTAGGGTTTTTGTTTTTTTTTTTTCTTTTTAGAATGTTCTTGCTCCAGATATTTCCATGGCACACCCCTCACTTACTTCTAGTCTGCTCAAATGTCACTTTCTCAGCAAAGCCAACAGTAACCATCCTATTTTTTTTATTTTTTTTTATTTTTTCAGCATAACAGTATTCATTATTTTTGCACCACACCCAGTGCTCCATGCAATCCGTGCCCTCTACAATACCCACCACCTGGTGCCCCCAACCTCCCACCCCCCACCCCTTCAAAATTCTCAGATCGTTTTTCAGAGTCCATAGTCTCTCATGGTTCACCTCCCCTTCCAATTTCCCTCAACTCCCTTCTCCTCTCCATCTCCCCTTGTCCTCCATGCTATTTGTTATGCTCCACAAATAAGTGAAACCATATGATAATTGACTCTCTCTGCTTGACTTATTTCACTCAGCATAATCTCTTCCAGTCCCATGTTGCTACAAAAGTTGGGTATTCATCCTTTCTGATGGAGGCATAATACTCCATAGTGTATATGGACCACATCTTCCTTATCCATTCGTCCATTGAAGGGCATCTTGGTTCTTTCCACAGTTTGGCGACTGTGGCCATTGCTGCCATAAACATTGGGGTACAGATGGCCCTTCTTTTCACTACATCTGTATCTTTGGGGTAAATACCCAGGAGTGCAATTGCAGGGTCATAGGGAAGTTCTATTTTTAATTTCTTGAGGAATCTCCACACTGTTCTCCAAAGAGGCTGCACCAACTTGCATTCCCACCAACAGTGTAAGAGGGTTCCCCTTTCTCCACATCCCTCCAACACATGTTGTTTCCTGTCTTGCTAATTTTGGCCATTCTAACTGGTGTAAGGTGGTATCTCAATGTGGCTTTAATTTGAATCTCCCTGATGGCTAGTGATGATGAACATTTCTTCATGTGTCTGATAGCCATTTGTATGTTGAAGTATCTTATTTTACAAGAATGGTAAATCAATAACAAGGAAAAAAAACCTGGAAAATCCATAAATACATGGAAATCAAACAAGACACTCCTGAACAACCGATGAATCAAAAAAGAAATTAAAGGGGAAATTGAAAAGAATCTTGAGACAAACTAAACTGTAAATACAATGTATCAAAATTTATGAGATGCAACAAAAATGGTTTTAAGAGGGAAGTCCATAGCGGTAAACACCCTCAAAGTGAAGCTAGAAGGATCCCAAATGAACAATCTAACTCTACACTTTAAGGAACTAGAAAAAAACTGAGCCCAAAGTAGGCTAAAGGAAGGAAATAAAGATCAGAGCAAAAATAAATGAACTACAGAACAGGAAAATAATAGAAAAGATTGGCCAAACCAAGAGTTGCTTCTTTGAAAAGATAAATAAAAATGACTAAGCAAGGGGAAAAAAATAAAGAGGACCCAAATCAACACAATTATAAATGAAAAAGGAGACATTACAACTGATGCCACAGGAATATAAAAAATTGTAAGAGGGTACTATGGATCACTACATGCCAACAAACTGGACACTCCAGAAAAGATGGAAAAATTCTTAGAAATATACACATTACCAAGACCAAATCAGGAAGAATATAAAATATAAGAAGACTGAATCAATAATAAGAAAAAAATTCTCCCAATGAAGAAAAGCCCAGGACCAAATGACTTCACTAGTGAATTTTACCACATATTTAAAATGAATTATTGCCAATCCTTCCCAAATTCTTCCAAAAAAAATTGAAAAGGAACACTCCCAAATTCATTTTATGAGGCCAGAATAACCTTGATATGAAACCCAGAAAAAAACACTATAAGAAAAGAAACTTACAGGTCAATATCCCTGATGAATAGAGATTAAAAAATTCTCAATAAAATACTATCAAAATGAATTAAGCAGCACATTAAAAGGATCACTCACCATGATCAAGTGGGATTTATATCTGGGATGTAATAATGAAAGAATAATTATATCATTTCAAAAAATGCAGGAAAAGCATTCAACAGAATTCAATATTTATTTATGATTAAACAAATTAGGTAGAAGGAACATACCTTAACGTAGTAAAGACCATGTATAATAAGCCCACATCTAATATCATTAAAAGTTAAAGGTTCATACTTTTCCTCTAAGATGGAACAATACAAGTTGCCCACCTTCACCATTTCAGTACAAACCTTATCAAGATTCCAATGGCACTTTATACAGAAGTATAAAAAACAATCCTAAAATTTATATGGAACAATACACACACACACACACACACACACACCAAAACCCTAATGGCCAAAGCAATCCCAAGAAAGAACAAAGTGAGAAGCATTACACTTCCTGATTTCAAGCTTTCTTATAAAGATATAGTAATCAAAACAGCATGGTACTGACATGAAAACAGACAAATAGATCAATAGAACAGATCTGAGAGCTGAGAAATAAGCTCTGCACATATGGTCAACTAATATTTGACAAGGGAGCTAAGAATACTCAATAAAGAAAAGACAATTTCAATAAATGGTGCTGGAAAAATTGAATTTTCACATGTAAAAGCATGAAACTAGACCACTGTCTTACACAACTCATAAAAATTAATTCAAAATGGATTAAAGACCTAGAGACTTGAAACCATGAAACTCTAAGATAAAAATATAAAAAAAAAAATCCTTAACATGAATCTTGGCAATGACTTTTGGAATATGACAACTAAAACACAAGCAACAAAATAAAAAACAGGCATGTGAGACTACATCAAAATTAAAAGCTTTTGCACAGAAAATAATAATCAACAAAGTGAAAAAGACAACATATGGAGTGGGAAAAAAGTATTTGTAAGCCATTTATCTAATAAGAGGTTATATCCAAAATACATTTTAAAAACTCATACCACTCAATAGTAAACAAAGAAAAACTCTGGTTTAAAAATGAGCAAGATAGAGTGAAATAAGTCAAGCAGAGAGAGTCAATTATCATATGGTTTCACTTATTTGTGGAGCATAACAAATAGCATGGAGGACAAGGGGAGATGGAGAGGAGAAGGGAGTTGAGGGAAATTGGAAGGGGAGGTGAACCATGAGAGACTATGGACTCTGAAAAACGATCTGAGAATTTTGAAGGGGTGGGGGGTGGGAGGTTGGGGGCACCAGGTGGTGGGTATTGTAGAGGGCACGGATTGCATGGAGCACTGGGTGTGGTGCAAAAATAATGAATACTGTTATGCTGAAAAAATAAAATAAAAAAAATGCAAAAAAAAATGAGCAAGATACATGAATAGACATTTCTCCAAAGATAACAAAAAAAGACTAACAAGTACATAAAAAGATGTATGGCATGCCTAGTCATTAGGGAAATGCAAATCAGAAAAAAAAAACACAATAAGCTATCACTTCATGCCTGTTAGAACAGCCATCATCAAAAAGACAAGAGATAGCAAATGCTGGTGAGCATGTGGAGAGAAGGGGAACCCTTGGGCACTGTTAGTGAGATTCCAAACAGACACAGCTACTATAGAAAACAGTATGGAGGATTGTCAAAAAATTAAAAATAGAACTACCATCTGATTCAGCAATTCTGCTTCTGGGAATATATTCAAAGGAAATGATAACACTAACTTAAAAGGATATCTGCATTTTGATACAGTATTTAATACAGTATTTGATATAGTATATTATATATTATTATATAATAGCCAAGATATGGAAGCAACCTAAGTATCCCATCAATGGATGAATTGATAAAGAACTTAAACACACGGGGCGCCTGGGTGGCTCAGTGGGTTAAGCCGCTGCCTTCGGCTCAGGTCATGATCCCAGGGTCCTGGGATCGAGCCCCGCATCGGGCTCTCTGCTCAGCAGGGAGCCTGCTTCCCTCTATCTCTCTCTCTGCCTGCCTCTCTGTCTACTTGTGATCTCTCTCTCTGTCAAATAAATAAATAGAAATCTTTAAAAAAAAAAAAAAAAGAACTTAAACACACACACACACACAGAGGAGTATTATTCACCCATAAAAAGGAGGAAACCTTGCCATTTGTGACAATGTGAATGGATCCTGAGGACATTATACTAAATGAAATAAGACAGAGAAATACAAATATTATATGATTTCAAGTTTATACATGTGGAATCTTAAGAAAAAAAAACCCAAACTCATTTTTTAAAAAAGAGTTCAGATTTGTGGTTACTTGAGAAAGGGGTCGGGGGAGGATGAATTAGAGAAAGGTGGTCAGAAAGTACAAATTTCCAGTTACAAGATAAATAAGTGCTAGGAATTAATGTGTAACATGATGACTACAGCTAACACTGCTGTAGGATAGATAGGGAAGTCACTGAGAGTAAATCCTAAGAGCTCTCATCGCAAAGAAAAAAATACTAATTTCTTAGAATTACCTGTTTCTTGGAGTTACATGTTTTGGTAATATGATTCTTGTTTCTAAGTTATGCCATCCAGTGGAAATGAAAGTCCAGATTCCCCTCAATATTTGGCACTTGGAGCCATTCCAAGCTTTGGGTTGGCCTACCTGTTCTATGGCAGTTGGGTTGGCCTAGTTGATCTATGACTGTTGTATTAATTTCCCCTGGCCTGGAAGCCTTTTTCTTGAGGTATTGTAGACACACCTATTTTAATACCAAATAGGCAAATATCACCATTAAAACTGCTGTCCTTCCAGATATTACAATGAATTATAAATTTTAAAAATACTGATCACTCACAGATCAGCAGGTAAGAGAAGAAAATAAATAAACAGAAAGTCTTTTATTATATGGTATGGTGACTACTTACTCTCTCTTCTTCCTTTCCAAAATTTAAAAAAAAAAAATTCTCCATTCTCTGTTTCTACTTCCTTATCTCATAGCTTCTCCTCAGACCACTGCAGTCTGGATTTTATTTTATTCATCAATACATTTCACAGAATTTTGCTGTTTTCTCTGTGCCTACACCAGTGCTTGGCACATGGTATGTTTTAAATAAAATATTTACTGAAGGGGCACCTGGGTGTCTCAGTTGGCTAAGTGTCCAACTCTTAGTTTCAGCTCAGGGGCCTAAGATCAAGTCCCATGCATGGCATACTCCATGCTTCGCCTGAAGTGTGCTTTTCCCTGTCCCCCTGCTCCTCCCCTGCTCACTGGCCCTCATGGTCTCTCTCTCTCTCCCCCCGCCAATAAATAAACAAACAAACAAACAAACAAATATCTTAAAAAATATTTACTGAAGAAAAGAATTATTCTTTCCATGATCATTAATGACCTTATTAAATCAAATAGACATTTTCTTTTTTGGTCCTCAATTTAATTGTTCTTTCTGCCACAGTGAATGCTACCAATCACTTTTTACTTCTTAAAATCTCTATTATCCCTTTATCTCCATTATCTCCATTAATCCCTTAATTGACAGAGTTCTGTGGGTTTTGTGCTAAGTCAACAATTTTTTCACTGTTCCTACTCTTTTCTTTCAACCATCATATAAATGATAACATCTCACAAATCAAAATCTGCACCTTCAGTCCTCACTTCTCACTTGAGCTTCACACTCATAAACCCAATTCTGGTTGAAAAACAAAAATAAAACTGGGGGCATCACGTTACCTGATTTCAAGCTTTACTACAAAGCTGTGATCACCAAGACAGCATGGTACTGGCATAAAAACAGACACATAGACCAGGGGAACAGAGTAGAAAGCCCAGATATGGACCCTCAACTCTATGGGCAAATAATCTTTGACAAAACAGGAAAAAATATACAGTGGAAAAAAGACAGTCTCTTCAATAAATGGTGCTGGGAAAACTGGGCAGCTATATGTAGAAGAATGAAACTTGACCATTCTCTTACACCGTACACAAAGATAAACTCAAAATGGATAAAAGACCTCAACGTGAGACAGGAATCCATCAGAATCCTAGAGGAGAACATAGGCAGTAATCTCTTCGATATCAGCCACAGCAACTTCTTTCAAGATATGTCTTCAAAGGCAAAGGAAACAAAAGCCAAAATAAACTTTTGGGATGTCATCAAAATCAAAAACTTCTGCACAGCAAAGGAAACAATCAAGAAAACAAAGAGGCAACCCACAGAATGGAAGAAGATATTTGCAAATGACAGTACAGACAAAAGGTTGATATCCAGGATCTATAAAGAACTCCTCAAACTCAACGCACACAAAACAGATAATCATATCAAAAAATGGGCAGAAGATATGAACAGACACTTCTCCAGTGAAGACATACAAATGGCTATCAGACACATGAAAAAATGTTCATCATCACTAGCCATCAGGGAGATTCAAATTAAAGCCACATTGAGATACCACCTTACACCAGTTAGAATGGCCAAAATTAGCAAGACAGGAAACAACATGTGTTGGAGGGGATGTGGAGAAAGGGGAACCCTCTTACACTGTTGGTGGGAATGCAAGTTGGTGCAGCCTCTTTGGAGAACAGTGTGGAGATTCCTCAAGAAATTAAAAATAGAACTTCCCTATGACCCTGCAATTGCACTCCTGGGTATTTACCCCAAAGATACAGATGTAGTTAAAAGAAGGGCCATCTGTACCCCAATGTTTATGGCAGCAATGGCCACAGTCGCCAAACTGTGGAAAGAACCAAGATGCCCTTCAATGGACGAATGGATAAGGAAGATGTGGTCCATATACACGATGGAGTATTATGCCTCCATCAGAAAGGATGAATACCCAACTTTTGTAGCAACATGGACGGGACTGGAAGAGATTATGCTGAGTGAAATAAGTCAAGCAGAGAGAGTCAATTATCATATGGTTTCACTTACTTGTGGAACATAACAAATAGCATGGAGGACATGGGGAGTTAGGAGAAGGGAGTTGGGGGAAATTGGAAGGGGAGGTGAAAAATGAGAGACTGTGGACTCTGAAAAACAATCTGAAGGGTTTGAAGAGGTGGGGGGTGGGAGGTTAGGGGAACCAGGTGGTGGGTATTGTAGAGGGCATGGATTGCATGGAGCACTGGGTGTGGTACAAAAACAATGAATACTGTTATGTTGAAAATAAATGTAAAAAAAATGATTAATAAAAATAAATAAATAAATAAAAAATAAACCCAATTCTGTCTTCAAAGAAGAGCTGCCATACCCTTCATATCTATATGTCCAAAATTAAATTCATCCTTTTCTCTCATTCAAGGCTTATTCTCCTTTATTTAATTGCTTTCTTAAAGACTTATTTTAGGAGAAATTCTGCTGGGTTAGGGTACTTGAATATAATAATAAAAAAGGAAACAATTGTTCCTGGCCTCATTGGATTATCAGTGTAATAGACAGAGACAAATAAGAGATTACATGTGGTACAGTTAAGTTTTATGAACCGAAAATTACAAAGTCTATACAAGTGCATTGCAAAGTTTCTTACATGGTCTGCTGGGGATATCTGACAAGGCTTCTTAAATGGGGTGATATTTAGGTCAAAAACTAGCTTGAATGGGGATTGTTTGTTGTGAGAAACAGAAATCCACCCAAATAATGATACACACACACACACACACACATAATTGGAAGCCCAAAGGAGAGTATCAAGGAACTTTTCTTAAATTGGGTTATTTCAAAGGCAGAACCTAAGACAAAGTTGTGAATGTAAATAATTAATCTGGGAGGTAATCACAGGAAATACCAAGCAAGGGGAGGTGAAAGAGGGAAGCAAACAAAGTTAACAGAACATTCACTGCTGTGGGAAACTGGTGCTCATTCCTGAAAAACCCACCTCAGATAACCTAACAAAAGGGATAGGACTCTCTGTATACTCAGGTATCCACTAACTTCCATCAGATATTGGTTCAGTGCTGATCCTAAGAGACAGTAATTCCTGCAACATTTAGGCCTAAATTCATGCAGATCAGTTATGCTCCAGCAGCCAGAGGCACCTAAGGCAAAGAGTCATGGTGCTTGTTATTAGAAGCAATTGAGTCATTGAGGATTGGGATGATGAATGTTCAGGAGATATGAATGGAATGCCCACAGTATCTATTACAGTGTGTCTTTTGCCCTACTCAGACCCATTTGTATCAATTACATTAAGTTCACTCTGCTCTATCATTGATTCTTCAAGGTGGTGGCCAGTCACAGTATTCAAACATATATATAATGTTTTTCAAAGTATAATAGGAGAGTTAGTTGGACATGATACAGACTCTGCAGTTTGGCTGGTGCTAAAGCAATAATTTATCTTTTCTTTAACACCCACTGTAGACTTCTCTCATCCTTGGCCAACTATTCCTCTGGTCTAGGTTGCTTGCCTAATAGGATAAACCAGAACTTTATCTGTGAGGAATCTGAGACTCTGTTTATCATGCCTTTTCCATGGGAATGGCTGTTACATTTGCCCATTTATTTCTTTGTTTAGAGCACTAGACATATAGGAATCCAGAGGCATCCTAGTGAATGCTTGAGTTTCAAAAGTATTTCTTCCCATCCCATTACACACCTACCATTCTATCTTTTCATGATATCACAGTAAATTACACCTCTCTCTATAGTAATTTCTTTCTTTTTGTGTTGGCCAAGAAAGAAATTACATGAGTTAATTACTTACATTACATTACTTACATTACATTAGTAAGTTTATTTTTTCTCTGACTTCTTAGTCTGTCTTTTTTTAAATTTCTGTATTTCTTTTCATGAAAGTGGACTGTGGTTAGTAATGTATAGTTTTTCTGTAACTAAAAGGAAAAAAATAAGAGGATTAATGCTATGTCTAAGGTTCTTTTAAGCATACACACACACATACACAAACACACACAAACAAAAAATAAAAAACCAAAAACCAAACAACAAAAAAATCCACAATTAGCTGTATAAAAAGTCCTAATAACATAGACAAGTAGTTCCAAAAACCTGCTATGCATAGGATTCACCTGAGAGCATTTGTTAAAAATGCAGATTCATGTTAAAATATCATCCCTTGGTTTTTAAGAAAGAGTCCTGGAGAATTCTGATGAGCAGCTGGTAGAAGGTGGAGCAGAGCTCTGGCGTTGAAAATGTTGCCTTGCCAGTGGCACCAAGGACTGCACAAGGGCATTGCTTATATCACTACTAAAGATATTTTGCACGTGGATTGTGAAGTTCTCTTGCTGACCTTGGGCAAAATTCTTCCTCTCCCTGGGCCTCAGCTGCTGCTTATATGAAATGAAAGATTGGATTCTCTTCCAACCTGGACATTCTACTTGTTCATAATCCAGCTGCAATACTCCCTTGTACCAAAACATGTCCTCCATTGTAGGACATCCTTTTGCCCAGAGCTGGTCCTTTTCAGAATCCTGAGGTGACACCTCTCTTTCAAATCCTGCACTCCTAGATCATTGTCACTGAACCAGTCTGAATCCTACCTTCTGCGTGATTAAAAAAAAAAAAAAAAGATTTGGCAATCACACTTACTCCAAGGGAGTGGTCTCATCCTTCCTAAGGACACTTAGCTTGTTAAAAGGCCATTAGGCATGGGTAATGTTTAACCCAAATAAATCATTGGTAAAATTAAATAACTGTTGGGCTGATACATAAGATACTGGGAGGTAAGGGGTGATGGGGTTATGTTTATTTCAGACATACTCCATAAATTGCCACCCATATTCCCTGCACATAAACCTTACTTATCCATTAATCTGCCATCATCAATTAGTTAATTCTACTTTGAAGGGCTCAGAGTTCCTGTGCTCAGGGAACTTGAAGTCTAAGGGACAGACATATTTACAGCATACATGACCATGGGAAGTGGGACCAAAATGCCCAAGAAAGACAGAAGGCCTCAGAGGAGCCCACCTTTGTCTCCCTCTTGAAGGATGTAGAAGAGGGTGTCAAGTGGGAGAAGTTGAGAAAAGGTGGGAACTAGAGGATTTTACAAGGTGACAAGTTTTAACAGGAGTTCCGGCTGTTGTTTCATCAGATATCAGATGGAAGGTTCCCAAGGAGACTGTCTGCACTAGTGTTCAGGTTCAATGTCTTTTCAGGGAGTTTTTCTTCTAGACTCTTCTCTCGAAAAGAATAAACCAAATCATTAGTGACCATATATTACTTTCCTCCTACTGTGAACTGATTTAATTATTTCTTTGAGGGGTCTCTGAGTCCCAAATCATTAAATAATTAGTGACCCAAAGGAGCACTGATTTAAGACTCATTTGCTACTTCCTAGACTATATCATGACAAAGGCTCAATTTCCTAATACTTACCAGCCCTAGGGAAAAGACATCTCTATATTGTAATTGATTACTAAGGAGAACAAGGATCTCGACAGTGATGTCTCTCCATTCAGCAGTGTGTCCATGGCTTTTCTGGGGGAAAGGGTGATGTGGAGATCTGATCTAGGCACCCAGTCATAGCTAATATCTGGATTCAGTTTGAGGAACTTGTCCAGTTCTGCAACTTAACCCTTTTCACAGATGAGCAAGCTAATTCAGAAAATTGAAAGCACACTAGATATAATATGGTCTTCCTATTATATCACACTAACTGGAGGGTGAAGAATAATATAGATGACCTTTGTAGCATGTACTAATACTGGGATCATTCTTTGGAATCATCTATGAAACTTAAGAAAACACAGAGGCCCAGATCCTACCCAGACTTATCCAGTTGGAGCATTCAGGAGTGGGAGCAAAGAATATTTTTTGTTTTGTTTTAAGCTGTAAGGAGATTCTGATGAGTACCTCTGCTTAAGAAGCAGTGCATTATCATACACTTTATTCAAACTTAAGTTACTTGGTTTTCTTGGTTCATGTGTTTGTTTGCCCTTTAAGTCAGTCCAGTTTCTGTTACACAGCATATATAAAGCTAATGTTATGGTGTTTCACCTGGATTATTTTCCATGTACACTTCGGCCAACTAGTCCTTCTATTTCTTTAGTATTGCAGTACTTCAGGAAGGCTGTATGTACCGACTGTCCTGTCTATAACAGGTTGACATGACAACGCTGTTGGATTCCAGGACGAAATCCTGAGCATGTGACTCTGTCCTTGAACAAACCCAGAAAGTAAGACTTCTTTTCTGACTACAGGATGGGCATCTACTTCGGGAGCCTGTGGCTTCCAGATCCTCTGGGAGCCTACAGTGCCGCCTGCTGGAAGAACTTTTTATTTTATGCAACTTTAATAAATTGAATGTGGTGACCTTGCAAAAACAAATATACAAAAGACATTGGCCAACCCCATTCTCTTGCCTACATATAGTAGGCAAATGGGAGGTCAGCCTATAAAAAAAAAAATTCTGCCAAAAGAAGAAAGGAGTGGAGAGAGGGAGGTAGAAAGGCAGGAAAATGGATTATTGCTCTCCATCTAGGTACCACTATGTTAACTGTTCTACACATATTATCTCTAAAGCCAGTGCACAGCTAGACAGCTTTATGACATGGCTAGGAATAGTAGTACAAGTATTTTATGGAAAATATATGCCCATTAAACAGAAACAGCAAAAGCGAGATGGTAGAACCCACAGGCCCACTTCACAATGAATAAATATTATATTGTATGCCAACAAGAGACTCTAAGCCAAGCTCTCTGATCAATAAGTCTTGTTTAAAATAAGTACAAGGAAGTTATTCTGCTCTAGGAACTACAGATAAAAACAAAAAATGATGGGCTTAAAAGGTTTTGAGGAGGGGAAGAGGAAAGCCACTATTTCCCAGGGGTGGCCTGGCAAGTAAAGACATAGCTATTTTATACCTAGGAAAGTTTTGATCTTGGGATAAGCCACAAACCTGCTCCAAAATGAAAAATAATTCAAGGAAGAATATCTTATTACTGACATTATTTAGAATTGCCAAACATGGCAATAACAAAAAGCAGCCTAACCTTTAGTCAGTTTTATAATTACTTTAAAATTCTCTACAGACAAATACATCTACTTATTGTCTACATACAAGGCTGACCTTGGTACATCATTGGCCGGACATAGTAAAAATCTTACGTTGATAGGAAGTTTAACAGTATCTAAAGCCCTGTCTCATATCCATTATTTAATTTGGTCTTTGCAACAGCCTTTTGGATAAGCAGCGGTAACTAGAACAATTATGGAAATGAGCAAGGGCTGTGACTTTTATCCTAAGCCATGCACCTCCTATAAGAGCTAGGACTTACCCCTATCTTTCGACCCTTTATCTAAAAGCTTTCTTCTTGGACACCTTGGTTCTAGGGCTGGCTTTGCCCTAGACTAACCTGGGTCAGGTCACTTTACTTCTCTTGGACTCAGTTTTCTCATCTATTCAAAAGGAAAGGGTTGGACCAAGTGATTTTTTGAGGTGCCTTTTTGTTCTGGGATTCTACAACTCGGACCTTGGAGCCATGTGCAGGTGCACATTAACCATGGGCTGGGAACAAGAGAGAAGGGTCAGGAAGCAGCAAAGCAGAAGTAAGGGTAAGTATGGAACATCACAAATACCAACTCCTTCATTTGGCCCCAGAGCAACAAAGCACCATCCTGCAAAAATAATGCAGTTTGCCCCTAAAACTGGAGAAGATGCTAAGTAAACATGCTTAGAACTCACATTTATTAGTTCATATATGTGGATATGTGAGTCTATGTACACCTACACACACACACACACACACACACACACGCACAACCTGCACATGCGCAGGTGTGTACACCTACACACACACACACACACACACACACACACACACACACACACACACTACAAAAGTACCAAGATTCTTTTCACATACTATATGACACTCATTTTGGATATTCCACAGTTCTGACCACCAGACAGTGTGCTGTAAGTTTGAGGCTCCCCACAGTCTGATTCCATTGTGTGTGTGACCTAATCAACACACACATGATCCAGGCACTCAGCCTCTAGCATAAAGCTTCACCATGCCTGGATGCAATAGGAAGCTCTGCCATTGGTTTATTGAGCTTTAATTATCTGCCTTTGTGAAGTGTTACGACTTCATGTTGGCTTGTGAGCTGAGCAAGTATAAGGGTGTGCTGGGCAGGAAGAAGAGAGGCGAATAGTAAGGAAGCACATGGAAGGCAAGCAGACAGGAAACAGTGCATGGTCCAAGCACCCTCTTAGTTCCTGCATCTGATTATGTATGTATGTCCATGTGGGAGAGCTTAGGCCAGATCAAAGAGCCAGAACACAGGTGCCCGAGAATGAACTCCATAAAGAGACATGGTGCAACTCCATGCAGAGTCTCCCTGGAATCTGTCCCTGAGTCTAGGATGGGAAGGGATAGGGAGGATGGCCGTCAGAGAGGTCTGGGGGATACATCACACCATCAAAGTCCAACCTGCTCTAAACCAGAGATGCAGTTACCCTATGTACATATCTTGTGGGATGTCAGGAGCCATGTCATGCCAGCAAGACAGAAAGGTAGCACAACAGATACCAGAGAGGCTTGTCTACCTAGAATGACCCCTATTCCCAGATATTCACAAGGACCATGGGAGTAAAGAACTTTTCCAGCTTCCCCACCAAGAGTTAAATGCAGAGAACTCTATCCCCAGGAGAATGGTCTCACTAGGTGAGGGGCAGCCCCTATCCATGAAAACAGGTACAGGATATCTGAGGTGCACAGAAGGGAATGATCCATGCAAAAGGGAATGTGACTCAGCATCCATGCATCCTGAGACTGGTCCCCAGCTCAGGGATGTGTAGGAATAGGCTTGGCTACAGTGGGGATGCTGCCCACAGTGGAGATGCTTGGCAGGAAGGCAAGTCCTACTGAATAAGCCCAAAGAGCCTAATGCCAAAAGATAAGCATGCCTAAGCTAACTCTGCATCTGTGAGCAGCATTCTGGTACCTGGTATTCAACCCTAATTATGGTATATGGGGTAAACTAAGTCACTTCTTGGGACTTCCAGGACACTCATAGCTATGCCCAATTCCACACTGCTTTGAGACCCATTTTTGTGCTCTGCCCAAGACAGATGGCATGGCAATCCTGAACCTTGCCTTCCTCAGGTAGGGCCAGGAAGTATGTGTATAGACACACCCGAGAGACTTGATTCCCTCGGAGGTCCTGGCTACCCCACCAGCACTGGGCTCTTACTCAAATGGCCTTTTCCCAGCAGCCCCAGGAGTGAAGTAACAGGATGCCTGGCTCCAGGGAAGGTAATAGGCTAGGCTGGCCTCTCCCTTGTGCCCACAACTGAGTGTGGACCTCAGTCCATCTGGGATGTCTGAGGCCAGAAAGTGCATGTGGAGGGCATCACTCTTGCATTGGTAATCCTGAGGTGGGAGCCAGGCTCTCTGGCTTCAGCCCCATGGTCAGGGCCAGGTAGGGATGGTTTGGGCCACATTTAGGGCTTCTGGGTCTCCCTTGGGGGCAAGAGTTGGCCCCTCTGAAGTGAGATCCCAGCAGTACTAGGTGGGATGGGAGACACCTGGAAATCACCATTGCCAAACAGGCCCCTGTCCAATAAGGACAGGTGGGCCTGATGGGGTATGCCAGAATGACCATTCAAACCTCTCTATCATCAAGGGGTCAGTACAGAGCAATGATGACACAAGGAAGGACTGGTGAGGGAGAGCAAAACCAACCCAGCAGGCTGAGGGGAATCTGATGCCCAGGATGCACACACCATCCCCAGAGCCTCAGCCTTCAAGTGGCTTCAGCTGAGTCCATGGGACTCGGACATGTGGAGATAGACCAGTCTCATGATGGGGACTTGTGGGGTACTCACTGTAGTGCCCAGGTCCACACCACTCCACCATACCTTTTCAGGCCTTTGACTGAAGCTATATCTCAGAAGGAATCCCTTGGCTTCCTTATCTTGGGTTTGCCTGGGATATTGGCTCCTAACAGACTTCTGGGGTACTAGACTCCCTCCCCTGCCAAACACTGGAAATACACCTTGAGTCCATCTTGGGCAAAGGGTCACAACAGGTCTCACTCACATGGGCTTCCCCTCTTGGCAACAGGTGTGCCCCTAGTGCAGCACAAGCTAAGGGAAGGCAGCCTTCTGGGCTAAGACAGCTCCTATTTTCCTAGGCCTGGAGGTGCTGGAAACCTGAAGGCAGGAGGTAGGCAGAGAGCAGATTGTACATGTGCCAGGCTCTCCAAACCTTGCAGCCAAGCTACATGGGCTCAGTTCCCAGGCAAGGCACCAGTAGGCCATGGTCAGCCCCATATAGTGGCTTGTGTGGAACATCTGAGGCCTCCAGCTTTGGTCAGGTTTTAAAATGGAGGAAAAGCTGAGCATTTCCAGGGAAGATGGCAGACTAGGAGAATCCTAAGTTTACTTCTTCCAATGAATACAAGTAGATAACACCCACATCTGTGTAAATAATTCAGAAAATAACCCAAAGCCTAGCAGAACACTCACCATAGCTTCATGTAGAGAAGAGGCCACATCGTAAAGAGTAGGAACAGTTGAGATTTGGTTGTGAACTGACACCCTAGACTCTCCCCAAGAGGGAGGGAAACCATAAACATGGAGAAGGAGGAGAAACAGGCCTCACCTCAGACACCCCAGGCACCGTGGACCTCCACTGGGAAGATGAGTCCCCATATCACTTGGCTTTGAAAACCACAGGGGCTTAACTTCATGAGTTCTTATAATCAGTCAGGCTTAATACCTGAACTTTAAAAATCAGTGGGCTCCAGGAGAGTGGGAAGGGATAGGAAACTGAGTCCCCACCTTTAAAGAGTCAACACAAGAAACAGTCTCACTGATAACAACATAAGCAGCGGTTTGAAAATCGTGGGTGTATGGAAAGGAAATTTATTTAATAATTACAGAATGTATGATGGAAGGGCAGGGATCATTAAGACACTTCCCCAAGAATAAAAGAGCTGGTGGCTGCCATTTCCCTTCCCTGTCCCCCAGCCTAGATACATAGACACCTGATGGAACCAGTACAGCTTAAACATTGTCTACCTCACTTGCTAACAGTATACACCTTGCCCACATTGTCCTGCAGACCTGTCCCCTTCAAACTGCCCCAGGCAGGAGTCCATTTAAAGCAGTGCCACAAGCTTGGAATTGTGCAAGCAGCCCTGACAGGGGCCACCAACACTCTAGAGTGACTCCTACCCCAGGGAGAGGGAAAGATAACCACACGCAGCAGTTGGACCGCTACCCTAGCACTGGGATAGGGGAGAGGAAAGCATCTGGTCTGATTGCTGGCTTTACCCATCAATGAAAGCCTCTCAGGGGACAACAGAGTGAGAGTGTCCTGCAGTTTGGTGCCACTGCAGCTCTGGCAAGTGCCTGGTCTGATCCAACTCAAGCATGAAGTGACTCCAGACTGGCCCACTAACAACAGAGGAACCAAACCCTGTCCACAACGGGCAAAGTGTACCATTGTGGATGACTGAACTGAGGGCAAATGTGGCACTACCACAACTGTAGGGTGCATGCAACACACATCAGAGATACCCCTGACGCAGCAGTTTCTGGTGAACAGGAGACATTGCCCTGTAGGGCACTACAGAACCTCTCCTTCATAAGTCCACTACTTTCAAGAGCAGTGTGCAGCTGACTTGACTTTCCTATCAAATAGAAAGAGACTTGGAGAGTTGGACAAAATGAGGATAATACCTCCCAATGAAAGAACAGGACAAAATCACAACAAGAGAGCTAAATGAACCAGAGATAAGTAGTATTTGATAGAGAATTTAATGAAGTGATCATAAAGCTATTCACTGGATGTGAGGAAAGAGTGGAAGAATTTAGTGGGCTTTCAACAATGACATAGAAGACAAAAAAAAGAACCAATCAGAGATGAAGAGGTCATTAAAAATTATTTATTAAAGATTATTTATTAAAAATAAACTGGAGGATTTATAAAGAATAGACTACAGGAAGCAGGAGAATGGATTAGCAACCTGAGAGACAGAGTAATGGAAACCAATCAACCTGAACAGGAGAAAGAAAAAAAGAATATTAAAAACTGAGAATAGATTAAGGGAACTCAGCAACAGGATCAAGCATAATAAGATTTGCATTATGGGAAGTCCAGAAAGAAACAGAAAAAAGGGCAGGCAGAACATTTATTTGAAGAAATAATAGCTGAAAACTTCCTGAATCTGGGGAAGGACAGAAATCCAGATTCAGGAGATACAGAGAACCCCGAAGAAAAATCAACCCAAGGAGATCCACACCAAGACACATAGTAATTAAAATGGCAAAAATTAATGATAAAGAGATCATTTTTAAAGCAGCATGGGAAAAGAAAGCAATTACATGCAAGGAGGGCCATGCCATAAGTCTATCAGTTGATTTTTTAGCCCAAACTTTGCAGACCAGAAGGGAAGGTCATGATATATTCAAGGTGCTGAAAGAAGAAAACCTGCAACCAAGAATATTTTATCCAGCAAGGTTATCCTTCAGAATAGAAGAAGAGATAAACAGTTTCCATGATAAACAAAAATTAAAGCAATTAATCACCACTAAACCAGCCTTCCAGGAAATGTTAAAGGGGATTCTTAGAGTGGAAAGGAAAGACCATAAGCAAGAGTAAGAAAAGCAGGAATCACAAAAGCAGTAAAATTAAGAATATCTATAAAAATCAGTCAAGGTATTCACAAAATAAAAAGATGTAAAGTATGATAGCACATACATATAATGGGGGTGGGGGATGAGAAGTCAACATCTAGAGCTTTTAGAGTGGGTTCAAACTTAAGCAACCATCAACTTAATTTAGACTACTACACTCATAAGATGATACATATAAACCTAATGGTAACCACAAATCAAAAACTGGGACTAGTACTGCGAAAAGAGAAAGGAATCCAAGTATATCACTAAAGAAAGCCAATCAACCCTCAGAAAGGAGAGCAAGCAACAGAGAAGTAAGGAACAGAGAAGATAGAGTAAGGAACAGAGAAGAACTACAAAAAGCAACCATAAAACAAATAACAAAATAACAATAAATGCATACCCAAATAATTACATTGAATGTAAACAGACTAAATGCTCCAATCAAAAGACAAAGGATGACTGAATAAATAAATAAGCAAGACCCATCTCTATGCTGCCTACAAGAGACTCATTTCAGACTTAAAGATACATACAAATTGAAAATAAAGGGGTGGAGAAGTATTTATCATTAAAACAGAAGTGAAAAGAGAGACAGGGTAGCAATATTTATATCAGACAAAATAGACTATAAAATGAAAGCTGTAAGAAGAACAGAGAAGGACACTACATAACCATAAAAGGAACAATTCAACAATAAGATATAAAAATTAAACTATTTATGCACCCTACATGAGAACACCCAAATACATAAAGTTGCTATTAACAAACATAAATTGATGGAAATACAATAATAGTAGGGGACATGAACACCCCGCCTTACATCAATGGATAGATCATCTGAAAAGAAAATCAACAAGGAAACACTGGCTTTGAATGACACATTGGACCACATGGATCTAACAGATTTATTAAAAACATTCCATCCTGAAATAGCAAAATACACATTCATTCCAAATGCACATGAAACATTCTCCAGAATAGATCACATGTTAGGCCACAAAACAAGTCTCAACAAATTCTAAAATACTAAAGTCATACCATCTATCTTTTCTGACAACAACACTATGAAACTAAAAATCAGCCACAAGAAAAAAATCTGGAAAGAACACAAATGAAAGTTAAATAACATGCTACTAAACAATGAATGGGTCAACCAAGAAATCAAAAAGAAATTTTTTAAAAATATATGGAGACAGATGAAAATGAAAATACGATATTCTAAAATCTTTGATGTAGCAAAGCTGTTCTAAGAGGGATGTATATAGCAATTTAGGCCTACCTAGGAAGCAAGAAAAATCTCAGATATACAACCCAACCTAATGGCTGCTAGAAAAAGAAGACCAAACAAAACCCCAAACCAGTAAAAGGAAGAAAATAATCAGGATTAGAGCAGAAATAAATGAAATAAAATCTAAAAAGTAATAGAACAGATCAATAAAATCAGGAGTTAATTCTTTGAAAAGATCAACAAAATTGAGAAATTTATAGTCAGACTTATAAAAAAAAAAGGAAGGGAGGAAGAAAGGAAGAAAAAAAGAAAGGAGAAAGAAAGGAGAGGTCTCAAATAAGCAAAATCAGAAATGAAAGAGGAGCAGAAACAACTAACACCACAGAAACACAAAGGATTATAGGAGAGTATTATGAAAGATTGTATACCAACAAATTGAAAAACCTAGAAGAAATGAATCAATTTCTAGAAACAACAAAAACTCCCAAAACTGATTTGGGAAGAAATATAAAATTTGAACAGACTGATAAGCAGCAATGAAATGGAATCAATAATCAACAAACCAAAGTCTGGGACCAAAAGACTTCACAAGTGAATTAAACCAAACATTTGTTTGTTTGTTTGTTTGTTTAACTAGTCTCCATGTCCACTGTGGGGCTTGAACTCATGACCCTGTGATCAAGAGTCTCATGCTCTATGGGCTGAGTGAGCCAGGCACCGCAATTCTACCAAACATTCAAAGAAGAGTTAATACCTAGTTTTCTCATACCATTCCAAAAAACAGATGAGGAAGGAAAGCTTCCAAATTCATTTAATGAGGCCAGCATTACCCTGATAACAAAGCCAGATAAAGACACTACAAAAAAAGAGAACAACAGACCAATATTCCTGATGAATATATAGAGGAAAAAATTATCAAAAAATTAGAAAATTAAATCCAAAAATATGTTAAAAGTAATTCACCACAGTAGAGTGGCTTTTATTCCTGGGATACAAGTGTGTTTTAATATTCAACATGATACACTGCATCAGCTAGAGAAAGGATAAAAGCCATATGATCATTTCATTAGATGCAGAAAAGCATCTGACAAAGTACAACATCCATTCATGATAAAAAAAACTTCAACCAATTAAGTTTAGAGAAAGCATACCTCAACATATAACATAATAAGGCCATATATGAAAAACTCACTGCAACCATGATACTCAAAGGGGAAAAACAGAGCTTTTCCCCTAGGATCAGGAATAAGACAAGGATGTCCACTCTTACCACTTTTATTCCTCATAGGACTGGAAGTCCCAGCCACAGCAATCAGACAAGAAAAAGAAATAAAATGCACCCAGGGCACCTGGTGGCTCAGTAGGTTAAAGCCTCTGCCTTCAGCTCAGGTCATGATCCCAGGGTCCGGGAGATAGAGCCCTGCATCAGGCTCCCTGCTCAGCAGGAAGCCTGTTCTCCCTCTCCCACTCCCCCTGCTTGTATTCCCTCTCTTGCTGTCTCTCTCTCTCTCTCTCTGTCAAATAAATAAATAATTTTTTAAAAAAAGAAATAAAATGCACCCAAATTGGTTAAGAAAGAAACAAAAGTTTCACTATTTGCAGATGACATGATATTTTATATAGAAAACCCTGACTCCACCAAAATACTATTAGAGCTGGTAAATGAATTCAGTATGATTCAGTGAGGATACAAAGTCAATACAAAGACATCCATTGCATATCTATACACTAATAATGAAGTAGCAGAATGAGAAATTAATAGAACAATCCCATTTACAATTGCACTAAAAACAAATACCTATGAATTAACTTAACAAGGGAGGGGAAAGACCCATACTCTGAAAACAATAAAACACTGATGAAAGTAGTTGAAGATGACACAAACAAATGGAAAGACATTCCATGGTCATGGATTGCAAGAACAAAGATTGTTAAAATCTATCCAAACTATCCAAAGCAATCTACAAGCTTAAAGCAATCCCTATCAAAATACAAACAGCATTTTTCATAGATTTGGAAAAAATAATTCTAAAATTTGTATGGAACCATGAAAGGCCCTGAATAGACAGAAATCTTGAAAAAGAAACAAAACTGAGTGCTGCCAACGCCCTGGCAGAGAAGCTGAGGTCATCATCGAATTTGACGTATTTTAAGTGGAAACAAAACTGTTCCAGCAATGCAGACAATTAAGTGTGTTGTTGTGGGCGATGATGCTGTTGGTAAGACGCGTCTCCTGATATCCTACACAACAAACAAATTTCCATCTGAGTATGTACCGACTGTTTTTGATAACTATGCATGGACAGTTTTGATTGGTGGAGAGTCATATACTCTTGGACCTTTTGATACTGCAGGGCAAGAGGATTATGAGAGATTACAACCGCTGAGTTATCCACAAACAGATGTATTTCTAGTCTGTTTTTCAGTCGTCTCTCCATCCTCATTTGAAAATGTGAAGCTGGGATAACTCATCGTTGTCCAAAGACTCCTTTCTTGTTTGTTGAGACCCAAACCGATCTCCAAGATAACCCCTCTACGATTGAGAAACTTGCCAAGAACAAACTGAAGCCTATCACTCCAGAGACTACTGAAAAGCCAATGACCTGAAGGCTGTCAAGTACGTGGAGTGTTCTGCACTCGCACAGAAAGGCCTCAAGGATGTATTTGACGAAGCAGTATTGGCTGCCCTGCAGTCCAAGGGACCGGAGTACAGCCTCAGGTGTCTGCTGCTGTGAAAATCTCTCCAGAGCCCTTTCCGCACAGCTGGTGTCAGCGTCATACTAAAAGCAATGTTAAATCAAACTAAAGATTAAAGATTAAAATTCGTTTTGCGATAATGACAAATGCCCTGTACCTACCCACATGCGCTCGTGTGAGACAAGGCCCATAGGTATGGTCTCCTTCCCTCTCTCAGTACTAGTTAATTTGAGTACTTGTGTATTGTCAGAAAAGTAATTAATACTAGTTTTTGTTTTGTTGTTTCAAAAAAATTTTTTCTGTTGTTTTTTTGTTTTTTGTTTAAAAGCAAGGCATGCTTGTGATGACTCTATAACAGACTAATTTGGATTATTGAAGCTGCTCCTGGGCTCCATCCACTCTGGAGAATGATCTGGGACATTTAGGGTTTTGTTTTGTTTTGTTTTGTTTTGTTTTTGTTTTTGCGGGAGCAGGGTGGGGGGTGGAGAGATGTTGGGGCAATTGGCTCCTGCAGCAGGATAGACAACTATTTTATCAGCAAAAGCTATACAGTGGCCCTTTGAAGAATATCATCTTTCCTGTCAATCCCCATGGCATCATTTGCTAACAACATGCTCTTGCAACAGGGGACTTTTCCTTTGACGCTGGCCCTTGGACATCAGGCCTTGGTTGACTAAGCTATCTCTCCCAAATCATATAAAGGTACTCAGCTAAATTTGGACTTTAATCTTTAAGTTTTTCCTTGCCTGGAACAATAGTATAATTAATCTGTGATTGATTTGGACTTGTCATTTCTTTATTGGCTTAGTAAGAAACATTACCGTGTATGTTACTGGTTTGTGAAATTCCCACAGTGAACCTGTATTAAATAAATTGCTAGGAACGATGAACACTTCGCTGAACATAACTTGCCACTAAAACAAAGCACCTGGGAATTATGACTGCCAGACCAGTGCCTAGCCTGTATGAACAGTAGGACCATATAGGGTCTGATAGTGACTATAATTCAAATGTCCTCATCAATGACACATGGGGAAAGTCTGCCCTAGGAAGATGGCCTGCTGGGTGAGGGAAGGCCCTATCTGAAGACGAAGGGGTCCAGATGCCTGGAGGTAGGTTGGTGGAGTGTCTGTACATGCCAGCCATGGTGACTCAACATCCATGCACCCTGGATCCAGCACTGACAGGGATGGACCTGGCCCCCCCGGGGACTTTCGCAGGATTCACAGCAATGCCAAGGTTCACCCTGTTCCAAAATTCAGTTCCCTGTACCCTGATCTCAAGGAACTCCTTAGCCTTGCCATGCTGGGTACCACTGGGAATTCTACTGATAGAGACACCTGGGTAAACTGACCCCCCATGTATCCTACCAGCACAGGTCAATAGAGTCTGACTGAAAGACCTTCCCCACTCTGCATCAGGAGTGTAGTGCAGGGAACTACAACTCTAGGAAGACAGCCTACAAGACTGGGGGCTGGGGGGCTGTTCACTCAGGCCTGGATACACAAGGGTGGGAGTTGGGCAGGGATCATAGTGCACATGCTCCTATGGCTCCCATCCTACAGCCAGGCTCTCTAGGATCAGTCCCTGGTTCAAGGCCATGGAGGTACAGGCTGAGCCATAGGTAGGGACTGCTGGGAGACACAGTGGGCTGCTAGGCTCCACTCTACTCTACAACAGAGTAGTCCTTTCCTCTGATGCCAGATTTTATAGGATCTCAGAAGCCATACTGGACCTGACCAGGGCTATGTGGTATGGAACACCTGGGAAATACATTTGCCAGACAGGACCCTGGTCCCATAAGGGCCCTAAGGGTCTGAAGATAGCCACAATTCAAGTGTCTTCACCAGTGGTGCAGTTCTGAGAAAGACTGTTTCTAGAAGATGGCTTGGTCAGCAAGGACAGGCACTGTCTAAAGGGCCAAGAGGTTCTGATACCTGGAGCAAACTGTATGTGGGAAACTTACTATGACTCCATGTGCAGGCATCCTGGGATGGTCTTCTATATCTGGGACTTGTGGAGATGGACTGGGCCCCCATAGGGGCATCTAGGGGCATCTAGGAGCTCACAGTGATGTGTGAAATCTGTCCCATTGTAAAACACAGTTGCTTTTCCCCCAAAAACCATATTTCAAGGAACTTGTTAGACTTGCGTTCCTGGAATGGCCAAGAATTCTGCTGAGGGACACCTAGAAGACCTGACTTCCACTAAGGCTCATGTATCCTCCCAGCATTGGTCCATAAGGTCTCTGACTCAAATGACCTTTCCACTCAGCAGAAGAATTACAATTGGGGGAATCCCTAGCTCTAGGAAGCTGACCTGCTAGGGTTGGGTAGTCTGGAGGTCTTAGATGCCTTAGGCAGGTTATAGGAGTGAATTTGCACTGCAGGCCATGAAATTAAGCATCCTTGCTCTCTGAAGCTGGTCCCCAAATCTTGGCCTTGAAGGGATAGGCCATGCCACATGTGGGGATTTCTGGGGAGCATACAGGGCTGCCAAGAGTTCCTGCCCCTCGAATTACCAATTTTCCTCAAGCTAGATGTATGCAGAATATTATAAATATAATATATATATACTGCACAATAACAAATATAACAATAGATATACTTCCTTTTTTAAAGATTTTATTTATTTATTTGACAGACAGAGATCACAAGTAGGCAGAGAGGCAGGCAGAGAGAGAGGGGGGGAATCACACTCCCCCTTGAGCAGAGAGCCCAATGTGGGGCTCAATCCCAGGACCCTGAGATCATAACCTAAGCCAAAAGCAGAGGTTTACCCCACTGAGCCACCCAGGCGCCCCAACAATAGATATACTTCTTGAATGCAAGACTGAATTTAATAACATAATTTTCCCCATAGTTAATTTGTATAGTTGAAACAATTTCCCTTCTGGCAGAGCTCTGGGGAATCAGACTACCGCCTATATCAATGGTGACTTTGTGAAGCTGTACAATTAATCCTTTGGAAAGCACGTTGGCAATAGGTATGAAGAATCATAAAAATATTGAAGCCCTTTGGCCCATAATTCTATCTCTGGGAATCTATTTTAAGGAAATAATCTAAACTATAAAGGGACCACATGCTCATAGATGTTCACTGCAGTAATTTCAATGATTAAAAATGGAAGCTATTAGATGCTAACTAATGGAGGATGATTATGGTATATCATAGAAGGAATATTATGCAGATAGTAAAATTACTGCACAGGAAATCACATTATGGAACAGAGCACAATATAAGTCTTTATTGGTACACCTAGTAAAAAGTTGAGAAGCAAATGTTTTAAAAAATTACACTTTTCAAGTTAGGATAGTAGGTGACTTTCTCCTTAGTAACTGTTCTACAATTTTCCTGCTATAATAAAAGGAAAGTAAAATCAAAGCATAGTTGAGTTATAAAAGTGTACTTTATCATGATTCAACTAAACATATTAAATGTCAAGAAGTTTTGGCCTGTCACTGTTCACTTTTTTTTAAAGATTTATTTATTTATTTATTTATTTATTTATTTGAGAGAGAGAGAGTGTGTGTGTGCAGGGGGAGGGGCAGAAGGAGAGTGAGAGAGAATCTCAAGCTGCTGAGGCTCCCTGCTGAGTTCAGAGCCTGACAGGGGGCTCAATCCCATGACCCTGAGATCACCACCTGAGCAGAAATCAAGTCAGACTCTTGACCCACTGAGCCATTCAGATACCCCTGTCTTTATTCACCTGTTAATTTTTCTTCTTATGTGCAAATAGTGCTAAAAAAGAAAAAAAAAAAAACATTTCTTGAATGTTTTAGGAATGTCTTGGAAACCGATCTCATTAAATGACGGCAAATGTCTCCAAGTGGCCACTGCAAAGAACAGGTCAGACTGCTTCCTTGACTCTTTTGACTCCTTGTAAGTCAAGCCAAGGAGATGTGCTGTCTCCCCACCTGGTCCAAGGCTCAGAAACACCTGGTCAAGTGTTCAAAACCGCCAATATAGTCATTACAGAGAGAGGGAAACCTGCCGCATGAACAGATACAGGCACCACATGCATTCGGCATTCTTCTCTATGTACCAAGATAAACCATGGGTAGCATCACTGCCACCGTCCGGCAATCCATCTCCCCATTAGGACTGCCACGTGGGAAATTCACACCACTCTTAGCCAGACCAAATCTCCCTCTGTGCTGGGCAAAAATTGCAAGGTGAACTGATCCCTCTCCTTTGTCTTTCTGTTTCCATTTTCCCTGTCTGTCCTGCTCTGTGTCTCATGTGTCTGCCTTGGCAGCCTGCATCCCCAAGTGCTCTTTGCCCTTCCAGTTGGAGGCCAGCAGAGACACCTGCAGGACAGCTGAAGAACAGGAAGAGAAAGAGTCAGGGCTGTTCCCCAGCAGCCCACTGGAGGGCCATCAGTTTGGCAGTGCCTGTCAGGTCCAGGGATGTCATTCTTCTCAGACCTTTCATCACCAGGGCAGTTGATGGCTCCTCCCTGTGCAAAGCTTTCAGATGCTTCACCATCTTTTGTTGGTTCACTCAGCCCAATCCACAACTTTGTAAAAGATCTGTTTATTGAACTCTCTTCATTTAACCCTTTAAGTGTGCCATCTGTCTTCTCCCAGGACCCAGATTGATGTAATCTCACCACCCAAGTTCGACTGGACAGCTCTCCATTGTCTGCACTTCAAAGGTTAATCAAGGACTGACTAACTCTTCAATCAACTAATGGAGCTTTTCTAGATGAATCCCATGCAGTAAAGCTCTCTGTGATGATGAAGTGTCCTCCATCTGCACTGTCCAACATGATAACCATTAACCACATTGTCTGTTGAGCACTTGAAAAGTGACTAATGAGATTGAGGAATGGAATTGTTTATTTTATTTCATTTTCATTAACTTAAATTGAAATCACCACATATAGTCATCTCATATTTGACAGCCCAGGCCTAGCCACTTACTCAGTCAGTACTCAGTCAGCAAGTACTGCTGGCTTGGTAATTTTTTGTCTTTCAAATGATATGCCTGTGTCTGATCTCTTATGGTAGCAATCTTCCTAATTTCTAAGTGTTTGGTAGAAAACCCACAAGAGACCCCTAGGCCTTACAAAAACAGTATACAAAGAGCCTAGACAACTTGCCAAAGTGGGCCGTGCAATAGTAGTTATGAGTGTTAAATAGAGGACCCCAGGACTACCTGTAGTCAGATGTGGGTGTAATGGTGCTACACAAGGAATGTTTCATGGGCTCCCTGTCCCCTCCCTGTTTCTGATGGGGAGGTGGAATATAATTTTCTTCCTTTATTCAGATAGAAGAGAAGTCAGAAAATAGATAACAATATATCAATCAGTAAGTTCATGGAGGAGGAGCAACTTACTGGCTGTGAGTTGGGAGAGGAACTGGATGTGTGTAAGTCAGGGTTTCTCCATTGCCTGGGAACCAGCTGTCAGTAAGAAGCATGCATTCTGCTCTCTCCTCCATCACGACACCACACAGGGCAGGCCACCAGGAGGGGGGCCTGAACTGACCCAATGTGTCAATTCTGGGGCTTACTGTCAAAAGGATTTCTTCACAGCAAATATAAGCCATGCCCTAGCATTTGCCAGTAACTAAGGAATCACAGAGGACTCCCATCTGCTTTACTCTTGTCTTATTTCTTAAATGGTTCACAACCTGGAAAAGGAAAGAGTAGGGTTATTATTGGGACGCTTCAAACACTCCATTTATAAGTCTGGCAAGTATTTTGTGATAATGACAATACCATCTGATATGGCAGGGAGAGCTAGCAAAGGAACAATGTAACCCCAAGAAGTGGCTCTGGGAAGGAAGTATGTGCAGGAAATGCAGGAGCAAGGAAACACTGCAAGGCTTATCATCATTACAAGTCGGAATCAAACACTGTTTTGATGGTTGCTTTATCAGCTGGGTATGTAGCTCCATCAGGGAAGACACTTTGTCTTGTTCATTGCTGAACCATCAGCACTTAAAATTCTTCCCAGAACACGGTAGTTCCTCAATAAAAAAATTTTTTCTAAATAACAAGTTGTTGGGGTTTTTTTAAGATTTTTTATTTATTTATTTGACAGACAGAGATCACAAGTAGGCAGAGAGGCAGACAGATAGAGAGGGGGAAGCGGGTTCCCTGCTGAGCAGAGAGCCTAATCGGGGCTCGATCCCAGGACTATGGGATCATGACCTGAGCCAAAGGCAGAGGCTTTAACCCACTGAGCCACCCAGGCGCCCCTATACCTAATTTTTTTACCTAATGCATTTTCACTTCAGTTCAGCAGCTATATTTATTAGGTATTGTACTTACTGTGTCCCCAGATATCTTGATGTGTCTTTAAGGAGTTTAATAACTAAATGTAAAGGTAAGTCTTACACATATAAAACAGTTTAAATAATATCATAAGCCAGAATAGATTTGCACCCCATAGAGGTCAGAAAGCAGGAGATGATTATATAAATATGTTTATGATTTTCAGAGAATGGTTTCTCTTTCAAAAGCATTATACCCAATTGACTACTCAACCATCAAAATTATGAAGCACACTTAAGGGGAAAGACATTATGCAATGACTCTAAAAATGGACATACTTCCTTAAGTACACCTTTAACTATTTAAACCAAAGAGAATCGTTTCAAGGCATGTTTCATAACCACTTAAATAACACCATTTCCAAGGAAGTTAGAGAAGTACAGAGATGCCTTAATAATGTGTTTCCCTGTGTGATGTCAGTGGAAAAGCCAGCTAGACAACTTCACCTCCAGATAGGCATGCTGGTGCAGAAGGCGTAAGCTCCAACCCCATGCTCGCGCCATGAGTGACTCAGGAACATGCTTGCTGTCTTGTGGTGGGGGAGGCCAGCACGAAAGATAGATTAGCTTCTGTGGATGCCAGGCATACTTTACGATTGCCACTGGGTTGACACAAATTCAAGAGGAATGGGAAATGTGACAGAGAAGATTCCCAATCAGTTTTTCACTCTAGGACGACAGAATGTGTACTAGTTACGGACACAAACTTGGGAGTCCAACAGTCTGGGTTGGTATCCCAGCTCTACCATTCTTTGTTACTTGGACAAGTAACTTCTCTGCCTCAGTTTACTCATCTGTAACATGGAGATAACGAAAGGTTTACTGTGATGGTTAAATGAATTAAAGCATGGAAAACTCGTGCTGCCTGGCACACGGTAAATAATGTAAGTTTGGTTTTTTGTTTTAACTGAAGACTATTTGAATTATTTCTTAAACAATACACCAGTCCACAGAGGGCAGGGTTCTCTGGATGCTTCTCCTTAGGACAACATCCTGTTGTTAAATCACCTGGGGAACAGAAGAGGTGAGGAATGACAAAGTCCATGGGGAATTTGCTGCATCCACTTTACATATCATTTATGTCTGCATGCGTGCCTACATTCTGTTGTCTATCCATGCTATGTGATCTAAACTATGCAACTCTCAAGGTAAATAGGCTCCAGGACTGAGGTAGTAAACTGAGGTCATTTGATTAATTTTTCCATTCTAAAGTATACATTAGGCAGAGGACAAAAATAGAGCTAGACAAAGAAATAAGAGAGAACACAGAAGCATGAACAAGATAATTTTCCTAGAGAGATAAGAAAAAATTCTTCCTGGGGCGCCTGGGTGGCTCAGTGGGTTAAAGCCTCTGCCTTTGGCTCAGGTCATGATTCCAGGGTCCTGGGATCGAGCCCCACATCGGGCTCTCTGCTCAGCGGGGAGCCTGCTTCCTCCTCTCTCTCTGCCTGCCTCTCTGCCTACTTGTGATCTCTGTCAAATAAATAAATAAAATCTTTAAAAAAAAAAAAAAAAGGAAAGAAAAGATTCTTCCTCATCAGTGTTTTGAGTACTTAAATCAGTCCTGTGACTTTTCTGTGGCCAATGGACCTTTTAGTTGTGTAGGTGGTAATCAGGACTATTTAGTTTGAGTGGTATTTTTGCCCAAATAATCCTGGTCTTCTGCCACAGGAATCTGGTAGAAATCTACTTGAAATCTCTATTACGTCAATTTGAGGAATGTTACCCTTTCCTACTGGACTGAAAACCTGAGGGCAAAAGCCTTATCTATCTTGCTTTTTTTTTTTTTTCACATACTTTCCCACCTAGCACTGCGCTTAGAACATACTGGCACTCAGCACATATTTTCTGACTGTTGGATCAGATCCTGGAAACTTGTCACTGAGAGTAATTCAAACAGTTCAGCTCCACATGGGCGCCCATGCATTTGTACCACTCCCTTTGCAAGTGCAGAGGGATATGCTGGGAAGTATTCAAGCATTAGAAACCTATCAGGGGTTCTAGTCTCCAAAGCCTTATATGTCACTAGCCACTCACTAATCATCATATGACAGGGTCCAAATCTGTCATCACATGACCTTTGGCGGATGGCAAAGCAGTTTTGAAATCCATCTACGTGCACAGTTAAAGAAACAGTGGAAGGACATTTATATCCCCCCAGACCCTTGCAGAGAAGCTCTAGCAAACTGCCATTGCTGATAAATGTTTGACACATCAACACTAAATTTAACTGGCCTAGTTTTGGATTTCAGGTTAATCTTTAAGAATGAAAAAAAAAAAGTTGAATGGCTATAGGAACACATCTCTTTTCTATTGATGCAACCAGAATTTCTAGTCTTGAGTCATTCCATATTTAAAGCTCAAACCACTAGTTGACTGATTTTTGAAAGGAAAAAGAAATTGACAACTGGAGAGATCTTGTCATGGGCTGGGAAAAAAACCAGACTATTGGCATTTTCAAAATCTTCTCTATTTATTCTTTATGACAATATGTATAGAATAGTGATAGAAACTTGCAAATAGATTGCATAAGCCCTTAATTACATTTAACTCACATTAGTTGTCTACTTCTTAAGATTTATAAAACTATAGAATTTTAAACTTTTAGAGTCCTCTCTTTCTAAATCCTTCATTACAAACTTGGGAAAACTGAGGTTGGAGGGAGGAGTTGCTGAGCCCTGGACCCCTTATTTGTTCCATAGGAGCCAAGATAAGCCTCTGGATATCCCCACTCCTCTTTCCATTCTTCATTTGGTCTTTATTCCACTCCAAACGGTCATCTCTCTTTCAACCATAGGCTATTTCTACAAATGAGTAGTGTTCAGGTTGTAGGGACTCATTTCCAGAAGCATAGGTGTTTTAGCTAATAGCTAACTCACTGCTTCCAAAAGTAGAACTGCAAAAAGTTCCTTTTGTCCTCTAGTGAAAGTAGTTCCCTGCCAAAGAGCATAAACACACTTAGATGTGGGAAAACCGAAGCCAACCAGTGCTATTCATTGTCACGCTGATACGCATTTGGATAAGGAGACACTCTTAACTGCAATGAATACAACTTCCACCATTCTAGGCAGAGGGTAGCACGTGGTGCCAGTATAGGAGGGAGGAGACAGTGGCCTAAGTCCAACAGCGGGCATATCCCCAGGGAGCAGAAGGAAGTGGTTCTGTTGGGGATACCAGAGTTTAATAGAGCAATGGGAACCAGAGTATATGTCATTCCACAGGCTAAGAAAGATGAAAGGACTCCAACAATCATGAGGCTAATTGTCATGGCTCTCATTGAGAATGACCAATTAAGCATGAGCCATATAGCTCCTGGATAAAATCAGCCCACCAGTCCTTTCTCTCTTTCTTCTTTTTCTTTTAGATTTTATTTACTTGGGCTTTATCTACCCCTCCCTCCTGCTCATACTCTCTCTCACTTGCTTGCTCTTGCTCTCTCTCAAATTAGTAAATAAAATCTTTAAAAATATATTTTATTTATTTATTTGATAGAGAGAGAGGAAGAGAGTGAGCAAGAGCAGGGTGGAGGGGGGAGGGGAAGGACAAGCAGACTCCCCACTGAGCAGAGAGCCCAACACCTGGCTGGATCCCAGGACCCCAAGACCATGACCCCAGCTGAAGGCAGAACACTGAGCCAACTGAGACATGCAGATGCCCACCCACCATCTTTTCAAGTTACCTTGGCAAAAGCCAATTATATGTTGGCAATTCAAATACAACATTCATATCTAAAAACATTACATTATGACACTATAACACATTTTGCCATCTTCATTATACTATAATATTTACAGGCTATATAACCCATAGAAGGAAGCAGTTTATTAAGAAAGGGGAAAAAGTCTTTATCTGCTCACATTTGTTCTGAGAGCCCAGATTCCACCAATAGAGGTATTTCCTCGAAGGACCCATATTAATACAGATGAATAATGAAAATTAAAAATTCAATATTTTCTTTAATTAAAATGAAACATGAAAAGAAATGTTTCTAAAATTTGTCTTTCTAGGTATTTGGCCATTCCAAAGGTCCAACATCATTTTGCACAATGGTAAGTGATGTGGTTTTTATTGTTCCATTTTCACAGAGAGGGATGGAGTATTTGAGACCCTGTGAATCCTACTTGGTAGACTGGCATTCTGGCCATTTATAAAGTGGTCTTTAGCTCTGCTTCATGATTGCCCTGAGGAGAATTTCAAAAGAGCCTTGAATAAGGGTTAGACCACCTAAGGATGGAGCATATGATTTCAGCAAACCTAAAAAACCTTTCAAAGTTGAGCCATTGCCATTGCATGTGTTAAGAACACCTTTCTTTTTTGAGTGTTTAAACCACACATATTTACCACACAGTACTTCTATTCCACTCTCCCTTTCTCATGACTCATCTATCCTGTAGTTTAACAACCGGTCTTTTCAATTCTCACCTGCTCTAATTTCATCCCAAAGATTGCAACATGTTGGATACTTCACTTTCATGTGGTTTAGTCTTCCTTCTTATCTTGGACATTCTGATTATCCAGTGAGCCCACAGGTCAGTATTAGAGTTGCTTTCTTTTCTTTTTTCTATTCCTTTCTTTTCTTTTCTTTTTTCTTTTTTAAACTCAATTAGCCAACATATAGTACATCATTAGTCTCAGAGGTAGTGTTCAACAATTTATCAGTTGCATATAAAACCCAGTAATCATTACATCATGTGCTCTCCTTAATGCCCATCACCCAATTACCCCATCCCTCCACTCACCTCCCCTCTAGCAACCCTCAGTTGGTTTCCTGTCATTAAGAATCTCTCACAGTTTTTCTCCCTCTTTGAGGACTTCCCTTTCAGTTTTCCCTCCCTTCCCCTATGATGCTTTGTGCTGTTTCCTATAGTCCACATAAGTGAAACTATATAATTGTCTTCCTCTGATTGATTCATTTTGTTCAGCATAATACCCTTCAGTTCCATCTAGGTGGATGCAAATGGTAAATATTCATCTTTTCTAATGGCTGAATAATATTCCATTGTGTGTGGGGGGGGGTATATATATCTCTACATATGTCTATATGTGTCTATATATGTCTATATAGACATATATAGAGATATATATACCACATCTTCTTTATCCGTTCATGTATCAATGGACATAGAGTTGCTTTCTTACTTTTAGACAGAGGATAGTCCTGATTCTGTCACACTTGTGATACGGATGGGTGAGCTGTGCAAATTTAGCTTTTAAAGTGCTATTAGAAGTGTATTATGGGGGCGCCTGGGTGGCTCAGTTGGTTAAGCGACTGCCTTCGGCTCAGGTCATGGTCCTGGAGTCCCGGGATCGAGTCCCGCATCGGGCTCCCAGCTCCATGGGGAGTCTGCTTCTCCCTCTGACCTTCTCCTCGCTCATGCTCTCTCTCACTGTCTCTCTCTCTTTCAAATAAATAAATAAAATGTTTTTTTTTAAAGTATATTATGGTAGAATTGCAAATCTTAACCATAAGATTGTTAGGTGGTAGAGCCATTTTTCATATGCAGTCATGGTGGTAATAGGGAATAATCAGATGGTTCACATCTTGGCACCAAAACATGACCCAGGTTTGTAAAGGTAATCCGTTAAGTGGGGGGCCACCAAGGGTCTCTGTACAGGCCACCAAATGTGGGACAACCTGGGTGGGTGGAGGCTGGCAGCACAGGCAGTGAAAGAATTCACCCGAGGCAGACCAAGGAGATAGAAGTTTATTGAATATACTGCAAGGGAGAGACAGACAGTACAGTGAGGTAGAGAGTGCCTGCTATGAGGCAGGGGTGGGGACTATAGTTAAAGGGGAGGGTGAGGAGGTATGGGAACATATGGAATTTTCCTTTTTGGGTAGATGTAAGTAACCCATTGGTCAGCTAGGCCTTATGTGTATTTTGAGGTGGGTTGTCTGATGGGCCTGTTGGTATTCAGCCAGGTCAGCGTGGGACCTTCTACCTTACTCAGCTTCCCATTGTTCAAGCTGGTTGCCCAAAAACAGCCTTTACATTCCCCCCTGAACAATTTTGACCCTTAAATCTTTAAGATTGCTGAGGGTAGAAGGTCTTGTCTTCTGTAACTGCTTCATGCTGAATGAGGGGTGTAGAGAAGGCCGAGACAGCTGTGTCTAGAGTTGATGACCTATGGGAGTCTCCCTTGAGCAGAGAGGATCCTGTCAGCTTGACGATGTGGTGCTGAAGGACGCTTGGCACCAGGAGGAAAAGCATGGGAGAAAACAGCAAAACATGATTAGAATAACAAGAAGAAAAAGAAGCCCAAATAAGAGTCTTTTGATAGTTAGCAAAACCCCTCCCCCTATCTAGGATTTTAACCAGTCAGTGAAAGAAAGGGAAAGATCTTTTATTTTATTTTTTTTTAAGATTTTATTTATTTATTTGACAGACAGAGATCACAAGTAGGCAGAGAGGCAGGAGCGGGGCGGGGGGGGGGGGGGGGGAATCAGGCTCCCCGCTGAGCAGGGAACCCGATGTGGGGCTTGATCCCAGGACTCTGGGATCATGACCCAAGCTGAAGGCAGAGACCTTAACCCACTGAGCCACCCAGGTGCCCCAGGGAAAGATCTTTTAGAGTACCAATTTGAGTACTCATGTCAGTTAGAAACCCAGAAATATTTGTGGTAATCTAGAATGTATACACAGCACTCTGTTTTTGTGATAATACATGTTGCACTTTGTGCAGCAGTTAAAACATCCAATGCCATTCTACTTTGTAAAACTGCTTTACACATTTGTGTGTTACTTCGGTATTTAATAAGGAAATACTATTTTGAGTGTCATCTAGGGCTTCAACTGTGTACTTATTAAGTGTGTCCATTTGCCAAGTGACATCCTCCAGTCCTAAAGAGGAAATAAAGAAGTGTGTTAGGTGGCCATAGCAATGAAATACGGAACATGTCCACTGTCATTTTAAATTTGAAGGATTGGCTGGGTTGGTAATGGTCTTAATGCATCTGTGCATCCAGGCAAACCCCAGAGTACAGCAGCCTATCCAGCCTGGGGGAAGCCATGGCTGCAGGTTAGAGCTGCAGAGCCACTGGGTCCCATTAGGAGCCAGCCATCTCATTCTGGGCCTCCTTGTCCAGTCAGCAGCAAACCAATTAGTGACCAGAAGAACAACGATTTGTGAGCATATTTCTGATGACAGCCATCTAACTACTCTGTGCTATTTGCCCATGTATCATAAGGATGTTTCCTTTATTCCCAGCATAGAATTGCCTTTTGGCTTAACTGTCCCATTGGGGGGTGAGTCATAAATATTCATCCCAGATTTAATATGTTCCATTCAATGTATACTGAGAAGTTGGGTTTGTAACTTAGGCATCTTCTGGTCCCCATTTATTTGTGGGTGAGTGCATTCAGTCAGAACCTTAATGGTTTAAGAGTTTAAAAAGGTCTGATTGTGGCCTGAGAGATTCCAGGTGGTGTTGACCATAGACCAGAGGGTAAGGTTTAGTTTTGTTATAGAAATATCACAAAAAAGGGGCACCTGGGTGGCTCAGTGGGTTAAAGCCTCTGCCTTTGGCTCAGTTCATGATCCCGGGGTCCTGGGATCGAGTCCCGCATCGAGCTCTCTGCTCAGCAGTGAGCCTGCTTCTCCCTCTCTCTCTGCCTGCTTGTGATCTCTCTCTGTCAAATAAATAAATAAAATCTTTAAAAAAAAGAAATACTGCAAAATAGAGCAGTATTTGGGTCATAGATCATATCTAAGGCATAGTTACATAAGGAATGCCAATCTCTGCCCTGAAATAGGGAGACCCATCAAGGCAGACCAGATGTGCTTGAGACAGGCAGAATCCCAGCAAGCTGTTGGATTTTGAAGTTCGGCAAAATGCCGTGCCCATTGTAAGAAGAAATTGTCAGTATGAATTGGGGAAAAGAGAATGAAAAAGAATGTACACCCATCATTGTGATTTGAAGAAGTTTGAGGTCTTTCACAGGTTCACAGGAGTAAGAAGATGCATTAACAGGCACCCTGGATTCCTGTAGGGAAGATGCACGTTGAATTCTTGATATATGAGTCCATGAGGAATGTCCCAAATTTATGGCTATGGGAGTACATAATATGACCCAGTGGTGGCCCTTCCATTTGGATGTTAAATCAAATCCCCTGCTGTATTAGACTTCCACACCTTTAAATAAACCATGTGTCCCAGATTTATATGGGGTGTGTTGCTAGTAACTGTCAGATAAGGTTTAGGGAGAATATGGTCTGCATATCTATTTATTTTTTTTTAAAGATTTTATTTATTTATTTGACAGAGAGAGAGATCACAAGTAGACAGAGAGGCAGGCAGAGAGAGGGGAAGGGAAGCAGGCTCCCTGCTGAGCAGAGAGCCCGACGCGGGACTCGATCCCAGGACCCTGAGATCATGACCTGAGCCGAAGGCAGCGGCTTAACCCACTGAGCCACCCAGGCGCCCTGCATATCTATTTAGAAATTTATGAATATTAACTCCACTTTTGGCAGACATATTTGCTGGGAGGGCTGTGGCCTAGAGTCTGGCCTAAATAGTTTGACTATAACATACCCAGCTTTTCTTATCTCCTTTTCCGTGAAACTATTGCTATCAATAAACCCACTGTCATCTGCCTTATCAATAGGAGAATCTTTTAAGTCTGATCTGCTAAATAAATAAGATCAACCTCTAGTTATTGTTATAACCTCAGGTAATGTTCTATAGAAGTACAATGGTCAGTCCAGGCACAAGGGCAGTTTTAGTTTGCAGTGACTTTGAGAGATGGAAGAAGATTGGAAACCTTGGTTTGGAAAGCCATAGCTAGATAGTTGGGGAAACTAGAAGAATTCAGAATCTAGTCTAGTTTATGATAAATAGTGTAAAAATCCAATATCTGCAAAGCTGTTACTGAAACATTTTCTCTATAATTGCCCTCATTTTTATCAAAGATAGCCAAACCAAGACTAATTTGTTTAAAAATCCATTTTTAACAAACTTGGCCTAGTTGTTTACATAAGTTCAACAAGGACAGTGAGTGAGCATATAGCTCTTTCAGCATCTGCTTTGCTGGAACTTTTTATAAGGAATCTCTAGGTTGAACTTTTATTAGCATCTTTAGGCCAGAAGCCAAGCCAAGTACTTGCCATCAGATAGGCCTGCAATACCTGTAGGTTTGGGCAAATTCTTCTTGAGGTTCCCAAAGTATCCTGAGGTCGTTGCACCTGCCAGGAAGTGACGTTCTTTATTCACCTGGTAATGCTGTAAGCTACGTATCAGGCCAACATTTCCAAGGGGCTTTATGGCTTCAGGTTTCATAAAGTCAGACTTAGTTCCTACAAGCTGTTTCGTCACATCTCAAGTCTATGCAAGTCTCTCAAATATGACATTCCAGTCAAAGCCTTGGTAATATGGGGGCGCCTGGGTGGCTCAGTGGGTTAAGCCGCTGCCTTCGGCTCGGGTCATGGTCTCGGGGTCCTGGGATCGAGCCCCGCATCGGGCTATCTGCTCAGCAGGGAGCCTGCTTCCTCCTCCCTCTCTGCCTGCCTCTCTGCCTGCTTGTGATCTCTGTCTGTCAAATAAATAAATAAAATCTTTAAAAAAAAAAAATTTTTAAAAAGCCTTGGTAATATAGCCAGTGTTTTCAATGGTGTCTTGTTATAAGGAAAACAGATTCTTATTAAACTTACGCGTGTAACTATAATTGCCGTGAAGGAAAGAATAGTCACTGAGACTTTTTTGAATTCTGAGGGTTCAGGTAGAGAGAAAAGTTAAATGCTTCAATTTGTTCACAAAGAAATATTTAATCATATTTCTGTATATCATGGATATCTTAAGAGAAAGTTTCCTTAATGTGGAAGGACATACATTAGAGAACCAGTAATGTTTCAAAGAAGAGTCACAAAAACTATACTCATCTTCCTTAATTCATTTAGTCCTGTGTTACTAATTTTCTTGTTCAGTTTGAATACAGCTTTTAGTTACTTCTGGAAGTTCTCACCCATTTTAGTTTTATGATCTTAAAGATATCATATGCCTGTAATTGTCAAAAGTCCTTTTTATGGATCTTCTTGAAGATGAAACTCATTTTGCAAGAGAACAATAGCTATAGATGACAGAAGACTAAAAAAAATCGACATGGTTAAAATCTGATATGAGCGTTACCAAAACATATGAAAATTGTAGGAATTGCACATAGTCTTTAGAATAGCTATAGCATTTACCCAAACAACACAACCTAAGCCATAACATTATTTGCTAAACAGTGCTTCCAGAGTAACTGAACAAACTAAATAAAAAGCCTTAATTAATCAAAAAGATTTCATTTACAATTCAAATCTCAGAGAATTTTGTTAAAACCTCAGAAAGTTATGGAGCAAGTGCCTAAACAGGATTAGGGATCATCAAAGACCTGAAAAAAAACAAAACAGAAACTTTGGTCTTCTGGACAGACAAAAGAGAAAAAAAACCTTTTGTTTACATTTTTTTTAAATCAAGAACAAACCAAAAATCACGAAAACTTTGTCTTCTACCAGAGTCGATATTATATCAGTGTGGTTTCAAAACCATTCCTTTCAACCTTAGTCCATCCTGACCACAGGATGGACTACAATTTTCTTTTACATTGAGATTTTGTTCGAAGACTTTTCTCTCCAAACAACCAATCTCTTAGGATAAAATTACTTTATTTTTCCTTCAACAAAAATGTATTCCCATTCCTTGTATTTTTCTTACACATCTCCTGCTTTCCCACACACAGAGCTGCTTTCCTTATTTCCATCAGTCTTCGTTACATTTAACAGCATTTTAACACTTAGTCTCTAGTGAAAACTAAGTAACCAATTGTGAACTGTTACACCAGAATTCTTTAGATGACAAATGTATTAATCAATTAAGCATAAAGCATGTTTTCCAATAGACCGAAGTATATTTAGTTTCTCTGCAATTAGAAGCTTATAACGGACAAACCTTATGTTCAGTCATTTATGTTTCAGTATTTTATCCTATTTGGAAAAAACTCCAATATCCAAAGGATTCAATCCAACCTATCATTTAACTTAGCAAAACTTCAGAGTTTGAGGTTCAATAGCTATTCACAGGATCAGATGGGCCATGAAACTGAGCAAGACTCATTCTACAGTTTTTAAGGAGGCTGGTGTTTTGGGACAATGTCATAAAGTCTTGCACATATGAGAACTCTGACCATTTGGAGGAGTTCTGGCAAAAGAGGTCAAGCTGGAAAATAATATTATAAGGAAGAGTCCTGAGGAGAGCCCATACCTCTTGATCTGGGGGTTTGTACTGAGGCCAGGAAACATTACATAAAAAGATGAGAAATTTTTTCCCTCAGGCCTCGAGGGTTGATTTGTTCCAGTTTTTTAGAATACAACCCCCCCACCCAAGAGTGAGTCCGAAGGAAGAGAGGGGGTTTGAAGACTCACTGCCAGTTCCCAAAAGGGAATCCCACCAAAAGGGATGGAACTCTGATTAGTGCTCACGATTTCAGTCAGGGCATCCCACGGACCTGAAAAAGGACAGGACCTTATACGGGGGTGATTAATTCTTTTAGGGCATGTCACTAAGAAGAGGGTCACAGCAAATAGCGGTAGTACTTTCTATTGGGTGTCCCCTCCAACAGGGAGAGCCAGACACTGGGCAACTGAACCAGGTCAGAAAAATCGGGGTAGGACTCACCTACCCCGAATGCATAGGAACGTGTTTACCAAGATGGGGTCTGGATCTATGGAAACAAAGGAAAAAGAGAAGCGAGCCAAAAGAAGTAAGGCAGCTGAAAGTCAGCCAGCAACAAGAAAGGTCCCAACCGAATCCATACATGTGTGGATTCACCCTGGTCGAGCTGCCTTCTCCAGCCGCACCACACCTTGGCGGGTGGTGTGAACAGTACCTTGGGGGATGGAGTGAGAAAGCAGACGAAAGAGGTCCTTCACCCTCACAGGCATGGACAGTCTGACCTATTTGCTCTCAGACCTTCAGACCACACCAGGTGACCACTCTTCAGTTGTCTGGGAAATTCTAAGTTTAGGCTGCAGAGAAGCTAAAAGAGAAAGGAGATGGGGGAAAGGATCCCTCCAAAGGGCAAGAGGGGAAATCCCTCACCTTTTCAGGCCAGGTCCAGCTGGTTTCCCCAGTCTTTGTTTCCTCACCAAGGAGTCACCTCAGCCAGAGGTCAAAAGGGGTACCTCACTCTGTAGTGGAGGAGAAAGGAGGTCAGGATAGGCTTTGTGGAGGAGCCTGCAAGGATAAAGATGGAAGGATGAGGATGAGTTAACCAGGTTTGGGGGGGGGGGGTGTTTTGTTTTGTTTTGGTGGAGGGGAGTAGGTTGGAGGCAATATAGAGGGAAGAGCATTCCAGAAAAGGAGATGGCATATACAAAGATGGAGAAGCCAAAAATAGCATAGCAGTACAAGAAACTAGATAAATTATTGTGTTGTTGAGGTCAAACATGTGAGACAGACAGTGTAAGGGTTGCTTCCCTCCCAGAGAGGGAGGCAGGAGCCCTCCTCCGGGGTAGTGAGCTTTGGCTCTACCCTCTCAGTGATGGATTTTGAGAGGTAATAATATAGTTGGTTTAAAATTTATGTTCTTTTTTGTTGCTGTATAGAAAATGGATTTGGAGAGAACAAAATGGGAAGAAAGGAGACCGGTTAGGAGTTTAGATCAGTTAGAAATTCAAAAAGATAGGACGAAACACTGGGCCAGTGATAGCACAACTGGAAGGCCGGTGATGAATTTGAGAAATATTTAAGCATTAGAATTGATAGTAGCCAGATTAGAATTAACATGGGAGGAAGAATAGTAAAGAAAAGGGAAAAGCCAAGAATAACTTGAGGAACTGATTGACATAACCAACTAAAAGAGATTAAAATAAAGAAGAAAAGGTTAATTCTGTCTGTGCTTTATTGACTTGGCATTCAGGGATGGTGTTCAAGTGGACATGTCCATCAGGCATTGTGTTACCCAAGTCTAAATTTCAGGAAAGATGTCCAGGCTCCGGTACAGATTTAGGAGGCATCCACTTCAAGGAGGCTCAAAAAATGCAAGTAGATGAAATCATGCAAGCAGAGTCCATTAGAGTTGTTAGATTCAGAGTTGTTGACTTAGGAACCTTCACATTTAAATTGGAAGGTGAACAGCGCTTGAAGCAGAAGAGAAGGGTTGATTACAAAGACAGGAAGACCGGGAGATTGAGCATTCACAGAAGCCAAAGGAATAGCAAGTTTCGAGAAGGAGGAGACATCTCCAGGGTCAAAGCCACATGTGAGTTAGGGATTAATACGCGGTCAGGTCATGATATTTTTGCTTTATCTCTGTGATATTTATAAGTTATGACTGTAGTTTTATATTCTTTATGTCAGTTATCCTCTGTTCCTTTTCTGACATTCCTGTCTTAGTGAGATCATTTGTGTGGTGATTAGTGGCTAAATGAACACTCATTTAAAGCTTTTTAAGAACCTTTGACTATAGTTGATACACAAAGTTACATTAGTGTTAGGTGTACAGCTTAGTGATTTGACAAGTTTATACATCATGCCATGCTCACCACACGAATATAATGTACCAGGGAAGTTCTTATGATTACTATACACAGAATAATTCCCAATGTTTGGAGCACACTTCAAGATCCATGGTCCCCAAACCCAAACCAATAAAAGTCAAGTAAGTCAAAAAAACACCCCATGGAAGGAGTCACTTTTTAAGGCAAGGGGCTTGTTTTGTGATCTTATGTAATCAAGTGTTAACATCCCCATACGTGTTAATCCAGGTACAGCAGGTGGCGTCAGTCATAGCACAGGCACGGCTCTGCCCACGTAAAAGATAAGCAAGAGCTACTTTATTATTAAGGAAAACTTTGGCCAGGAAATCTAAGGATCTTTGTTGCACAGTTATTGCTTTAACAGCAGATCCTGTAATAATTTTAAAAATTAAGAAGTTAATTTTTAATTAACTCATGGCTCAGTCGGTTAAGCATCCAACTCTTGATTTCGGCTGAGGTCATGATCCTAAGGTTGTAAAATCCCCTGCTGGGCTCTGTGCAGGGTGCGGAGCCAGGTTAAGATTCTTTCTCTCCCTTTCTCTTTGCCCTTTCCACTCCCCATCCCTCTCCCTCTCTCTCCTCTCTTTCTCGGTCTCAAAAAAAAAAAAAAAAAAAAAGAAGGAAAGAAAAGAAGTTAGACTTATTACATTTATTTCTAACTAGGGAAATAGAGATCTGTCAAAAAGAGTTAATCCAGAATCATGAAAGCCTCTTGTTACATCCTTTCCTCACAATGTAAATTTACGGGAATTGAGAGATGTCTTATTTCATTTATGAAACATTAAGGGCATGGTTAGATTTTTCCCTAGCCTGAAACAGAAGTTTGTTCTAAATTCCAAAGGTTACTCCCCTCAGCAATGGTCTGGGAGATAAAGATAAGGGTGTGCCAGAGTAAAGGAAAGGGAACAAGAAAGGGCCTCATGGTCGATTAAAGCATGAAGTCTTGATTTGTTGTCTTGGGTGGGTGCAGTCTAGTTGATATCAGCTCCTTCTCCTTCTTGTCACTTTGATTTGGAGGTCCCCAACATCTGCACAAGACCAGAGGTCGTGTGGAGCCATTTTTCTAGCTGTGTGATGTGTACCCAAGGCTTAATACCTTTTAGTTTTATAGCAATGTCAGTGGTCAGAATCATTTGCTAAAGTCCTTTCCAAACGGGGCTCAAGAGTGGCTTTTCTCTGATGATGTTTTCAAAATATCTAATCACCAGGCTGTAAACTGTGACCAGCAGTATCCTTTGAATTGGGATCTAGAAAGGCTCTTTTAATCTGTTGATGATAGGCTTGAACATAAGACATTAGAGACTTACAGCAACTGGTCAAACCAGCATGAAGTCAACAAGGGATTGGCAGAAGATTGTATGCAACAGAATTCCAAGAAGTTTGCAAGGTTTTTGTATAAGGCTCATGTGATTGGTCCAGAAGTGGGTGCTTTAATCACTGAAGATTGTGGAAGGTATACCTCAAATGGGTAACACACTTTCCAACAGTTTCTTTGCTACTTTGAGGGCATTGGTCTTGCAACAAGGAAAGGCTTTAACTCCTCTAACATACATACAATTACAGGAACATACTGGTCATCCATACTAAGCAGCAGGTGAATGAAGTCCATCAGCAAGTACTCAAAGGGTGTAGGGAGAAGAGCCCTGAGGCCTCTGGGCAGCTAAAACTGTTTTTCCAGAAAGATGGATCTGACAAGTCAGACATTGCTGATAGACTGTTTTTGTAATTTTATAGAAGTTTTCCCACTAATATCTATATAATATTAGGGGTCATCTTAAATGCACTATGGTCAATGAAGGAATGCAGAAATTTTTTAAAAATGGGGCTTGTCAGGAAGCATGGAAGAACCAAGCAGCTGTCTTGGGATTTCTAAAGCCCCATTTGCTTGATTTACAGTCAGTGTTAATGTTTTTATTTAGGAGCAGACTGTGGCCATGTTGCAAGGACGTCAGGATGGCAAAAGTCTGGCAATGAGGGGCCATTTTTGTGGAGACAGAATGGACTCTATCCACCTGTACCACAGTCTTACAACTACAACATAAAGAAGGCTTAGTACTACTTCTTATTTAACAATGCTTCCCATATAATTTAACAGAGCAAATAAGCCTAAGTTTAGCAAATCTTTTGGAATGTTCCAAGTTAAAAAGACTTAAGCAGATCAAAAGTCAAAAAAAAAAAAAGTCATTTTAACTAAGAGAAAACGAAATTCTAATTTTGTTCCAGCTTACTTTTGATATTAAAACTGATTTTTAAATAAATTAATTTTAATCTTAGTCAACTTGGCCACCCATTAAAATTTGCTTTCAAAGATTCCCTTTTTGGGGTACCTGAGTGGCTCAGTTGGTTAAAGTATCCAACTCTCTCTCTCTCTCTCTCTCTTTTTTTTTAAAAGGTTTTATTTATCTATTTGATATAGAGAGAGAGAGAGATCACAAGTAGGCAGAGAGAGAGATCACAATTAGGCAGAGAGAGAGGGGGAAGCAGGCTCCCCGCTGAGCAGAGAGCCCAACGTGGGACTCAATCCCAGGACCCTGAGATCATGACCTGAGCCAAAGGCAGAGGCTTAACCCACTGAGCCACCAAGGCACCCCAGTATGCAACTCTTGATTTAAGCTAAGGTCATGATCTCAGGGTTGTGAGATTGAGCCCAAGTCAAGCTCCACACTGGGCATGGAGCCTGCTTAAGATTCCCTTTTCATAAACCTTCTATAACTTTCCTTTTTATATTCTGGTGTTTGTTTGTTTGTTAGTTTGTTTTTCTTTAAACAGCCAGCCTTACTTTAGGACAAAATTATTTTCTTTATCCTCAACAAAAAATGTATCTCCATTTCTTAACCCTTCTGTCATAGAAAACACATACTACTTTCCTGGCCTATGGATATGTTTTCCCTTACTATTTCCAGTAGCTTTAGTTGCATATATTAAGTACAATGTTTAATCTTTAGCAACCTTAACTAAGTAAAATTAAATAGCAAGCAATTGTAAACTGTTACACCAGCATTATTTTTCTTTGTTTGTTTTGTTTTTTCATTTAGAGAGGGAGAGAGAGGAGTGGGAAATCGGCAGAGGGAGAGGAAGAGAAAGAATCTGAAGCAGGTTGCACACCTGTGCGAGCCCAACTTGGGGCTTGTTCTCACAAGTCTGAGATCATGACCTGAGCTGAAATCAAGAGTCAGATGATTAACTGGTTGAGCCACGCAGGCGCCCCAGCATACTTCAGACTTGCAAATTTATGAATACATTTCATAGTTTTAAGAAACATATGCCTTTTTAAATTTTCCAGTGTAGCATTAACACACTTAAATATCTTTTAGTTTTTTTGTAATATGAAGCTGAAAGTAGATGAACCTGTTTAGTAATGTTTTAATATTTTGTCTTATATGGAAATGATCTGAATTTTAAATAAATTTAACTGAATTCATCATTTCACCTAACTCAGCAAAACTTTAAGTTTTTAGGTTATCAGAAAGATTTAGGAGACTATTTATTTACTTATTTATTTAAAATTATTATTTTAATTGAAGAGAGAGAGTGGAGGGGTAGGGGCCGAGGGAGAGAGAGAGAGAGAGAGAAGGAACTAAGCAGGTTCTACACTCATTGGGGAGCCCAGCCCGGGGATCAGTCTCACGACTCTGAGATCATGACCTGAGCTGAAATCAAGTTGGACACCTAACTGACTGAGTCATCCAGGTGCCCTTTGGGACTCTATTTTAAAAATCTACCTAATTAGGGCGCCTGGGTGGCTCAGTGGGTTAAGCCACTGCCTTCGGCTCAGGTCATGATCTCGGGGTCCTGGGATCGAGTCCCACATCGGGCTCTCTGCTCAGCAGGAAGCCTGCTTCCCTCTCTCTCTCTCTCCCTGCCTCTCCATCTACTTGTGATCTCTCTCTGTCAAATAAATAAATAAAATCTTTAAAAAAAAAAATAAAAATAAAAATAAAAATAAAAATCTACCTAATTAAAAAAATTTTGACATCTATTCAATGAATTTGCTCTTAACAATTATGCTGAGATTGCCCATAAAAACTTAATGGGACATCAAAGTCAGTCAATCTCCCAAGCTACTTAAAAACATTTTTATGACCGATAACATTCATTTATTTGACTTAAAGTCACGCAGAAAAAAAATTTCAATTTCACTGCCGATAACTCTTAAGATATGTCTATTTTAATTAAAACAACAACTTTAAACTAACTTTTATATCAAAATTTTCCCAGATCATATGGACTTGGAAAAACATTTGGGTTAGTTTCTATCTTTCTGAGAGCTATAGAATGCCCAGTCCTTAAAAGTACTTCCTTTAAACCAGTTGAGCTCTTTTACAAATTACTTTAGCAATACCATCCAGAGGTTAGAAAAATATATCATGTGTACCACATATATAGTGACACACACTGATAGATGCAAAGAACTTATAGTTACTAATATTTGTGAAGAGGATTTTCTTTTAAAAATTAGATATTTCATGTTAACTGAAACTGAGCACATGCTTACAAAATTTCTTTGGCTGAAAAAAATTGGTGAAATTATTTTGTTTTTCAAAGGAGGAAGGGTATCACGAGAACAGAAAAATGAATAAAAGTTCTTTTATAAGAATGACTTCAATCTGGGATTTCAGGTGTATTTGGATGGTGAAACTAGTAACTGAGGTTTCCAAGTTCTTATCCAGATTTTTAAAATACTTTATTTCACTTTCATTTATTTTTTATGGAAACATAATTAACATACAATATTATATTAATTGTAGGTATATAATATAATGATTCAACAATTCTATATATTACTCATTGCTTATCATAAGTTTGTCCTTAGTTCCCTTTTTCTATCTCACCCATCCTTCCCCCACCTTCCTTCTGGTAACCACCAGTTTGTTCTCTGTATATGGGTTTGGTTTTTTGTTTATCTAACTTTTCTTTGTTTGTACATTTTTTTTGCTTCTTCACTTCCACATATGAATGAAATTATATGGTATTTGTCTTTCTCTGTCTGACTTATTTCACTTAGCTTTATACCCTCTAGTCCACCCATGTTGACACAAATGGCAAGCTCATGCTTGTTTATGGCTGAGTAATATTCCACCATATATGATGTGTGTGTGTCTGTATATACTGTATGTATGTACACATCTTCTTTATCTATTCAACTATTGATGGACACTTGGGTTACTTCCATATCTTGGCTGTTGTAAATAATGCTGCAACAAATATAGGGGTACATGTATCTTTTCGAATTAGTGTTTTCATTTTCTTTGGGTAGATAACCAGTAGTGAATACTGGATCATATGGTAATTCTATTTTTAATTTTTTGAGGAACCTCCACACTGTTTTCCACAGTGGCTGCACCGATTTGCTTTCCCACTAACAGTGCACAAAGTTTCCTATTTCTCCACAGCCTCACCAACATGTATTATTTCTTGTCCTTTCAATTCTAGCCGTTCTGACAGGTGTGAGATGTTAGCTCATTGTGGTTTTCATTTGCATTTTCCTGATAATGAGCAATGTTGAGCATCCTTTCACGTGTTTGTTGGCCATCTGGATGTCTTCTTTAGAAAAATATTTGTTCAGGCCCTCTGCCTATTTTTTTAATTGGATTATTTTGTTCTAAGTTCTTCACATATTTTTGATATTAACTCCTCATGGATAAATCATTTACAAATAACTTCTCCTATTTAGTAGATTGCCTTGTCATTTTGTTGATGGTTTCCTTCACTATGCAAACACTTTTTTATTTCAGTGTAGTCCTAATAGTTCAATTTTATTTTTGTATCCCTTGCCTTAGAAGACATATCTAAAAATATATTTCTATGGCCAATGTCAAAGAAATTACTGTCTATGTTTTTTTTCTAGGAGTTTAATGGTTTCAAGTCTCACATTAAGTCTTTAATCAATTTTAAGTTTATATATTGTATGGTATAAGAAAGTGTTCCAGTTTTTTGTTTTTTTTTTAAAGATTTATTTATTTATTTGACAGAGAGATCACAAGCAGGCAGAGAGGCAGGCAGAGAGAGAGGAGGAAGCAGGCTCCCTGCTGAGCAGAGAGCCCGATGCGGGGCTCGATCCCAGGACTCTGAGATCATGACCTGAGCCGAAGGTAGCGGCTTAACCCACTGAGCCACCCAGGCGCCCCAAGTGTTCCAGTTTTATTCTTTTGTGTTAGCTGTCCAGTTTTCCCAGCACCATTTGTGTAAGAGACTGTCTTCTCCATTGCATATTTTTGCCTAGATATTCCTCTATGACATATAATTGACCATATTAGCATGCACTTGTTTCTGGGTTTTCTATTCTCTTTTACTGGTCTTTATGTCTCTATGTCTATTTTTGTGCCTGTGCTATTCTGTTTTCATTATTACAGCTTTATAATATATCTTGAAACACAGAATTGTGATACCTCTAGCTTTGTCAATCATTCTCAAGATTGCTTTGGCTATTTGGGGTCTTTGTGGAGAGGTTTTTTAAGATTCGTATTTGTCCCAGTTTGTATTTTAATAAGTCTTCTTTTCCCCTCTCTTTTTTCCTTTAGTCTCAGGTACACTGTAAGCTGTGTTTACCTTTCAAAGACATGATAATTAATATATATAGCTTTAAGAAACAGAGAAAGAAAAGAAATTTGTTCAAGAAGGATTTCGGTTTTCTAAAACCAATAATTTACAAGCCTTTTGAGATAAACAGATTGATAAAGGAATGGGTAAACTTTGAATTGCCTCCAGAGCTGACTTTTGCTTTCCAAAAGATTTTTAAGACAGACAGTTGTTCTCAATTCCTCAAAAAATTAGGCTGTAAATTAAATGACTTCATAGGCTGATCTATATATCAAACTATTTTATCCTACATATTCTTCTTTCCCTCTAGGTACATAGTCTTAAATATTTCTGGCAGTATTGAATAACCCCTCTTGTGTATAAGATGGGCAACCAAAGAGGGTGAAAGGATATTGTCTTTCCCAAATCCAGAGTCACTCCCAAAAATAACCAAAAGAAAGGGGCAACAACCTGAATGTCCCAGACAGTCAGAAAGCCAAACCCAGTTATGCAAGATGAGACGAGTAAGAAGGAAATGGTTATTTCTGGGAGAGGAAGGATCAATAAACAATGAGTTTGGATTTGTAAAGGAAATGGCAAGGTGAAATTTTATTTTATTTTATTTTTTAAAGATTTTATTTATTTATTTGACAGAGATTGCAAGTAGGCAGAGAGGCAGGCAGAGAGAGAGGAGGAAGCAGGATCCCTGCTGAGCAGAGAACCCGATGAGGGGCTTGATCCCAAGACCCTGGGATCATGACCTGAGCCGAAGGCAGAGGCTTTAACCCACTGAGCCACCCAGGCACACTGAAATTTTATTTTTCAATCTCAAGTGAACATTACAGACAGAGATTTAGAAGAAATTATTCTTGTAAGAATTTTTACCCTTTGCTTTCTTCTGCCATTTTTTATAGGATCCCCTTGGCAGATCTGGTAGCTATCAGAGTTTCCCCTTAGCTGTTTAAGTGAGTAATGTAGCAATTTACCAGAAAATCCCTCAGTTTTGTCAACTCTGGGAAGGGCCCATTTGGGAGCCCTCCTTTGAAGATAGATGTGGGAGTGTCTATAAGGCCATTAACTTGGTGGATTTTTGTTTTTGGTTGTGTCATCTTTTCAGAATGGAAAAATGATTCAGATGGGCTTCATTAATAGAATGATTACTCAAAGGAGGATAAAAGGGAGCGGTAGGAGTGATACTGATGCAGGCAGGCTGGGTCCAAGGACCCAGAGTGGTTCCTATAGGACCAGCCAAGGTGGTCCATTTGCACAAGATGGAAATTAAACAGGAGCTGAGAGGAAGTAAGAGCAAAGTTTATTGAACACATGAAGAGAGCAGTTACAGACAGAGCGTCTGGGAGACTCAGAAAAGAAAAGGAGCATGAGTCTCATCTTTGCTTGAGATCTGTAGTTTTTACTGAGGATGGTGGTCTGGTGTACATGTCCTTGCAGACATCCAGGAGCTGGTTGGACAAGAGCAAGTGTAGGGTGTTCTGCCTAAATTGCTTATGCCCTAGAGCCAGGGGCATTGATGAGTCAGTGGTCTTGGAAAACATATATGACAACTTCAGTAGTTACTCTTTAGATATTATCTAGTGAGCTGGAAGACTCCAAAGAAATCATTAACTCCTTGATCTTTATGAGGAGGACACACGTTAAGGATGTATAAGGTGGGGGTGCAAATCCTAGCAGAAGAGAAGCAGAAGGAGCAAGGAAAAAAACCACTTTTTTTCATAGGATCCCTTTAATTTCCTTGGCTCAATATCAGTCTTAAAGTTCTTGTCTTAGATACCTCTTAGATCTTCCATTTTTCTTTAGCTTTTGCAATGAACCTTTCAGTGAAATTATTTGGGGATTTTGAAATCTTTTCAGAGTCTTCTGACTGCCTGTTTTAATTGCCTGTTTCCCATTCTGTTTAACTTGGGAATCCTTACTGTCAAGTGCACTTCTTAAATGATCTTATCTAATTGAAACATTCCCTACAATGGCCATTGGAATTCTAGAATTTTGCCATTTCTGTAGATACTCACAGCTCCTAGCACCATAGTTTTTAGCCTTTAGATAAGCAGGTGTGCCAGAAGTTGATGCTCTTACTACTTTGGATTTTAAGCATCCTATTAGCTAAGTTTTATTTACACAAAATAAGACAAATGAATTTGTGCACCTTAACATACCAGTAGTAAACAAAAGAAGTTACTGTGGACTGGCCAAGAAAAGGCCATGTGTACCCTCAGCAATTTAAACCAGTAAATGGAGACTGGGATGGGAAATGGGTAAAGGACCAAACTAGCAAACTACAGTAAACAGGGACTGTGGACCGGAAATTGGGAAAGGACTCCCATGTGAAATCACAGACTGAACCAAGGGCTGAGAACTGGTACTCTGTTAGAGCCTCCTGTTAGTCTAGACTGACCCATTAACCCTGGACTAGAAAGCCAATTAAGGTCAGTAGCTCAAACACAAAAAGAGCAAAGCTCAAAACTAGAGGAACTTATCAACAGCCCTAGGAAACTGCTCAAAGGGCTTCATGGGACATCATTCCTGTGCTTCTCATTTTCCCCAAATGCCATCAGAAGTTCATTTCAGATCCTAACACTGTCTCCAAAGCTGTTAAAAAAACAAAATGCAACCAAGTAAGTTTGAAGATCTAATTGGTTTTATCAAATGATTTGTGAATCAAGCAGCATATTGTCTGTCAAGTAGAGGGAAACTCCACTGAGCTAAACAAAGCAGAAGTTTTCAAAAGCAAAAGGGGAAATTAAAAAAAAAGAAGAAAAGAATATATTAGTGGGGTACTCTAATGGTGGTGGCTCAGTAGATTAAGCGTCCAACTCTTGATTTCAGCTCCAGTCATGATCTCAGGGTCATTAGATTGAGCCCTGCATAGAGCTCTGTGCTGGGTATGGAGCCAGCTTGGGATTCTCTCTCCCTCTAGTTGCCACTCCCCCTACACTGCACCCCCCCCACCCCACTGTCTCACATAAATAAATAAATAAATAAATAAATAACAGAGAGAGAGAGAGCTTAAAGAGAAAAAGAAAAGAAGACATTAACAAGGAATGATTGTTAAGGAAAGGTTACCCTCCTGAGGGGAATGAGAGGGGTCTATCAGTAATTTTCCTTGGTTTCACCAGGAAATATATGTTGACTCCTTGAAGTTTATATTCCCCAGGGTTGAAACTGCAGTTAAGTTAGTTATTAAGTCTTGGTTGACTAATTTGGGGACTTAATCTAAGCGATGCCATTTTTGAGCCTGTGGTTTTCTAAACCATGGAATGAGTTTTAATATAAGAAATGTGATAAACTAGAAACAGTAGTGGAGGGTGAAAATATTTAGAAAGAAGTCAGAGCCAGAACTAAGGATTATGAAACCCAGTGTATCAATACATAAGAAAATGGACCAGGAGAGGTTGAATATGGCGGTAAGTTCTGGTTGGCCTTCATTTGATAAATGATGATTATCAGAAGAGATGAGATGTCTGGCAAGCAATGAGCTGATCTCAAATTTCAAATGCCCTGATTTCATCCAAAGCATTTCTATTACTAGAAATAACTAAGCCACAACTGAAACCACAGGGGACTCCTTCGGATATTTGAAGATGTTTCCATATACCCCCAAGTCTTCTTTTATTCAGACTAACTATCCCCAATTCCTTTAACTATCCTTCACTTAACATATGCATTCTTCTCTGAAAAATTGCACTTGGTTGTGATTGATTTTATCTCAATACCAAACAAATATTCTAAAGGTAATCTAAACAAAGGAGAATAGGGTGAAACTATCTAACCTTTTCTCGTACACCCTAAAATTGCTTCACTGAGCCAAAGAAAGACCCTGACATTTTCCTTGTTGCTCCCCTTCCTTTCTTCACTTCCTTCAAATGAACACATGCCTGAACAAAAATTTGCTCATTGATGACAAGTAAGGAGAACAATATGAATAATAATGATGATGATAAAATGATGAAACTCAGGGCAATCCATGGGTGATAGAGATCTCACAGAACTCACATTAGCACTCATGAGGTTGGCAATGAATGGGTTTTGTTTTGTTTGTTTGTTTAACCTGAACCTTATATATAAGACAAAGAATAGAGGCGCCTGGGTGGCTCGGTGGGTTAAAGCCTCTGCTTTCGGCTCAGGTCATGATCCCAGAGTCCTGGGATCAAGCCCCATATCGAGCTCTCTGCTCAGCAAGGAGCCTGCTTCCCCCCCCCTCTCTGCCCGCCTCTCTGCCTACTTGTGATCTCTCTCTGTCAAATAAATAAATAAAATCTTTTAAAAAAATTAAAAATTAAAAATTAAAAAAAAAAAGACAAAGAATGTGAGTTGCTCAAGGACCTGCAGTTCTAATGCCCAGGTTACTTCCTGGTTTAAATCAGGTAGTGCAAGCCCAGAGTGGTCACGTGGCTTCTAGAGGAGCCTCACTTATCCCCCACATAATGGCCTTACACACTGGGAAATTCTGACTTATACAAGAGGCACCACAGAAAGGAGTACTCAACATCGTGCTCCAATCTGGCACTCTATTGTTTGTTAAATTATATCTTTAGGCTTAATGAAAACTAAAATCTATTTTAAGATAGATATACTTTGAATTCACTGAGTTACAAACCTCAGTTTGTTTGATGCGGAATGATCACCTCTTTTCTGAAAATCAACCCAAGTTATCATATATCAGACCATGGCCTCGTAGTCAGATTACCAGCTAAATCAACATTAATAATAAACAGGAGGAAATATAGTTGGGGAATATAGGGTTCAGTGCTATAAGATCTGGTTTGGGGCCACTCCTCTTTTACTGGCTCTACTAGTTAATGTTAAGCATCATAAAAACAAAATTAATGACAAATTAATTATGAAGTAAATAAGGATCATTCTTGGCATTAAAAAGTAAAAGAAATGCCAAATACATTAATTATAAACTTTGAAAATCACATAAAATGTTAGACAAGAAGTCCTCCAACATATAATTAGAGTAAATGAAACTGAAGACTACATATCCACAGCAGACAGATGGGGAGGAAGGTTGTGCTAAGATCATTAGATTGAGATCTCGGTTTTAGCTCCCTAATTTAGCATAAGCATAAGTAATCTCCCTCCTGGGAGGAAGGATAAAAGCTAGAGTGGGAGGGAGGGAGGGAGAGGTAGGAGGGAGGGAAGAAGGAAGAAAGGCCCTTATAGGAAGTACCACAGGGATTTATTATAATTTATGAGTTGTCTATTCACTCTACATCAGAAATCTGCAGAAATAAACCAACCCAGAACACCATAGAATAAATTCCTATACAACTCTGAGCTTCTTCAGGCATACTGTTCATATTCCAGAGAGTTCTGTATTAGACTGCAGGGTTGATCCTTACACTAATGGTTCCAGTGAGCCACACCTCCCATTGTCCCTTCCCTTGTATAGCTCCTCCAGTGTTGACTCTGGATGTGGCCCTGTAGCTTTCCTCAGCGGAGAGTGTGGTCTGCACGTGTGATCCAACACACTGGGACTTGGCCCCATGGAATGCTACTACTGCCACGTGAAGACTCCTTGAAAGTAAGAGGCTACAGGCAGGGATAGGTCCAGGGGTTCCAGCCTGTCATTAAAGATAACTGATACAAGCTGGAAAGATCAAACCAGAGAACTAAAGTCTTCTAATTAAGAAAACATTCCTAAAATCCTAGAGCCTTAAAATCCTACTATGTGTTCAGCCTCACTGAGAACCCCAACTGCCTCTGTGACTGCCCCATGAATTCTTACCAATCCGTTACCAACAAGCTATAAAAAAGAGGGAGGGAATGTAAGATAAACTTTATGATAATGTAAAGGAGGATAACTTTTCTACACTTCAGGTTTCTTGGATGGTCTAATAATTAAATTGACGTAAGATAGATTAACAGGAGAAAAATAAATTTAATTTCATATGCTCATCAAAACATAATATTCAAAGAAGTGACCAAAGTAGGCAGCTTTTCTATCTTTTAGAAACAATAAATTTGTGAAGAATTGACAGGAGAGAGAATTTTGAGCTTAGGATAGTACATTAGTGAAGTAACAAGACTTGTTTAGATAGTCTTTTCAGCCCTAAATTCTCTCTTTACTTCCTGGTACAGGAAGGGTGCCTTTCACATGCGAGATTTGTTTTCTGCTTTCAGGAGTACAAAGGAGGATAAGTGTCTTTTTGCAGTACCTGTTGCTTAAGTAACTTTAATTTTTAAAAGTCAATATGCCAAAGTTGTACATTTGGAGGACCCCTACCCCATCAATGACCATCAGTTTGCCATACACAAGATGTAGATCCTTCCAGGTTGAGGTAATCTGTCTTCTGAATGCTCATGGCTTTGTCTCTGTGGTCTTCGTGGTATTTATACTTTCTACCCCTCTAGTAAAGTTATTACAATTGTTTTTATTTTTATTTTTTTTAAGATTTTATTTATGTATTTGACAGACGGAGATCACAAGTAGACAGAGAAGCAGGCAGAGAGAGAGGAGGAAGCAGGCTCCCCGTTGATCAGAGAGCCCGATGTGGGGCTTGATCCCAGGACCCTGGGATCACAACCCGAGCCGAAGGCAGAGGCTTTAACCCACTGAGCCACCCAGGTGCCCCTACAATTGTTTTCATTTATAGTATTTCTCCTTTTTAGATATCATGCTTATTGCCATCAGAGACTGTTTCTTGTTACCTCCCTCCCCAGCAATAATAGGCATTTACTACATGTTTGACAGATAAGCAGAAGAAATCAATCATTTCCCTTTCACTCTAGCAATGGAAAGTATACACCTGCAGATTTTAAACATGTTGAGTGAGTAGGAAAAGAAGGAAAAGCAGGAAGAGAAGGAAAAGAAAGAAGAAAAGGAGAGCCATGTGTGACTTCTTTTCTTTCAAATACCCTAGAAGTAGCCTTCTCGATTCTGTCTATATATTTTGCCCTACTCACAAAAAGTTTCATTATAAAAAATATATACTTTTAGGAAATACTGTGAGGAGTTTAATAGAACAGAATTCCATTCTAACTACAATATCTGTTAAGTTGGATCAAGATGAAAATTTTAAAAAAAAAAAAAGTATTTTCTCACAACGTTTTCAGACCTCACTAAGAGCTCTCTCAGGAGAGTACTCCATTCTTTGCCCTGATTTGTGGGCTCAGAAACCCAACTTTGTTGTGCCTTCAGTTCTTTTATTAGGCAGGAGGGAGATATGAAATGAATAAAATGCATGAGTTGATCCAAAGAAGTTTATAATCTAGTTGGACAACCAAGGACAATAAAACTATTGAATAATAATTTGAGATGGTACACGACTAAAATTGCAATACCAAGCATAATAATAATCCTTCTGGGCCAGAGTCCTAGAAATGCTATGTATTTAAAAACACTAGTTACTCATATGTGTGTCATTCATATCCTAAGGATAAAAGATTTATATCATTGTATGTAATGAAAGATCATTTGAAAAATAATAAAAATTCAAGGGAAAATAAATATAGAGGTATATTATTCTCTGGCAGGATATAATATAATCCCCATAAATTATCCCCTCTTTCCTACAGAATAGCATCTCATCTCAAAACATTCAAGTTAAATGAGCCAGTCTTGGGATTAAGATAATTCCATAAAATATGTTGATAATTTCTTAGGCTACAAAGCCTAAATTGAGCTTACCCTGACTATTCAGGGGGTATGATTCTTCCTGGGCAAACCCAAATTTAGATTCATTCATTTATTCAACAAACATGTATTAAGGACCTACCCCATATCATGTACTGGGCTAGATAGTATGCAAATATAAGAAGACAAAGTTCCAGCTTTACCATCATGCAGGGGAAATGACAGAGACAGTAGAGCATAGGGGAAAGAGCCTTGGACTGAATGTTAGAAGTCCTGAATCCCACCCTTTGCCCCACCACTACCAGTTTACTATATAACGGTATAGTGAACTGTGTTTACTGTGTAAACTAGGCAAGTCATTGAACTGGCCTGTAACTAAGTGTCTTCATTTGTCAATTAAGATCAAAGGCCTAGGGGCGCCTGGGTGGCTCGGTGGGTTAAAGCCTCTGTCTTTGGCTCAGGTCAAGATCCCAGGGTCCTGGGATCGAGCCCCACATCAGGTTCTCTGCTCATTGGGGAGCCTGCTTTCTCCTCTCTCTCTCTCTCTGCCTGCTTCTCTGCCTACTTGTGATCTCTGTCAAATAAATAACTAAATAAAATCTTAAAAAAAAAAAAAAAAGATCAAAGGCCTAGGGCGCCTGGGTGGCTCAGTGGGTTAGGCCGCTGCCTTCGGCTCGGGTCATGATCTCAGGGTCCTGGGATCGAGTCCCACATCGGGCTCTCTGCTCAGCAAGAAGCCTGCTTCCCTCTCTCTCTCTCTCTGCCTGCCTCTCCATCTGCTTGTGATCTCTCTCTGTCAAATAAATAAATAAAATCTTTAAAAAAAAAAAAGATCAAAGGCCTATCTCACCTAACATGTTGTGAGAACTGAATGAAATAGTTTGAAAGTGTTCTGACATGTTAATCTCTACAGATTTATGATGCCATTACCATTTACAGCACACACAGAGGACTAAAAACTATTTCTATCTGTTAAGTGTCATCTCTTTAGTGGCATGTGTTACCTCCTGAAGTGTACCTAGGAAATACTATTTTAAAAAACAGATGATTTGAGTCTTTTGTTCCTGGGCATTTAACTAGACTTTTTATTCAGTCAATTTAGGAGAGCTGCTCACCATGTAGCAAAACAAACAATAACCTTTATGCTTTTAGAGAAGGCATTTCAAGATGGCAACTTAGGAAAATCCTAAACTTACCTCCTCCCATGGATGAAACAAGCATATAGCTACATATACAACAGTTTCCTCTAAAAAACCCCTAAAAACTAGGTCAACATGTCTTCCATAACCAGGAATTAAAAGGCCACATCCAGATCAGTAAGAAAAACAGAGACACAGTCTCTCCAAAAACCCCACCCACAACATGTGACCCACACCAGGAGGAGTTGGGAGGGATCTCCTACACACAGAGCTTCTCTCTGAGAAGCACAGGGTTTGTGCCCCACACTCAGCACCCCAGTCCTTGGGTCCTAACCTGAGAGATAAGATCCCAGAACATCTAGCTCCAAAAACCAATAAAGCTTACATCCAAGAGAAACATAGGGTTATAGGAGATGGAAATTCTGTTCTTGGAGGACTCATACACAGACTCTTTTGATCCAGGACCCAGCACAAAAGTAGCAGATTGAAAAGCACCAAATCATATGTGAGGAAGATTCATTTGCTAACATTAAGACATCTGCCAACAGGTCAAAAGCCTGTAGGGACTCTCTGGGGACAAAGGCACTAGTAGATCTCCTTCTACCTTCTATGCCAACAAAGGCAGGCAGCATCTTTACACTCTATCTCTACCTAGCTGGCCCCAACCCACTGTATGACCTGCTGAGCAAGTGTCCTGCTCCTCCATGGGCTGGTGCCCTGCCATAGCCTATTGCTCCTGTAGCTGCTGCTAGACTCAGCAGGTCTGAAACAATTAGAGAGACCATTTGAGAGACAATCAAGAGCTAGGGCAAGGTTAAGATAAGGTTCATCTCCTACACAGAGGTACTCCTTCAAGACTAACAGAGATAGCTGTTTCACTTAATACATAGAAACAAGCACAGATAATAAGCAAAACAAGGAGACAGAGGAATATGTTCCACGTGAAAAAACATGATAACACCCCAGAAAAAAAGAGCAAAGCTTTTGAATGTTTACAAATTTTACTTGCTGTCAACTTAAAATAGACCATTATGTGTCAATCAACATGATATACCACATTAATGAAATGAAGATTCAAAATCATATAATCGTCTCAGCATATGCAGTAAAAGCATTTGACAAAATTCAACATACACGTGTAAGAACTCTCAGCAAAGTGGGTATAGAAAGAATGTTCCTCAACATAATAAAGGTCATCTATGGGGAAGCCTTCAGTCAACATCATATTCAATAGCAAAAAGCTGAAAACGTTTCTGTAAGATCAGGAATAAGATAAGGATGCCCACACTAGCCAATTTTATTCAACATAGTACTGGAAGTCTAAGCCAGAGAAATTAGGCAGGAAAATGAGATAATAGTTATCCAAATTGGGAAGAAAGAAGTGAAACTGTCACTATTCATGGATATGATTTTATATCAAGAAAATCCTCAAGATTTACCAAAACACTCCTAGAACTAACAAACAAATTCAGTAAATTCGCAGAGTATAAAATCAATATACAGGCATAACTTACTTTATTGTACTTCACAGATACATCGTGTTTTGTACAAACCTAAGTTTTGTGGCAGGCCTATATCAAGCAAGTCTATTGGCACCATCTTTTAACAGCATTTGCTCATTTCCTATCTCTGTCACACTTTGGTAATTCTTACAATATTCCAAACTTCATCATTTTTATTATATTTGTTGTGGTGATCTGTGATCAGTGATATTTGATGTTGCTATTGTAATTATTCAGGAGGACTATGAACCACACCTATATAAAACAGCAAACTTAATCAATAAATGTGTGTTTTGACTGCTTCATCAACTGGCTGTTCTGCCTCTCTCTATTTCCTTGTGCCTCTCTATTCCCAGAGGCACAACAACACCGAAATTAGGCCAATTAATAACCCTAGAATGGCCTCTAAATGTTCAAGTGAAAGGAAGAATCAAACATGTGGCAAACTACATTGTTGTCTTATTTTCAATTGGCATCGCCACCCCAACCTTTAGCAACGACCACCCTGATCATGCAGGAGCCATCAACACCAAGGCAAAACCTTCTATCATCAAAAAGATTTCAGTTCAGTGAAAGTTCAAATGATAGCATATTTTATCAATAAAGTATTTTTGATTAAGGTGTGTACATAGTTTTTTTTTAGGCATGATGTTATTGCAAACTTAATAGAGTATAGTATAGTGTAAATAGAACTTTATATATGCACTAGAAAACAAAAAAATTGGATTGCTTTATTTGATATTTATTTTATTGTGGTGGTCTGGAACTGGTCTGTAATATCTGTGAAGTATGCTTATATGAAAATCTGTTGTGTTTTTTTATACACTAACGATGAACTATCAGAAAGAGAAAAAAATTTTTTTTAGATATTATTTATTTGTGTGTCAGAGAGAAAGAGAAAGAGAGCAAGGGGCAAGGGAAAGAGGCAAGGGGAGTGGCAGGCAAAGGGAGAAGCAGGAACCCTACCCACTGAGCAAGGAACCCAATGCAGGACTCTATCCCAGGACCCTGGGATCCTAACCTGAGACGAAGGGAGACACTTAGACTGAGCCACCCAGGCAACCCTCAGAAAGAGAAATTAAGAAAACAATCTCATTAACAATTATATCATAAGAATAAAATACCTACAGATAAATTTAGCCAAGGAAGTCAAAAGACCTGTACACTGAAAAATGTAAGACACTGATGAAAGAAACTGAAGAAGACATAGATATTCCACGAATTAGAAGAATCAATAATGTTTAAATCAATATTGTTAAAATCTCCATATTAAGCAAAACAATCTACAAATTGGTTGGAAATTCTAATAAAATTCCAATGTCATTGTTTACAGAAACAGAATAATTCTAAAATTAGTATGGAACAAAAAAGATCCTGAATAACCAAGTCATCTTGAGAAAGAAGAACAAAGCATGAGACATTACACTCCTGGATCTCAAACTGTATTACAAAGCTATTATAATGAAAACAATATGGTATTGGCATAAAAACAGACACACAGATCAATGAAATAGAGAGCCCATGCATATATGGTCAATTAAATTATGCATAGGAGGCCAAGAATACACACCGAGGGAAAGGAGAGTCTCTTCAATAAATGGTATTGGGAAAACTGGACAGCCACATGCAAAAGAATTGATCACTTTCTTATATCATACACAAAAATTCACTCAATATAGATCAAAAATCTGAATAAAAGACCAGAAACCATAAAACTCCTAGAAGAAAACAAATAATAAGCTCTCTGACATGACTCTTGGCAACATTTTTTTTTATCTGACTCCAAAGACAATGGCAACAAAAACAAAAATAAATAAGTGGGACTACATCAAATTTAAAACTTCTGCACAGTGAAAGAAATTATCGACAAAATGAAAGGACAATCTACTGAGTGGGAGATCTTGTAAATTATGTATCTGACAAAGGGGTAAAATCCAAAATATAATAAGAACAAATACAACTCAATAACAACAACAACTAAAACATTTCAACTAAAAAATGAGCAGAGGATCCAAATAGACATTTTCCAAAGAAGATATACAAATGGCCAACAGGCACATGAAGAGATGCTCAACTTCACTAATTATCAGAGAAATGTAAATTAAAACCATGACTATCTCACACCTGTCATAATACCTATTATCAAAAAGATAAGAAATAACAAGTATCAAGGACATGGAGAAAGGGGTTGGTCTTGTGTACTCTCAGTGGGAATGTGAATTGGTGAAATCACTATGGAAAACAATATGGAACTTCCTCAAAAAAGTAAAAATTGACTGCCATATGATTCAGCAATTCCACTTCTGTGTATTTATCTAAAGAAAATAAAAACACTAGATCAAAAAGATATCTGCACTTCCATGTTTGTCGCAGCATTATTTATAATAGCCAAGTTACAAAAACAATGTAAGTGTCCACCAATGGATGAATGGATAAAGAAATTGTGGTTGGTCTGTTCAGCTCTCTGTCTATCCACAGTGGAATACTACTCAGCCATGAAAAAGATTAAAATCTTGCCTTTTGAAACATGGAAGGACTTTGAGGGTATTATGCTAAGCAAAACAAGTCATACAGAGATAGCTAAATAACATATGATTTCACTTATATGTGGAATCTATTAAAACAAAACTCATAGATACAGAGAACAGACTGGTGGTTGCCAGAGGGGAGGAGATTTGGGGAGGTAGGTAAAATGGCCGAAGGAGATCAAGGAGTACAAACTTCCAATTATAAAACAAAGTCATGGAGATGGAATGTACAGTGTGACGACTTGTCAATAATATTGTATCACATATTTGAAGGTTGCTAGGAGTAACCTTGACAGTTTTTATCATAAGAAAAAAAGTTTGTATAACTATATAAGGCTGGATGGAAACTAGATTTATGAGGATTACTTTATAATGTATACATATGTTGAATCATTATGTTGTGTATCTGAAACAAATATAATGTTACATGTCAATTATACTTCAATTAAAAAAATAATCAGGTCATGAAAAGCACTCAATAAATGCCAGATAAACACACACACACACACACACACACACACACACACGTCATCCAGTACTGGCCAGGAATTCTTCTTCCTTCATTAAACATTCTTCAAAATCATGTCTGGATGCCAGATGCACTCTTCCTTCCCCTCTTGTGTGCACCACTCCCCTACAAGAAAGGAGTGTGGATTTGAGGCTCCACAGGAAAGCACCAAAGGAAAGCTCACTTAAGAAATAAATTATGTACTCATTTTTAAATTCATCTACATTCACTTTATTCTTTTGGTACTGATTCCTTTATTCCTTCTCATTTTTCCCTTCCTTCTCCTTATACCTCCTCCTTTGGTCAGAACCTAACCCTCAGAATTGATTTGTTGTTTCATCAATACCTCCTTATTATACTTAAGAGGGTCTCAACCTCAGCTTTGTTTCCTCCAGAGGGGGCTTGAAGGTTTAATGTGGTTTCTGCAGATCTTATACTGTGAGCCCAGGGCTGTAGAGACTGGAGTGGTGTCCTTTACACCAATAGCTGGCCCCAAGGTAGTACAGCCTTGAAGGCAGTTCCTATACATCTCTTCATCAAGGCACAAAGGTGCTTTATGTTAGGAGAGAAACACAGATGGTGGTTCCCTTCACGCTTTCCTGAATTTAGTTAGGAAAATGAGCTAGGTAATTCAACATGGTTTAATAACTAAAGATTATGTGTCAGAAATGGTATTTTTAAACTCTGAATATGCCACTGATTAGCTAGCTCTGTGTTTTTTAACCTTATTTTTGCCTCATTTCTTTCAGCTGCAGAATGGGGTCCAGATATTATCCAGATTCCTTCTAGTTCTGGACACTGTATTATTTATTGTCTTTCAATGAGAACTTACAAAGACGTAGTGTTTAATCCCAATGAGGGTTGGCAAATGTGGTTATACACATTCTATATGGGTATAGACTCCACAAGGGAAAGTCTGACCCCTTTCACATATCTCTATTTGTATGGCATGATCTGTCATTTATTGGCCATAATTTTCTACTATACTAGATGTTGTACAAATTTCCTTGTCATTGAAATACTAACATGCTAATAAAAACCAACTTTCGGTCCTAAACTAAACAATGGCACTCACTGCTGTGGCCATAAGCTGGCTCTTATCTAAACATACTCTTTAGGAAAAGGCAAAGTGTGTCCCCTTACCCAAGGGTAGAATGAGCTCCACTTTCCAATTAGAGAACAGTCTTCAAGCAAACAGTATAATGGAGGAAATCATTAGGTGGAGAGGCCAAGACTTGCTAGGGGGCAGAACTCAAGCTCCCTCCAGGAAAGATAAGGAAGTGACTGAGAACACCTGGAGCCCTATGTGAGTAGGAGTCTTTGGACTAGAGAGGGAAGTGCTTTCCTCAACAAGATGGCAGGAGGCAACATCTGGGTTTCATAACCAGGAAGCAGTGAAAGGAAGGAAAGAAGTAAAAGTTAGATATATTGAGGCAACCACAAGGAGCCAGACTCTGACACCTGTTGCATCACATATAAATAACAAGCTGGGTTTGGTGGACCATCCATTTTCAGACAAGTTGTGGGGCTTACTTTAGGATCAGAATCTGACAGATGAATATCTATCTTCATGTTTGCTTTAGGAAAGTCTAGGGATTGCCATTCCTACTCCTTCAAAATCCATAACCAATTAATTTTGTTTCCATATATTTTAGTCGTTCTCAACCTTGGCCACACATTAGGGTCCCCTGGGATGCTTTGAAAAAACTGTTGATGTCTGTGTGCCATCCCATTCCAATCACTTAAGAACCACTTGGGAGAGGCGGCAAAGGGACAAATAGTCAATCTCCCCAGGTTATTTTCATATGTGTTTGAGACTCCTTCTGTGCTCACTGGCAGTGAACCCCTATAAAACTAAAGCAAATTTATATACTTTTTGCAAAGATTGCAGGAAGACAAATGTTAGGAAATCAAAATCTGATCTGAATCTGGTGCAAGGAGAAGATCTCCAAGGAGGAATTTGGTTTTGTTAGGATTAAGAGACCTACTCAGAGCTACCTGGGAAGGTCCAGGAATGCTACAGTACTAGCAAAAGCTTGTTTCTGCTCCTTTCTCAGAGCTTCAAGCTGTGGGGGCCTGGGGGGCAGGGGGAAGCTCTGGTTAACATAGACTGTTCACAGATGTCCCATATTACTTGGGGTAGAAGTTATTCAATTCCATCCACAAGCCTCCGATCAGCCATTCCTCTGGGCTACTGTAAGGCTGCTTACCACAGCGTTACAGAAATATAAGAAACAGAATGTCTTATCATCAACTCAGAACATGGATTTTGAGGAAACACATTCATAAAAGGTAGTTCAGGGAAAAACACTAAAATTAGAATATTTCAAAGATGAATGTAGGGACGCCTGGGTGGCTCAGTGGGTTAAGCCTTTGCCTTCAGCTCAGGTCATGATCTCAGGGTCCTGGGATCAAGCCCTGCATCAGGCTCTCTGCTCAGCAGTAAGTAAGCCTGCTTCCCCCTCTCTCTCTGCCTACTTGTGATTCTCTCTCTGTGTGTCAAATAAAAAGAAAAAGATGAGTGTAAAAACCAATAATTTATCTTGATATTTATGAGAATGAAAAAATAAAAATCCACATAAAGTCATAAAGAAATGAAAATAGTTCAAAACCAAACCTAACTTCTGGCAGAAAACTGAAATCACACTATACCTTCAATACATTTCTTTATGACTGATCACTTAACCAAGATTTATTTTGAGATGTGATCAATTTTTCCTCTTCCTCTTCCTCTGCCTGCTTCTTCCCCTGCTCGCGCTCTCTCTCTCTTTCTCTGTCAAATAAAAAATAAATAAATATCTTTTTTAAAATGTGGTTGGGGTTTCTGATATTGATGATGAAATATGACAGGAAAATTGTTATTGGTATTTAACCTATTTTATTTTTACAAAGAAAATATCTGAAGGTAACTTCCATTTCTGTGGAACCTAAATTGACCTTTACTTATGGAAAGTGAAACGTCTTTCTGGCAGCACCAGGAAGGCTATGTTGCACATCTCCAAGGGGTGCCTCACACTTCGGCACCCCTTGGCACTCTTGGCACCCCTCCAGTGGTACGGTGCCACGCCTGGGTAGCAGGGTTCATGAACTATGTTCTAAAAGGAATGCCAGTTAATGGCTATTAAAAGGTAGGATCTTTGTTTCATAGTATACATTATTACAAATAAATGACAAATTTTAAAATTTAGCATATAGTAAATAGATATTTAGCATGTCTCTCGGAACACTGGTCATGGATGGGCCTCGGGACATTCCTGAACCATGTGCTGGGGACACGCACAGTGCATGTCTCTGACGTGCCAATGGCCAGCCAGCAGTAGATGCTCAGCACCCGTCCCCTGCCAAGGCCTGGTCGTCCAGACCTCCCATCTACCAGGAGTGTTGCCTGCACACGAAGGTAGCAGTCCTCCACATAGTGCATCCAAGGTCACAGAATGGGGGAAATGTTTTTATTCAGAGCACTCGTCTAAAAGGGTAAAAGTAATTGAGGGCCTAATGAGTAAATAACAGAGCCACATGATGTTTTTTAGAGCAATCTGAAACCTTTTAATTGTTTACTTTTGAAATTAAGGAGGGGGGGCACCTGGGTGGCTCAGTCAGTTAAGTGTCTGCCTTTGGCTTGGGTCATGATACCAGGGTCCTGGAACTGAGCCCCACAGTGGGCTACCTGCTCAGCAGGGAACCTGTTTCTCCCTCTCCCTCTACCTCAGCCTGCTGCTCCCCCTGTTTGTGTGCTCGCTCTGTCAAATAAATAAAATATATTTTTTTTAAATTAAGGGAAGTAATATATTTTATGCTTCAGATTATGCCAATTGAAAGACAAAATACTGGGAAATAGGAGAGAGGAAACAAAAAGGAAGGTGCTAAAGGATAAGGGGGACACAGTAAAGATGGGAAAAGAACTACAGAAATAGAGAAGGGGAAGGGAGATATTTACAAATACAGGAAAGGGGCACAGGACAAGAGGGGTGGGGAGGGAAACAAGGAGAGAAAAAAGAAGAGATACCAGGTCCCATACTGAGTGAACAATTATAGTATTTGTGTGCAGTCAACATTCATTTGGGCTGTCAAAACATCCTTGCACTAACACGCACTGAATACCTATCATGTGCCTGGGTGTTGGGTCAGATTCAAACCTGTATGGGATTACTCCTTGCAATCAAGACATTTATGATTTCGGGACGCCTGGGTGGCTCAGTTGGTTGGACGACTGCCTTTGGCTCAGGTCATGATCCTGGGAGTCCCGGGATCGAGTCCCGCATCGGGCTCCCAGCTCCATGGGGAGTCTGCTTCTCTCTCTGACCTTCTCCTCGCTCATGCTCTCTCTCACTGTCTCTCTCTCAAATAAATAAATAAAATCTTAAAAAAAAAAAAGACATTTATGATTTCAAAGAAGCATAAAACATACATACAGCTATGTATGCCAAGGATGGCAACAGGAGGCCTGGCTGTCTGCTCTCTGCCATCCCCCACCCCCTGCCACAGGGCCCAGCACTTAGCAAGTGTTCATTACCTGGTTCTTGGATGTGTTAAATGCTAACTTGTGATACAAGTGCTATAAACATAGAAGAGGCAGGGAATGCTTCTGGCTGAGGAGAGAGTAGACAGGAAAGCATTCCTAAAGATTGATGCTCGAAGAATAGGTAGGATTTTTTATAAGCCACGTTATAGGGCAAGACATTTTAATTAATCAATTTAAATAGGCTCCACACACAATGGAACCCAATACAAGGCTCGAACTCATGACCATGAGATGAAGACCCAAACTGAAATCAAGAGTTGAATGCTTAACCCACTGAGCCACTCTGGTGTCCCTGGGGCAAGACATTTTAGACAAAGTCCACATTGTGAAGCTGCAGAGCCTATGTAGTTTTAAAAGCCTGGAAAATGCCAGATTATCTGAATGCAGGGTTTGTATTAGGAAGATGATAAAGCTGAGGAAGATTAATGCTAGATTGTCCTGGTCCTTGAAAGTTGACAAGAGGTTTAGTCTTACTTGAGACAAGAAGGAGAATTTTTAGCAACCAAATATGAAGGATTAGAGTTAATGTTTAAAAAAGATGAATTTGGCAACTGCATTCAGAAATGTCTGAGTTGGATAGCCTGGAGCAGAATTTCTGAAAGCATGATCTGTAACCCCATCTTTGATCTAATCACTTGGAGTGTTTTCTGCCTGGGCCTCATGGACATTACATTCCCCAGCTCTGGGGTAAGGTCCTGGAGCAACATGAAATAAATTATCCAGTACGTGAAATTTTCTGTACACAAAAGCTATCTAAAACTGGCTTAGAGACAAGACCAATGCGGAGGTATATTAGTTATCCATTGCTATTTAACAGATTTCTTCAAATTTAGTAGCTTAATGCAACATACATTTAGTATCTCAATGTTATAGGTCAAAAATTGGAGAGTAGCTTAATTAGGTGGTTGCATGAATTTGCACTGAAGCTATAAGCCAGTGCAGCAGTCATCAAAAGGCTTGACTAGGGCAGGAGGATTCACTTCCAAATTCATTCTGTGCCTGTTGGCAGGAGTCCTCAGCTCCTCCCCAAGGGTTTGCTCATGATGTAGCAGTTGGCTTCCTTCAGAGTGAAAGTTCCAAGAGAGAGAGAGAGACAGACAGACAGACAGACAAACAAAAATAAGCTATAAAATCTTTTAAAAAATTATTTCATTTTATTTTTTAAATTTCAGCTTTAATTTTTTTCCATTTTATTTTATTTTATTTCTTTTCAGTGTTTCAGCATTTGAAATGGATAAAAGACCTCAATGTGAGGCAGGAATCTATCAAAATCCTAGAAGAGAACATAGGCAGTAATCTCTTCGACACTGGCCGCAGCAACTTCTTTCAAGATATGTCTCCAAAGGCAAAGGAAACAAAATCAAAAATGAACTTTTGGGACTTCATCAAGATCAAAAGCTTCTGCACAGCAAAGGAAACAGTCAACAAAACAAAGAGGCAACCCACAGAATGGGAGAAGATATTCACAAATGACAGTACAGACAAAGGCCTGATATCCAAGATCTATAAAGAACTCCTCAAACTCAACCCTCAGAAAAAAGATAATCACGCCCCAAAAAATGGACAGAAGACATGAACAGACACATCTCCAAAGAAGACATACAAATGGCTAACAGACACATGGAAAAATGTTCATCATAATTAGCCATCGGAGAGATTCAAATCAAAACCACAATGAGATACCACCTTACACCAGTTAAAATGGCCAAAATCAACAAGGCAAGAAACAACAAGTGTTGGAGAGGGTGTGGAGAAAGGGAAATCCTCTTACACTGTTGATGGGAATCAAGTTGGTGCAGTCACTTTGGAAAACAGTGTGGAGATTCCTTAAGAAAGTAAAAATAGGGGCGCCTGGGTGGCTCAGTGGGTTAAAGCCTCTGCCTTCAGCTCAGGTCATGATCTCGGGGTCCTGGGATCGAGCCCCTCATCGGGCTCTCTGCTCAGCGGGGAGCTTAATTCCTCTCTCTCTGCCTGCCTCTCTGCCTACTTGTGATCTCTGTCTGTCAAATAAATAAATAAAATCTTAAAAAAAAAGAAAGTAGGGCGCCTGGGTGGCTCAGTGGGTTAAGCCGCTGCCTTCGGCTCAGGTCATGATCTCAGGGTCCTGGGATCGAGGCCCGCATCGGGCTCTCTGCTCGGCAGGGAGCCTGCTTCCCTCTCTCTCTCTCTCTGCCTGCCTCTCTGTCTACTTGTGATCTCTCTCTGTCAAATAAATAAATAAAATCTTAAAAAAAAAAAAAAAGTAAAGTAAAAATAGAGCTACCCTATGACCCTGCAATTGCACTAGTGGGTATTTACCCCAAAGATACTGATGTAGTGAAAAGAAGGGCCATCTGTACCCCAATGTTCATAGCAGCAATGGCCACGGTCGCCAAACTGTGGAAAGAACCAAGATGCCCTTCAACGGACGAATGGATAAGGAAGATGTGGTCCATATACACTATGGAGTATTATGCCTCCATCAGAAAGGGATGAATACCCAACTTTTGTATCAACATGGACAAGACTGGAAGAGATTATGCTGAGTGAAATAAGTCAAGCAGAGAGAGTCAATTATCATATGGTTTCACTCACTTGTGGAGCATAAGGAATAACACAGAGGACATTGGGAGATGGAGAGGAGAAGTGAGTTGGGAGAAATTGGAGGGGGAGATGAACCATGAGAGACTGTGGACTCTGAGAAACAAACTTGAGGGTTTTGGAGAGGAGGGAGGTGGGGGGTTGGGTAAGCCTGGTGGTGGTGCATAATCAAGTTTTATTTTTAAATGTTAAACTTACTACAGACTGAACAAGAAAGATCAAGTATGATTTCTTTAAACATGCAATTTTTGAAATTAGAAAATTCTGGCTTAAAACTAGTATCTTTTTTAGCTTGGAGGACAAGGGGAGATGGAGAGGAGAAGGGAGTCGAGGGAAATTGGAAGGGGAGGTGAACCATGAGAGACTATGGACTCTGAAAAACAATCTGAGGGTTTTGAAGGGGCGGGGGATGGGAGGTTGGGGGAGCAAGGTGGAGGGTATTAAGGAGGGCACGGGTTGCATGGAGCACTGGGTGTGGTGCAAAAACAATGAATACTGTTATGCTGAAAAGAAATTAAAAAAAAAAAAAAAAAAGAGTTAAAAAAAAACCAAACTAGTATTTTTTAAGTTGCAAAAACATTTCATGAAAATGTTGACCATTTCAAATATTGAATAAGATCTTCTCTCTCGCTCTTTTTTTCCTTAAGATTTTATTTATTTATTTGAGAGAGAGAGAGAGAGGTCACACACAGGTAGAGGGAGCTACATACTCCCTGCTGAGCAAGGAGCCAGATTCAGAACTCGATGGGACTGGATTCCAGGAACCTGGGATCATGACCTGAGCTGAAGGGAGGTGATTAACTGACTATGCCACCCAGGCATCCCTCTCTCACTCTTTTTTTTTTTTTTTTTTTTTAAGGCCAGTAAAGACCAGGAATATATTTCTTTGGGTTCTCCGAGAGAAATTCTTTTTTTTTTTTTTTTAAGATTTTATTTATTTATTTGACAGATAGAGATCACAAGTAGGCAGAGAGGCAGGCAGAGAGAGAGAGGAGGAAGCAGGCTCCCTGCTGAGCAGAGAGCCCGATGTGGGGCTCGATCCCAGGACCCTGGGACCATGACCTGAGCCGAAGGCAGAGGCTTTAACCCACTGAGCCACCCAGGCGCCCCTCCGAGAGAAATTCTTTGGTTACTTTGGAAATTCCCAAAAGAAGTTCTTTGGTTTCCTCTCCCCAGACAACACCTTTGTTTTTGTTATCATAGGATAAGAAAGACCCCAGAGATTTGGACCAGTCCTGTGTTTTCCACTTTTTTCCACTGTGTGGCACTGAGCACTTTTTTGAATAAAGATCTTTTTGTCTGCTTCAGCATCTCCCATTTTGCTCACACGGTCAACAGCTCTGCCCACTGCCTACCTGGAGAACATTTAGCTGTCACCCAGGCAACACGTGCTGCAAGTCTGAGGCTGGTGGTCGCCCAGTAGTGCCTCAAAGACCTGTGCTGGAGGCCCAGCCTGGCATGAATTTACAGGTCTTTTATAAGCCAATCTTGGAAGTGACATATGAGGAGGTAGGGATGAATCACTGAGGTTAAGTTGGAGTCTAGGTGCCATAGAAAGCAAACCCCAAGGTCTGAGTGTGAAGCTGTAACTTGGGAATCACAGCATATGATGTGAAATAATATAAGCTAATATGTTTGAACACTCACCACATCCAGGAATTATTCTCAGCACTTTACATGTATTATCTCATTTAATCCTCAAAACAACTTCATTGTTATTATCCAGAAGGGAAAACTGAAGTACCAGAGGTTAGCAGCAAAGCAAAAGGAACACTGCTATAAAGAAGGGATTACCAAGACATGAACAGAATTTGAGTGTGGAGGAAGGTAATTGGCTGTGACCAGTGTCATATGGAAATTTTACTGGCTGATGAACCACCCTTTATAGTTCTCCAAAGAGCTCAATCCATGCAGTGTTAGGATGCATTATCGGGGGCCACAGCAGCTACTCGGGAAATGACAATCCAGCCAAACGTACCAAAGGCCATTCATTTAATAAGCACTGGGAACAACCTAAACCAGAAATTCTCCCCTGATAAGATCCCCAGAATGGTTCCTAAATAGCTTGGTCTCAGGGACTCATCTCTGCCCCCAAGGCTCTTTCTAACTTTTGAGTTGCTTGTGCAGTCTGGAGAGGTTAAGAATAAGAAAGTTTCATTCTTGAAGGAAGCAAATCAGACCCCCGAATTTATGAAGCATACTGTGGAGAGGGATACCGAATGCTCACTCTTTATTACCTTTCTCCCCAACATGTGCAACCTGGGGGTTCCCCAGAGCAGGCTGTTTTTCTGCACACATTCTGAATGTTCCTCCACAACGGAAAACACCTTCCAATGTTTCTACTCTGCTTCTTGGTCAGCTCCTCCCCTCAGGCACCACCCCAACCTGTTCTTGCTGCAAGTCACAAGATCCCTTTACCTTCCTTTCTTTTCATTTTTCCCTCGGTCTCTGTTGTTCTCAGTCTCCATCTTTCCCGCCCGTTGCCTCCTAGGCCCTGTCCTACAAAGCCACACCTGTACTGACAAGTGCCTGAGTGTCTGCTAAATTAATGTCAACAAAAGAAAGAAAAAAGTGAGCCCCAGATACCCGAGAGGTGAGGGCCTGGGCGCGCGGGGACTCAGTGTAACCGAGAAGGGCCTCCCCCCCCCCCCCCCCCCCCCCCCGCGCAGGCGCCCCCCTTGCAGGATACCTGGAGCTCTCAAGTGAAGGGGCCGGGCCGCTGACATTAATAAGCTCCGCAGGCCCCGAGATGGCGCGACAAGCCTTCCCAAACTGCAGACGGGGCAGTGGCCCTGCGGCCTCCGACCACCCGAGGCCCGGGGCGGCGGGGGCTCAGCCGGGCCGGGCCGCGGCGGGACGCAGCAGGCCGCACCGCCTCGCCGCCGTCTGGCCCTGGAGCGTCTCCAGGTGCCCGGGTGGGGCCGCGAGCGCCCAGTCAGCCACTCCGGCATGCGGGCCGCGGGCGGGGCGGCGCGGGCGGGCCGGGGCTGAGGAACACTGTTGGCCAACATCTCCGCCGGGGTGTTTGTCCGCCGGCCCGTGCCGCTCGCCGGCGCCTCTGCCTGGCCCGCCCGCCCCTCCTTCCCCGACAGCTTCTGGCGGCCCAAGTGGACGTGGTGTTGCTTCGGTCCCCCTCCGAGGGGAGCGCAGGGCCCTGCACAGGTAGGTGCCTGGGGAGGGGACGGGGGACAGAGAGCGGGGGCAGAACACGGGGTGTCGGGGGGGGGGGCTGGAGGGGGCGCGCCGAAGGCGCGGCGGTGAGGGGGGCTGGGGGAGGCCGCCACGAGCCCATCCTGGCCTGCACGCGCCCCCCAGCGCCCCCTCCGCCCGGCCGGGCGGGCGACCGGTGTCCGGTGTCGGTGTCCGGTGTCTGAGCCGCGGCGGGTGAGCGGCGGGGGTCCCCGGAGGGAGGGCCGCGACGCACTCGGGAGTTCCGGGGGCAATTGTGGGGCGCCGGGCGGGCCCCCATGTGCCTGAGGGGCGCTCACGTCGCTGAGCCGGGGCGGGCCGGAGGCGGCCGCGTGGAGCGGTGGGGCTGGCCCAGGACTTCCGAGCTCCGGCAGGACGGCCTCGGAGCCCCGCGGGTCTCGCGTCCGTCGGGGCCTCCAGCGCCAGCACACCCGTCCCCGCCGGCCCGCTACGGGCGCCCCGGCCTGCGTCCCGCAGCGACGGCAGCCGCGGACCGGGGCTCGCACACACGTGGGGTAGGGCCGTGCCGACCTCCCTCGCGCCGGACCTGCCGGGGAGGCCCGGGAGCCGGTTTCCCAGAGCGCGGGTGCCAGGGCTGCCCTGTGGGTTCGGGCGCCGCGGGCGGGGCCGGCTTCGGGGCCGCGCGTCGCCACCCGCCCGCGCGCTAGACGGCGGACACCGACTGTAGCCCCAGGTCCCCGGCGACGGTCTTCTTCAGCCAAGCGGGCGTCTCTGCCCGCCCCTGCCCTCGGGGTTCAAGCGGGCGCCTGGAGGGGTGGGCGTGGAGATGCCAGTTCGTCGGTTTTCTCCTTCTCATTCCCTCCTCAGGGGTCACAGGGCAGAAGCAGGGGCACCTCTCTCTAAACTTGGGCTCCTCGGCTCCTGAAAAGTTTTTTGTTTTGTTTTAAAGATTTTATTTATTTCTTTGAGAGAGAGAGCATGAGAGGAGAGAAGGTCAGAGGGAGAAGCGGACTCTCCACGGCGCTGGGAGCCCGACGTGGAGTCAGTCCATCCTGGGAGTCCGGGATCACGACCTAAGCTGAAGGCAGTTGCTTCACCCACTGAGCCACCCAGGCGCCCCTGTTTTGTTATTTAAAGTAAAACTCTACCCCCAGGTCCGCTCGAACTCAGGACAGAGATCAAGAGCTGAGCGCTCTCCGGACTGGGCCGGCCAGGCACCCCTCTAAAAGGCTTCTGATTGGGGCGCCTGGGTGGCTCAGTGGGTTAAGCCTCTGCCTTTGGCTCGGGTCATGATCTCAGGGTCCTGGGATCGAGCCCCACGTCGGGCTCTCTGCTCGGCAGGTAGCCTGTTTCCCTTCTTCTCTCTCTGCCTGCCTCTCTGCCTACTTGTGATCTCTGTATGTCAAATAAATAAATAAAATCTTTTAAAAAATAAAAAATAAAAGGCTTCTGATTGCCTGCTTAATAGAAGCGACTTGGAGCTTTTAAAAGTGAATAATCGGGACGCCTGGGTGGCTCAGTTGGTTAAGCAGCTGCCTTCGGCTCAGGTCATGATCCCAGAGTCCTGGAATCGAGTCCCACATCGGGCTCCTTGCTCGCAGGGAGCCTGCTTCTCCCTATGCCTCTGCGGGCCACTCTGTATGCCTGTGCTCGCTCTCTCTTCCTCTCTCTCTCTGATAAACAAATAAAATCTTAAAAAAAAAGTGAATAATCATTTAATGGATTTAAATCAGTGAAAGTCATATGTGGGCATAGATCTGCACATGAGTGGGGTTTTCTAGATAAATCCGAATGTGCAGTAACTTCAAATTTCTGAAGAATCGTATATATGTACAAAACTTAGTACCAAATTGTGTCACTTCTGTTAATTCATTTTATCCTCAAAAGTAATCCTTTTGCAGATAAACTTTATAAGGTAAAGTTGAACGAGATAACTGAAAGTCTGAAAATAGCTGGCCATTTTAAAAGAAGTAGGATTCAAACTATATTCGGTTTTTTTAAGATTATTAATTAATTTATTTATTTATTTATTTATTTGTTTATTTGGGAGAGAGCAAGCCAGTGGGGGTAAGGAGCAGATGGAGAGGGACAAGCGGACTCCAAGGTCAGTGAGGAGCCAGAGGCAGGTCTCCATCCCGCCACCTTGAGATCCTGACCTGAGCCAAACCAAGACTGGGATGCTTAACCAACTGAGGCACCCAAGCATCCCCAAACTATATTCTTAACATTAAAGTCTTACTGTCCATATCATGTTACTGCTATGATTTAGGCTTTATCTCTGGCTCCGCCTGTTCAGGGTCTCGGAATCATTAAAAGCACAATTTTTATTTTGTTGAATAGGGCTATGGAAGATGTGAGAGGCCAAATCTGTGGTATCCTGGAAAACAACTGATCCTATCACCCTTTAGAAATTCATTTTTGGAATAAATAGCAGATGTGGGCTTGTCGTTTGTCATTTCTCTTTTTCGAGTAAGGTGCTGTATACAACAAGAAAACCGAGTTAGCTTAGCTTAGCTTTTTTTTTTTTTTTTTTTTTTTTGCATCTTGAATAACTGGAATTTTGCTGCACTCAGTTTGTTAGATGGGGAAAGTCATTCCAAGTTTGAGTCAGTGTCAGCAGCTGTCCTGTCAGGGAGTGAAAGTGGGAAAAACCCAAGTTCGTTTCCTTATTTCTATTTCCTCTACCCTTGCTGCACTTGTCTCTGCACCTTCACTAAGGCTATATGACATAGTCTTCAAATTACAAAGATGTACAGTGCAGTCCCTCATTTCATAGACAAGAAAACAGAGTAGTGAAATGACAGCTGAAAATCATACAGCTCTTGAGAAGCCCGCGCTGGGGTCCTTGCTGGGTGTCTTGTGAGCAGCACTCTGTGCTATTTGAGTTTCTGTCTGAGAGCCTGAGGAAGGAGTTAATTCACACCCTCTGGGCATCAACAGCCTTAGAATGGCATGCACACTATTCAGCCACCTGACCTCAAAGTAGTTGCCAGCTGAGCCCCCAGGTACTCTCTGAGGACACAGGGAAGCCAGTGTCTTTCCTTCAAGATCCAGTAGTTAATGTAATGCTAAAAATCCATATTTGTTGGAAAGGCAAAACAAACCCAAATTAAAATTGTGAACGAGCTTGAGTATCTCATCACAGAGGTGCCATGGAACCCTTCACACCTGTGAGAGGCTGTACCATTCGTGCAACTCCTAGCAGCTCTGAGAAGGGAAACTGAGAACACAAAGTCCTGATGAATAAAGTGGGCAAACAACATCCATGCCTGGGCCGCCATGACAGTTCCCTGCTGCCCTTCCTGTCGAGGTTTTTTCAATGACCTGGCCTCCCCTCAGCTTTCCTGAAGTTCCCTAGATGAGGCTTCTGCCGCTCAGAGGCATTATGTTGCGCACCTTCCAGTCAGCATTGATGTTGCTGCCAAAATGTGCAGGTCTTCTTTCTGAAATTTCACCTGTGGTACCACATCCTGACAATGTGCTGATTCCAGGCTTACAAAGAAACCCCCCTATACTAGTGGAGTACGGGAGAGCCGACTTAGAGCCAGACTGCCCAGCTCAGCCACTTTCCGTCTTCTTCATCTGTGAGACGGGGGTAGGGAGGAACTGAATCCTAAGAGGGATTGTGAAAAGTAAATGAGTTAAAACACACAAGGTGCTGAAGGTAGCAGCTGGCGCAGCGTGTGTAAGCTCTCATTGTCAGTACTCGGGGTGGAGAAAAGGGGAACAATGGGAATTCGGCACTCTCGGGCTTTCAGTGTTTAGGCCACACCATCGCTGTTGCTAAGATTCACCCCACTCAAAATGGGGAACAGAACACAAAGCCTCAGGCTTCACTGAGTTCCTCCTTTTCTACCATGTTTTATTTTTTGTTCAAGTCAATCACTGGAGGCATGGAATGTGCCAACATAAGGACATTTACTGGAACATCAAGGAGTCATTCACCTTGGTTTTTTACCGCTTCACCTCAGAGCACTGGAGTCTAGTGGGCAGAGGAACCACGTCCTCGCTGTGGTTCCTGTGAAGACCAGAGTCTGGCAGACTCTCCTCTGGTGTAGATTTAGTCGGCCCTGCCCCTCAAGAAGCTTGCTGGAACCCAAGAGTCCAAAAAAAAGCATTACAGGACATCAGTTCTTTGGCTGGTATACCAAACCAAGGGTCATCTTTCAAATACAAAGGTAGGAAGGGAGTGTAGGAGGGACATGACTGAGTTAGAGTCAAATACTGCTTTTAATTGTTTTTAAAACTTTTCTCTTTTTTTCTTTTAATTGTTTTAGATTGGGGAGGGGCAAAGGGAAAGGGAGAGAGAGAATATTAAGCAGGCTCCATCCTCAGTGCGGAGCCCTATGTGGGGCTCGATCTCACAATTCTGAGATCATGACCTGAGCAGAAATCAAGAGTCCAACACTTAACCAACAGAGCCACCCAGGCGCCCCTAAAATTTTTCTCTAAATACTGTGTTCCATTTGAGTTCCAGTAGTTTGAATGCTGCGGAAGATTGATGCAATTAGTAAGAATAGTTGTAGCCTCAATAAAGGTCCCAGCTACACAATGGATAGTGAGTTTAACTATGTGCTGTGTATGCAGGCATTCTGGGGGACCCCAACTGTTCAACATGCTTGTGTAAATGAAGGAACAGCTTTGCAGGGAAGAAGAGGGGAAGCTGACTCCCAGGGAACTTTACCATCTGACCCATGGGAATGACAGGGTGAAGGAACTAAAAGCAGCCATGGTATGACTAAGTGATAGTCTGAAGTTTATGAGTGTTTGCACTGAGCTTGGCCAAACAGGTATTTGAGAGGTATGGCCAGGTGGTGAGATTATTTGAGGCATGTGAGCACCAATTTACTAGTCAACTTCTTAAACATAGGTGATCCTGAAAAGTCTCAGTAAGCAAGCTTTTTTGTGTATTGAAAAAAAATTAAAAGTTTTAAAACAAACCAAACAGAAATGCGCAAATTAGAGGAAACCCCAGTGGAATTGTCCCCCTCCCCCAACCACTGTGAACCCACTTGTGAGTACATGAGTCTGTGGCTTCATGTTAAAGGGGTCCTCTAAGGAACTCTTTGTAAAGCAGGGATCCTTTGTAACTAACCTAGTTTCCTCTTTATTCCCCCAGTTTTTCTGGTATGTAAATTTAGTTTTTATTAAATGAGATAGATAGAACAGGTACATTTAAAACCTGGTGACTTTCCAGAGTGTACACGGAAGTTTTCTCCTGCACCTACACTGTTCTCATGGTTCTGGTAGGTCATCTGGAAATTTCCTTGTCCTTCTGTGAAGATGAAGTACATGATTGTGTTTATTTAGTGCTGCTTTTAAGGGGAAATGGGAAGACTGCCTTGTGGTCTAATTTCTATTTCTTCTTTTTCCTTCCTTGAGGATGGCCCCATTTTGGTTTGGTTTGGGGTAGGTAATTCTGTGAAATCTCAAAAACAGTATTTTCTTTTGAAATAAGTTGTTTGGAGAGAACCTTTTAATTTCTTCCTGTGCCTCTTTTTTCTTTTATCCTTTTCTCAGCCATACAGTTGGTGATTAGGCTCCGAGGTAATAATATGTTTGCTTAGTTGGGAGAAGGCCAAACCTCTGTTAATTTTTTTTGTTTCCCTGAGACTGACCTGTAAAAGTTAGGGTTTGTTTTGTTTTGTTGATAAAGTGTCTGGAAATTATGGGATGGGGTTACACAAACTCTTAACAAAGCGTGCCTCAACTTTCTTCTCCTTTCACCTGAAATGAAAAGCGATACTGTATTTCCTCCAAGCTTAATTCACGAGCCTGCCCCTGCCTGGCGTCTACACATTTTAACGCTGCCTGCTTTCTGCCGGTTGCCCTTTGCAGGTTCACGAACAGCATTGTGAACAGTATCTTTGGTGCCAGGAACCAAGAGCCAGTTCTCAGAATTGTCGTCCCAGTCACTAGGATTGCTGCGAGTGTCTGGGAAGGCCTGTGGGTGCGTCCAGGTGCCAGGCCAGGGGAGGCACACGTGGAAGGCATTTTCAAGAACTTTTGCCACAGGTGTAAAAGACTCCAGGCCTGCAAAGATGCTGAAACAGATACTATCAGAGATGTACATAGATCCCGATCTGCTGGCAGAGCTCAGTGAAGAACAGAAACAGATCCTGTTCTTCAAGATGAGGGAGGAACAGATCCGCCGATGGAAAGAAAGAGAAGCAGCAATGGAAAAAAAGGAATCCTTGCCAGTGACGTCCAGGCCGAAGAAAGGTAAACTTACCTGAGTCTCTTCCGTGAATGTGTTAGTAACGTGGCTCCTGGCTTGTTTTAACAGTTCTCACTCGTCAGAAACAAGTCAGGGGCAAGTTCCAGTTTGGTAGAAGGACCCTAAATATTGTTGAGGTTCTAACAGTGTAATTTGTCAGCTTGAAGTTTATACTTACGTGCACATACCCACACGTGCACAGCATTTGCCATGAACCTGTGTAGCTGTAAGCAGATCTCCTACTTGAAACCAGACTGACCTTAAGCTGAAGTAAAAAGTCACCTGTACGGTTTGATCTGAGGGGTCCTAAGGAAGGGCTTCTCTCCCACTTATGGTCACTGGGGTCTGTATCCTATTAGCAGCATACGAAGGCATTATATCAGGATTCTTACAGCAATTATGTTTACATTTCTTAGACTTTTTAGAGATTTTTCTTTGTGTTATCATTTCTTAGGAAAACTCCCTCTTAAAATGTAAATACTGCTGTGGGGGAGGGGGAGTCATACTACACATTTTTTTTTAAGTAATCTCTGTGCCCAGCATGGGGCTCAAACTCGTGGTCCCAACGTCAGGAGTCATGGGCTCCACCGACTGGGCCAGCCAGGCACCTCCATACTACACATTTTTTTTTTTTAAGATTTTATTTATTTATTTGAGAGAGAGACAGTGAGAGAGAGCATGAGCTAGGAGAAAGTCAGAGAGAAGCAGACTCCCCGTGGAGCTGGGAGCCCGATGCGGGACTCGATCCCAGGACTCCAGGATCATGACCTGAGCCGAAGGCAGTCGTCCAACCAACTGAGCCACCCAGGCGTCCCCATACTACACATTTTTTAATGTGAGTTAATTTTTCAGCTGTCTTTCTTCCTGACCCAAGGAACCCCTGGTAGCTTGAGAGATCCTTTTGAGACCATGAGCAAGGAATTCTTGTACATCAAGACTTGAAGCATATACACACGCAGACGAAGAAAAGCACACAGTAACCACCTCTGCTCTTCGCCCTCCTCTAGCACAAATTCTGTCATGGATGAATACCTAAGTTGTTTAAAAAAAAAACAGTTTTTCAGGGTCACTCGCAGAGGCATTCAAGACTAATTTCTCCTCATTTTTCATTAAGCCAGGAAACATAAAATGTGATAAAACCATTCAGGGTTTCGGAGATGGAGAAAGTGAATTCACTTGCATGCTGGTATACACAGACTCAAAAAGGAAGTCAGTTTAGTGACCTTTACCTTATACTCCCTTTATTTGAAACCTTTCCAATTAAGCCTTTATAATGATATGGCAATAAATATGACTGTTGCATTTATTGTTATCAATAATAGCTATTTATTAGAAACGTGTTTTGTCAGACACTACACAAAGCACTTTTATATACAGTAGGTCTTATCTTCTCAAAACGTCTGCAAAGTTGGTATTGTCTGTTTTATAGGTGGTGAAACTTAGAGAAGTTAAATAATATATGCAAAATCACACCACCAGTAGGTACCCAGATTTACTGGATTTCACAGACCTGAAATAGACTTTTTACTTCAGTAAGTAACATGTCCGAACGGAAGCACGGCCCTTTTATCTTTCTTAACTGGCTTATACATCTCCCTGCATTGTTGAGCCAGAGTTTATCAGATAGAGCTGGACCCCTCTGGGCACCATTGTTCATTGTGAAGAGAATACATTGATGTGTTGGGTAACTTTGGGGTTGTGAGAGCTGAAGGGTTCTTGCCCCTAATGTCAGTGGTCCAAACACTTTGTAAGACTTTGGGGTTCTCACATTTGCTGAAGTGGTCTCCTTGTGACTACTTAAGACAGCAATTTCATTTCTTTGCTTAAATTATCTTTTTGAAGACTTTGACTCTACCTCTTAGAAAATCTGTATTACTTTATTAAATGATCAATTAAAAATTATGTTAGTATATGCAGTGAACATTCTATCTGAATTTCATGCCAAAAGTTTATTACTCCTTTAAACTTAACACTTGGAAAAATACATTTTACACTAATTAGTTCTCTCTTGTGACTACAGAAAAAGAAAAGTTTTGAGATTCCTTCCCAACTTTCCCTAAAACACAGCACTTTACCATCTTTCATCTTCTTCTGCCTTTGAAGATAAAGCCACAGATAGTACAAGGCAGTGTTATGGCTGGTGCTCCCCAGGAGTGTATCTGTACTGCAGACCTACTGTGTGCTTCTGCTCCTTTCGGGCCTGTGCTCCCGGCCTCTCCCACCCCACCCAGCTTGTACCCAGCTGACTTTAGTGCTGCTTCTTCATAGCAGTTCTTAGCCAGGCCAAAGCTTTAGAGATTGTCCTTTTCTTGGCTCTTTAAATATATCTTATGCCCTCCCCTCCCCCTCATTCCTTTGTGCCATTTTAGCTCATCACTTGGCAGTTCTTTCATTGTCATCTGGTCACTTTCTTCTCTATACCGTCCACTATGGTGAGTTTTCAAAGAGCATCACTAAAATGTTTGCATATTGTGTATACCAGGAACCTTTTAGCAGTCTTACAGCTACAGTAGAAAGGTCTGAAAAGCAATTAGAAGTGTGGATTTAACTTAGTAATAGAGCAGAAAATACTTTCAAAATGTAATGGGGAAATGTGATTTTTAGAGAGGGGAAGAATTCTGTATCTCCTCTGGCTGCTGGAGGACACATACCTGGAGGTCTAGAGCTTGGTGTCCAGGAGGGCATCCCCTAGCCATGTGTGGCTACTGAGCACAGAGAAATGAGAGTAGTCTGGATTGGTAAAAGTGTAAATTACCAGATTTCAAAGACTCGATTGGAAGAATGATATAAAATAACCACATTAGGGGCGCCTGGATGGCTCAGTGGGTTAAAGCCTCTGCCTTCGGGCTCAGGTCATGATCCCAGGGTCCTGGGATCGAGCCCCGCATCGGGCTCTCTGCTCCACGGGGAGCCTGCTTCCTCGTCTCTCTCTCTCTGCCTGCCTCTCTGCCTACTTGTGATCTCTATCTGTCAAATAAAATAAATAAAATCTTTTAAAAAAATAACTACATTAATGATTTTGTACTATTTCTTTTACTCTGGTAATGGGGCTGCTAGAAAATGTGTAATTACAGAGGAGGTGGGGTTGAGGCTCAGAGCTCACATTTGGACAGCGCTGCTCTAGACTGTAAAAGTAGCACCACTAAGCTGATGATGTATCAGACCTGAGCTCAGTCTTAAATTTATTATCTCATTAAATCATCATAGCCACGCCTGAAGCTGAATTACCATTCACATTTTACGGATGGAAGAAAGTGAGGCTGGGACAGTAACTAGCTTAACAGGGCAACAGCTAGTAAGTGCAGCTGCAACAGACCCTGAGTCTGACTCTCCCAAAGCGGGCACTGTTGACAAATCTGCTACATGTCCAGCTTACCTGGAGCTTAAGACGCTGCTCTTGTCTGCAGGTGCCTTGCACACATCCAAGATGTGTGCTTGCTTCAGGGCCCTGCCTTTATTCTGTGTGATTTCTTTCTGGTAACACGAACAGTAGAGGCCTTCACTCCGTAGAGGACTGCCCAGCAACTTGTCTCATGGGGCCTCCAAGCCGACAGAAACCTAAGCAGGAGGCTGGGATCTGGCCGCTGTGTATGGTGCGGGAGGGGCTATGTGTGCCCTTGAAACGGACTTGGATTCATGAAACTTCATTTGCTGCATTCTCGTTGCTACTAGGTGAACACGTTTCCTTAAGCAGAGCCTTCCCCTTCTCGTGAAATGGCCGTAAACCACCGGTGTGTTCCACTGGCAGTGGCACTTCTCCCCTCCCTTCTCTGCTAAAGCCAGGGCAGTGACTCCATGGAAGGACTCGGTTCTGATCTCATCAGTTCCTCAGCATCACTGGACTTTGGAGTGGCCTCTCTGAGTCTCTTTATCACCTCCGCCTGACCCTCAAATGTCCATATTCCCCCAGGGTGCCTCACTCTGCACTGGTGGTTTGTAACCTGGAGGTGGGGTTGAGAGGCTCAGAGACTCCTTTGAAAATTTAGCAAGAGCTTGGATCAGGGAAAATGCACGCTACACTGACAACATTTGGTGTATAGTTTCACAATGTTCACAGTCTCCCTAAATCTTGTTCACAGATCAGGTTCACAGATCCTAGGTTAAGGTCCCTGTGTTATCTCCCTGCGGTACCACTTCTACATTTTTTTGTTTTGGTTTTGTTTGTTTGTTTGTTTGTTTTTTAGAGAGAGAGCATGAGTGGTGGTGGGCAGCAGGGGATGAGGGTTGCAATGGACAGAGGAAGAGGATGAGAGAATCCCAGGCAAGCTCTGTGCTCAGTGTGGACGCAGACACAATTCTATGACCATGACCCTGAGATCACCACCTGAGCCAAAATCAAGAGTCAGACGCCCAACCAACTGAGCCAGCCCGGAGGCTTCTGCTTCTACTTTTTAGGGTTAAACACCACCTATATGCCAGCCACGCTCAAAGCCATACTGCCAAACCAGGCCTTTCACCTGCTTCGGCCTCAGTGTCCATTCCGTTAATCAGTGTTCCCATTCATATGACCCATAAGCTCGTCAGTGTCACCTCCGTCCTCCTCACCACCCCCAGGCCTGACCCTGCCTCTCATTCTCTGTTATAATCAGTGGCACTGCTTTTTTCCCCTTGTCACTACAGCCAGAAACCTGGAAGCCACACAGCTAGTCACCGAACCCATAGATTTTATGTCATTTGTTCCTTTGCCTAGAGCTTTTCCCTTACCAAGGTTCTGGTCTGTTAGGATGTGCCAGACATAAGCATTATATTTATGCTATTTCATTTAAACCTCACAAGAATCTGGGATGGTACGTGTTGTCGCCTTTCTTCTTATAAATAAGGAAACAAACGGGGAAGGTCATTTATATGGTTACTGTTATTTGAACCCAGGTCCAGATCTACTACTCCAACTCTGTTCTGAACCACTGGTTCTGGCCTTGTCTCCTGCCCTCCCCTAACTCTGAGCTTGATAGCTTACCTGGGCTTATCTTCTTCCCTGGTGAGCACCTGCAGGATAATTATGGATCTCTTCTTCCTGTTCACCTTCCTGAGCCCCTGTAAGCTGGTCTCCTCTCCTGACTCAAGTTCTCACTTGTCCGTAGCACCACCTGCTTTCCTGGGCTATAGCCCAAGCACCATGCAGGTTCTCCAGCTTCCTTTCTGTCCTTTTGTCTCTAAAATAAGCATAACAATTACTTAAAATTTGAAAGATGGACTTTAATATTAGCAACTATAAGATTACGAACCCAGGTTAACAAGTCTAGCAAACGATGGGGAAAGCAACAGTTGTAATTTCAATTTTAGGAAGTCCCTATGGGACTCTGCGAGCACCTGGGGCTGAGTCTCACCTTCTCCTGGCCTGTCCTGCTCTTCAGGGCCAGGAGGAAATGTGATCAAGTCCCCACGCCCAAGTTTGTGTGTCAGAGCCCTATCTACATTCATTGTCCTGGCGTACCTTTAGGTGGGTTTCCCTTTTGCTCTCAGAAGTGTTTCGGTTTGGACGATGCATTATCAGGCTGTCTTAAACACAGGTTTTGTAATCCCATGGACTGGCTTTGAATTCTGGTTCCAATTTCACTAACTCTGTGATCTTGGGCAAGTTAAATACCCTCCCTGAACCTCAGCTTCCTCATTGTAAGATGGGGTTAGTAATGGCCTTGGGTGATACTCTAAATATTTAATGGCAGACATGGCATGGCCATCAGTTAGAAGGGACACGGCTATCCCGCTTGCATCCTAGAGGTGCCACCAGCCTGGATCTTTTGGTTTCTGGATGTGGGGGTGGGGTTCCCTAGAGGAGAGGCCAGAGTGGCGGGAAATAGTTGAGAGGCTGGGAGTTTAGGCAAATATATCATATTTCAGCAACCTGGTATTGGTAGGTGCTGTTCTCAGTCCTGATGATACTCCCAATGTGTTTAATATGTAAATTTGTTAGGAGGCCCCTGGTGTAGATGCTCTGACTTCTGTTCAGTTTTTGGTCTTCTCTTTGTAGGGACATGGTATATATTTCTTCTCTCTCCATTTCTCGTCCTCGCCTGTTACTATGGCTATCCTTCTGAGTTGGATCTAGTTGGAGTGGAGACCAGTTACCGACCCTCTGAATGAGTCTTAGTTTGGGGAGAGCCCTGGGGTTTGCACTGACCTGAACCCAAGATGATCCACACCGACACTTCTAGTCTCGTCCTCTGCTGGGCCCACCATGTGAGGAGAAGTCAGGGCATTGCCTCATTAGAGATTGTATATGTGAACAAGGTATGGATGAGAGTCCGTACCTGCTTAAGAACTGCTTTGTGGTGTAGTATGAAGCAGGACTGCTCTACTGTCCTAGAAAAGTTGGTTTTAGAAGTTCTCAAGAATCCCTAAGCTAGCAAATATGAAGAATGCTGCAGCACGCAAACATGATTCAAGTACTGTGGGAGCAAACCTTATAATTAAATGGAAGTGCTATGAAAAGCTCCCTTTCTCACTGTCCTCTGACTAAAGAGTGCATATAATGTCAAGGTGAAGTAGACAAAAAAAGTCCAGAATGTGTAGATAGCATTAAGTTATAATAAGATGCAGTGCCTGCCCAGTAGGATCTCTTCAGTGTATACATTTACTTTGAGGAAGGACACTGGGGCCAGAAACGTGGGTAACTCTATCAGTTTTCAACTCTTGGCAGACAGGAGCTTTTCTTCTCTTCTTGTCAACATTTTCTTCCTTACCTGTTCTTTGCACACTCCCCCTGCCATCATTCCCCTGGCCTGGTCCCTGGTATCCTTCTGCTCTCTCCTCCCAAAACCCTAAGCGTCAAACTTTTCCCTGTTTCTTCTATTTAAAGAAATCTTTCAACCATCCTTACTCCTAAGCTGCCCTTTCTGTCTCAAAGGCCTATAATACAGTGCCTGGAACATAGCAGATGCTCAGTAAATTTATTTGTTGAACAAATAACTGAATCCTTTTTTACTTCCTTGCTAATAAACTTCCCCAGAGCACATACTTACTTACAGCCTCCATGTTTTACCATCCTTTCTGTCCTCCTTTTGTAACCTGTCCCCCACCTGTCTCCCTAAAAATACTCTCCAAAGTCAGAGACTGCTGAGACACCCCCAAGGCTCCCCATCCCCCTTTCTGTGTCTCCAGGGCATGGAAGCACCCTCTCTCTTGGCCACATGGCAGTGCATCCTCCCCAGGCGCCTATGTTATGTCATGTTTAAGAATCAGAAATTCTTTTCTTTTTTTTTTTTTGGCTATTTAAATCAGAATGTTCTTTTTCTTCCCTTTTGCCTCCTAAATGGAGCACATGCTTTTCCAAGGTTCTCACTAGGCTTCATTCCCTTTGCAATTTTTCTACACCAGTGACTTCAACAATGGCAACTATAAAGGAATTCCCAAATTCACTGTCCGTCTCGACAGCATTTCTGAACTCCAGTGCCGTAGTTCAGGTATCTATGGAAGCTCTCCATGTAGATTATTAGTAGAATTAAAAATTTATTCTTCATTTCCAAAACAGCTCAAACAAATTTATTTTCTTGATATTACTGTTTCTGCTTATTATGCTGCCATCCTCTCCATTAGTAAGACTCAAAATATTGGCATCATCTTTGAGTCCTTCCTTTCTAGCCCCCTGAATCTAACTGACCTTTCCCTCATTCGGGCCCCGGGTACCTCACTCCTGGTCTTTCACCCTCCTCTCTCCCCAATTCTGTCCTCACTCAGCCACTGGACAGCCTCTCCTACTTCCCTGACCCACCCCACATGCTGATGTGGCCGAGCACTTCCTAAATCCCTTCTCTGACCCTGGCACCATCTGCACAGCGACAGTCATGGACTCTTCACTGGTCATTTAATCAAGAAACATGGAACTAATATTTTTGAGCATTTATCACATGACAGGCTTGTGAGGTCTGACTCACTACCTCTGTTTTATCAGAGAGGGAGCTCAGGCTCAGAGAGGTAAGGTATCCTATACATGGTTACATAAAGAGTTGGTGGAAACCCTGGGATTTTAACACCACTTTCTGGCTTTATGCAGTGCAGGACCTAAGTTTAAATCATTTAGCCAAGTGTCTGGGAATTGTGCCTCGTGCCCTGTGCGCTCCGCCCCCTGCATGATCCTCAGTGCACAGCCAGACGACATCCAAAGCTCTCTTCAGCTCTCACCGAGAACCTGATTCCCTACAGCCCTTCCCTGATTTCCTTCTCTGATCTTTGATCACACCATCTTTGTGCAGGTCACCAAACTTACACCCTCCAAAACTCAATACAAAGAACTTCTTTTTTCTTCTGTGTGCTTCCAAAACGATTTCTCCATCCTGCAAATCTTCACTGGATTTAAAATCTGTTGTGGTTTTGGTGTATGTTCCCCTGGTCCTTCAAATTGATTAATTCTTCTTACGCATTCCCTTAGCACCCTCTCACACCCCCTTCCCCAAGTTGTATTACTTTTATAATTAATTATGTGTTCGATTCCTATCTCCAGCTAGGATATAAGTTCCCCGAGGGCAGGAGCTGGTCTGTCTTGTTCATAAGTGCTTATGCATGTCTACCTCAGTGCCTCACACATAGTAGATATGCAATAAAATTCATTAAATAAGCAGCCTGATGCCTTGCTCTTTCTCTCGAAGATGCTAGGTCACTTGTAGGAAAATGGCCACACCTGTTTGAGCTCTGTAGCACCTGCAGCATTTAGCTCATCCGCATTGTGCTCAGAGTTAGAAACTCAGTACGTTTTTGTGGCGTGAACTAAACAGGCCTGAATAGTCTTCCCCCATCTTGGTGTAAAATTGAGGGTGTCGGAGCTAACACTCATCTTACTAGAATAACTTCTCCAGCAGCCTCCGCTAAGGTTTTAGGGCATTGTGGGGGAGCCCTTGAAGGCCCTCCAACCTCTTTGCTCTCAGGTACACTGAAGAGCTCCTGAAGGTGAGAAGCGCTCAGCACAGATGTTATCGTCAGTGCCATTCTGTCAAGAACCCTTCTTTCGGCATCTGGCTGAATGTGACACTTCTCTTTTTTTTCTTGCCTCCAAACCATGGCTTCTTTACCTCCACCATATTCTCACCACTCCCTTGCTTCTAAAATGTCAAGGCTCTAGCCCTCTTCTTTGGCAGTCTTTTCTACTCATAGCACCCTCCTCTGTTCACAGGCGATCCTGGGGTTTCTCCCCCACCTCACCTTTCAAGGCAGCACCTTCTTCCCCTAAGAGTGATACCCCGGCCTGCAGCCCGCGGGGCTCCCCAGAGAATGTGTCCTGCCACACTGAGCAATGCTGCAGGCTCCCTGGGTCCTCCCTCTCCACCTCCCCTGGCCCTCTGCCACTCTCCTGTCAGGGCGACTGTCTCCTGCTATCAAAAATATGGCTAGAGAGTTACTTAGGTGAAGGTTGAGAGATGGACATAGTAAAAAATACTATTAGTTGCCCTGAGAGAGTGTAATAAAGGGAGTTTGATGAGGTATGACAGCTTTCCACAGTTAATGAGCCATTTGGCATCTCCTCACACAAGCCAGAGCTGGCCAGGGCCCATTCCCACTAGGGCATGCTTGGGATTGATCTTCTCTTCATACCTGGTGCCACGTTCACTGTTTCTCTGTTTGGGAAAACAGTGCGAGGTCAGCTGCTTTCTGGATGATACATTTGACTCCTCTTAGAGTGAAGATTCTGTCCCCTCAACTTCCCGCTGCCCCAGTATCCTATTTAGCATTTTCTCACGCTATAAGAAGTCTTCATTGCCCCAAGAAGGGTGTAAAGTGCCAAACCAAAGGACACATCTGAGTTTGAGCAGCCTGCTTTTTTAATGTATCCTGGGGCGACAGTAGGAAGTAGGTTAATAATTCACTGGACAGAAGATGCTTTAATTGGAAACCTTCTACCTAATGTACAAAGATGAGACACAATCCCAGTGTGGATTTCTAACCTCTAAGCACATGTGTTGCATCAGGTGCCCTCTTACCCACACTCAACACTACTGGCCAGTTTGGGGTTCTTAGGGCCCAGGGATCTTGACCACAATATGGACCATAATGGCCCTCGGTAGATCTGCCTGGCGGCTTTTAGATTTAGGGACTGCCCCTCTTGGCTTCTCCTGGGTGTGTTTCCACATAACCCTGGGTTCAGGGAGCATGACCTGTGTGGCTGTCTCTGGAGTCCAGGAACTAGAATGTAATACAACCCCTGTGACCAATTGTAAACAAGGGCCATTTAAGTAGCTTCACTAAGTATCACACTACCAGTAGTATTATCTTCTCACAAGTTGGTGTGAATCTCTGAGGAGCCCTAGAAGTAAATAGGATGATGGTAGCACTTAACCTCTCATGAACTCCTATTATGGGGCAGGCACTGAGGGAAAGAGCTGGTATAGCCTGCTCCCGATGGCAGTCCTGCATTGTTGGTGGTCGGTCATATTCCCATTTTGCAGATGAGGAAACTGAGGCTCAGAAAAATTAATTTGTCCAAGTCACACAGCTAGTAAGTGGTAGGACTAGGATTTAAACTAAAGCCAGTCCAATTCTAGAATGGAAGTACCAAACCCTGGAAAAGCTGTGTACTTAAGGGGTTCAAGAAGATTCTCAGACCTTAGAGATTCTGATATCAGATGTTAGCACAAACTGCATGCTTTCTCCCCATCTCTCCTACTTTAATTACAAAATGGACACATTAAAAAATCATATTCATATTTTTTTAAAGATTTTATTTACTTGAGAAAGAGAGTATGAGCGAGAGCAAGAGAAAGTGCACGGTTGGAGAGAGGGGGAAAGAGAGAGGGAGAGAGAGAAGCAGACTCCCCGCTGAACAGGGAACCCAACAAGGGGCTCAATCCCAGGACCCTGGAATCATGACCCGAGCTGAAGGCAGACGCTCGGCCACCCAGGCACCCTCATATTTATATTTTAAAAAAACATTGCTGTAGCTGCCATCCTCTGCTACCACCTCCATTGCTCCCTGGGACTGCTGCTTGTTCCTGAGGAGACTGGAAGTGCTTTGTCTCATCTAATCTTTTTTTCTTGAAGACCCTAAATACTTTAATGATGGCAAACATCATAACCCATGACTGAAGATATTTGTCCAATCCAAATTCTGTTTCGCTTACAGGGAACGGCAAATCTGTTCACTGGAAACTGGGAGCCGATAAGGAAGTCTGGGTCTGGGTGATGGGCGAACACCATCTTGATAAACCCTACGACGTGCTCTGTAATGAGATTATTGCTGAGAGGGCCCAGCTGAAAGCCAAGCAGGAAGCGGAAGAGCTCAGGTATGCCATCTGCAAGCCAGTGAGAGGCTGGCCGGATTATAAAATGATGCAAAGATGCCTCTTTTTCAGAGTATCTGGAGGGAGAGTGGGGTGGATCTGAGAGTTACAAAAGTCACTGTAGATCTCTCCGGCAAGTCTCTTTACACTTTTGGGGCTCCCTTCCTTCCCTCAATGCGATCAGATCAGCTGTTTCACTTCCTCACTTGCCATCTGATTTGGTCTGGCTGAGGTTTCCTGTGTGATCCCTGGCTTCCCTAGAGTCGTGCCAAAGCACTGAAGCGGACACAGCTGAGCATCAGGAATGTAAGTGAGAAATGCAATGACTGTTTAAGCTTTGGGCCTTCCAGCAAGATTGTTCACAGGGGGCCGCTGAGCGAGCAGGCCTTCCAGGTGCTTCCACCACTCTAGGTGGTGGGAATTCAAGGATGAACAAGAAGCTTCTAGGAGGAGGAGGAGAAACAGGCAGTTACACAACTAACTTCTGCTGATACAGGCTGTGATACATGCTACAGCTACAAGCGGAGCATTAACTGAGCCCAATATTCCGATCCAGAAAAGAGGTAAAATCTGAATTGAACCTTGAAAGATAAGTAGAGTTTTCCAGCTGCAGAATATCAGGAAGGAAATTGCAAGCAGAGGGCATGATCAAAACCCCTAGTTCTGAATATGTCTCGTTCTTTGGGTGATGATGACTTCTGAATGTTTGAGGTGTACGTGGGCAAGTAGCAGGAGAGAGGGGGCCATGCTCTAAAGTGCCTTGAAAGCCAGATTTAGGACTTTGGACCTTGATCTGTGGACACTAGAGGTTTGAATAAGGAAGTGACATGATCGCCTGCAAAAATAGGAAGGTAATTTGGCTGGTCTCAGTGAGGCAGGGGATGGATTCCCCTCTGTTGGGGGCCCAGGGTGACTTCTGTGAAGGCTGTCACCCTGTGAGTAGGGACAGCCCTCTCTGAGCTGATGAGATAGCAGCAGACATATGGACCTGGGTTCAGGTCCCAAGGGTCGCTGACACTCCTGTGACCCCCTCCGGTAACTCAAACCATAAAAGGGCGTACAGAGATAAAGGAAGTGTGAGCTGCGCATCCTAGGAAGGCAGTGTGCCCCAGCAGTTTAGCTTCTGAACGGAAGTTGGGCAGACCCGGGTTCAAATCCTAGCTGCGCCACAGTGTGGCCTTGGATAAATAATATAACTATTTTGAGCTTCTTGCAAGTAAGCAAGGATAACAAGCCCTTCTTACGGGGTTATGATGAGGAATAAGTTAATGTCTTTTCTTTTTTTAAGATGCTATTAATTTGAGAGCGAGAGCAAGAGAGTGTGCCCAAGCAGAGGGGTAAGCGGACTCCGCACTGAGCACAGAGCCCGGCACTGGGCTCAATCTCACAAGAGGAGTCGAAACCAAGAGACAGATGCTTAGCCAACTGAGCCACCCAGGTGCCCCTAAGTTAATGTCTTTAAATATTCGCACAGGGCTTAGCATATTGTAAGAACTCGGTAAATGGTATCTGTTACTGTTTTTCACATGATTTGAATATAGGCATCTGCTTTGGAAAAGCTATCCATGTTGGAGAATGTTTTTGATAATTCCACATTTGTTTCTCTTCAGAAAAACTCAGTCCAAAGAATTCGCCAATAACTTGAAAATGAAATCACAATATTGTGATCTGCAAGCACCAGATACCCAGGAGACTCAGAATATCTGTAAGAAAGCAGCAACAGAAGAGGAAGAACTGGGGAAGGGCTCTAGACCAGCACCACTCCTTGAAGAAGAGAAAATTCCGGTGAGTCTTTCATATGTATAAATACGCAGAATTTAATAGCTAGGGAAATTAAAGAATTGGGAACAATGAGATGAATGTAGTCAAACATCAGGATCACAAACTTCTCTGGGAAAAATCCCTCTGACCTTGGGCGCCTGGGTGGCTCAGTGGGTTAAGCCGCTGCCTTCGGCTCAGGTCATGATCTCAGGGTCCTGGGATCGAGTCCCGCATCGGGCTCTCTGCTCAGCAGGGAGCCTGCTTCCCTCTCTCTCTCTCTCTCTGCCTGCCTCTCTGTCTACTTGTGATCTCTCTCTGTCAAATAAATAAATAAAATCTTTAAAAAAAAAAAAAAATCCCTCCGACCTTGAAGGCGCTGATGTTCACTTCATTTTGGGGAATTTGGGTCACCTGCTACTTCACAAGAAAGGGTAAAACACTCCTTTTTCATGGGACCGAAGGTGTGAAGAAAGCACTAGGAATAGAGTTGTGCATTTTAAGATATTTTCAGGGTTTATTTCCCCCGTTATATGTCTTCCATAATAGAGGTTGGTAACTGTCTTTGTGAGGGGCCTGAGGGTAAGTACTTGAGGCTTCGTGGACCACACACTGTCACAACTGTACTCAAATGAACAGGTGTGGCTCCAGTGCCGTAAAGCTTACTTACCAAGTCAGAGCCTGCTTTGGCACCGAGGCTGCCACTGACTGACCCAGCCCTAGGAAGCTGGCGTATCTGTGAAGTAGATTATGTTCTGTGGAGTCTTCCCTGTTTTGTTGAGGACTACACCTCCATGCCTCTCTGGCTTTATAGATTCTGCCTGTGCCTGCGGGGACCATGATTTCCTCAACACAATAGAATTTTATAATCAGAATTGGTATGCACTCTCTCATGTTTCAGTTGGTTTAAAGAGCTCAGACATCATTTGCTGCTTAGATTATAGTTTGGAAGAACAATAAAACTATATTATGAAGTACCTTCTTCTGCCAGGAATTTAATTAAACTGAGAATTAACAGGGGATTTGCAATTGTTTGACTTTGGCTCAGGTCCCCAGCTTTGTGACACTAGTTGTGTGTGCTCTTGACCTATTTGAGGCAGTCGCACAGGGCTATGGTTATCTATCCTGCTTCCTTCATGGCGTTATGATGGGGCAAAGCACACTGCTGAATGTCTCTTATCGTTCTTACAATGACTTTATGACCGAGGGACTGTTTCTGTATTTGTCCACTTTACAAGTAAGGAAACTGAGGTTCAATATGGGTATTTGATCTGCCCAAGGACTTAGAGTTGACAAAAGACTGACTCAGGATTCAAACAGAAACAGGGGTCTGTAGGACCCCTGGATCATTCCTTAACTATTGCATTTGATTGTCTTATTAATATGAGGAATACAAAGAAGCTTTATAAAGAGCTGCAAATATAAGGCTCAAAATATTTACGGGTACAAAATTCTAAAATTTGGTTTATATACCAGGGTCAGACCTGGGTCCTTTCCTCACATGTGCAGTAAAGCATTCAGTCCCTCCCAGGGCTGCTTTGTATTCCACATTTAATACCAAACTCCCTCCAAATAGCAGACTCCTTTTCTAGCACCCCTAAAATGAAGAATAACAACAGCAAGAACAAAAAAAATCCTTCTTCAAAGCGTTATGTATGCATGCTTATCTTTGTGCCTGAATTACAATAGTTTCATAGAAAAAAGTTTTTTTCCAAAAGCAGGATAGAAGATTAAAATAGAAGTTAAATACCATGGTTATTATTGTTCTACTATATCATAAATATTATAGGAATTATATTTTATACACACACACATATAATACACACAAACACACACAAACACAGTGAGAGGAGAAGATCTCAAGATTGGCCGTTTACTCATTCATTTAAAAAGTACCCATTATGTGCTAGGCATTGAGATTATAGGGAGGAGTAAGGACAGAATCACTGCTGAACTTTAGAATAAATTGAAGGAAAGGACTGCTGAATGAACTTTATAGTTTAGAAAGCAGAGAGAGACCTCACATAACCCGTCATTTCAAAAGATAATGAGTGATCTCAAGAAAAGGATATGTTTCTATGCATCCCTATTACACTAGAATTTGAGCAATGGCAGGAAGTGCAGGGTGGCTTTGCAGAGGACATGGAGCTGCAGATGATGACAGAGGATTACCGGGGTCAGTGGTTCCAGCAAAGGGACAGCATGGACAAAGGCTATGTAGCTAGAAGAACAGGGGGCTTTGGAGAGCCCAAAGTAGGCTGTGTGGCTGCAATGCAGAAGGGACAGAGGAGAGCATACGATTGAGTGAGAGGGTGGGCAAGGCCAGACAGGACAGGGTCTTGGGGACAACTTTGTGTTTTGGCCTCTTTTTTCAAGAACAACTGGTTATTGCCAAAGATTTTTGAACGAAGGTTTGACCTGGTCAGATTTATTTTTTGAAATTTTTAAATTTGAACTGATTATTCATGGATCAGAGTGGGTGGAGGGCAAGCTTCCTAGCACAACCCAAGTTTCTAAGCTGAGACGCCTGGGATGATGTGGATGCTGTGAGCATGGACAGGAACCTCGGGGGGAGAAGCTGGTTTTAAAGGAGCAGAGTCTAGTTTAGAGATACCAAGGATTCTGCATGCCACTTTAGATGGTAGATATAAGTTGATTTTTCACATGATAATAAATTATATACAAGCTGACTTAGAGTTTGCAAGACTTTTTCTCATATAGTTATTTCATTTCATAATATTCCTGTGAAATGGAAAATGCAAGTATTTCTTTCATACAGATGCAGACTAATGCTCAAAGAGATAAGTGGTTTGCCCAAAAATCAGTTAGAAAGCTCTCCTTTTTGTTTATCTGCTTTCATTCTCATCATAGCCCTGGGGTATTTAAAATAGAATTCATCATATTCCCCCTATTTGTACCTTCAGATGAGAACTCTGGTGAGAAACCAAGACTAGAGCTTTGGAAGTCATCCGATTATGTTTCCAAAATGCGGTTCAGGCTTGCACAGTAAAGAGGTCCACAATTCATCTGTAATCTATTTTAAGTATAATATCTAGAAGGATATTGTCATTTCTTTAAACGTTCATTATCTGCACATGGCCTAAAATTTATTATAAAAAGAAAAATTGTTAAGCAGTTTTTATTGAAGTTAGTGATCATGAAGCTTATCTGAATAACCATGGGCAGGTTCAAGAGTAATCAGTCTTCCAGAATCATGAACAATATTCACGGAAAACCCACTATAGATTTACTAAAGTAGAATGGCCTTGCTAGATTTGTAATAAGTTTCCACATGACAGATCATCATCAGAGAACTCCAGACCTGAACCTGAAAGCACCCCTTACTGGTCTTACCTTAGTTCTCTGAAGGGCTGTGGATAGTAGGGGAAAGTTAAATTCAACCCAAATATTGATGTGCATTCAGCACTGTAGAAGCTCTTGTGCACAGTCATTTAGTCATGGGAAGTCATTCTTCTGGTGAATAGTGACCCCTTGTATTTGCACTGAAGCATCAGCATAGACTGTATTTCTGCATTTGTGTCAGCCAGCGTTTCTCAGTTCTGCTCTCATTATTTTATGATGTAGTCAGGGACCCCTCTGGGTCTGTGTAAGACTCGGGTTAAATTCAACACTTACTCTTTCACTGTCCTCCCTGTTTACCAGTAGTATTTTGAATAAGATGAAATCAGCCTGAATGAATGCCGCAGCCAGCTTCACTGGAAGAGAACAGTACATCCTAAGAGTGTAGCCAGGAGCCTATGATATTCTTTAGTGAAGCAGGGAGATTGGCCTTAGTGCTAATAATTGGGGTGATCATGGTTGAGGTGAGGAATTTGACATTTAAAATGTGTGTAGCTCTGTGGGCTGTCAAAAGTCTTCGATTTGCCATTTCACTTCATCCTCACAACAAACAGGTGTGAAACAGGCTCTTGCTCTCTGAGTGGACTACTCAAGGGCAGTGGTTTCTGCAAAGCCTGATCTGAGGCAGAGCTGGTGCCGTAAACCTGGTCCTCTAATTCAGGGCCAGCACTCTGGCCATCTCACTGTGCCTCAGGGAAGGTATTCACATCAGTATCTGAATGATCCTACTGTTGGAATGAGAGTTTGGGGTTTTTTTCCCTAAAGCAGGAATGCTTTAAAATTAAACGGAAGAACTTTTCCTGTAAGAAAACAGGGAGAGAGAGGAAGAAGGAGGACTGGGGAAGCAGTGGAGAAATAGACACGGTGAAATCGAACTGCTTGGAAACCTGGCAACAGTCTGATTCACAGCAGTGGTGCTTCCCAGAGCTCACGGCTCTGCCATGCTGTTTCTCTTCCAGATCTCCCCCAGATCTTCAGAGCGGCGTGTCCGCCTCACGCAGATTTGCTAGCTAGGCAAATCTCTGAACCTTCTGGAGCCTCTTGTTTTCTCAACTATAAAAACTGGGAATTAAAAAATACCCACCTTGTTTATCTCATGTGGTTTTTTTTTTTTAAATCACATGAGATAATACATTTGAGAATGCTTGAAAAGCCAAAGTCCCCTACAAATCCAAGGAGTTGTTTGAGCTAGAAATGCTTGAAGCCTTGCCTCCTCTCTATGAGCATGTCCTGCGTGCAGGCTGCAGGCGTGAAGATCTTGCAGGGCTTGGCGGGATGGACTGAATCAGTGCTTCTCTGAACAAGTGTTCCTCAGGGTCCCAGTACGTGTAGTGAGAGGCGTTATGGAGCCACAACGGAGCCACCGGACAAGGTCTTCACCCGTCAGGAGTTAGAAGATGAGAGGCACTTAGTACTAAGTAAGGCAGGAGTTCCAGCTGGAGAGTGGCCAGGGCTCACCCAGTTTGTGGAAGAAAGGGACGGGGGAAGGCCCAAGGCCAGAGGGAACTGCAGAATGTCTGTGAGAAAAAGCACAGAATGTCTGTGTGAAAAAGGAAAGCGTCATGTGTGCGGGTGCAGGGCGGAGAGCAGCCTGACTAGAGAAAGTACTTTGGTTGGGACCTGGAGGGCACATTTGAGGAGCTGACAGGCCACATGACCCAAAGAGCTGGCCTTGTCTCATGTATGTTTTCTATTGTCACCACAGCAAATTATTGTAAAACAAATGGACCAAATAACGACAGCTCCTTTGGTCAGAATTCTGACAAGGCTTGGCTGGGTCCTCTGTTTGAGGTCTCAGGAGGCAGAAATCAAGGTTCTGGCTGAGGCGGGTTCTTACCTGCAAGCTTTGGAAAGAATCCTGTTCACAGTTATTCAGATTGTTGACCGTCAGTCAGCTGGTGAGATGGGATGTTTGCTGGGATGATTCTTCATACGTTTTGCCAGCTCTAAACATTCATGACCCTAAAACAACATCCATAGGCGTGACCTGAAGTCAAATATTTTTCACATCACTATAGCTGTAAAGGAGAGTTTCTGTAGAGTTTCAATGGATAGGCCTCACTGTGAGGTCTGCACTTTCATCTTCAAGCAGAATTTAGGCAAAGATGTGAGGTTTGAGGCCAGTAGTACAAGACTGAGGTGACCCCAGTCTCATTTCTGGAAATAAAGTACACATTGTCTTTCTTAGTTAATCGGCTTCCTATTCCTAATCTTATTCTGAGCTTTTTTCCACAGCCTTCCACCCCAGACTCAAACTGTATCGTTTGGCTCACATGGGAAAAAGCTATTCTTTTCACATATAAAAAATGTAGAGAGTTGTACCCTTCCCTCCACAGAACTATTGCAGGATTTTCTGTCTTTAGTGCCTGCAGGTTTTGGTCACTTTGGCCTCTTTGAAGAATGAAGAGGTAGACCAAACAGCAGTGGGCAACAAAGCAGTTTATTGAGCAAGAGTATAAAGCTCCCAGAGAGGGAGGCGGCCCAAGAGAGTTGCCCTTGGAATTTCTAAGTTTAGGGATTTTTGTGAGCTGTTTTGCAGAACCATCTTAGCAATCAGGGTGTGCAGAGTCCTGCCAATCAGGGCTCTGGTCACGTATCTATGTATTTCGGTTAATGTCCATGTGTGGGTGGTCTATTTTGCTGACATCTGGGGGCTTGTGTCTTAACTGCCCCTTGCCCATGATGGTGACAAATGCTTTGTGGTTAATTCTTTTACTTTAGGATATTTTACAAAAGTCACTTTTGCAAAGACTTCAAAGCAGAACGCTAGTGTGGTCCTGTCTAAGCTGCAAAACGGGATGTCAGTGGTGTTTTGTGTTAGCTGTCCTGACTCCATATCTTCTTGTTGGGGACCCCAGCCCTGACTACCAAAATGTCTAACACCTAACAGAACCAGAACACTAAATGGCCCAATCTATAGGTTTGCCTTTGGATTATTTTATACCGATATAATAATGATTTATTTTGTATCTTCATTAGAAGATGAAATTATCCAAGGAGATCTGTTGTAGAATAATGAAAGATTTGCCCCAAGTCCAAGGTTGAAGAATTTCTCTTTCACCCTTAGAGCCATAAGAAGCAAATTGAGGAGTTTTGAGAAGAGTTGTTGGATCCCCACTTCAGGGTTTGGAAAACTTGGGATCCAGTCTCAGAACAATTTTCTTCACAAAGATAATCTTTATGAAAAATTTTTTTAAAGAATATACTTACAGTGATTTAAAATTTTCATTTTAACAAATAGATAGCCAAAGGTAAGACTCCCCGATTAAGTACCAGATACTGTACCATTGACACAGGGCAAGACCTCTTGTCTGGGAATGGAGGCTTCAATCCTCCCAGGCAGCTCTGTGACTCCAGGCAGTATCCTGTAAGGAATCCATTCCTTCTATAATACAGGGATTAAATTAGCAACACTGTTTCTTTACAAAAGAAGCTGAGAAAATTTATAAACATGAGGGTGCTTGCCCAGTATCATCTGATAGAAACCGCAAGAATCATTCCCTGAAGTTCTTCAGTTATAAGATGCTGTTTTTATCATGAGCCCAACCGTGGTCCTTTTCACTGTTCAGATGAAGAGCTGGAGGGGGCCCATAGGCTCCATGGTTTGTGCAGTCTGAGTAGGAGGCTGAAGTGATGCCCTGGATTAGAGCTGAGGGTATGGTTCTTATTCTGAATAGCTATTGTCCTCTGCAAAATACCTGCCCTGTCCTTGTTTTTAGCAGTGATGATAGTACATGGAGAACTCAGAAATGATGTTCAGCTTAACATTTAGTGAGAGTGTTGTGGTTCTCAGTGGATCACGGTTGAACACTTAGTGATCCTGGGTGCTATTACTGAACCAGAGGTGATAGTAAATACCAGGATTTAGCTGTCACCCAGCCAGGTTCTGAGACCTGCAGGTCGGGAAGCAGACGCCATTCCCAGGCAAAGGCATATGCAAGGGGGAGTTAATAGGAGCCAGAGAAAATGAAATGATGCCCTGTGTGAAGCATCCCCTCCTGGGGAGTTTGGGTGTTTGGGTATACCCCACAGCTAAGTGGAGATCTTAGGGACCTGGGTGTGGACAGTCCTCTGGATGCTGTCAGTGTTTTCCCCACTCTGTGCCAGAGAATTTGGGGGAGAACGGAACAGTTCTCAGTGTGCTTGGGAGACCAGCAGAGCATGCTAATTCAAAGCTAAGCCCCTTTGTGTTTCTCTGTTTATATGTAATCTGTAGGCTGGGAACTCATTAATCAGTAGACTGATTGTCCTTGCCCCAAAGGGGACCTTGAATAGAACTAGATCTGTCCACTTTTAGATTTTATCTCCAGAGAATTACTTGTTATTTTTGTACAAATGGCCTTCAGAGTAGACCATACTGCAAAACAGAAGACTAAAAAAAATTAGAGCACAAACATCCAGGATTCAAAGCATTCTTAAAAAAACAAAACAAACAAACAACAAAAAAAAAAAAACCTTGAGGCTTGAGGCTCATAGATTAAAACACCTTGAGCAAGAGTCCTACTCTTCATATCTTTAAAGAAGGAGAGTTAGAGATGACACCTCTCTACCCCTACTTTGTGCACATGCATGTGTTTGCATGCACTGTCCCAAGGCTCTGGTATGTTTTTAAATCTGTCATTTTACTATAACAGAATGATAAAAAAAAAAAAAAAAAGCTACTAAACTGTAAATTTTGATTGTAACCTTGACCTTGACACCATGGTGGTATTCAGATATATATATATATATATATTTTTTTTTTTTTTTAAAGATTTTATTTATTTGACAGAGAGAGATTACAAGTAGACAGAGAGGCAGGCAGAGAGAGAGGGAGGGAAGCAGGCTTCCCGCCGAGCAGAGAGCCCGATGCAGGACTCGATCCCAGGACCCTGAGATCATGACCTGAGCCGAAGGCAGCGGCTTAATCCACTGAGCCACCCAGGCGCCCCTAAAATCTTTTTAAAAGAAAAAAAAATAGAATTTTTATACATGTGGTTCTTAGTATATGTGAATAATTTTGGAGTTTACAGTATATTTTAGGCATATAGAAGTACTTCAGTAGAAGTATCGTGTCGTTGTTAACTGGGTGGTTGTTAAAGTAATGAAAATTATTTATGCTCAGACTCTTATACTCAAGAACCAACTTTGAGCTTTGGTACACTGAAGACTCAACCTAAACCTCCGGACAAAGAAAGGCCGGCAACTCTGACTGGCCCCAGCAGGTGGTGCTGCTGGTCACACTAGTCCCTTCAATCCCCAGCATCACAAAACGTTCCATTGTCTGGTTCGTGTGTCTGTGCTTAGTTTTGAATTATCTTAAGAATATGAATAACCTCATCATTTCTGATAAGCGCAAAAGCAGTGAGAGTGTCGAAATGCTGGTGTCAGGGAGGAAGAATTTCCTCTGCCTTTCAAGGTCCTTCTGGCCAGACTAAGAATCAGATTGACATGAGACAGATTAACAGGAGAAAATCAAATTTAATTTCATTTGTATGGGAATGCCACACAGACCAGGAAATTCCAAAGAGAGTCAAGCAAAAGGAGGTATATATATCATCCTGAACTAAGGAGAAAGAGGCTAAGGGCCTGGGACGTAAAGGGAATGAATGTAATTCACAGGAAGATGAAGAGGAGTAAATGTTTGGTGAACAAATGTTTGCCTGGTCACTCAGAAAGAAGGGGACATAGAGGACTTTGATCAGACAGGCCTTGCCATATCTGGCTCGTAGTCTAATGTGGTTATCTATAGCATAGTTCTCTTCCTGGAGCAGGTCCTTTATCTAAATTCTCTTACGCAGTTGAGGTGGGGAGGTAAAGAGATTTTCCTGAATGTGCTGTGTTTTGATTGCTTTTAGTTAAAAAACAATGTGCATGCCGAAGTGGTCCATCTTGGGGTAGTTTGCCTTTGGTGATAGATGGATGATGGAAAAAAATTAAGATAATAAAGCAAAAAGCAAGTGTTGAAAAAACAGTGTTGTATGTGTATATAAGATGAATCATTCAGTTGAACAAATAATTCTAAGGGACAAAGAATAACTCACACAGTATGCTTAAGGGTATTATACCCGTAACAGTAATTGGCAAGTGATGGGGCGAAAAATATTTGACAAAGTAGAATGTATGTTAAAAGAGACATGTCAGATGCCTGTTAGCCTGATGCTAATTCAGGAAACAATTGAGAGTTTGTTGGAGAGCTTAAAGGCTGAGCATGGTGGAGGTGCCACTGACAAATCCTGGGTCCAAAGCTGTGCTGGCTGCATTGGTCCAGGACCTGTGACAAACCAGTGGGGAGACCAGGGGTGTAGATACCAAAGCTGGAACCTTATCTACTGCGCATGAGGAGGCAAGGGAGGGTGGTTACCTGCCTCCTAATTTTCAACATAGAGAAACTGATCCTTTTTGCAAAATGATGCCCCACAGATCTTACCGCATTGAAGAAAGGGAGAGTGAGCCTTTTTTTAAAACTCACATTCCTTATGGTAGACATTTATTTAGAGACTGCAAGCCCAAACCCTTCAAAATTGCCGTGGACTTTTGAGCAGACATATACAAAACCTGCTGGAACAGTCCTAACCTGTTCATAAATAAGAACTGGTTACTGTGCTATTTTGGATGCAAAGAAGTTATGTATTATTTTGTAATATTAAAATAAAAAATAAGACAGAATATTGTAGGTAGGTAGTAATTTTGAAACCTATAGGATTCATTTTTTGCCAAGTAATAGGCATAAAGAAACTTTTGACCTAGAGTTATTTCCTGTCGTTACAGTGTCAACATAGTGGAAAAACTATAAACTCTGGCACAAGTCAGCTGTGTGATGCCAGCAAGATACACAACTCCTCTGCGACTCAGTTTCTTCCTCTGATAATTGGGCATTGTGTTGCCCATCCATTAGAGGTGTTGTGAGTAATAAAAATAAGACTGACTAAGTCACCGTGCCTGGTCGTAATGGTCCTTCCATGACTAGCCACCAGTGGAATTAGCCCAAATAACACTCCCCATGATTAGTAGGAAAAAATCCCAGCAGAAGGCTTGAAGAGTGCCACCAGCAACTGCCATGGCCAGTTTTATCAACTAACATACAGACCAAAATCCAATGGTCAAAACATAACAGAAGTTTCATCTTTCTCTCTTCAAACATCCAGGATGGGTTCTGATTCAGGAGGGCCCAGGTCTGCCCAGTCAGTTAGGGACTCAGGCTTTTGATGGTTCTCCAGTTTTTAGCAGTAAGCATAGGAAGGGGGAAGTGGCCTAGAGGCATGTGGGAAGGAGACTTTAAGGACTAGAATAGAAGTGGCAGATACCAGTTATCACCTGCATTATAGTGGAGATGGCTTATTCCCACGGGCGCACCTAACTGCTAGGGCAGCTGGGAAATGCAGTGTAGCTACTGTTAAGAAGGGGGCAAAATTGAGTAGCCACACTGGTTTATTACACGGCTTAGTAATGACCCCAAAGTATCCCCTGTGTTCCACACTGAATTTTGGTACCAACATTTTTCTGAAAATTTACTGACAATTTCTGATCAATATCAAAATTCAGGAGTGAATCCTCAGGCACAAGACACATAAATCCTGGTAATATGGGCTGCAGGTTGGCTCTATTAAGCTGTAAAGGATGTGTGGCTTTTCATGTTGGGACTTGGTCCAGACTCTGCATTCAGTCCAGGGACCCGGTGACAGGGGCCTGTGTAACTGACCTGGTCTAAAGAGGCACTCAGTGTGATATGCCAGCTCAGTCACAATGCCTGAGCAGTTGACATGTGGCAGGCAGGAGTGACACCAGGGAATCCAGGCAATGGATCCGGGAACCCCACTGGCAGGAGTTGCCTCCTGGGAAATCTGTCTGGAATGGCATAAACCCAGACACTGGGCTGGATAACAGGGGTGGGAGAGGTGGGAAGGGAATGCGATCAGGCAGGGAAAGTGGGCAGGGCTCCCAGGCATGGAACTGATACTCCATTCCTGCTTCTGCTCCTACCTAACATGCAGTTAAATGGCAGAGACTAAGCATTTTTCTGGTCTAACCAAAAACAGGGGATGAGGTAGAGCAGGGATTAAGAGAAGAAGAGAATTTAAATTAAGGAATAATGGTAATGTCTAGAAGCCATTCAGGGGCCCTGGGGCCAGCTGGGAACAAAATACAGAAACTCACTTGTCATGAGTAAACCACCAGCTCCAGGATCTTGAGCCATAATTCATTTCTATGCCCTACTGAGTGGGGAGGCTAAAGCTTTGCATACCTGCTGCCTCAGTCATTAATGGCTCAGCAACTCAGGTGCTGGTGGGAAGCTTTGGTGCATCCACCTATGGGGGTGCAGGGGACATTGAAATAAGGGAAGCATAAACACATTACCTGCTGAAATTGCACTGTAGTTCTAAATGGTATAAAAACGTGTTTCATTTAATTTTTAGTCACTCTCCAGTTCCTCAAGAAATATTCAACAAATGTTGGCAGATTCTATCAATCGTATGAAGGCATATGGATTTCACCAGGTAAAGACTTAACGTTCTGTCTTCAGGGGACTAAATGCATAGCCATTGCCACTAATGTTTCACAAATTGGTATATTAGTCTCATGCGGAAATGAAAGCGGCAGATGTGAAATCTGTCTTTAAAAGCTTGTGAACATAGCTCTTCATTTTTACCTGTTTATCCGGACTTGGGAAAGTCTTGAGTATCGTGGAAAGAATAGATGCCAAGACATATCTGCTAAACTCCTCACGGAAGATCTAACGCAGAGACAGTATCCTGGGCTGCAGCAAACACTGAGGAAAGATTGATCTCAGGGAGCTATAAATGAAGCATTTAACTTGGCAGAAATCATGAATTCAGATTAGGTTCCTTATGTGTTCCTTGTTTCTGTGAGCTGGATCCTGTTCAATGAACCATCCATGCCCACTGTGCCAGGAGCTCCTTTGGGCACTCATATCACTCACACGCCCATCCAGATGTGGTTCTCCCTACAGGCAGAGCCTCTTTCCTCCATTGTGCTAGACTGTATCCCATCATACATTCCTCACAAAAAATGGAGCATAGATGGGCAGTTGGAAACCATAGTAGATCTGACCTGCAGAAAGTTTGAAAAAGTAATGTAAGATGTGAAGCTGTAAAGAGAAGGTTCTGTGTGACCACAGGCCTGAGGCATGGCCACAGTGGAGGCCCTCGTTCCAGTGGACAGTGCAATCTGCAGGGACATGTGTGAACTGGGATAGCTCGCATTTAGCCTTCAAGAAACTATGATGAATTTTTGCAGTGTAGTCCCGGTGTGCATCTTGTTGGTATAATATGTACCTTTCTAAAACAGTAGCAATAGAGCATCTAAAGGAAAATTTCGGTAACACTGCCTGGATTACACTGTTCCATTTTAAATGATAGAAAAACAAAGGATCTTTGTATTTATTTAACCAATGTCCATGGAGTTTCTCTGTGTGCTAGGCTCTGTTATAGGCATTGAAAGCACTATAAGCAAAACAGATAAAATCCCTGCCCTCAGGAAGCTTATATTCTGGGTGAGGGAGACAGACAACAAACACATCTATGAAGTCGTAAGTTCTGTGGAGAAAAATAATGCAGGATAAGGGAGCTGAGGAATACTGGGAGGGTGGGGACAGACTTTTTATAGAGATGGTCAGAGAAGGCTACTCTGAGAAGGCACTACTGGAAGAGAGACCTGACGTAATGAGGGAGGGAGCCATGTGGAGACGGGGGAACATTATGTCCCAGGCAGAGGCAACACCGAGTATGAAGGCACAAAGGCAAGAGCACACTTGACATAGTCAACAACAGCAGAAAGGTCAGTGAATAAGAAGGGAGATTAGGGTTGAGAAACATGTAGACCCTTGTAAGGAATCTGATATCTTGGTGTTATATCAAGCCATGATGAAAGATGAAACCATCCAGAGGGTGAGTCTAGATGGAAAAGAGAGAGCTAAGCTTTCTTGGCTGCAAAATAAGGAGGATAGACTAGAAGGTTCTCAAGCATTTTTAGATGTGAGACAGCCAGATTTTCAGTCTTCAAACCCTCTCATGAGAATGTGCGAAGCCATGGGCCAATGCATTCCTTCTCTAACTTAAGAAATTATATGGGAACTCAAGAGAATGAGTGAGCAGATAGATCACTTACCCACCTTCTCTGGAGAACAAAGATAGTAAAACAGAGCTTTTCGACTTAGGAGGCAATGGAGAGGGTCTAATGAGGAAACTGGTGGTAAGTATTTCCATTAAGAAGCTGGGATAATAAGAGGATTTCCGTGGGAGATATTTTGACATCGAACTGCCCATCCTCATGTATATAAACCTCAGCCTGTGGGTGTTTGGACCAGTGTCCAGCCTCACCGCTCTTGCCCCTTCACCCCTCAGCCTCTACCTGACTTTCCCATGCTTGGCTCACCATCCCCATCCTGGACCTACATGCTTCTTGCAAAAACTTCTAAAAATGGAATGATGGTTTGGTTTCCTAAGTAGAGGACATAAAGACCAACCTGTAAAGATTTTGCTAAAAGTAAATTTTCTGAAGGAATTCTTAGAGAATCAGGACAAGTCCTTAAGTTTTCTAGCTGCTTTGGAATGAATAGAGTGGTCGGGGCTCATCTCATCCATTACTCTGTGAAACTCGTTAATTTGTCTCCTTTCCCTCTGTGCCCCAAACATAGTGATGCTACACGTTAAAGAGAAATATGATTTACTAGCTACAGCACTCCCCAACATTTGATTGTCATCAACCACATACCACCTGCATTATTAGTGAATATTTCTCCTTAAGTAGACTTACTTTGTAAACTTTTTGCTTTTCCTAAGCACCCATATACACTATCATGGTTTAATGTTGTAGCTCTTTTCTAATCATTTTAAATCATTTTAAAATATGCATGTGGAAGATGAATAAAGCTCCACTTTCAAGGTTTTTTTTTTCTGTTTAAGTTTAGAAATTGCTAGCAGTACTTTTTATGTATTTCAGGTTTATACATGGCTTCGGTAAGGTGATAAATTTTAACAGTCATTTAAAACACCAAAAGCTGGTGGGTTTTTTGTGGGGTTTTTTTGTTTGTTTTTTATAATAAGAGGAAACAAAGGGGGCTTAGCTCTAGGCAGGAAAAGGAAGTAAGAAAAAAAATGAAGATAATAAATACATGAAAGTTTAGTTACATCTGAAATGAAAGAGTGAATGAATGATCACCTCCTATATTAACTGTGATTTATGACTTCCCACAGTGATCAAAAATGGGTTTCACAACATCAAGGTTTATATTTTAGTTGGGGTGAGATAATTTAACAGAATGTCTTTATCTTTCTATAGGAAAACACACACACACACAAAAAAATACCTGTCGATTCTGAGATGCAAAAACGAAGCATGGTCAGTCTTTTCTGACCCTCTCAGCTTCCTTCGTTATTATAGGTGACCGCGGCTTTTATTTGGTTCACCAAGTACTAAATTCAGTTTTCTAGTAAGCCCTCAGAAGGCAATACCCAAATAAAGTACTTTTTTAGGTCTAAGTGATTTGGTGTGAGTTTTTCTTTAGTTAAAAGCTAATTCCCTTCAGTGTACTTAATGCCACAGAGCTGTTCACTTCAGAATGGCTAACATGGTTTTTTATGTTATGTGTATTCTTCCACAATGTTTAAAAAGGTTAAAATGATAATTTTCGTGTTCTGTATATTTACAACTTGAAAAACAAATTCCCTTTTTAAGGAAGACTTGTGTTTCTTATTTTATATTTTCTCTAAGAGGATGCTTTGTAAAAATTTAAAAAACAAAACAAAAAAAACAAAAAATATTCCTTTTTGGGTCACCTAAAATGTGTAAGTACCACATTTTTAAATAATTCTTTTAAAGATTTTATTTATTTGAGAGAGAGAGCAGGAGTATGAGCAGTGGGGAGGGGCAAAGGCAGAGGGAGAAGCAGACTCCCCAATGAGCGTGGAGCCCGAGGTGGGGGCTCGATCCCAGGACCCGGGATCATGACATGAGCCAAAGGTAGACCCTTAACCAACTGAGCCACTCAGGTCCCCCCAGTGCCACATTTTTATACACTGGTTTGAGGGCACATGGAGGTACGGCTGAGATTGCTCTAGAAATGTGCTGTTATTTTTACGGAGCCTGTCGGATACTGCAGTGTTTACACTGGTGCCTTGAAGCCATGTTTACACACTATTTGAGGGATTTCAATTTAAAACAGTTAAGTGATGTTTGAGGAAAATGGATATTTATTGAGTTTTACTATGTGTTACAGACTATGGGAGACACTTTTTAAATATGGGTTAACCCTGACTCTAACCCGATGAAATATTTGTAGTTTTCTAATTCTACTTAAGCAAAGACAGCCTAAGAGAGGTTTGGTAACGGGCCACGTGGTTGCACAGCTAAGCCATGATAGAGTTAGCTTCAGGTCTCACCCACTCCAAGCTTTTCCCATAACAACAAATTCCCTAGCCTGGGGGCCAGAGGGAGTTACAAAGAAACCTGCTCTTCCGTGCCCCTGACTCCTCCCCTCCCCACTCCTCTTCTTCCTCTTGGCAGAAAACTGCCTGAGTTACTCACTAGTGTTTGTTTCTGGTTTTGTGTGTGGGTATTTTTTTTTTTAACAGAAGAAAGAGCCTGTGAAGAAAACAAAAGATGAAGAACTAAAACAAATAGATGAGGAGAAAGCCAAGCAGATTTATAAAAGCTGGAAAGAAGATTCAGAGTGGCAGGCATCTCGTGAGTACCCAAAGGCCTCCGTAACACCTTAGACTCTCCAGGCCAGTTCCTACTCTTAGTCAATCAAAAAAGCACTTAAAATGGTTGTTGAGAAGCTTAGGAGTCACTTCTTGAATAGCAGAAGAATAGAAAGGTTCACCACTCATCTTTGTACCATCACAGTTGTGATATAGCTGTTTGATGGAATGGTATATAGCTCTGAAAAAACACGTTTTGGAAGAGGGTTTAATGACATCGAGATGTGTTTATATCTTTTTTCACTGGAAGAAGAAAAATTATAAAATAGTATGAAAAATAGTCCTATTTTAAAATGCCTTAGTATATGAAGTAAAAAAACTGGAAGGTTATTAACACGTTAACATTTTTTTTTTTATTTGGAGGGTTGGGATTTGAGCTTTATTTGAATTCTTCTTCTTGTTATTCTGTACTTTTCTAAATTTTCAACAGTGAACTCACCTTAACTTTTTGATAGAAGAACCCAGGAATAACCGATTGGATATATCAGCACCCTCCCATACCTATGACCTGACCCTGACTCCTTCTTGAGTTAGCAGCGCCAGAGATAAACCTTCTCAGGAAGAGGTCAGTGCAGGCTAAGCCAGAGCCAAGCGTGCTCAGCAAGGCTAGGGGAAAATGCAGGTTTGAGACAGGATGAGGGTTTCCAGCTGACTCAGAAAGAGGTTTACAAGCCAGGTTATCCCTTGAGGCCACTTGAGGGAGAAGCAGGAGAATGGGAGTGACAGTGTTTGCAGGGTGCAGAGAATCTGGTCTTCAGTTCCATGACAATGAACACTATTAACATGACAGTTTTGTGAAGCGAAAATATTTGCAAGACCCAGTCACTTCCGTGCGGTGATGATCTAGGGTAATGGAACATTTTTGGCTTCTCTTTGAAGTCAGATATAATGGGGCTTGACGGAGAACACCTGAAGTGCAAACACACTCAAGGAAAATTAGTCTTAGCATCCTGCATTAGAGCCCTTTACTGCTGTGTTGCTAAAACAAAAACAAAACAAAACAAAAAAAACACTCTATTTTACAAAGCAACATTAAAAGGTGGCCTTGAGGTACTTTTTATGTGTACCAGCACATTCTCTGATTGTGGAGAGAATCATTTTGTGTTTTTGGTCTAGCAGGCCCATTCACAACTTGGTTCAGCTCTCCAGAGGCTCTGAGTGTGACCTGCGGCCAGCCTCACCGACCTCTCGCCCCGTCCCCAGCCGCTGCACTGAGGAGCTCCTGAGAGCCTGATCTTTGCTAGTGATGTCCTGAGCTGAGCACGGGAGGGATGATAACACCTCTTCCTATTCAGAGGCTCCCGGCCAGGTGGAATTCAAACTCAGGCTGCGACTCATCACTTAGTCTTGCCAAATGCAGGAAATTCTCGAACACATGGTTCTCCATTTCTGTCTCCTTCCTTCCTCTTTCTCCTCCTCCTCCCTCTTAGGATGTCCTAAAACCCACTTAGAAAGGCAGGAACTCTGCGGGGAGCGCTGGGCAGCTGTGAATGTGCAGGCCTGAGCTCTGTGAGTCCTAGGCGCTGATACCGATTGTTCGTTATTATCAGATGACAGAGTCTCCTGAGAGACGGCGCTCATCATCAGCTGACTCCTCTCACCATCTCTGTGGGCTGACCAGGGCCTTTCTCAAACCCCCTTGTTTTTCTAGTGCGAAAATCCAAAGCCGCTGATGAGAAGAGACGCTCTTTGGCTAAACAAGCGCGGGAAGACTATAAGAGGTTATCACTTGCGGCCGAAAAAGGAAGTGGTGAGGGACCACAAAGCCCCTCAGGAGTTCTACAGAAACCAAAAAGACCCCCCCTTCCACCCAAGCCTCACTTCCTAAACCCGGCGGGATACCCTCCAAAGCCTCTTGGGTAAGAAGCCACACAGATGGCTTTAAGCATAACTGTTGAAACTGGCTGATTAAAGACAAATAGAGTGAGGGCGGTTGGGAGGGGAAGAGCGGCTGGCTGCTTGTGTAATTCAGTTCCGCCTCACCTCTAAGCCTGTCTTCCCGAGACACCTGGTCTGGATTCATCCTCTTCTTAACTATAAAATATCCACAGTTTGTTATAATAAGATTCCCAGTAACTTAGAGAGGGTGTGCATCGAGTTCAGTGCCTTCCTGCGCCACCAGCGCACCCCACCCGGACCCCACCTCGTGGCGGTAAGCAGGCCGGCGAGGGGAGGAGCAGAGACGGGGTCTCATCAGCGCTCAGTATCGCTGTTAGTCGGAAAGGAGGAACCTAAGGGCTTGCTGACTTTGACAGCATCAGAGAGTTGAGTTTTCATTGCTCAGGATTGAAGATTTAACAGTAATCCTCATTCTGGGACACAGAGCCAGTTCATACGTTGAGTCTGGAACTGTTCCTTCTTTGAATGAATACTTTTTTGGTCATGATGGTGCCTTTGCCTTGTCAGCTATAGGAACTTAGGTAGAACAGTTTGTTTTGTAAACTCCCTGAAGAGAAATATGATGGTATTGTAGCAGAAACCCCCTTTCCCTTATGTTAGTTAATTGTTCATAAAATTATTTTCTCCTGGATATTGGGATTTTTTCATATTCTAATATTTAGAAAGACATTATGTAAAATATACCAGAAGAATCAAATAGTCATTAAACGAAACAGAAGCCTTGCCTTCTGAAATGAAAACCAGTACTTCTCTGTTACAAGTACAGAGAAATAGAAAGCAAACCAATCTTTCTTTGCTTGGAGTCAGTACTGATCTTCAAGGCCTTTCCTAATGGGGATTATGACCTCAGAGGAAACAGAAGGTGGACCTTTTCCTTTACAATAACTATTTCTACTTACTCAACTGAAAGGTTCCATTTTGGGATGTGGGGGCCAGAACTAAAAGATCATGCTCTATAAAGTGATAGTTTGGGGAATGATTTTTTTTCTTACAGACAAAAACCTAAGAAAAGTAATCAGAAACAGGTATCCTCGCAGTTTTGTGAACACGTCACAAAGGTGTGAGCTCCTGCCCAGGGTCCTCTTCAGTGCCTGAGCTGGTCTGTGCATTGCCCAGATCCCCAGCAGGGCTGTTTGTGTACCTGCCCCTGTTCTCCAGGCTCTTCCAAGGGGGTGACTGTGACGTGTAACATGCCCTGTCCCACACTATTTTTAGTGCACAGTGTGTGTGATTGACATGGAGGTGCCCTTGATAAGGGCAATTCTTGTTTCGAGCTGTGCTCAGTTGAGCTAAGTTTTTCCAACTTAACACACTTGCATGAAATGCTTCTTGTGAGGCAACCAGACTGGATGGTTTTTGGGCTGGGACAACAATGTATGACCAAGGTCAGCTAGGAGCCAGCCCAAGAAAAGACAGAGATTGGCTGTCCTTAGAGGTTTTGCTTAACCTCCAAAGACTTTCCAAAGAAAAAGAACCTAATTTGAAAGCTAGTAAGAGCACTCGTCATAGAATCTCGTGTGTGTGTGTAGGATCTGATTCCCAAGAAAGTCAAATATTATAGTCAATCTTCTCCAAAATTCTATGTATGCATGCACATGAATATGTACATACTTACGTGTACATCTGGCATACATGTCACATGTAACTCGTGGGGACATGTTACCATAGAACACAGGGTCATAAGTTAATTTACATGACAGGCGTCCTGGCAGTTCATCCAAACTCATCCTTGTCTTTACACTGAGTTCTGCTCAAAATTAGTGGGTTATTGTATGAGACTTGGAAATATGTTTATTACATTGCAGTGTTACTTTTTGTAGTGGAAATCAACTTATATCCCAGAACTTTAGTTCTGTGACTGAATGTATTTCAAAATGATTCTACTGCTTGTATCTTTTTCTTTTCAATCTTCAAACACTCTTCTTTCTTTGACTTCATATTTCTGAGACTGTCTTTAGCAGAACCAAACCTCTTCAAGGTATGGGAGAGAAGAAAGCAAGTCAGGGATGTTGGAAACAAAAAGAAGAGAAAATTTAATACTGAAAATGTTAGGAAAGAGATTTTTTTTTTTTTATTGCATTTGTTTTGTTTGCAAAAACATGCACCCAAGTAAAATAGTGTTGGGGGTGTATTTCACTTTTTAATGCTTATTTTCTCAAATTTTAATTGGAAGTTAATGGAGCTTTTGTTCATATTAAAAATGAATTAAAATCTTTGTATTAACACAGCAGTAGCTCATATCCATGACTAGCCCTATAGGACTGGAAGGACAAGTGACAGATTTATGTTCCTTCCTATTTTTTTGACTAACCTTTGAGGAGTTAGGTATATAATGGCAGTAATTAGGGGTCCAACTTCCCATTAGCTCAGCCCATGTAATTAGATCTCCAAATATATATAATTCTCTCTGCCTTTATACATGATTTATATATACAGGATATATATGATTTTCGAAGGCATTGTTTTCAAGTTAGTTAAATCTAACTTGAAGAACTATTCTCTAAATCTCAGAAACCAGGGAGTGACGAGGACAGCGTCCAACTCTGCCCAGCAGGACATCATTCGGTGGTTTAAAGAGGAGCAGCTACCACTGCGAGCAGGCTACCAGACAACCTCAGACACCATAGCTCCCTGGTTCCACGGTGAGTACACAGCTGCCCTCGACGAAGCCTCATCGGATGACAGATGAGGCTGTGTTCATCTGTTAATCCACCAGGAGGGCAGAAAGAATAAAGGCTTCCTTTTATTTGTGCTGTCCAAGAAGAGTCTTTGAAATTATTTTCACACAGCAGTTTTTCAAAGGTTTCTCGGTGAGTTGCAAGCTCATGACAGATTTAGAAAACAGTCAGCAGTTGGGGTCTCTGCAGGTGCTGTGCGCGTTCCTTTGTCACCACAAATAAAACACCGCTGGGTGGGTGCGGAAAGCGATGGCTCCTGCTTGCCTACCCCAGGGCACTTGATTGTGATTTCCTTCAAATGGCAATGCCTTTCATCCACCCTGCACAGTGGGGAGAGTCCAGTATGCCCTTGGGTGTGGTGGGCAGGGCACTGGTGTAGCAGTCAGATGGTCAGCTCTCCATTAACAGCTGAGTGACTGAGCAAAACATCTTTCTCTGTAACAAGTCAAGTTATCTGAGCCTCATTTTCCTCACCTATTTAATGAAGGAGTTGAACTTTATGATCTTTAACCTGAAAATTCTGTTACTTTGATCTGTGTTTCCATTAAGTAGTTGAAGCTGCCGGGTGGGTTTGTTAGACCAAAGCAGATATTACCTAATAAATCATTTCTTGACCCTAGAAACTTAATTAATTCAAGCCTTCTGTCTAGCCAGCCCATATTTCACTGTCCTCTCAGTTTCTTGGACTTCAGGAAAAGAAATGGTTTCTTGCCTCAGTTGGCTTCTTTAGGGTCAGTGGTGGACCTGGATTAATTGGCTCTATGTACAACAGAAGTGCTTAAAAAAATAAGGTTCTCTCACAGAGCACGCTTGTCCTAAAGGACAAAACCTCGGTTTGAATCATGTTGAAGTCTTTTTTATTTTTAAAAATTTTTTAAAGATTTCATTTAAGAGAGAGAGAGCGTGCACAACACGAGCAGGGGGGAGGGGCAGAAGGAGGAGCAGACTCCCTGCTGAGCAGGGAGCCCAGTGCAAGGCTCAGTGCAAGGCTGGAGGCCAGTCTGAATCCCAGGGCCCTGGGATCATGACCGGAGCTGAAGGCAGATGCTTAACCAACTGAGCCACCCAGGTGCCCCGAAGGCTTCTCTCTTTTAATTAGTAACCTGTCACACACAAATATATCCACAAAAATAGGGTCCCAAACAAATAACATGGTGAACTTCTAAAAAGAAAAAAATTAGGGGTGCCTGGGTGGCTCAGTGGGTTAAAGCCTCTGCCTTTGGCTTGGCTCATGATCCCAGGGTCCTGGGATCGAGCCCCACATCGGGCTCTCTGCTCAGCAGGGAGTCTGCTTCTCCCTCTCTCTCTGCCTGCCTCTCTGCCTACTTGTGATCGCTATCAAATAAATAAAATCTTTTTTAAAAATTTAAAAAATAAAAAATATAAATAAATAAATTATTTTTTGTAGGCCTCTGCTAAAGGGCTGCTTTCACAGTCAGACCATTATGGAACCATCTAGCTTTCCTTGGAAAATACATATTCTTTGGTGGTTCAGGCTTTAGTAATTGTCCATTCCCTGAGGAGCTCCTCTCCCTCTTAGGACTGGGTCATAAGCCTACTTCCTTTCCATTCTGTTCAGAAGATACTGGAAGAAATAGTGACATCAGTATCAAAAGATGAATGTTCATGTTGCCTTTTTTTTTTCTTTTTAAGATAAGCACTGACAAAATCAGTACTTTATAGTTTCTGTGTCATTGGGCAGATGGTGTCATTCCTGATTACAAGGGTGGTAGTTCATTTTAATAACAGGAAATAAGAAATTGAAAGTGTTGGTTAATGTTTAAAAATCGTAGTACTTTAACAGGCAATTCCACTTGAAACAGTTGCTAAAAGCTAGGAAGATAAAGTGGGACTAAAAATCCAGTTGGACAGGACGCCTGGGTGGCTCAGTTGGTTAAGCAGCTGCCTTCGGCTCAGGTCATGATCCCAGCGTCCTGGGATCGAGTCCCACATTGGGCTCCTTGCTCATCAGGGAGCCTGCTTCTCCCTCTGCCTCTGCCTGCCATTCTGTCTGCCTGTGCTCGCTCTCTCTCCCTCTCTCTCTCTGACAAATAAATAAATAAAATCTTTTTTAAAAAATAAAATAAAATAAAATAAAAATAAAAATCCAGTTGGAGCTTTGGTTAAAAAAAAAGGTTTTGAGTTTTGTATAAATAACTTATTAGTTGCTATTGTTATGCATTTAATTTCACTTATATAGATATTTATCATAGTCATAAGCAAAATAAATAATATGATAAAATATAATGAAATAATACACAGTCATGTCCTCAATGTAAGCTATTTTCTTCTGTTTTAAGAAGAAAAAAATTCATATTTCTATGATAAAGAGAAGGTGGATCCTATCTTATACTTTTAAAATACAATTGTTTATTGATCATGAGCCCTGTTTGAAATAATGGGATGGTAGCTCTCCTGTACTGGTTTACCATCTTCCTTTTGTTATCATACACTCCATGAGTTTCCTTTCTTATATTACTGTTTTGGTCAGCTAATTTTTCCCCATAGAAGTTCACACTTCCACCCTTTCCTTTTTGTTAGCTTTAGACAGGATGGAAGTGGGTAGGAGAGGGCAGGGAAATGAAGACCAGTGGATCTCTGGCTTGTGGAGCTGCTTGGAAACTCATGCTCTCAGTTGGGAGAAGGAATACAGGAGGATCCGGAGATTACCAGAATTAAAAAAGAGGGGTGAAAATGAATTTATTTGGGATATGATGAGCTTGAAATGTCTTTGGGGCAGTCATGTGAAAATATCCATTTGGTAATTGGATTGACAGATCAGTGCTAACGATAATGGATCGGAGTCCTCAGCACACAATGAAAAGCAGGGGAGGGGAGATGACATTTTCCAGGAGTGAATTGAGAAGAAAGGTAAGAGAAGACCAAGGACAAGACCCCAGGAAGCACTAATACTCAGTGCTATGACAAAGAGGAGCAGAGGACCCACATCTTTGTCTCAGGTTTCCTTTCCCACTCAGCGTCATGATGAGGCAGATATCTGGCCATGGGCAGTAAAGTAGGGTATTGCCTCTGATCTCCTAGATGTAAGAATTTGGAAAATCCCAAGTGCAAGAGAGATCCGGAAATGCAGTACTGAACTCTACTTTGTGAGCATCTTTTGATGATCTCAAGCACATGTAGATATGTAGTCTCCCCACTTCTGCTCCTGCTCTTCTAGCTTTTCCCACAGAGGCCATGGGGTCTCAACTTTCACGCTTGATCTGAATATCACTCCAGCTCCATCTCAAACCATGTTCCTCACAGAACCCTGCCTTGATCATGACTTTCCACCACATGTTTCCCGTCCGTCCCTGACACACCACACTCACCCCTTTCTTAGGGCCTTTGCAGTTGTTCTTCCTGAAGATCCCTCTATGGCGAACGTCTTAAGGAGCTGGCTCACCTGATTGGAGGCTTGATGGGCCCCCCAAATCTGCTGGGTAGACTAACAGGCTGGAGACTCAGGGAAGACTGGCAGCTTAAGTCCAAAGTCCACTGGCAGAATCCCTTCTTCCTCAGGGAAGGTCTTTGCTCTTTTGATGCCTTCAACTGATTGGATGAGGCCCACCCATATTACGGAGGATTTTTCTCCCTTCCCTCATTCAAAAATTACTTTTTTTTTATTAAGAAATATTTCAAACAAATAAAGAAAACTTTAAGTAACACCAATGATGTAATAAATGTTGTATCTACTTTCTAGTATACAGTGAATGTTAGAAGCCATATTTACCTCATACTGTTTCTCTTATTAAGAAATAAAGCCTGAGAGAATTAAGGCCCTCTCTTTTACTCCCTTACTGACTCTATTTATTTACTTCTCTCCCATAGGTAAATCACTCTTTGAAGTTATCCTTTTCATCCATATTTTTATACTTTCATTATATATGTATATGTGCGTGCATTTTTATAAACTATATTAAGATATATATAAAACATATATTTATACACATATATATGCTTCTGTAAAACATGCAATATTGTGTTTAATATTTACATGGTATCATGTTATAGGTATTTTTCTGCAGCTTGAGTTTTCTCCCAACATTATATCATCTAGATTTTTCTTTGGCTCGTTCGTTTTACCTGTGATGCAGTATGTTATAAGATACAGATTATATTCTGTTGGAGCTATAATTTTTTGAGGGTCTAATATGTTCCAAGCATTACACTGAGCACTTTATTTTTTTTTTAAAGATTTTATTTATTTATTTGTCAGAGAGAGAGAGCGAGCACAGGCAGACAGAGTGGCAGGCAGAGGCAGAGGGAGAAGCAGGCTCCCCACAGAACAAGGAGCCCGATGTGGGACTCGATCCCAGGACGCTGGGATCATGACCTGAGCCGAAGGCAGCGGCTTAACCAACTGAGCCACCCAGGCGTCCCTACACTGAGCACTTTAAAGGAAGTAAATTTTATTCCCACTTTATAGAGTAAGAACCTAGGAACTAAGATGTTAAGTTCTTTTCAGGCTTCTACCATCAGTGGCAATTTTCAGAGCCAGATCTACTTAACTTCTAAGTCACAGCATATCTGAGCACTAATACAAGTGGGAACACCCATGCTTTTTATGTAAGTTGGAAATTTAAATCAGTCAACAGTAATACCACAAGAGATTTGTTTCTCCAATACATGAATGAGTTCACTAAATCTCACAGTCAGTGGTGAAGTAAAAGTGTCAAGGAAACTTCATTCAGCATAAGTTTTGCCCCATCCCCATACAATGCCCCAAGGCTGCAAGAGTTTAGAGTAATAGAAATGGAATCTATAGGGGCGCCTGGGTGGCTCAGTTGGTTAAGCGGCTGCCTTCGGCTCAGGTCATGAGACCAGCGTCCTGGGATCGGGTCCCACATCGGGCTCCTTGCTCAGTGGGGAGCCTGCTTCTCCCTCTGCCTCTGCCTAGCACTCTGTCTGCCTGTGCTCATGCTCTCTCTCTCTCTCTCCCTCTCTCTCTCTAACAAATAAATAAATAAAATCTTTAAAAAAAAAAAAAAGAAGGGGCGCCTGGGTGGCTCAGTGGGTTAAGCCTCTGCCTTCGGCTCGGGTCATGATCCCGGGGTTCTGGGATCGAGCCCCGCGTCGGGCTCCCTGCTCAGCGGGGAGCCTGCTTCCTCCTCTCTCTCTGCCTGCCTCTCTACCTACTGTGATCTCTCTCTGTCAAATAAATAAATAAAATCTTTAAAAAAAAAAAATCTTAAAAAAAAAAAAAAGAAATGGAATCTATATATTTTGTGGTAATGGTTACCTAACTATATACATTTGTCAAAATCAATCATTTGCATACTTAAAATTGGTGAATTTTATTGTATATAAATTATATCTCAAGCTGAGTTTTAAAAAATGCGAAGTCCAAGAAGCACAGAGTTTTCTTAGCTCTTAGCATGGAAAGATAGTGCAGTTGGCCCTTGAACAATGCAGGGATTGGGGTGCCAGCCCCTTGTACAGTTGAAAATCCACAGATAAATCTGGACTTCCCAGAAACTTAGCTATGAACTGACTACTGTTGACCAAAGACTTACTGATCATATAAACAGTTGATTAACGCATATCTTGTCTGTTATATCTATCATGTACTGTAATCTTTTAATAGAGAAAAGAAAGCATTATTAAGAAAGTCATAAGAGAGAGAAAATACATTTATAGTACCACATTTATCGAAAAAAACCCACATATAAGTGGACATATGCAGTTCAAACCTGTGTTGTTTGAGGGTCAACTGTATAGTGCAGGCTTGGCACAAGACTCCAAGACCGGATCACCTAGGTTTGAGCTATGTTCTTCTCCTCTTTAAAATGGGCTTAATAGGGCGCCTGGGTGGCTCAGTGGGTTAAGCCGCTGCCTTTGGCTCAGGTCATGATCTCAGGGTCCGCATCGGGCTCTCTGCTCAGCGGGGAGCCTGCTTCCCTCTCTCTCTCTCTCTCTCCACCTGCCTCTCTGTCTACTTGTGATCTCTCTCTGTCAAATAAATAAAATCTTTAAAAAAAAAATTATAAAATGGGCTTAATAATATCTACACTGGAGAGTAGTTTTTTTTTTAAAGTGTATCATCTAATATATGTAACATACTTAGAACAGTGCTTGACACGTAGTGTTTCTGTTATCATGGCTAACCAGAACTGAAGAGCTTAAAAGTGAATGTGCCATTCCTGTTCTCTCTGCCTTTCTCTTCATTATAATCCTAATCTTGCCACAGAATATTGCTGTAACAGCATCATATATGAGGGATAAGCAGGATTTCAGTAAAATAGATCTTAATTACTACAAAACTGTCCTATGCTATTTGATAAGTATTTATTTAGGGTCTGTCCTTAAAAATCCCAGAACCCAGGAGGTCACCCCAGAAGGCAACAGGAATTTGGAAGGACAGAAGGAAAACTGGCAAAACAGGGAGTAAGGTTGCTTGGAAAAGTTGAGCAGAATATTGCCAGATGAGGTTGAGCGTGGGGTTGGGAGGAAAGGTGTGGCAAGATGGGAATGACTCCTAGATTTGCTAAAATAATATTTTATTTTCTAGATTTAAAATCTGAATACTGTAATCAGCTCTGTTTGGTTTTGTTTCCTCTTTGTCACCCTCCTCTCATCCTGTTGGGCTGTCTTGACCCTGAAATACAGTCCTTGCTTTTATTCATTTTCTTCTTGCATCTGGTCACCACATTATAGCAGTCTTTAAGACACACACTATGGTCTAGAATGTTTATAAAGTTGGAGATTAGTGTTGGAGAGCCTCCTGGGTAAATGTAACATCCTGCAAAGTCATTTTATTTATTCTGGTTCCTGATTCTGAGTATCCAAAGTGTGTAGATATATAATTAGCTATACTCACTGACTAACTCCTCTTCAAGGAGAGGGTCAACAAATAAATAAAACTGAAGTTTGAAAGTCTGTTCAGAAACCCCCAGACTCCTCTCTTCATTCTCTCCATTGGCATATCCCGTCTCCTGTTAATATGCGACAGTGTTCAGGAGCTCAGAATTCAGCAGGGACTGGGAGTAGGAAGGTGGGGGAAGGCTAACAATAAGTGTATAAACAAATTTCTGATTTAGGAATTTTCTGACTGCTTCTGTTAGAGAATTCATATATTTGCTTACGCATCAAGAGCTGATCATTATGCCTCTGAAATGCAACACACACGTCCTTATTCAAATATGGATATAATTAGCCTGCTGGTGAGATGTTTCCATCCTGATCGGTTTCTTGTGGATGGATGTCTTTTGCTGTCATGGTTTATAATTGAACCTGCCTCTCAGTGCTTTAGTCCCAATATTTTAAGCTACTTAAAAAGCAAATCCCTTTCACATCTGTGGGATTTCAGTACAATTCACACTGCAGCTATTTTGATTGCTTCCATTTTTGACACATGCCTCCAAAGTTCCCTTCTGCTTGGAGAGCAAGTCCCATCCGTTTCTCTGACTGCATCTGCTCCCTGGGACTCCAGGTCCCCAGAGCCAAGCATCCAGGTAGAGTCCTTCGTCCCACTCCTCAGGCGTGTGCCAGCCCACACACAGCCCCTGCCCCACAGTCCCTGGGTCTGCGTGCCCACAATGGGAGGGATCCCACAGATAGTCTCACGGAGCCCGCCCAAGATTTCTTTCAGGCTAAAACCTTAATGAACCTGGGAATCAGCACTCATAAGTGACAATGTGCCCTTCAACTATTTTGCTGAGAAGTGGTGATTTCTTCATTGTGGGGCCATCAGACTTCCGCTCCCCTCTCCCAGAGAGACTTTCAAGCTTCCGTCTTTACTAAGCACATCCTGTCTCATTGACATATATGATTCATATACTTGGAGTGGGGTAGGCTGTGGCCAACAGCAAGAATCTGTCATATCTGCGTGTGGCAGGGAAGGACCACCACAAGTGCCTCCCCTGGCAGTCACTGTCCCACCCTGAAGAGGGACCAGCCCAGCATTAGCCCCAAGCCCTGGGACTTCACCTACATTTTGGCATGAAGCCTTCATTGATGCTAAGCATCAAAGCACTTTGAATTATTCTCTGGAGTTCTCCCATCTGACTGCCTAGTATTAGTTCAGATGGCCAGAGTAACTGAAGAGGAAACATGAAGAGGGTAAAGCTGTATCCATCTGTTCAATCTTGAAAAGAGCTAGCTTTTCTGCAGCACATACTGTGCATTATTGTGGGGGGGTTTTGGGAGGACTCTGACTTTTCCAATAAACTACCCAGTGCAGCAAACTGGCTGCAAAAATGTATGTATTTGCACTAATGTTGGGAATAGTCATTAACCCCAAAGGCGTTGCTTACTTGAGTTTTTCAGTGGATGCACTTGAGTCTTCCCCCTAATGCTGCCAATCACTGAGTGTCATGGCCCACATGTGCCTGAGAGCCCCATGATTGCCATTACTGGTGCCCTGGGCTCGAGTCTTGTAGTTTATGCTGTGTTCTTGGAGAGACCTAAAAGGACCTTGCAGGCAAGGGAAGGGGAGCCTGGGTGGGTGAGGGACAAAAGAGAGTGACCTGCTTTGGGGGTTCGACTTCAGATTTTTTATGGAAAGAGGGATTTTGATATTTAGAGAAGAACTTTTAATCTGTGCTTTCATCACCAGAGTTTTCTTTGTCCTTGCATGGTCTGAGTGTAAAATTTGGACACTCCTTTATGTTGGCAAAGGAGGCAGTAGAGTGTAGTGGTTAAGAGCACGTCTCTGGGGCCAACTCCCAGCCTCCACCAACAAGCTGTGTGGCCTTAGGCAGGTCACATGAGTTTGGAACTTCTGTCTCTCATCGGCATAATGCAGACACCGACATTACCTGTCTCACAGAGTCATTTGAAAGACTCAGGAGTTACTATATGTGAAGTACTTAGCACTGAATGTGACACAAAGGAAGCCCTAATTAATCAGTATTAGCCATTATGGCAATGAAAAAAGATTCTTGAATTACTATGGAAACATTCAGAATAGTATTTTGAGAGCCCTAGTCTTCCTTATCCCAAGGGGCCCGAGACCTGAAGGGTGAGAGCTTGGTATCACAGTGTATCTCCCTCTAGATAGAGGATCTAGAGCCGGTCCCAGAGCCCCTTCAAAAGTACTTCCTTTAAATACTGACCGGGTTAAAGAAAGCATAAAGTAGAAGGGCACTACAGTGGGAAAATACAGAGCTCTCGTCCAAGATGAAGACCTCCTGCGGATAACGTGTGCAGTTTGCATTTGGCACGGTTGCTCCTTGGGAAGAAGTTCTTCTAAAACTCAGTTTTTTCTTTTATTCACCCCTAATCTAGGCACTTTGCAGTGTGGGACTTTGAGGTCACCTTAACAGCAGAGATGAGTTCCTTCATAAAAGTTATCTTCGTGCCATCTCCTCCCTGCAGGGTATTCTGGGCAGCCCAAGAAGCAGAGAATCAGGACAGGTGATAAAAGAAGGAATGAGAGCTTCTTGGCAGAGTTCTGGAAGGGTACCCCCGAGGCAGCTCTCAGCAGACCCGACGTGGGTCAAGGGGAATGCTGAAGCCTGCCATGTTCTGGGGCTTTTCAGTCCCTGGCAACAGGAATCCTGAGCTTAGGGAAGGTGGCAGAGGTCACTAATGCCTCAATTCTATATCCAAGTGACTGTACGTAAGTCTTCACGACAAATGCATCTTCTTTACGTTGCTTGGGTCAGGGGCACCTGGGTGGCTCAGCTGGTCGAGCAGCCAACTCTTGATTTCATCTCAGGTCATGATCTCAGCTCATGTCATGATCTTGGGGTCCTAAAATCGAGCCCTACATCAGGCTCTACATTCAACTGGGAGTATGCTTGAGGATTCTCTTTCTCCCCCAGGGCCCCCCGACTCTATGTTGCCCAGCTTAGAAATGAACACCTCTTTGTGAAATAAATATTCATAGTTTATTTTCAGCCAATTTCAGGAAAATTTCATGAGCTCGGGTGGGGGTTAAAAAGCAAAATACTTGAGTGAGAGACAAGAGACCCGAAACCATCACTAAATAATCCTATAACCCTGGGCATATACCTGTTCTTCCATTTTCCCATTTGTATGGTGATGGTAATAATACCAGTTCTGTTTGTTTTGAGTTGTTTGGGAATTAAGTGAAAGAACCCATGAAGGCACGTTGAGCGATGTGAACTGCTAGCTCAGGGGAATATTCTAGTTGGGTGAGAGCCTGGACTCTGCAGTCAGACTGCCCGGGTGCAAGACCAGTGCGTCCCCTGGCCTAACCACATGACCTGCAGCACATTAGGAACTCTCTCTGATGCAGGTTTTGCTCATCTGAGATTTGAGAGAAGGAACAGTGCCTGTTTGTCAGGCTGCTTTGAGGATTAAGGCGCCATTTGAGGAGTGTCAGGCAGACATGAAGGACTCTGTATGCTACTATTATTTGGTTACCTATCATTTGGTTTTTAAACACATTTTCCAGACTCTGGACACAGGCCCTACATATGTATGAACAAAGTTAGTAGTGCTTCAGAAAAACCTGAAATGCATCCCTTGTCCCTGTCCATAAGTGATCAGACTCGAGGCAATGGCTGCATAGAAGCATCCCAGAGAAGAAAGTTTCTGGCCTGATTATAAGACAGAATTACTCATTAGACCTTTTCTGGGCATCTTGTAAGTGGTAGGTGCTGAGAGTGTGAAAATAAGATGTGGTGGTTGGCTTCTAGGAGATCACAAGGATGTGGGGCAGGGAGAGACAGTAGAATGTGCTGTGAGTACTCCAATGGAGCTGTGGATAGTACATGGTAGGAGGGAGGGAGAACCGGGGGGGACCCTGGATAGACCAGGGGAGTCTCAGGTGGAGGTGAGAACAGGTGCTCAGCAGGTGCAGAGGAACCTTGACTTGCTGCTCAGGGAGAAGTCAGAAAGCTTCATGCTATTAAGTTGCATCTTACAGAATGTGTAGGCATTTTCCAGAAGGAGGCTGTGGAGAAGGGCATCCCACTGACCTGTCCTCCTTCTGTAAGGTGGTTGCTGCCAGGTGGATCTCCAACAAGGGCCATGGTAGGGTTTCTGAGTTATTTCAATCTCGGGATCTATACACCCTCTTTTGTGGAAAACATAGAGCCTATCATGCAGCTCTCCCTTCACTGCAGTGGGGTTTAAAGCTCTGCTGTCCAACACAGCAGCTATGCCACATATGTGGCTCTTTACACCAAAATTAATTAAAATTAAATAAAATTAAGGGTTGAGTCCCTCTATCATACTAGCTACATTTCAGGTCCTCAGTACCACAGGGCCAGCGCAGTCATTGCATTGCCACAGAAATGTGTTGAATAGCACAGTCCTCGAGTGTGCCCTGGCATCACACAGAGAAAGGAATGGGACATTTCTGTCTGCTCCCTCCCAGCTCCTGCTGTTGGGAACCTCCAGGCTGGGTGCTCAGGCTCTCAGGGGTGGTAGGCAGCTCTGTCCAGGCTCTTCAAGAGTCAGAAGCTGCCCGGTAAGACCTCGTGCAGCGACATCTGCTTTCTTCTGGACTGGGATGGTTCTGGCACCCCCTGCCCAGATTCAAACGGAGCAGTGCTGGGGGAAGATCTGTCTTTTCAAAGTAATTGAAATGAAATGAAGTCAAAGGAAACTTTTTATTTACCCTTCATCGCTGGCACGGGAAATCCTCCTGTGAACTCACAGAGGCTTGGTTCTTAGAATATGCGTGAAGAGAGCTGGTCAGAGGGAGGTTGCCTGGAGGCGTCACTGCCTTTAGGGGGAGGATGAAGGCCACTGCTTCAAAATTCTTAGAGTCACGCACCCCGCTAAGGAGACTGCTCAAGTCCGCAGCCATTAGTACTTGACACTAGATTTTGGCTTTGCAGTCGAGAACTCTCTTCGCAGGCGGACAAAGCTTCCTGCTTGGCAGCAATCATAGCCTCCCTGCCTTCCGTGGAATCACGGTTGTGCGTGGACAAGTATCAGATGAGCCAGATGACGTTCTCTTCAGGAATGATAATCCTGTTGTAAAGCAGAAAGAGCGAAGCGTGGTCTCCACAGCACTTCATCTCTGAACCTCAGAACCACAGTATTCGAGCCTCCATTAGGACTTATGATTTGCCACAAAATCATTTTATTGTGTTCTGGTGTCTGGAAATTACACAGTGCCCAGATCTATGGGGAATGGGTAATAATTACAGTTTGAGATGCTTTCGGGAAGTTTGATTTACAGCTACTGTCTGATCTGATTTTAGGAAGAATTTAACCTAACAACCCAGGTTCGGTTATAATTTTCCGGAATAGCTTTCGTTTTAGGAATCTAAATCCATCTGTATAACATGCTAAGGTTATAACATCTACCCCATCTGTTGAAGTAACTTGGAATTTCAGAGTTAGGCTGTTGGTAAGTCTGGAAGAAGAGAGAAATCTTTCTTCCAGAATGCTGCTGCTCCTTCACTCACCTCTGAAGGGCAGTTTTCAGTGTCAGTGAAAAATATCCCTGTCTTTATAGACAAATACAGAGTCTTGAAACTTCAGTCACGTTTAGTCCCTGGGTAGGCTGCTTACCTGTTGCCTTGCTTCAGATTATGGTTGTCATCTGTCATTTATCAATAGGGTCAGGTGTGATTAGAAAGGTAAAATGGCCAACAGAAGCAGCGGTCCATATCTGTTGGATCTTAGATGGGCATCATTTGAGCACCTGAAGTGGACGGTACAGCAGCTGACCCACGAGGCTCACTCACTGTCAGTGGTGCCTGCAGTTTCCACTGGCTCAAGTCTCATCAGGGAAAGGGCAGAAAGGTAGCAGGTAGTGATGGAGATAATGCATGAGCATCATGGTAACCTTGATGGGCTTGGATCGGTAGACCTGGAGACCCTAGAAGAGAGGCCATGGCTCTTTTGTTTCAGGGACATTCCCTATCTGTGCAACACCCCCAGTTCTCATCCCTGTGTTTCACTGGAATTGAGCTACACAGAGTTGGGTTTGAGGTGCCAGCCCTGGGGCCTCCTGAAATGTACATGGGAGAAGAGAAGACAGAGATGCTGGTTGGTAGGTCTTGGCTAGGAGAGAGTGGGTGATTTTTTTAATCCCCTCTTTATTAAAGGTCTACTTAGAAAAAAGAAAATAGGGATTTTTAAAAAAAATGTATTGAGAGAGAGAGGGAGAGCAGGTATGAGAGCAGGGGGGAAGGGGAGAGGGAGAGAGAATCTTAAGCAAACTCCACACTAAACACAGAGCCCAATGTGGGGCTTGATCTCGTGATCCTGAAATCACGACCTGAGCCGAGATCAAGAATCAGATGCTCAACTGACTACATTACCCAGGTGCCCCAGAAAGCAGCGATGCTTTCATCTGATGTCATACTCTGGATAATTAGGGTTCAATTCTCAATTAACTTTACTAATAACAAGACTAAAGGGCTATAATGGTCCATCCATTGCCTTTTCACCATGAGGTTCTTTTACTAAGATACAGAGTATCAGTATGGAGCTAACCCTGAAACAGAAGTAAGAGCTTCTATCTGCCGTGGTGAAAGGGATCACGGGGAGAATTCTGCTCCTCCTCCCAGATCCGAACCCGCTGATTAAGTGAATGACTTCACCATCTCTCCGAGATGTGTTTGCGCACTCTCTGCAGGTCTCACCATGTCACTGATTCATCTGATGAACTGCAACAGGACTAAGAAGGGAAATTGGGAATAGGAGTGAAACCTCATGAATTTGGACTAGTTGGGGGGAAAGGCTGGTCTGAATTAGTGTGAATTCATGAGGCTTCTAAAGTGTGTATACACACACACACACACACACACATACACAAAACTTCATGTAAATGAAGAGTTTCATCTTGAATATATATGAAGACAAACATATATGAAGACATAAATATATAAGCACATGTATATCCATATATACATATGTGTACATATTTTTATTCCTTTAAATGCCACTGAAGCATCACTTAGGAGTATAACCCAGTAGAGAGTAACCCAAGTAGAAAGACTTGTAGACCTGGGTCCCTCCCGGTTCTGTTACTAACTTGCTGACTCCTAGACCAGGCCCCTCAGCTCAGCACAACTGATGTTTGGGTCGGAGGATTCTTCGTAGGTGAAGCTGCCCGTGCGCTTTCGGATGTTTAGCAGCATCCCTGGCCTCTCTGGGAGCCCGTCGCCTCCTCTGCCCGTGACAAACAAAAATGTCTCTCAGATATTTCCATACGTTGTCCTGGTGGAGAACCACCGTCTAAGACCATATAGGAAGATGCTCCAGGCCACAGAGTCCCCAGAAATAAACCGAGGAAGACGCCTTCCAGTCCCCTTCCAGATGGAATGCTTCCAGGACACCTATAAAGGGTCCTACCAGACTCAGAAGCTGCCTAACACCTGCAGTGGTATAACGGGGGGCATAGGCGGGAACGTATTCCGAAGGCTAAATCTTGACACTCTCATTTATGTTACCCATTGGCCGCTGTCAGCCGCCCTGCTTGCCCAGTTACTGAATACCAGGAGATGAGTGATACTGTAGTATATTCTTAAGAAGTCCAAAATGGACTTGAAGTTGCTCTTACTTTTTCCTAAACTTTATGCATGCAGCTATATTAACTGAAGACAGTTCTGGAAATGATTTGGCTAAAATACCTGCTTTTCTTTCCTGCAGGGATCCTGACATTAAAGAGAGCAAATGAGCTTCTGAGCACTTGCGTGCCGGGCAGTTTTCTGGTCCGCATCAGTGAAAGGATCAAAGGCTACGCCCTGTCCTATCTGTCCGAGGATGGCTGTAAGCATTTCCTCATAGATGCCTCCACGGACTCCTACAGCTTCCTGGGCGTGGACCGGCTGCAGCACGCCACCCTGGCCGCGCTGGTGGACTACCACAAGGTGACCCGGTGTACAGGCTTGACTTGCTCTGTGAATTGTTGTCCCACAGCAGCTCTAGCAGTGAAAGGCAATTATAAGAAAAGAGATTGAGACAAGTAATGGGGGATTAGTGTCTGATAATTCTTCCAGATAATCAGGATTCTTAATTACAATTCCTTTATCGTTGAACCTAGTTCTTCCTCGGATACTCAGGGAGAATGCACTGGGGCCGAGAATGGAGGAGATGCTAAAGGCCTGTGCACACGCTGATCGCAACTGAGGCCACACTTAGTGAGAACTCAAGCCTGGGAGGGAAAGAGGGTACATGGCAATTTGCAGATGAGAAAATCTCTTCCTAAGATTGCCATAAACTGATAAAGCTTCATGTAAATCAAGGGCAAATAGGAAGTTGTGTGCTCCGAGGAGGCAGGGAAGGGCATGACCTTCTTATTTCTACTGTCTCGACAACCTGCCCACCACAGCACAGCCTGATCTCTGCCTTCTGATTCACAGGTGGAGCCCATAACCTCCCTGGGGAAGGAGCTCCTCCTCTACCCCTGTGGTCAGCAGGGCGAGCCGCCGGATTACCTGGAGCTCTTCGAGTGACAGCGTCCCCCGTGGTGTCCTGCGCCCTCCAGCTGGGCTTTCCTCTGGGTTAACACTGCTCAGACCTGTGCGTGTGAGGCCAAAGTCAGCCTGCAGCAGAGCCAGCACTGACCAACGGGCAAGTGTCCTTGGAGCCCCATGGAAATCTCTCTCCTGTGCAGATGCTGGAGTTTAACGTTAAGAGAAAATTACCTCTGCATCATATTCACTCCAAAAGTAAAGGGAGACGATCCCCAATTTCAGCAACTACCTAACGTGAAGGATACAACCTTAATGATGTATATAAAATGAACAAAGGAGAAATTGAAACCTCTTAGGAATTAAGACATACTTCAAAAACCAATACCTCCCGTGAACTGTTTTATGACCTCTACGTTCCCTCTTTGCATCATTTCGAGATGTCTCAGGACTGTGTTTATATTAAGTTCCACGTTGGCTTTGGGGAGCTGGCAGAAGAGACTTCACGGGCGGTCTGCAAACACACTTCATTTATCATGCATGTTGGAGCCAGGATGTAAGAAAGAGACATAGAAAAACAAAAGTTGGGAATGCAAATTGAATGAGGAGTTAAAACTGTAGGAGGAGAGGCTTCACGCATCAGGAAATACTGCGGACTCTAGGGGAGTGAGCACGTTTTCGAGTCTCCTCGTTCTGGAGAGCGGGACAGTGCTCGCCTTGTGTACTCTGGCCCGGTCCGGGAGCGTACCACGAGGTGAAGCCACGCACACCCGAGGTGCTCTCCATCAGTGCTCATGCCCCAGCACAGGACACCTGTAAAGGGTCCTACCGGACTCAGAAGCCACCTAACCCCCATAGGTTCCCACCTATGCCCACCTTGTTCTGGGATGGATGGTGTCCCCGGGAAGACAGGCTGAAGTCCCCAACCCTGGTACCTGCGAATGTGACCTTAGCTGGGAATAGGGTCTTTGCCGATGTGATCAAGTGAAGATGAGCTCCTCCAGCATCTGGCCTCCTTAACGAGGAGAGGTGGATTGGGAGCCAGAGACCCACAGGGGCGAGGCGGCCTTGGGACCGCAGAAGCAGAGATGGGTGATGCGGCTTCGAGCCAGGGAAAGCCAAGCCATGCTGGCCGCCCTCACAAGCCAGGATCCTCCCTGGAGTCTTAGAGGGGCATGTGGCCTTGCTGACACCTCGGTTTCAGACCTCGAGCCTCCAGATCTGTAAGAGAATAAATGACTGTTGTCTTAAGCCACTGAGTTTATGGTAATTTGTTACAGCGGCCCTCGGAAACTCACACAGAGGATCCTTACAGAACCTGATGGGTGCTACATACCGTTTGTGGCTACACAGCCGGCCCTCCTGAGAATAAAGGAAGAGGGGAGAGAAGAGTAAGCTCCCACCGGCTCTGTTTCGCTCTGGGATGCAGGTTTGCTCGGTCAGGAATCCTATGCCCCCTGCGTCTGCACCGCCAACCCCCAGCAACTCTCGGGCCGGCCCAGCCAGGGGGTCGCCTGTGGGCAGTGACCCAGGGTGCTGTGAACCCCAGAATCGTCTTCTGGGAAGGTGGAGGCTCGCTTGTACCCCGGCCTACTCCCTGCCACAGCTGTTTTTCAAAGGAAGCAGACATTGTGGCAGTTTGTTCACGAGGTTGCTGGTTGTGTAGCCCTCGCAGGCTGTGTAAAACGTAACAGGAGAAGAGGGCGGTGTACATATGTATGTGGGAGTGTGTATGGGTGCGCGTGTGTGCTTTCATGAGAAAGTTTTTAAACACCCATCATGGTGAAGTGATTCCTGAAATATCCCTTGTGTTTCTGTAGTCTGAAAGACACCTGTCAATGAGACATTTGTCCAAGAGGACCTGTGTTCAACTGTCATTTCTAACTGTGATTCAACAGCCATGACATTTTAGAATTGCAGAGACCGCACAGGACCCACATCTTCCCACCATTCCCTCTCTGAGCTGAGGTTTTCACTTCTAATAAAAAAGGTATTTTCTTCTAATTGAGATGTCCTTGACATTTAACCTTAAATTAGTTTCAGGTACAACATAACGACTTGACGTGTGAACTGACTGTCAAATGATCACCATTGTAAGTCTAAGGATCATGCACCACCTTACAAAGTCACGAGATTTTTTTTCTTGTGATAACTTTTAAGCTCTACTCTCTTAGCAACTTTCAAATATGCATTCTAGCGTTATCCACTGTAGTTATCACGCTGTACATACCCATGACTTATTGATTTTGTAACTGTAAGTCTGTACCTCTTCACTCCCGTCACCCATGTAGCCCCCCACCCCAACCCTCCTTCCCTCTAGCAATCACCAATCCATTCTCCGCATCCATTTATTGTTCCGATTGCACAGGTAAGTGAAACCATAGAGTATTTGCCTCTCTTTGACTTATCTCACTTAGCATAACGCCATCAAGGTCCATCTGTGTTGCAAATGGCAAGACCTCATTCTTTTCTATGGCCGAGTAATGTTCTATCGTGTACACACACCGCCTCTTTCTATCCGCTCATCTACTGACGGACACTGAGGTGGCTTCTGTCATCTTGGCTACTGTAAAAAATGCTGCAGTGGACCTAGGGGTGCATGTATCTCTTTGAATTGGTATTTCCGTTTTCTTTGGAAAGAAGAGTTGCTGGGTCACATGGTAGTTCTATTTTAATTAAAAGAAGGTGCTTTTACTAGCTGATTTTTATTAATTTCATCCAGTTCTGAAATCTTAAGGTTCTGAAATAAATAGAAAAGTACCCTATAGTCACTCATCATTATGAAGACTTATGATTCCCTCTGCCTAAGACGATTTTGGAGGAAGTAAGTACAGTCCTATCCAGACGTAATGACACTAAGTAACATCCTACTGTGGGATGACTTAGTAAGCGGGGAAAGACCTGACTGAATTCACAAGGGGGAGCAGATCTGAGTTCTGTACTGTTTGATGATATGGCGGCCAGCAGTGCTACCTGAAATTCTTAGGGAGGGAAAAGGGTACAGAATTCAGAAAGTGATTAAAAGCAAATGGGGTTGGGACGCCTGGGTGGCTCAGTTGGTTAAGCAGCTGCCTTCGGCTCAGGTCATGATCCCAGCGTCCTGGGATCGAGTCCCACATCCGGCTCCTTGCTCGGCGGGGAGCCTGCTTCTCCCTCTGCCTCTGCCTGCCACTCTGTCTGCCTGTGCTCGCTCGCTCTCCCTCTCTCTCTCTGACAAATAAAATCTTTAAAAAAAAAAAAAAAAAAAAAGCAAATGGGGTTGAGGAAGCCTGAATTCTCATCCTAGCCCAACTATTAGATACAGCCTCTGGGCTTTCCTTCTTGCCCAGAGTGTGGTAAGAACGTTCACACTGAACCCTGGGGGTCTCTCTTTCAGAAGGCAAGTCTCTACAATTGCGTCTTTAAAGAAGACACCTGTCCCACTGATGAGGGAGCAGAAGGCTGGCTGAGGACAAAGCAAAAGGCTGACACCTCACAATCTCCCCCTCACCCCCACCACTCCTGGGTGGGACAAATGTGACATTCTTTAGGAATCTCCCAACTATCCTGATATTAATGGCTTGCTGAAAAGGAAAGACAACCTTAATCAAACCTCAAGACCTCCCATATCCTGGCACCTTACAGGCCCTCTTTAGCATATGAAAGCTCCCTTGAAACCTCCCTTTCCCCTCACCTTCCCCCAACCGCAAGGTACAGAACCTGCCGTCCCTCACAACCCCGGGCAGCAGGTCTTCCTGCCCACGGGTCCTGTCCCCGGGCTTTAATAAACCACCATTTTTGCTCCAAAGACGTCTCAAGAATTCTCTCTTGGTCATCTGCTCGGGACCTCACCCCACCGAACCTCACCTAGGTTCTAGAACTTCATCACGACAATTTGCGCTTTCCCTTCCTCAGGAGTGGCCACAAATCCGAGTTGCACATCTCCCCTCTGCTTTCCATTTGTGTGATCTCCTCCCCGTCCTTTTCCTCTCTCCCTCCCTTTCTGCTGTATTCTCTGAGAGCTTCTCATCGCCTTCCCTTCCGCATCACAGACTCGACATCCTGCCGTGTTAATTCTTCTCTCACTGCCCCCACTGTGGACGTGAGCGTTCTATTTCCAGTGCACTTGCCATGCTTCCTTCTGTCCTCTGCCTCATCCTCACGCTTTCTACCGCTGCCCCAGATTGAAAATGCTCCGGAGCCTGACAGAACAATAGTGCTTTTTATTGTGTGGTAAAAACACACTGTTGGGTCATGAGTGAGCTCAGCATAGTAGAAAGTCTAGCAGGTCTGGGTTTGGATCCTGGCTATATCACTAACCAGCAGTGTAGTTATTTTTTTAAAAAAGGTTATTTATTTATTCATTTGAGAGAGAGAGAGAGCACGAGTCAGAGGGAGACGGAGAAGCAGATTCCCCGCTGAGCAAGGTTATCCACGCAGGGTTCCATCCCAGGACCCCAGGATCATGACTGGAGCTGAAGGCAGACGTTTAACTGACTGAGCCACCCAGGTGCCCTCTAGCTGTGTGGAATCTTAAAAGAACAATACTAAGCTTGTCTGAGCTTCAGCTCTCAAACAGGAGTGACTCAAGTCACCCATTGGATTCCAAGGCTTAGAAAAGAAACACATAAAGTCTCCTGGGTCCAACAAAGCCAGGATTCGTGCACTCCGTGCTCCCATCAGGAGCTCAGCTTGTATAACCCATGGGCTGTGCATGCCAATGGTCCATTTGCTAGAGCTTCTGGGATGAAATCTTCAGGGGGGAAGGGAAGCTTGTTGAGTAAGGGTTATACTAGGGAATCACACAGTAGATTAGCCAGTTGAAATGGCTTGCAGAGAGACGGCTACCTTAGTCTGGATTAGAAATGGCAGAGAGAGGGCATTCTCTTAATGTCGAATTTTGACAACCCCAAAGTTAGTAGTGACCCGTCTTTACCCAAAATTGGTCATTGACAAATTGATTCAGTTGTTCGGGAATTCCTGATCACAAATCCCCAAGTATTCACCTGCCTTTTTGACCAGAGGATTTACCACAAACCCAAATCCCTCTGGGATTAAATGCATTGTCTCCCAAATAGGTCAGCTCCTGCCAGTGCTAACCCAGACTTATGTGGGGGAGGGGGCGTTTAGCCCCTGCTCTCCGGTCAGTCTAAATCAGCTTTTCTTTTCCTTCAGCTAAAAGGATGTTCCTTCCAGCTGGGTCAAGATGCTGGTAGGCAACACCACAGGGCCCCTCAACAACCACACACACGCGCTGTACCTTATCTCGTGCAGGAGCTCTGGGTGGTGTGGTGGAGCTCTGGACAGGGCTTCCCAAACCCATCACTCTGCTGTTCGGGACAGCCCCCCACGCTGTAGGGGTGACTTCTACCCGGCTCTCTTTGAACTAATGACTGGAAGAAAGAACAAGTACTTAAAAACATTTTCCCTTCAGCCTTCCTTTGAAAGTAACTTGAGGGTTTTGCTGTTTGTTTTCCATTTTATTTATTTATTTTTCTTAACTGTTTCAAATGAGGTTTCGCAACGTAGCTGTCCAGGCGATGGTGAATGTTGCGGTTCTTTCAACACTGGGGTTGGAGGGGGGTTGTCTGGGGTGGGGTTCGAAACGGAGTGGGGGGTTAACAGCTGGGGAGGAGGGAGGAGCCAGCTGAGGTCTTGCCGCTCAGGTCCATGAGGAGTAAGCCCCGTCCGGTCCCGCTTGGGTGCTGCATGTAGCCGGCAAGCTAGCCGCGCCATCAGCCACCAAAGGACATTTGGAGAGTCTTGGGCATAGGTCACTGAAGGTGGCCTGGCCCTCCCCGAGCCTCTGGGTGACTGGGTGATGGGCAGAGACAGCCCAGAGGCCATGCCTGCTTCTGTCCCCAGGCTGTCACTTGTGCCCTCCTTTGGAAGAGCAGTCAAAGCAGACACAGCCACAGGGCACAGTGGGTGACCGTGACCACTGCAGAGGGCACACACAGGATCAGTATCCCAGAGGCATTCTGAAAGGCACCTCTGCTGAGAGGACATTTTCTGTGTGTTGAAAAACCACCCCCACCCCTTCCTGCCCCCGGCAGCGGGCACAGTTGCCACAGTTTCTGGCAGCGCTGACTGGGTCCCGCCTGGAGAAACAGCTTTGAATTCAAATAGAAGGCTAATCGGAATATGCATCCCCCGAAGTTGCCGGCTCTTTGATGGGTGTTGGGAGTAAAACACACCCACCCTTTCAGGGACCGCCCAAGGGCATTATCTCTGATCTGCAATTCTCGGAAACAATGTCAAATCTTTTTCAAAAGGCAAGTATTCCCACCTGCTCTCCTGTCCCATTCAAGGCAGCCTTTCAGTACAAGGCCTTGGGCATACAGAGGGCAAACAGAGGGCTGGAGGGCTGCGTCCGAGGCTACAGTGCCCCGGAAAACCCGCAGGGGCTCACAGAGCAGCTAGAGGGAGGCTGCTCTGTGCTTTCCGAGTTCCTGGATCACGGTGTTTTCATTCACCACCAGGGGACTCAGGTGGGCTGAAGGGCAGAACAACGGTGGGAAATCGAGGCACAAGAGAAGACTCTGGACTTGCTGGAGGCCAAACTCCCTTCTCTACCCCCACCCCAGGACCTTCAAGCCCTCCGGAGCTGGCGGTGAGAACCGGAGAGCCTGAAGCCAGCCACTGTCTGTCCCCGCCCTCTGAGCAAGCCCCTCAACAGTTACCGCACCTGGGAAGACATCATCTGCTTCAGCAGAGTGGCGTTCCATACCGAAGGTGCCCGGCTCTGCCCCTGACCTCAGAAACCTCTAATGCTCCTCAGCTGCCTAGGAAGGTCACTGACATCAAATTCCTGAGCACAGAATTTAAGGAAGAAATTATCCATTATATTTTACATTCCTAGTTACCCTCATTCAGATAGACTTAACTTGTTTTCAGAATGATAGAAATAAAGGACAGCCATGCCCATGTGATGGGCTCATGATCTCTAATATGCAGCCCACTTCGGCCCAGGAGGTTTGGGTGTGCTGGGAAGCATTACAGACAGCTGTGAGTGTGGACCTGGTGGTGAATCCTAACTGTGGGATGTGCATACAGAGACGGAAGGAAATGCAGATTAAATGTCTTTATAACCTGCAGCCCATTGACAAACCCTTGGGGCACGCAGAGTGTAACAGTCCCCCAGGAAGCTCCCAGCTGTCTTTAATGGTAATGCCTTGCTAGAGGGAAAAACAGCCTTGGCTTGACAATAGCAAGTCCTCTGGGATCCTGTGAGCCTTATTTTTTTTTTTAATTTAATTTAAATTCAATTAACCAACATACAGTACATCACTAGGTTTCATTGGAATTCCCTGATCTTTACTTCCCCCAACCCCAAAGTATATAATCAGTTGCGCCTCACAATCCCGGGGCAGCAGCTCTTTCTGCCCATGGGTCCTGTCCCCGTGCCTTAATAAAACCACCTTTTTTAACACCAAAGATGGCTTGGCTGTCAGCTCTGGACCTCACCAACATTCCAAAATGACAGGCCTAGGACATGGTAGATATGACTGCATTCATGACCCTGAACAAGGAAACGGATACGGAGATGCCGAGTGCCTGGCTTAAGATCGTATAGATGCCAGTGAAAGAGCCGGAATTTCAGCCCCCGCCCTCTGGCTGGGGGAGTCTTGCGATTAACTACCACACCACACTGACCACTGATAAGATTAGATACAATTAGATGACATTAGAAGATTTTCCCCTGAAACAAAAGGTATTAAAATTAGGTTCTGGGGCCCCTAGGTGACTCAGTGGGTTAAAGCCTCTGCCTTCAGCTCAGGTCAGGATCCCAGGGTCCTGGGTTTGAACCCCGCATCGGGCTCTCTGCTCAGCGGGGCGCCTGCTTCCCTTCCTCTCTCTCTCTGCCTGCCTCTCTGCCTACTTGTGATCTCTGTCAAATAAATAAATAAATAAATCTTTAAAAATTAGGTTCTGGGAAGCCGTTTTCTTAATTTTCAGAATGGCGTATGGTACCTGTCAGGGCCTATTGAGCCAGAGCGATTTCATCTGGGTTAAACAGTGATTTTGTTGTTTATGCAGTAAAACTTAAACTGACCCTGCCCCCCCCCCCCCCAGGGGAACTTACTTAAAAACAAGTCTGGGAAACCAGTAAAATGTGGTCGACCAGTCCCTGATAACAGAGCCCAAATACAAGGGCGGGTCAGGTCAGGTGGAGATAACAGAGCCCGAATGCAGGGATGAGTTGGGCCAAGTGGAGACATCCAATCAGTGGGGCGCGCATACTGTCTCCCTAGATACCAAGGAGTGTGGGTCCTGCCTTTTGGGCGCCAATTCTGACCAAGGAGATAGGCTAGTTCAAATAGCTACTATGGGGTGAATTGTAATTCAATTGGCCACCCGTGTGTGACCTAGCATGACTGTGCAGCTTTCTCTGTGTGTTGCAATCTCATTGGCCACCTACGTGTGGCCAGGCTCAACCACATGGCCTTTCCCCTATAAAAGTTAGTCTGTGAGGCTGGGGGTCGTCGATCTCTCTGTAAGAGGTGGCCCCGAATGGTCGGTTTGATTCTCGATGCTTGGCACGAAATAAAGCTTTGCTTGACCTTCGCTTTGTATCAGTCTCGCTCCTTTGATCACAGACCCTAACAGTGCCTACTTGAGTCGGACAGAATCTTCAGAGAAGGGCCATGTGAAGTTCTGTTTACCTGTTGCAAATTCCTAGGCCTGATTCCTCAGTGATGTGTGGAGAGAAGCCAGTTGGTCACACTGATGACTACAAAAGGCTACAAAGCACGTGACGAGAACAGGTGTGTCACTTGGGGGCACAGCTGTGCTGGTCCATAATTAACTGCGAGCTGGGAGGGGGTATGGTGGCAGAGCAGGAGGGGAAAAGGTGTCCTGTTTGGTAGCCTCAGCCAATTGCTCATCTCCCTGGAGTAAATACTGCCGTCCTGGTGGACTTCAAGCTACCATCCTGCCGTTACTGAGCGAGGAGGGGCAAGAGGTGCAAACGAGCAGCTCCCCCGGGCTGCGTCAGCTCACCGCAGCTCAGAGAAGACCCAGGTCTGTGTCAGAGACCACAGCTCCAGGGAGATGGCTGGGCTGGTTGCTAGGGGACTTACATTCCGTAAGAATAGAGGGGTATTGCAGAGAGTGGGAAGGGACCTCAGACGAGACCAAGACTCGGTGCTTTCTTGACAGGATCCTTCCTTTAGAAGACATCATGGGACAGGGTCCTTGGAGCCAGAGTTCATTACAGTCTCCCTTTGCTGTCTGAGGTTGAATTCCAAGCCCCTCAGTGTCCTGTTTCGGTGGGGCCTTTACCAACCCTTCTTCTGTGTATAGGATAGGATAGGTCCCGCTTCGGACTGAATGTTTGTGTCCCCACAAAATTCCCATGTTGAAACCCTCCCGCGGTGGTGTCTGGAAGTAAGGCCTTTGGGAGGTAATTAGGCTCTGAGGTGGGGAGCCTCCATGACGAGATTAGCGTCCTTGTGAGACAGGAAGAGCGCCAGCCCCTGCCTGGTCTCCACCCCGTGACGATACCAGCAGATGGGTCCTCACCAGACACTGCATCTGCCCACGCCTTGATCCTGGAATCCTCAGCCTTCCTGACCTGAATCATCCCCTCGCTATTTAAGCCACCCAGCACCCCAAACGAAGACAGAGTCCCCTCTTATGTGCGCTTGAAGAGGTCTCCTCCTTTTTGATAAAACTGCTTTACCTAAGTTCCAAAAAGAGAGATAGTTTAACTTGATGCTGTTTCTGTTCCTCTTCAGCTACCCACAGCAGCTCTTCACCAACTGCTCAAACTCCCGTCTTCGTCACGGCCTCAGGCATCTGGGATTTGCTGCTGAAACACGCGCAGATGGCTGGTTAGCCCACAGGGTACAGCGGGGACCCTACAGTCTGTAGGACGCTTAGACCTGCCTATCTCTATGGTCACAATACTTGCTCCCTGTTGCCAGCCTCACTGCAGGTGCATCCTCCTACCCAGGAGAAGACGGGCAGGAGGGCACGGTCAGAGCCTCACAGCCATCAGAACCGCTGGCAAGAGAGGCCGCACGGGTCCCAAATGTCTAGTACCGCCACTGCCTGGGAAAATATGAGACCCAGTTAGAAATCATTTCTCAGGGGCGCCTGGGTGGCTCAGTGGGTTAAGGCCTCTGCCTTCGGCTCAGGCTCTGGTCCCAGGGTCCTGGGATCGAGCCCCGCATCGGGGCTCTCTGCTCAGCGGGGAGCCTGCTTCCCTTCCTCTTTCTCTCTGCCTGCCTCTCTGTCTACTTGTGATCTCTCTCTGTGTCAAATAAATAAATAAAATCTAGGGGCGCCTGGGTGGCTCAGTGGGTTAAGCCGCTGCCTTTGGCTCAGGTCATGATCCCAGGTCCTGGGTTCGAGCCCCACATCGGGCTTTCTGCTCAGCGGGGAGCCTGCTTCCTCCTCTCTCTCTGCCTGCCTCTCTGCTTACTTGTGATTTCTCTCTGTCAAATAAATAAATAAAATCTTTAAAAATAAATAAATAAATAAATAAATAAAATCTTAAAAAAAAATCATTTCTCAATTTCTTCTTACCAGAATAGACAAGCAAAATATATTAAGAGCCAGGTTTTTCCTCCTGGTTCTGTCCTTGTAGACCAGTGGTCCTCAGCAGGGGGGTGGTTTAGTACCCTCCCTCCAGGGGACATTTGGCAATGACTGGAGACATTTCGCTTGTCAACCGAGGTGAGAGATGCTCCTGGGATCCAGTGGGTGAAAGCCAAAGGTGTCGTTAAACATCCTACAGTGCACAGGACAGCCTACCTCGCCCCCCACACCCAACAACAAAGAATGTTCTAGCCCAAAATGTCTGTAGCAGACACTCTGGTCCCAGTGAGTGAAGGCCAAAGGTGTCCCTAAATATCCTACAGTGCACAGGACAGCCCCCATCCCCAACGAAGAATGATCTAGCCCAAAAGGTATGTAGCAGAAACCCTGGTCTCTGCACATTAAAAAAAGTTTCCCCCAAACTAAAGCCATGGCATTCTTGCTCCAAGAAGGAATCATATCCACAAATCATATTTTATTAGCTGTCCAATGCCACCTTCCATTCATGTCCTGTGTTTTAATTAAATTTTATGAACTATCAGTGCAAATCAATACAATGCATTTTTTTTTTTTTTTTTTTTTTTTTTTTTTTTTTTTACACACCAACAGCTTGAATGTTCTTGAAGCTTTTAAACAATGAGTTGACTGTGGGCAAACAGAAGGCAAGGAATCACAGATAATTAGCTCATGCATCTGGTGCTGGCTAATAAATAAATAATTTCCACATGAACATAGAAACCACTCAATGTTATTAACTATATTTTTTTAATAGTTGGAAACTGTAATAAAATGCCATTTTCAGAAGCATCTTGGCAACTAAGTAGAACTGTTTCATTTAAAAAATAGTTACTTTCCCCTAGACTGGGGTGGGTGAACTTGTAGCAAAATCTTCCATTCCACTTGACTCTGGCAGATGGAGTGATCTTTCACAAAATACGTTTTTCTGCACTTCTTTTCATAAAAGCCAGCCTCCAGGAAGAGCACCCTGCTTTGAAAAAAGATAGTTTGGCTCACACAGTATACTTTGGTTTATTTAAACAGGTAAGAAAGTGGTCCCCAGTTCTCCTGAGGAGAAAATGTGTTTTCTGACTTTTGAATAAATCAAGATATTACCAGTCTGAATGAGTTTCTTTTTCTGTTAAGGGAAGAAGTATATCTTTCTTTCCCTCCAGTGTTCAGCTGCTCCTCTTGGGAAACAGTCTTCGGATAACGTATCTCTGTCTCAATGTACCCACACCGTGACTTCCACACGACTGAGGTCTGACATTCAGTGTCTGACGGGATCAGCATTCGGCGTGTCCTTGGATCTGGGGCTCGATCTGAACTAGAAGTTCTCATAATACACCTATGAGTATCTTCTTAAAAGATATAAAAATGTATGCTAACTTGTGCTCTCTTAGTAAGGCTTGAAAATTGCTAATTAAATAAGCAGAATATAACTCATAAGCCAAAAAAAAGTGCATTTTTTAAATAAAATTAAGAAATGGGGATGGTTAAAACTATAATAAAAAGGATGAGCAGATTATTTTTGGTTAATCTTGGAAATGATGCAATAGTTTCTTTTTTTCTTCTTTTTGAGTCCATTTGGTTTTGCTTAATACACTCACAAGGACAGCCATGAGTGTATCTCTGAATCTCACCAGCACTCCCGGGCCCTAGAGCCCTACCCCTGTCCTCAATTCTATGGGGAGACACGTGCTTGCCTCTCGTTCCAGAGAACATTTTTTTTATAAAACTGGTCTTAATTCGTAACTATTTCAATGAGCACAAAAGACAACAGCTCTCACTGTTGTGAACACAATCAAAATCTACACGCCTTTGGGCTCATAACCTCACAATCATTCTGGCTTTGTCTGACACCGGAACGGGGATGCTTTTGGGCCACTTTTGCAGGCAAAGTGGGAGATTTTAATTCCTGTTAAGTCCAGCCAAATAAGCAGAGAGAAATCAGACGCTCTCTCCCCTCCTCTGTTTTACTAATCAGTCAAATTCTTTTTTCTTTTTTTTTTTTCACCTTTAGGGAAACCTCTTCCTTGTCACAGCCCCGTGTTTGGTAATCATGAAAGGGAAAAACGAAAGCATCTCCCCAGGTCTAGGCCTGGGAGTTCATGTTTTTTTGCTGCTCGTCTTCTGTTTCTGCTTGCGAAGGTGAGCCTCGATCTCGTGCCTGAACACCAGCATGCCCAGCTGCCCGTGGGACGCCTCGTTCATGGCCTTGGACTGCATGCACATCTTGTACTGCTCGGGGGTCAGCTCGTCCGCACAGTGCTTCTCGTGCCACAGGTGGAAGAGCCCGCGCACTGGCGTCCGCACCACGATGAGGTTGCTGTGGAGGTACTTGCGGTAAAGGTGCACGTCCTCTCCGCCCCAGCCCTTGATGTCCAAATCGAAGCCGCCTGTCGGGAGAGAGCACAGCGCTGAAGCCAGCCGCACAGCCCCTCCCCATCTAGATTCGCCGCCCTCCTCTGCACCAGCCTGCACTTCGCGTGGAGAGAAGCATCATTTAGGGCAGACATCTTGGTGCCTGCCCCTCCGAATGTGGAGCGGGGCCGTCGGGGAGAGAGGATTCAGAAATCCTGAACGCAGGACTTCGGGGCAGTGGCGGCCGCGAGCACCAGCTCCCGAAGCTCTCAACACTGCAAAGGGCATTCATTCCCAGCACCTGCCTGCTTTCTAGAACGAGACCCCTGAGCCGCCCCATGAGGAACGGCAGCCGCCTGCCTTTTCTACTTGAAACCTTCCGATGAAAATTCTGGTTTCTGTTTGCATGTGGCCTCCTGTCATTCAGACAGGGAAGCAGGGGCTCCCCCCCTGAAAGGGTAGCAGGATCTAAGTGAACAAAATGATGTTCCACAAAACACTCTGCCTCTCATGGACCGAAATGGTCCCAAAAGCTCTGTCCACCCCAGGCCAGTGATGTGAGTCATGTTTAAGGGACTGGCCTCGCTGTGCAGAGCTTCTACTCTGAAAATCTGGCCTTGCTTCAGAGTGGACTCTATCAAAGTGAGTAATGGTCCCCTCCACGCTCATCTTTGTAAACAGAGATGCCCCATGTCTTTTCTTAACCTGAAGCCCACCACGAACCAGAGAGAACCAGAGAAGACTTTACCCTTTTTATCACTGTTCCTCTCTCACCTAGGAGATTTATTTAACTCCTATGAGAAACAGTGACGTCATCCTCATCACCTTTCATCAGAGCCACCATGCAGCCCCCAAGCTGCGATGTTCTGATCAAGGCCATCACTGGGCCTGGAGGGGTCATCCATGGGGGAAACCTGCAGCCTGCCCACAGCTGGGCTCTGTATGCAAGTGATCTGTGTTCCCCCCATGGTGGGCAGGTGTGATACCGACTCAGGGGTCTGGAATTTAAGCCTGGGGTTGGCCACTTCACCTCTCTTGAGTTGTGGTTCCTTTATCCTGAAATGAACTGGATGTCATAACCAAATGACATAGTCATGTGAGGGGCAGTGCTTGCTTAGCTGTAACTGATTTATTATCATCGACATCATCACAACTTATTAAATAGAAGGTGCAAAAGTAAGATGCTTGCAAATAAATACAAGATGGCAAAGAAAGACCGGGGTCCAGATGTGACCCAGAGATTCTGAGGTCACATCAGTGGCTCACGGAGGAAGAGCGTCCTCACCAGCCTACAGTTCCCACGTTTCAATGGCAGCTGTGCCCCATCTTTAGGAAAATCCAATTTATTATAAATTCAAATTTGATAAACATACATCATCACAAAATAATCTTTCCCTGTACAAAGAACAAGGAAACACAGAGTTTCTCAAAATGGAAACCTGCTTTAGAAAGGGAATATGGGGGTGGGGGGTGGGGATGGAAATCTCCATGCGCTGTGAAGGCAGGGCTACCCTGACCCCAAGCCAGGGTCCACTCTGACCCCCTGAGCACAAGATCAAAATTTCTGTCTTATTCATTCATATCCTAGTCACGTATGATCCATAATTTTGTTCCGTTTCAGGGCACATGAGTAGGTACCGCTGTGGGAAGTGGGGTAGTATTTCCAAGGGGGACAGGAAACGCTCTGTTCTCATCCTACGTCCCTCACTTGCTGTGTGGTCCCTTTGCCCTTTTCAACTGCAATCTAAGGGCCTTTCCTCTCAGTGCTCTGGGAACGTGTGTGTGCGCGCGCGCGCGCTGACAGGGACTATACACTCATTTGGAGCTTGAAGTAGTACCTAGAATTTTCGAAGGTTCAGCAGAGAGAAATTTGAACCCTTTTCGGTATGTGATTTTCCCAAGTTCCCTGTGTTGTCCTTATTTTTTTTTTTTTCAGTAGATCCCACTACTACCGTGGAGGCCCAGAATGTTCTGCTTGAGAGGGACCAGAGCCAGAACCAGGTGGGAAGGAGGCATCGGGGGTTGGGGGGCGGGGAGGGTGGGGAGACTTGCTTTGAAGCCACCTTTCTGCGACAACGGCCTTTTTCCTCAGACTGTGTGCCACATTTGGGGTAACCGAGAGGGTCTAGTGGAGATCAGAGGGGCTTGTGTGTCGACACACACCCAAGCCTCATCCTGGTCCAGCCTCCAAGGCCCTGACAGGAGGAAGGGCCTCTTCTTTTTTTTTTTTTTTTCATTTTTTTTTAAATTAATTTTTTATTTTTTCAGCATAACAGTATTCATTATTTTTGCACCACACCCAGTGCTCCATGCAATCCGTGCCCTCTACAATACCCACCACCTGGTGCCCCCAACCTCCCACCCCCCCACCCCTTCAAAATTCTCAGATCGTTTTTCAGAGTCCATAGTCTCTCATGGTTCACCTCGGAAGGGCCTCTTCTTAAGCAATGGCACTACCTCTGCCCTCAGACTCCTGGGGAGCTACCCCAATCCCACCTGGGCTGCTCGTGGCCTCTGGGTGGCAGCAGAGGCCAGACTTGCCGCCAGTCGGTGCCTCTTACCTATATTGATGAAGTCTGACCGGTACTGACAGGTCATCCCAAATCCAAAGTCTCTCCAAAATCCAGTCTCCTTCTTTATGACCTGCAGGGAGAGCACTGTCATTTGAGAGGGGAGGATGGAGTGGAGAGAGGTAAAGAGCAGTCCCACACTAGTGTAAGCACAGCTCAACAGGGAGCCCAGCCCACCGAAGAGAAGACGCCCCACAACCTCCTGTGGGAAATGCAGATGGATCTGAGTCCCTGCGGATGGTTAGGGATACACTGAACTCACGGGTTCCCAAATGGGCCTTGTGATTTTTGGCACCACTGGCTGGAATGTTTCTAGGGTGTAGGCATGAAAACACACACACACACACTCACTCTCTCTCTCTCTCTCTCTCTCAAAAACAAACCAGGAGAGCCAGTTTTTGAGCAGTGCCATGGAAAAGCCACCTACGTGTCTGGCCCGACACCAGTGCCAGAGAGAACTGGAGGCCTCGGCCCCTCACACAGGGCCGGGCAGGGAGCCAGCAAAGGGCTCTGGAAGTGGAGAAAAGGGAGAGAGAACAACTCGGAATTCAGCTGCTCTGGCACAGGGCACACACAGGACTCCCTAGGGAATAAAAAGAAAACCCGAGAAGGCGCTGGGTTGCTTCAGCTCTGCTAACTCTCCCTTGCCGAGGTAAAGGGCACCAAGAGTCCAGGTTCTGAAGAGAGACTCTGTCCATTCATCTTTAAACTATTTGAAAACCAAACTGCTCCCAAAACAACTGTGGCAGTGCCAAGCAGCAGGACTGCCGAGAGGCCATCCAAGCAGTGACTGTCTCTAAAGAGCAGGACCAGGTCCCACTCAATCTCTCACTCTGCAAGGAAATTTCCAGTGTATTTGCTAAAGCAGCAAGACTTTTTAAAATGTTGGTTTAAATTTTTGGCTGAGGTAATTCCAGGGCTTGAGAGCTTAATAGTTCTTTTTCATTCTTGAGGTTAACATAGGTGCTTAGGGGAGAAAGTCCCCTCCTGGGGAAGGGAAAGAGAGGCCAGGCCGAACCAGGTCCCCCTCCCCTGGGATTTCTGCATCTTCTGCCCGCCCCAGATCTGGCTCCCTTAGCTGCTCAGCAGAGACAGTGTATAGCAGGGGAGGAGACCCAGTGTCTCCTTCCAGCTTGACCACTGGCTAGCTTCTCTGCCTCAGGCAGGTCCCTCACTTCTTTGAGCCTCTATTTCCTTTCCTATAAATGAGGAGGTTGAGGGGTGCCTGGATGGCTCAGTCTGTTAAGCATCCAACTCCTGATTTTACCTCAGGTCATGATCTCAGGGTCCTGGGATTAAGCCCCACATGGGGCTCCGTGCTGGGCATGGAGCCTGCCTAAGATTCTCTCCCTCCTTCTGCACCACCCCCAAAATAAAATAAATAAATAAGGGGCACCTGGGTGGCTCAGTTGGTTAAGCGTCTGCCTTCCGCTCAGGTCATGATCCCAAAGTCCTGGAATCGAGTCCCACATCAGGCTCCAGGCTTAGTGGGGAGTCTGCTGCTCCCTCTCCCTCTGCCCCTCCCCCCCGCTTGTGCTCTCTAGCTATTTCTCTCAAATAAATAAAATCTTTTAAAATGAAATAAAATAAAATAGGAGGTTGAGCTAAATCTCCACTAAGGTCTCTTCCAGCTCCACCATCCAAACATCTATCTTCACTGCCCTTCCACCTTCCCGAAGTTCCAAGTTATGTTCACCAAAGCCTCAATTATATTCCATATATGGCTCGTGGAAGGACTGTGAACTCAAAAATTCTTTGGCTCTGTGATCCATGAAACCATCTTATCTCTGCTACAGCCTCTGCATAGACATGGCCTGGGCTGAGGGAACACACACACATCAGGGCTGCCGGGGGGAAGTAAGGACCGAGAGAGGTTTTGTCAGTCGGTGTGGTCCCCGCAGATGTGCTCCAACTGGAACAAAGGCCCGTTATACAATATCTCCCAAGTGACAAGGCAATTTCATTAGTATCAACTGGAAAGATTTTGCAGGGAAGGAAAGTTTGGGGAAATCTCCACTGAGTCATTTTTTAAAAAACAGTTTCTGTTTCATACCAGGTACACGGTTTCTGGTGCAGCTAATGGCTTAATATCCTTTCTGCTGGCAAGGACGCAAACAGACAAGTCCTCTAAGCTTCTGGATAAAAATGGAATCAAAGACAAGGGCCAGTAACCAAACATCAAGCATTTGGCTGAGGTGTACCTGGACTCCAAGCAGGAATGCCCCAAACAGGAAGAACAATGGGCCAGGGCTTGGGAGGAAAGACAAGAAGGATTTCAAGAGGTAGTCACCCCAGACATGGGCTGTGCATGCGGTGCCCGGCAAGGCTGAACAAGGTTGAGAGGGACCCTCACGCCTGCGGACCATGCGACAGACACAAACTGATTTACGAGCTGGGGAACGCACTCTGTAAACACTTATTAACGTTGGCTTTAAAGTTGGCAAGCCAGAAAAAGCCACTATCTTGGGGTGCCTGGGTGGCTCAGTGGGTTAAAGCCTCTGCCTTCAGCTCGGGTCATGATCCCAGGGTCCTGGGATCAAGTCCCACATCGGGCTCTCTGCTCAGCGGGGAGCCTCCTTCCTCCTCTCTCTCTGCCTGCCTCTCTGCCTACTTGTGATCTCTGTCAAATAAATAAATAAAATATTTTTTAAAAAAAGAAAGAAAGAAAGAAAGAAAAAGCCACTATCTGAAATGCTCCTTGAAACTGAGCCCTTGGGGGACACGGGTTGGCTCGCATCCTACCCATGGCCTAGGACATCAGGGCAAGAGGGGGTTTGCTTCTGACAGGCTCTATGACACACAGCTGTGCTGAGTCCCTGGCACCGTGCCCTTGGCCTTGCTGGGAGTGAGTCCTCTCAAATATGTATCGGATCACAGCACACGCTCCAATTTAAAACCCTGAGGTGCTTTAATTGCATTTTCACTAATACAATTAGAATAAAACCCAGAGAAAACCTCTAGCCTGCGAGGGTCCTACGTGACTCGACCCCTACCTGCCTCGTCCACCTCACCCCCTCGTGCAGAATCTCCTCCTAGTCCACCCCTCGAACACACCAGGCTCCCAGGTCCCCGATGCCGGACACTTGCAGACCCCTGGCCAGGGTCACCTTTTCCCTGCTCACCACTGGGCTCTGCTCCCATGTCACTTGCCTAGAGCAGTCATCCTGACCCTCCCAGCCAGTGTCAGCACACACCCCCACCTCTGTCACCAGCACGTCACTCTGGTTCCTTCTCTCTGTAACACTCACAGCTCTCTGAAACTGTCCTGCTGAGGCATTTGTTCCTCTCTTTTCTGTCTTTCCTACCACCGCTGGTGAAGGTCAGCCCAGGGGCCTGGACTCCTTCACAGCCCCCAGATCAAGGTCCAGCATACAGAGGTGCTCCATAAATGCTCCTCCAACAGAGAATGAGGAGCCCTCCAAGGGCAGAGAGGGCTCCATGCCAGTGGAAACAGACAGGGCTCCAGCAGAGAATTCTTTAGTGGGTCAGCAAAGGCCTAGGAATTCCAGTGGGAAAAGAACTGTGGGGCTTTGGAGGAACAGACTAAAACATTTTCACCTTCCTGGGCTCTGAGCAGACGGCTCTCCTGCTTAGAGCCTCGACCCCAGGCACAAGAAGCTCCCCTGATCGGTTCGAACTTTGAAAAGACAGACACCAATGATGTTTACTACAGCAGAGGAGGAAGAAACCCTCCGATAAAGATTGTATATTAAAAGAAAAACATCCGTCCTGAATTTCGCCTATCGGTTTTCAAGTGCTATCCTCACTTAAAAAAATCTCTCTCGAGGGCTGGCTTCCTCCCAACTCCCTGCAGCCCCCTTTCTCCCCTGCCTTAGATCTCAGCAGAGCACTGCAGGGCAGGAACACACCACAAAGGACAGTTGTCAAGCCCGCTCTCCCACAGGAAGCTTCCAGACCCGCAGCTCTGTGAGCAATTCACGTGACGGGGGTGATTATTTTCTATGGGGACCAGAGCACAAAGCACAAATCGGTGTCTCTCCCCAGAGATGTGGGAAGGCGGCGTCCCGCAGCTGCGTGGGGAGCTGGGAGGCCGTCCGCGCCTGTTGGTTTAATGGTGCTGACTTGGACAACTGCCCGCAAAGCAATCTGGGCCCTGAAATAAAATAAATAACAAATACTCAGGCCGAGTATTTCCTCTAAATCAAAGAGAGCCTCCGAAGCACCGAGGCCGTGTTTGCCCAGGCTCGCATTCACACGCAGCACCCGCGGTACACACCTCGTGCAGCCCCCAGGCCCCGTGCTCAGAGGGCATCCTGCCTGCTTTCGTGCTCTTGAAATTCTTGCTAAGTCCTGAGCCAGGGCCCTGCACTTTCACTGTGCACTGGGCCACGCCGATTACACAGCCCGTCCTGCCTGTGAGCAGCCGGCACCCTGAGCTTCAGGGGCTGGGCTGGGAGTCCCCTGCCCCTGCACCGTACATTCCTCATTATGTGGGCCCAGAGAGAGGCTGCGTGGCGCACACATGGGCCTTACAGTGTGGACGTAGCCTGGCCTGTCCGAGCTAAGTCAGCCAATGGTGGCTGAGCCCAGACCGACACCAGGACTACTGGGAGCATTTCCATTTCTTGAGAAATAACACTGTTCTGGAGGCACAGCTTTCACAGAATGGGCCAAAGGCCACCTCCTCCAAGATTTGTATTAACCTACATTTCCCCACAAGTCTTTTTTTATTGGTGCCTGCTTGAAAAGAATAAAGTGTCTTCTGAAGGGTATCGTACTGGATAAGGAATTCTCCAGGTTCTCTGGTCTAGGAATCTACACCAAAAGCTAGACTATGCCCTTTTTTTTTTTTTTAAAGATTTTATTTATTTATTTATTTGAGAGAGAGACAGTGAAAGAGAGCATGAGCGAGGAGAAGGTCAGAGAGAGAAGCGGACTCCCCGCGGAGCCGGGAGCCCGATGCGGGACTCGATCCCGGGACTCCAGGACCATGACCCGAGCCGAAGGCAGTCGTCCAACCAACTGAGCCACCCAGGCGTCCCAAGACTATGCCCTTTTGGAAGCAAGGCCACTCAGCACCCTCGGCCCCATCCTCATCACACAGGGCAGGGCTCGAGTTCCCAACCCTTCCACTCAGCAATCCGAGCAACAACTTATGCCTCTGAGCTGCAGGTTTTCCTCGGAGAAGTGAGTAGAATAAGGCCTCTTCACCTTCCTGGCTATCCCACGAAATAAAGCGGGCACCAAGCAGGCTTCCGAGCCTGCGGGTGGCATCTGCTCACACTAGTCTCAGTCCTCAGCTAGCACCTGCTTCCCAAATATATAAAAACAGACTAAAAGCATGGACTGTGCCAGTCAGCAAACTTCAGACATTTGAGCAGGTTGGTGGTGAAATACTTCTTGGAAGAGGGGAGAGAGGCAGGGGACAGAATCGAAGAGGACAGGAGTGCCACTCATACACTGGACAGAGTAGCACCAAGTCGCTGGGTTTCAATGATGCAGGGTGGACTGGGGCTTCCCGCACTGAGGATGTCTCCCGGTGAGGAGAGAGCCCCGAGGAGGAAGCCGGAGGGCGGGATGCTCGCCTGGCGGAGCAGCTGAGGGGGGCATCTGTCAAGCTGGGGACCTCACACCTGCTGCTGCGGTTTGCAGCCTTTTCCTCAGTCATCAGTGTCAGAGTCCGCGTGGGGAGCACTTAGTCCCCACAAGGCATCGAGGCTGTGCGGGTCCACTCAGCTCCCCAGGACAGTGTGAGTCTCTGCCTGCCTCAGCGCTCAGTGACGTCACTCTGGACCACCCCATCCCCACTCCAGGCTGCGGTGGGGGCACTGATGGCATGGAAAATGGCCAACAAGATGAATCGGGGCTTTTTCTCCCCCTCCTTTCGGGGAGTGGGTTGTTACACATTTACTAGCACACCACTGGCTTTGGGCCACAAAAGATGATTTAAAATGGGATTAATCTGTGTTTTGCAAATGTCTCTCTGGCAGAGGGTGAAGAAAAGACCTTGGATGACAGGGGAGGGAGAGGGTCTACAGGGGGAGGTGGCAGGAGGCTCCCGCGGTGGCCTCAGTGTGAGTAAGGCTTGAACTGGGAAAGTGGAATGTCTACAGTTAATATTTATTTATTTATTTATTTATTTATTTAAAGATTTTATTTATTTATTTGACAGAGAGCTCACAAGTAGGCAGAGAGGCAGGCAGAGAGAGAGAAGGAAGCAGGCTCCCCAATGAGCACTCGATCCCATGACCCTGAGACCAGGACCTGAGCTGAAGGCAGAGGCTTTAATCCCCTGAGCCACCCAGGCGCCCCAATAACTATTTAAGTCGGAGTCATTCCTTGGTTTCCTAGCTGTTTCTTCATTAAAGCATGAGCAAGTTTTATCTCAGGTTTACAACTCAAGAAATTAAATGTTAGCATAAAATCCCATGATTTCACATACTTCTAATTATTAATGGCCTGTACTCAAAAGTAAAGAAACAAGTAGTCTAAATACACACACACACACCAGGAAGGTGGCTTCCAGCTTTAGTCTGAAGACAAAGTGTTATCAAACAGCAGTGACCAGCACAGGGCACTCAGGAGGTCATATTTACGGGGCTGCTTGAGCACTCGTTTTGTGTTTGCATCCGTGAGTCCTTTTTGTCATAGCTCCCTTCTGGACCTGCGTCCTTCCTCCACCTTGAGACGGATGTACTCCAAGGGTGGCTCTCCAGAGTATCTATATATCTCAGATCTTTCACAACTGAGACAAAATGAACCCTTACTAGGAAGTCTCTCCTAATTCACTGTTCCTAACCATCTCTTTTTATCTTGTACCTTCTCAGGACCTACACATTCTGTCTCCATTAAATGAATTTCTGTAGCTTAATGTTCTCCCTTGGAATTTTTGTCAGCCCATTTCCTTTATATTTCAGCCCTCATCTAGATCCAAAGTCAATCTGCTTTCAGTGCACTAGGGTAAGGAGATCCTGCTCTGGGCCTGAGTTCTGCTACTAGCTGGTTGTGGGATCTTGGGCAAGTCTACAAAAACGAGAGAGTAAAGTGACCTCTCCAGTCACTGCCCAGCATATGAAACTGTTTCGGTTCCTCTGACTCCTCCAGAATGTCCATTCTAGTTCTCTACAGGTAGCAAGGGTTCCAGAAATGGCTCATCCAATAACAAACATAATCAATACTTTCCTTTTGTGGATGGAGAACCCTGTGTTTCTCTGGACTGAATCCTCATGAACACTGAATCCTAACATAGCAGATATATGTGCTCTAGGAAAGCTCTAAGGTCTATTTGGAAGTAAAGGTCCCCAGTTGCAGGATAATTCCGAGGCTCTAGCTATGGACACGGAGATCTGAGTTCTGCTTCTGCTTGACCATTAATTCTAGGGATCCGAGAAACTGGTTGAACCGTATCACATCTCTCATTTCCAGCTGCACCAGCTTCTCTGCAGGAATGCTAACACAAGGATAAAACTTTTAAAGTGTGAAATGAAAAGAATTCTTTGCAAGCAAATAAGACCTTTATAAGTTTGAAGTTGAAAACATTAATCACATTTGATGTCAAACGTAAAGAAGCACTTCATTTAAAGCCAAAGGAATTTATATTCTAATAGGTTGAAAGAAAATAAATCCTGTATCCCATTTCCCCCCTGAAGCCCTATTTTAAGCTCAGAACTCACGGAAGGGAAACAAGAAGGTTCGTGTCTCAACAGAAGCGATATCACCCTCAAGCAGATAAAAACTGATTCTTGGGGAATGGAAAACACTTACCGTGGTGACATACACAGCACACATACACACAGAGTTACGTCAACAGATACTCAGCGTATCTGGTGTTGGAATTCCACTGAGCGGGGGAGAGAACTATATTATTACCGTGCCGCGCAACATGGGCCTGAAGGGAAATCATGCTGGTTGGATGAGGAGTAAACCCCATCCAGCCTCAGGGAACCCGAGCTGAAACATTCTGGAAAAGATCACTGTAACACCTGCCAGAGATTTACTGGAGGATGGGGCTAGAGAGAACAGGTTTTGCTACTCTGGAAGCTTTAGGACAGAATTGGTCCTCCAAGAGAATTTCAAAGAATGCATGTTTTCAGTGAAAATCAATTTACTCTCCCATTGCACAGAAGCATGAGAGACTTGGTTCCTTCCCACCTTCACGTTCACACTGCAGATCTCCCTTCCCTACCCTAAGATGCACTTTGTGGGAAGAGACACGGCTTTGCCTCCAGAGGAAACAGAGACACTCAAGGCGGTAAAGAACAGACAGCCCAAGGTCAGCGGTCTCCTGGCACTCAGCCTGAGCAGGAATGCAGCCTTAGACACACTCAGCTCATCTCTCTGCCGGAAAAGGTCACCATCTGAGTTGGGGGTGACACACAATAATGGGGAATTTCATCTCAGAAGGGCATGTCTACATGCGTTCCAGAGACTCTCTCCTGTGGCCCGCACGGCTTCTCTGCTAAATGGGCTCACTGCTGCCACCACCACTGCCACCAAGACCACTCAGCCTACAGAGCTCCTTGGTGGTCATGTGGTTCCACTCTCCGTGACCTATGCAGCTACGATCTTAGCAGAGAAGCCCCTCCAGCCTTCCTTTAAGAGCCACCTTGCTGGTGACCAGGCCCCAGAGGGACTGTGATCTGTGGGAACGTGGCATGAGGGACGGGCACTGGATCTGGTCCTCACTCCCCCATTCACTCACCATGTGACCTGGGGCGAGCCACCCCCATCTGGCTTCCGTTTGCCATCTGTCACCTTCCTTACCTGGGAGCGTTTGTAATAAAAAAGAGAAAATGTGCTGCATCCGTAATGCAATAATCCTAGTTTCCAAAAACCATATAAGAAAACTATGAAGGGGGGCGCCTGGGTGGCTCAGTGGATTGAAGCCTCTGCCTTCGGCTCGGGTCATGATCCCAGGGTCCTGGGATCGAGCCCCACATGGGGGCTCTCTGCTCAGCGGAGAGCCTGCTTCCCCCTCTCTCTCTGCCTTCCTCTCTGCCTACTTGTGATCTCTCTGTCAAATAAATAAATAAATAAATCTTAAAAAAAAAAAGAAAACTATGAAGGTGTGAAATTACCTTTCCGTGAGGTACTGTTCCTATTTATTTTCCGCTTTTAAATATTGCAAGCACTTTTAATGAACAAGGTGCTGGGAGCAAAGGCCAGAACATGTGCCAAACTTAAAAATTACTATGGGAATCAATCCACAGATTTCCACTCACCTTTACTCATGGTCAGGTGCCCCTGGTAATGAAAGACAGGACACAGAGCCACACAGGGGCCCCTGCAGGTCATTACTCACCAGCTGCTGTTCTAAGGGAGGCACTGCGTCCTGATGGCCATATATTATGCCGGGATTGTACTGACTGAAAAGGACCGGATAAAATACCTTCTTCCCTGCAAACCAGGAAACAAACATTCTCCTAAAGCAACAGACGGAACTATTAGGCTGGTTGGCTTCTATTCAACCCTCGGAAATATCCCAGGTATTTCCATCCACTTTTCCTTTTCTTATCATTCGACCCTAAAACACATCTTAGAAGTTCTGCGCAGCTAGACCAGACAGACAGACTCTCCGATATCCCTTAGTGCATGCCTACAGCCCCTCCTCTCCCTTTAGTTTCAGACAGCTTTCCAGCCCCTGTCCTCCCCACACACTTTCTCCTGTGTGGGCCGACCTCCCTGCTGAAAATGGAAAATGGGTTACAGATTTGAACTTAGGACGAGGAGCCTCAGACTTATGGTGGCTGACAGGCCCACACTGACATCAAAGGAGAAATCAAATCAGATGATTTTCCTTCCCTTTGAGGTAAAATGGCGCCAGTGCAGAAGCAAGAGAGCTGAGGGAGCTGTGAAGGGACGCATGTGAGTGTGACAGAGCTAAACACCACCATGGGGGAGAGAAAGGGAAGCGCCAACTCCAGAGACCCTTACCTGGCTGTGTGTTCAGTCTGCACGTATTGAGGAATTCGGAGGTGAAGTAGATGTCGACGTCACAGAAAAAAAGAAGGACGTTGCTTCCTTTCCAGAAGCGGGCTCCCACATCAAGGCCCTTTCCCCGAGAAAACTCTCCGTTCAATTGGATGAAGGTAAAGTTCCTGAAGTTGGCAGCTCTGAAAGGGAAGACCAGATACAGTCACTCACGTGCTCATGTGCCCAGGTGGACAGATTCCCCTGGGAAACACAAGACCAGGGCCCATCCACATCTTGCCACGTAGGTGTAGTAACCGTAAAGACACTGAGATTACCAAGAAGATACAAAATGACCCAGACTCACTGGAAACTCCCTGAGATTAAAGGTACCAAGAACACTCAGGAAAGTTTTAGGAACAATTTATTTCTTCTTTCTCTAGCAATTTCCCCACAGTGAAAAGTGTACTGTTGTAGCTAATGGACATTATCTGTGATAGAGAAACTTGAACCAGTGGAGACTGGGTGAACAGAACCCAGGACAATCTCCATGCCTCCCAAGCCACCTGAATGAAACCACTGGGCCAAAGAAACAAAATCACACCGGAATGGACCCACCTGGTGTCTTCTCATCTTTATGTGACTCGAGACCAGGCATGACGGTCTTGATGTATGTCTATCCCCAAACACATCTAAGCCTGGACTCCTTCCCCATCTTCAGGAAAAGCAAGAGAGTACGGAGGAAAAAGTGACAGACTTGGATTCATATCACTAAGGCTGTCCCAGACCTGGTTCTCCTATAGACTAACTCTGTGATCTAGGCCAGCCCAGTTATCTCCTGGAAGCTCAGTTGCCTCATCTGCAAAATGGGAATGATAGCACCTTCCTTAACTACTCACAGCGCTACTAGTTAGGTTAATGCTGCCAAGAGCATAAAGAGGTCTGTAAGCATCAGCTCTCTCTGTCCTCAACCCCAGCAAGGACTCCCAGGCCTGTGGTGGTAAAGCCAAGCAAGACATTTCTTCATCTGACTCTTCTTTCCCAGGGACACCAGAACCTTCTGAAATGGGGCATGTCTTGAGCAGAAGTTCCAAGAATTCAGATGGTACCTAGTGGTACAGGAGTTGTCTTCTGCCAGACGGAACTAGGGAACGACTCTGAGGCCTGGTCCAGCTCCTAACCCTACCTGTGCAGTAGGCAGCCTTGGCCTTTGACAAATCTCCTTTTCTGGCTCATCACTTTTCTGGCCCCCATCTTTTCATCATGGTTCCTCTGTTTCCACAGCCTGGGCTCTCCCCTCCACCCACTGCCCACTCCTAATGCCTCTCCAATCTTGAGGTATTCAAAACATATAAAAACCCACTTTTGTTTCAAAGTTTGTATGCCAAGGAACTCTCTTGGGCGAAGGTCAACACAAAAACAGAGTCAGAAACTTTTCAAATGTGAGGTTGAAACCTGGTCATTTAATCAGCTGAGCAGAACTAGTTCTGCTACCCCTTTCCTGACGCGACATCTTCTTTCAAATCTGGGACTGGGGTGGGTTTTTTTTTCCTGGGAATCTGTGGGCCCAACCTTGTCTGAATCTAGTGACAGACAGGCTTTTCAGATTTAGATCAGGGCAGGAGGGCTGGTGCCTGGGAGAGCACGGGCGTCTGCGTCAGCAAACCTGGATCCGGGGCCCACACCCACTAGGTGCTCAGCAGATGTCTGCGAGGAAACACGTCAGCAGACAAATGGCTCTCATCCCAGCTCTCTCATCTATTTGGGGAAAGTCATTTCACTTCTCTTGCCTCAGGTTCCTCATTGAAAGTCTGGTGGAGCCCAAAGGGCACTTTCCACCCTCAAATTCTGTTTCTCTGGGATTCTGCATTCGGTTAGGCAGGGCTCTGCCTGTGGAGGGATCTGCCCCTTCCTGCATGCCCCAGGGAGGCAGCCCACGGGTCGTAGTTTCTGTGAGTGGCACTAAAGTCATGCTCTGGGGCCTCCTCATGCTTGGCCTGGCCCTGATGAGGACCAGGACACCTCCCTGCTGCAAAAACACATGCAAGTGGAGTGTGGCCTCTGCAGCCGTGTCCACACCTGCCAGAGGCTTCCACAGCCCCGCTCCTGCAAGTCAAGCTTAGCCCACTTCTCCTTGCCCTGTCTGGGCAATTTTCAGGAAAGTTTCACCCTTGGGAGGCACTTGGATTCTCCCCTCTTCATCTAAGGAAGCCTCCTGCCAGGTCTCACAGGACTTAGCCACATTCCTGGGGCTCATCTTTTTCTAACAGCCAGTTGTGGGTCTCTTTCTTGACTTGTCTCAAGGCTCATATGCTCTGGGGGCGAATAGAATGCAGGGATATCTGCATTAGCCAGTTGGCAGAGGAGGAAGGCCTTCCTTCTTCAGGATCTACCATTTTCCAGGTTTTCCAGGATCTACCATTAGAGAGTTCAAATATAAAAATGCTCTATATTTGAACAACAGCAAGCGACTTTCACCAGAGGAAGAGGAATGCAGTTCCTCTTAAAGGTACAGCCCAGTTTCCCTCCTGGAACAGCCTACGGTCCTTTGTGCACACATATCGAATTTTTACAAAAGTTAAGTCATGTTGAATACTTAAGAAACCAAGGCAGCACCAGAAACTGAGGTAACAGCATTAGAGATATGACCAGACTGTAGGTGTTGACCATGGGGTGAATGGTGGAAAGGCAGTTGAGTACTACAAACTCGGAGGGAACAGTGGTAATTTGATGTCTACACTTACCCAATGTGTAAGTTAATCAAGTTTGTTGTCTCTAAATTCCCCCAACCCTGGCTTGAGCTGCTTTTTGGCAGCAAAGGGCAGGGGGCAGGAGGAAGCTGGGGGGCGGGGATCGTCCGTCACTCAGAGCCCCCAGGGAAAGGAAAGGAGTGAGCACTGTGCCTAGTGCTTGAGATGACCTTAATCTGGAAGATCTTTTTTAGAAAATCTTAAAACATCATTTCTAAGCTTCAACATGTTGCCTTTAGAGAAAGGGAATTCAGGAGCACGGACGCCAATGGACCCTCCCTGTGGCCCTAAAGTGAAAGGCGATCTGCTTCCTCTTTCTTCAGCGAAGCTCTCTATAAGGATGAGACAATCCACGTTCTGTCCAGGCGCTACCCAATCTCCGAATGGGCGCTTCCAGGCCCCTCTCAGGGCACCCACAGGCCATGCAGAAAGGTGCAGGGTGGGCACCCAACTCTGTCTGCTCACTGTCTGCCCAGCTGCCTGGTGGCCCGATGGGGGCCCAGGCTCATGCAAAGAAGGCTCCCGCACCCAGCTCATCCACCACAACCAGCGCTGGCCAGCAGGAGACAGGCGTTGCTCCTGTCGGCCTCCCAGCAGACATACATATGACGGCTCTGTGCCGAAGGCCTGATTCACAGAGCTGGATGTGAGGGCACAGCAGAGGTGGGGCGGGGCGGGGCGGGGACAGAGTCGTAGCTGGTCTGGGAGGCACCATTCATCACCCACAGGTGTTGGAGAAGGCCCAGAGCTAACTTCGTCATCCGTCTGTGGTTCCCAGGATGCCTGCCAGGTCCCCGGGCTCAGCTGTGAGTCTGTCTGCAGAGGGTAATAGTACTGTCCTCCCTCTCCATCACTCAGCCCAGGCACTTCTTAGAACTGACCAGTCTCTGGATGAACCCCGTGCTCTCCTCTCTGCTGTCAGGAAGGGCCTCAGATAATTAACAGGTATTTTCTACTAAGACAGAGAGCTGAGCTGGAAACAGCAGAGAAAGAATGGGAACTACTTCCCTTTCTCTCTTTTCCAGAACAGAGAGATTAATACACTGTCAAACATCTGGGCCTGGCAAGTGGACACCTTCCTCTCTCCTCAGACTCATCAGCACCAGCCCCGGAGCACAGGGCACAACAGGATGAAGAGAAACTGGCTTCGGCAGGACGGCCGGGCCCCTCCCTCCACACGTTCGCTGGCTTCACTCAGAAATGCTGCTCACTCGCTGGGCAGGGGACTCACTCACTGGCCAGAGCAGCCCTGCTCCCTAGTGTAGGAAACAGTGGAGGAAGGGGCAGCAGAGCCATGCAAAAGCAAGGACCACTTCAACATAAAACCCTTTTTCGCCCCCAAGGGGGTGTGGTGGTGGGTTTGGGAATGTGCCACAGAGGTGCCCAGGCAAGGACCCTGTTTTGTCCTCTGTCCTGAACACCCCCCACCCAGGGACCATCCAGGCTATGATCACGGATGGTATGCCGTGTGCCTCCTGCCTCAGCGCCAGGGTCCCTTCCCGGAATATGCTTTCTCCACCCTCTCCCACAAAAACCCCACTCAGTCTTGACAACCTGAGACAAGTATCACCACCTCTTAGGTCTTGCTGCAAACTGAAGGGCCTGTTTGGGGTCCCTAGCACTTTGCCCAATCCTCCCTCTGTCCTCCCGTGCCTGGTGCCTTCTTGTGCCTTTGCCTGTACAGATATGTACTGGCTGACTTACAGGCTATAAATCCTGGGTGGGCAGGGGTGACTTCCCCCTTTTTGTAATCTCCAGAGATTATCTGGCACAATATATAGTAAGTAACACACACAAGGATACAGTGGGTGATTGGTAAGCATTGGATGAATGGAGGATAAAGCCACAGGAAAAGCTGAGGTGTATCTCACACCTTTACTGTTGGGGGGATTGCCCATGATTCCTCCTTCTTCCCTCAGGGGGGTACTGGGGAGCCCTCATACATCAGCAGAAATAGTCCCCAACCAACAGATTTCTAAGGAGAGACACAAACCCACGCTTTTAGAAAGATGGCAAATACGAAATAACGGAAGAAATGAGAGCCAAGAGAAAGGAGATACAATTTAGTTTGAAATATTTAATTTATCCCATACAAAGAACTGTAACATTTAGTGGCACGTCTAAAGTAACGGCCTGGGAAGGAAAACGGGCCTTCTTCATGGTAGAATGAAGGCACTAGATTCTATACTATGCAATTTCCAACTATGACTCCAGAATATGTGGTTCCAAAAGGCCCCATGATTACTCACTATTCTTCTTTTCTTCTTGAATTGTTACTGACTGATGAAACTCTCAAGTTTCTCATTCAATTCCCCTTTTTTATATAATAAGGCTGGTGCATAGGGACTCCTCCAAGTTATATACAATTATTCTGCTAGAGGTTATAATGACCTCAGAAAACTACTGTTTCTACTGGAGATTTAATTTATCTAATTGACTTTATTTCCCAGAATTGCCGGATTGAAAATGATAAAAGATCTTGTTGTTTAATGTGATTTATTCTCATACAGACTTCTTTCCACCATTATAAGGAAATTCCCTTAATGTGGCACTTCCTACAATAATCCTTCATTTAAAAAAAATACTTTAAGAATTTACATACAAATTCATATTACATTCAATGTATAATTTAAAATTCTAAATCTAACAGCTCTAAATATTGAAATTGCTTATGAGTTCTACTTACTGAAAACACTTGAATAGGGTCAAGAATTTAAAATTAAACGTATTCTCAGGCAGCTTTTCATAGATGGCACCTTAAATAATTTAGAATTTTCTAGATTCTGAGCTTATACAAGCCAGCTTATACAACTCTGTTTCAGCAAGTTTCTTTTGAAATGATAAGCAAAATGAATAAAACTTTAGCCAGACTACCTAAGACAGATTTAAGAGGTATTACTCAAATTAATAAAATTATAAACAAAAGAGGAGACATCACAACTAATACCACAGAAATACAAAATCTCATGAGATTGCTATGAACAATTATATGCCAACAAATTGAATAACTTAAGAGAAATGGATAAATTCCTAGAAATATACAATTTCCCAAGACCAAATCATAAAATAATAGAAAATCTAAATAGACAAATAATGAGCAAGGATACTGAATCCATAATCAAACCTCTCCCACAGATAAAAGCCTCAGGACCACACAGCTTCATGAGTGAATTCTACCAAACATCTAAAGATGAATTAATACCAATCCTTCTCAAACTCTGCCAAACTATTGAAGAGAAAGGAATAATTCTAAACTCATTTTACAAGGCCAGCATTATCTGATACTGAAGCCAGATAAGGACACTACAAGAAAAGAAAACTATAGGCCAATCTCCCTGACGAACACAGATGCAAAAATCCTCAACAAAATATTGGCAAACCAAATTTAATACATTAAAAGGAGCATACACCATGAGCAAGTGGGATTCATCCCTGAGATGCAAGGACGGTTCAACAGCCGCAAATTAAGAAACATGATACACAACATTAACAGAATGAAAGATGAAAATCACATGATCATTTCAAAAGACACAGAAAAAACATTTAACAAGCTTCAACATCCTTTCATGATAAAAACCCTTAACGAATTAGATATAGAAGGAATGTACCTCAACATAATAAGGGCCATATATGACAAAATCAGAAAGAAAGAAGTAAAATTATCTCTTCGGATGGAATGATCTTATATATAGGAGAACCTAAAGACTTCACCAAAAATCTGTTAGAACCAATAAATGAATTCAGTAGTGTCAGAATACAAAATAACATGTAAAATCAGTTGTGTTTCTACATACAGTGAAAGAGAAATTAAGAAAATAATCCCATTTACAGTCGTATCAAAAACAATAAAATAAAAAGTAGTGAATGACTAACACATGTTACAGTGTGGATGACCTTGAAATCATTATCGTAAGTTAAGAAGCCAGACACAAAACATCATATACTACATGAGTCCACTTATCTGAAATATCCAGAATACAGTAAACCCCCTTTTTTTTTCAAATGCTTTTTCTGCATGGACAGAGATGGTCATGCAGTTTTGTGTAGTACATTGATTGACCCTCGTATATTGTGTCAACCCTGCATTCCTAGGATAAGTTTCACTTAGTCATGGTATAAAATCATTTTTACATGGTGCTGGATATAGTTTGCTAGTATTTTGTTGAGGATTTCTACATCTCTAATTTCTACATCTGTTTTCTTTTCTTAGTCTTTACCTGGTTAAGGTTTCAGGATAATACTGCCCTCATAGAACGAGTTGGGAAGTACGCCCTCCTCTTCTAAATTGTGAAAGTTCGTGAAGCTTTGGCGTTAATTCATCTTTAATGACTGGTGGAAATCAGCAGTGAAGCCATTTGAGCCTGGTCTTTTCTTTAGGGGAAGTTTTCTGATTATTGTTTCCATCCATTTACTTGTTATAGATCTACTCAGATTTTCCATCTCTTTTTGAAGAAATGCTTATTTTCCACAGTGCACAAAATATGGTCCTCCATTCCCTCTCCCCTCCTTTGTGCTGTTATCATATTAAAATGATATCTATAGGCACTGTGTCTACCAATACAGATTTATGAACCTTGTTTTATGCAGTTATTTTTTCAAGCAGATAAGAGAAAAAGAGTTATAAACAAAAAATACATTTATATCCTATAAATAGGGAAATAGTTACTTTTACTTCAGCTGCTGGTTTCTTCACAAGAATTCGAGCTTGTGTAGTGTCATTTCATTTCAGCCTCAAGAGCTTCTTTTCGTATTTCTTGTGTGGCAGGCATGCTAGTGATGGAGTCTCTCAGTTCTTACTTATATGGGCATGTCTTAATTTCCCCTTCATTTCTGATGGACGGTTTTGCTGAATATGGAATTCTTGGTTCAATGTTTTTCTTCCAGCACTTTGAATATATCATCCCACTTTCTGGCCCCCATTATTTCTGATGAGAAATCAGCTACCAATTTTATTAAGATTCCTTTGTATCCAATGAGTACTTTGCTCCTACCACTCACAAGATTCTGTCTTTGTCTTTGTCTTTCAACTATTTGGTTATCACATGTTCACTGTGGATTTCTTTGGATTTCCCTGTTCAGAGTTTGTTGAGCTTTTTAGATATGTAGATTTGGGTTTTTCAACAAATTTGGGAAGTTTGGAGCCATTATTTCTTCAAATTTTTGTCTGCCCCTTTCTCTCCTCTCCTCTGGAACTCCCACGAATATTGGCATGCTTGATGCTATCCTGCAAGTCTCTGAGGTTTGTTCATTTTCTTCATTCCTCTTTATTTTTTTAATTTTATCTTATTTTTTCAGTGTTCCAAGATTCATAGTTTATGCATTCATATGTTTATGCATTTTTGTTTCTTTAACCTCATCACATCAATTGACCTGCCTTAAAGTTCACAGATCCTTTCCTCTGCTGGTTCAAACCAGATATTCAGCACACCTTAGTGAATTCTTCATTTTAGTTACTGTACTTTTCAACCCCAGAATTTCCATTTGGCTCTTTTCTTATAACTTCTGTTTCTATTTGGTAAGAAATGGTCCTATTTGCCAAGACTTGGTTCTTATACTTTTCATTAGTCTTTAAACATGGTTTCTTTTAATTCTTCCAACATATTTCATACAGTTGATTTAAAGTTTTTGTCTAGTAAGTCCAACACCTGGGCTTCCTCAGGGACAATTTTTTTTAAAGATTTTATTTACTTCTTTGAGAGAGAATGATCAAGAAAGAGAGAGAGAGAGAGCATGAGTGCGAAGAGAAGCAGAGAGAGAGGGAGAAGCAGACTCCCCGCTGAGCAGGAAGCCCAGTGCAGGGCTCAATCCCATGACTCCAGGATCATGACTTAACTGACTCAGCTGCCCAGGCACCGCTGTCAGGGACAATTTCTAATCATTGATTTGTTTCCTGTTCATGGGCCATACTTTCTGTTTCTTTGTATATCTCTGACTTTTTGTTTAAAACTTGACATTTTAAATAATATAATGTGGCAATCCTAGAAATGAGAATCAACTCCCCCCAACCCCTGGGTTTATTGTTGTTCCTCTTTTTTGTTGTTGTTTGCTTGTTTAGTGACTTTTTTTCTTTCTTTTTTTTTTTTTTAATTTCTTGTCAGTGTTCCAAAATTCACTGTTTATGCACCACACCCAGTGCTCCATGCAATACATGCCCTCCTTAATACCCACCACCAGGCTCACCCATTCCCCCCAACCCCCCTCCCCTCCAAAACCCTCAGTTTGTTTCTCAGAGTGACTTTCTTAAACTAATTCTGTAAAATCTGTATTCTTTGTTGAGTGTGACAACTTAGTGGTAAGTTAACTATTAGAAGACATTTCTTTAAGTGTCTAGAACCAATAAGTCTCCAAATCTTTGTCAAGGGATTTTGTGTACATGTTGGGGCCTGCCATCAACACTCAACCAGGTAATTGACTGCTTCCCTTAGCCTTTACTTACTTCTTGCACAAAGCCTCAAGGTCAGCCAAAGGTGAAAATTTAGGGCCTGCTCACCTTTTTCCTAAGGATGACCATAGCCCTAAATGTGAGCATGGTCTTCTACATCCCCAGGAAGGTATTCAAGCTTTTCAAAACCCAGTGGAGATCTCGCTCCTCAGCCTCACTTTTTAAGCATTTTGGTTAGTCTGTTGTCTGCCCCAACTCTTATCTACTACCTCAGGAAGCCACAAAGTTACAGACTTCCTATAATTGTTTTTTAGAGGGAAGGCTTTTTCCGCTGGGAGAGCTCTGAGTCAGTTAAATAAAGACAACTTTCAGAGTGGAGTCTTCCAGAAAACCCCAGACAGGTCACATCAAAACATTTTTCTGACACGTTAGAGGAGTTCCTGCCCCATGCTGGCCCCCGATTGCTGCCAGGATGTGGCTCTTGCTGTGCTCGTGGGCTACTGGATTTCAAAGCTACAGAAGAGCTAAGGAGAAGGTGGGAACAAGGCAGGTTAAAGCCGCGCAAAAATTCAGTCATTTTTCTTGGATAAACATTTTTCAGATTATTGCAAGCTTTGTTTAATTTCCAGAGTTCTTCAAAAAGTTGATTCTGACCATTTTTAGCAATTTTCTCATTGCTTTATTAAGAGTATTTACAGAGGTCTTTATTTTACCATTTTGCTGATATCACCTTTCTTTAACTGTTGAATTATATTCCATTATATAAACAAATCATTTCATTTTTTTCGTAATATATTTTCCCAATATTTTTATCTGGAAAAATTTCAAACGTTCAAAAATGTAAGAATAATGTAAGTATCCATATATCTTTCACTTAGATTTAGCAAGTGTTAACATTCTGCCTGACTGCTTGTTTTCAGCTATTTGAGAGTTAGCTGCACACATCATGACAACTTTACCCTTGAAGAGAAGTATCTCCCAAGAACCAGGGCATTCTCCTATGTAACATTATAATAATATAATAATCACACCCAGGAAATTTAAAATTATTACAATACTATAATCTATATGCTATGTTCCAATCCCCCAAAGAACAATTTAGAATACTGACTATAGGCACATCTCCACAAAGAGTAGAATCTCCACTAAGCAGAATCGTACTTAGCCCCTCTTGCAAATGCCAGGTGGGATGGCCACAGGCCTGAGATGCTGCCTTAATCTGTGAGGTACCTCCCAGGGCCCAAGATTTCTTATCTCCTTGGGAGGGATTTTCTGTTGTTGATTTTTTTATTTCAGTGAATGAGATAGTATCTAAAAATTGCTTAAGAAAGAAATTAAAACAAAGCACCAATTCCATTCAAATTTAAGAAACAAATCGCAAACCAGAATAAAACCTTCCTCCCCAATTTTCTTCTGCGATGTCCTGATAAATCTTTCTGAGGGTACACGTCAACCAAATCCTTCCAGGGGCACCTGGGTGGCTCCGTTGGTTAAGTGTCTGCCTTTGGCTCAGGCCATGATCCCAGGGTTCTGGGATAGAGCCCTGCATTGGGTTCCCTGCTCAGTGGGGAGACTGTGTCTCTTTCCTTCTGCCTCTCCCCCCGCTTCTGCTCTTTCTCTGTTCCTCTTAAATAAATAAATAAAACCTTAAAAAAAAAATCCTTTCAAAGAGGCATGAAATGATGACACACACCCAAGCAAGGCAGGTCCCTGAGAAGACATACAGAAAAACCCCTCTCTTAGGTCACATACTTGCAATGACAGGGCAGTGTCTCATCTCTAGTACTTTGATCTCACAGATAATACCTCTGAAAGATGCCTTTGTATCCTTATGATTGGACAAAGATGAAGTTGCAATGTAGTAAATGTTAACTCACGCCAATCTGCCTACCTGTTACAATTTTTAAAAATTTCCCAATACATAGCTCCAAGCAAATGTCTACCTAGGCCAGCATTTTTCACTGTGGGTCACCCATGTCACCATCACATGTGGGACTTGTTCTAGGTATCGGTGACCAAGCTTCTTCATCTCAGGCCTACTGACTCAGAATTTCTGGAGCCGGATACCAAGAATCTGCATTTTATTATTTATTTTATTTTTTTTTTTTAAGAATCTGCATTTTAAAAAGCACCCCGGGGGCACCTGGGTGGGTCAGTCAGTTAAATTTCTGCCTTTGGCTCAGGTTATGATCCCAGGGTCCTGGAATGGAGCCCCACATCAGGCTCCCTGCTCAGAGGGGAGTCTGTTCTCCCCCTCCTTCCTGCTTGTGCTCTCTCTCGCTATTCTCTGTCTCTCTCAAATAAATGAATAAAATATTTTTTTTAAAAAGCATGCCAGGTTATTCCCAAGCACATTTATATCTGAGAATCACCAAGCGAGGCTTTAATCTGAGATTAACTGCAGCTTAATATGGAAAACTATGGAATAAGAATCAGATACTGAGAACTGATTTGTACTATTATCCATGGCAGTGGTTTCTAAATATTTTGGCTGCCACCCATACAAAGGAAAATATTCTACATCATGACATAGTAGATACACACACGCACACACTAAAGTTTTACAAAACAATATTTACCCTTACTACTTGTGATGTTCTCTGATATCTTCTATCCTATCCTATTTCAATGTTTTAAAAACACTGGACAGAACCCACTGAAGCTATTACACAACCCTCTAATGAATCACAAATTGCCGTTTCCAAAGCACTAATCTATAGCCATCAACTGAGTAAGCATAAATCTAGAGACAGAGAGAGGAAAACACTGCTCATGAGCCAAACTAGATTTTAAAAAGCTATTCTTAACATATATGCATTTAGCTGCATTTAGAACAGTTTAATCACAATGCTGGTATCCTAATGAAATAAATATCATTCAGGCTGATTTCAAATCTTATTACTTTCAACTGACAATTATGAGTTTCAGGAGGGAGCAAGGGAGTATTCTAAGAGAAAATGTGGTGCCATGGGAAGACCTGGACTATCCCAAGTTAACAGCTGAGGCTCAGATCCTGGCTCTCCCATGTGGTAGGGACGACAGCCTGAGTAACAACCTCTCCGAGACTCAGTTTCTTCATCTATGAATGGGGCTAATAACAGCATCTATCTCATAAGTTGCTGCGAATATTCGATAAGATGATTCATGGTTATTATCATTATTCAAGGATGCATCTGAACAAAAGATTTGCTACCTTAAAAGATAATAAAAAATGACATTTGAATAGGGTTTATTATATAAATGTTCATATGGATTACTAGGAGTATAAATATACTGTGTATGTGGGATTTTCCTCTCTCTTTTTTTAAAAAGATTTTATTTATTTGAGAGAGAGAGAGATACAGCATGAATAGGAGGGGCAGAGGGAGAGGGAGAGAGAATGTCAACCAGACTCCATGCTGAGCATGGAGCCCACAGTTGGGTTCGATCCCAGGACCCTGAGATCATGACTTGAGCCAAAACCAAGAGTTGGATGCTTAACTGACTGCAACACTCAGGCACCCCATCCTTCTCTTGATGAGCAAACACAGAACGTTTTCTGAATGAGGCACCAAACTGGAGTTACAAAGAGCCACGTGATATGGTACTACTTGCTAAGCAGCCTATAACCTAGTTAGGAATAGCCGAATCATACACCAAGTGCCAAGCAGACGAGATGCGAGCAGTGAGTACTCTGAGATCAGAGAGAGGACTGGAGGTCGGAAAGAGCTCCAGAGGTGGGCACTCAAGAGAGGTAGGGTACAGAAGGGTGGTGGTCTGAGAAAGTAGAAAGGAGGATGGAGAGAACACCAAGTAGAAGATGATAATGGGAGCGAGGATGAAGGGGCAGGCCACACCCTCCCAGTGTGGTTGGCGACAGGAAGTCATTGAGGCGAGGTTACAAGTCAGAGCAGGTCTGGGTAGGAGACTCTGGCAGTAGGAGACAAGGAAAATTGATCTGGAACGTGGAGTGGCAGGCAGTGCTGCGGTGTTTGGTCAGCTCAGGCCTGGCTGCAGAGGGCGGGGCATTCCTGCGGGAGGTGGTCCGGTCAGAGCAACATCAGGGAAGGGGGAGGACACCCCTAAGGCATGAGAGACCTTAACACTGCAGATTTACCCAGTTAACAGAAGGAGAGCATTGACATAGGAAAATGGGGTTCCAATTCCTATTGCCAGAGTTTCCACAGTGCTGCTTTTTATTTTTTTTTATTTTTTTTTAAGATTTTATTTATTTATTTGACAGAGAGAGATCACAAGTAGACGGAGAGGAAGGCAGAGAGAGAGAGAGAGAGAGAGAGGGAAGCAGGCTTCTTGCTGAGCAGAGAGCCCGATGTGGGACTCGATCCCAGGACCCTGAGATCATGACCCGAGCTGAAGGCAGCGGCTTAACCCACTGAGCCACCCAGGCGCCCCTGCAAGTGCTTTTTAAAGCACTGATAGGCTCAGTCCCTGGCACGAAGTTCTCAGTTATGGGTAGGCTGATCTCTGGAAATTCTCCAAAATTTTAAGTAAACCATCCCTGCCACTGAAATAATTCTACTTCTCTTGTTCGAATTCTATTCATTCTTTGCTCACCAAGCAACCTTCTGCTTGAGAATTCATCTTGCCAGGTCATTTGATACAGAGAAGAAAGTCTTGATAGTAAAAGCCCTTAAGGCTTCCAGTCACTAAAATGAATATTTCCCATAACAACATTGAAACTGGCCTTCCACCTACCCATCAGACTCATGTCAAGTTGGTTATATGTATCTATCAGCAAATGTCCTTCCTTTAAAGTCCTCAGAGGGTGCCAGACCCAATAGGACTGAATTTCTCAGTCCTGACTGCACTTCAGAGTCGCCTGGATAGCTATTGAGAAACACCTCAGAAGGAGGCAGCTGGCTGCGCTGGAGGCCTCTCACGGGCTGCTCCCGGGGTGGACCGCCACTTTCTCAGACAGTGACTCTTAGTCCTGGCTGCAGGTCAGAATCAGCTGGGGAGCTTAAAAAAAAAAAAATCCATGCACAACAATGGAAACTTCCAGAGATGCTGAAACCTATCCACTGGGCAGAGGACACGAGCTCTAATAATTCCTGCACCTCATGCCTAAGCAGAGACGACAAGGATATCACAGAGCGCTGGAGCCGAGAGGGTTCTAGTTCACTGACAATTAGGCTGTTCAGTTAGGCTCTTCTCTCTGATCTCCCTTTGATAGGGGCCTAGCTTTTAAGCTGTTACTAGTTTCAAACTCCGAATTCTGTATTGCTTTGGAAGAGGTCAGCAAACTTTTTCTGTAAAGGACCAGACGGTAGAGAGCTCAGGCTTTGCAAGTCATACAGTTTTGGTCACAGCTACTCAACTCTGTTACAGCACAAAAGCAGACATAAATAATATGTAAACAAATGAGGAAGCCTGCCTTCCAATCCAACTTTTTTTCTTTTTTTCATGAAAATAAGACTGCTTTAGAACATATGAGTAATTAGAACAAGCATTTGAGTAATTAGAACAAGCATTCTGATTTGTGCCCATTAATACCAAATTAGTAACAAGGTGTGAACATAAACACAAAAGGTACACTCACTCCTCTAATCTTATCCTTCTACTCTCAACCTATTACCATTTACACAAAACACAAACAGGGAGCCCCTGTTTATACTGAGACCATATGGACCTCGTGAGGCTATTTCTGCCACTGAGGACTACCGAACCCCCATCCCGCCAAGCTTCACTTATGGAGAGACCACCAACCTGATTACTCAACTGGAGGCCCGCCAACCTCCCTGGAAAACCAGAACTCGGTGGTGGGGGCACCATTCTGGCTTCCTCACTAGTAGAAAATGCCACAGATATTTATTACATCAATACTCGTTTATCTGGGGAGGGGAGAAAACCCGTCTGTGCTGCTTTCATGTATTCTCCCATTACAGCTGACCTGTACACATATGTATATGTCTATACGTACAACCCAAAGTCTAAGGTTTTCGGTTAAATCACTTCTGTTCAACTGAGTAAGTTTCATCCAGGATCCCATCCTAGCCATCACTTCTGGCTTCCCCTAATCTTTCAAAATGCATACTGAATGAAAGTCAAAAGGATTAGACCATTTGCTAAGGGAAGGAAACCCCAGGATGGACATCGATAAGCTGGAGCTCAGTGCACAGATGCGTGGTCCCTAATTCCCACTCTGGGATGCCAAGTCCCCAAATCGGCAGCACTGAGACAACAACCAGTCACGCAGAAGTCCAAAGGAGCCAGTGCCCCCCCCCCATCCCTGCAGTTCAGGGCCCTTCATCTCATCACTGCCAAAGCCAACAACCCACACAGTGAGGACCAGTGTCAGCTAGGGGGCTCTCCCAGGGACAGGAGGGTGCACAATTCCCGCAGAACAGCCAGCGACCAGTCCATCTCCCAGCTGACCCAGGGTGTTAAGGAAAATAAAACTGAAGCAGAAGTTCCAGTCTTGGATATAGACTCCTGATGTCAGTTGCTATGACTCCTTACTATGACTCCAAGTCATACTTACTTGGAAGTGTTTTCAAGTATTCCTTTGACCTCATTCATTTCTTCCTTCCCAAAGTAAACAACGGTGAGATGAATTCTCCCATCCTGTTGGATGCACATCTCCCTAGAAAACAAAACACACGTATGTCTGGTCTGTTTTCACAGTAACAGGCAAGGTCCAAACAAACACCTGTTTTGTCAAGTACAAAATGTTCATTCGTTCGTTCGTTCATTCTTTCTTTCTTTCGAATGCACGAGCTGGAGGAAGGAGCAAAAGAAGAGTGGGAGGCAGACTCCCCGCCGAGCAGGGAGCCCAATGTTGGGCTCTATCCGAGGACCTGGAGATCATGACCTGAGCTGAAAGCAAACGCTTAACCAACTGAGCCACCCAGGTGCCCCAGTGCAAAATGTTCTTGAAGTAAACTGAGTTGAACTGCCAAAAAAGCAGAGATGGGACACCAGGACATTTCTGGTTGGTCATCACAATTACCACATTTGTCTTTATCCTCCCAAGAAAACAATGAAATGTAAATATGCAGATCTGAATGAAAACTCAGATGCACAAGGCCACGGTCCAAACCACCACAGGCTTAGCCCATGGGGCCACCTCGTGTCATGGGACCAGCACTGGGTCCTTCCCCTCTTTGCCAGAAGGAGTCTATGAAGGACAGAAGACATAAATTCCATTTGACAGATAAGAAAGCTAAAGTCCAGGGAGGGTGAGACTAGAATCCTCGTGTGTGACTTTTCCTGTGTGCCAAACACAAACAGTCTCAAAGGCTGAATGAACAAAGGCAAAAAGACATTCTTTCATGTAGGGCTCCCCAAACCCTTCTTAACAACAAAGGGAATGACAAGGCAGAAGCCCAGTTAGGCTTTCTCACCCTTCCCATGCAGACAAAATCACCTTCACAGCTTCCCCTTTTTTCCTCTCTGTGACTGATTGTCCCACACGCTCTAGGGCCCTGACAGCCCTCTAAGGGACAGGCCTCCAGCTCTGGACTGGGCCAGACCCGCTTTCTCCAACAAAGCTGATTTATTTGTCCATGTCCCATGCTCTAATGGTAACACCTAAGCTAATCTGGTAAGATATTCTACTGAGGGTTTACCGCATATACACGTGTATTTATGTACGTAAATTCTGTATAGATATGTGTGTATGTATGTAAATATATGTGCGTGTACATATGTGTGTGTGTGCACATGTGTATATACGTGTGTGTGTGTGCACAGTTTAAACAGAAGTTTTCTGGAAGCAAGTTAATGAAAGATTCTACTGGTGGGGTCACATTTTGTGATATTTTGACATTTTGCATGTCCTTCCTTTTTTTATTCCTTTTGTTTCTCCATTCATTACTTTCCTTAACCTCCGAAAAAACACACCACCGCTTTCCGCAAGTCCTTGAGCTCTAACCGCAGAGGCCCATTTATTCAATGCTTTTTATAATGCCATCCAAAAGGAGCGACGACCTAGCTGGGGTTGCTGGGAGAAATCCAAAGATGTAGGAGATATGTTGCCTGTGCTCAAAAAACTTGGGAAATAAAATGAGCTCAAATAAAATCATGACACCTGTGGCACAGATAACAAGTACACAGAATTCAGAAAGCACAGCAAATCCTATCAGCTGGAATGGCCAGGGCCTGAAGGATGGAAAGGTGAGAAGAAGAGAGGAGGAAGAAGAGAATTCCAGATTTAATAACTATCAGGGAAGATGATATTGACCCGAGGCTAGAGGCATACAGGAGTCATCCTGTCTTGGTTCTGAGAATCTGTTTCTCTCCCATGAAAGAAAGATAAGGGCTGCCTCTGAAATCCAGTCTGATGCCGGACTCTGAAACTGAATCTGATGGTGTAGCACTTAGACACAGACAAGAGACCAGGAACAGAAGCCCAGCGTGGGACAATGTGCTTCAAACCGAGAGCCCCCTCACAGACCCAGTCCCTGCAGACGGAACCATCACCCACTGACAACAAAATTCTCTGCCCATAAAAGAGATCTTTTGCAAACCTGCCAGACAATGCTTTAACTTCCTTTGCCAGGGTAGGATAAAAGCACACACACAGCACCGAGCACCCAAAAATGGTGCTTTAAAATTGCGTGTGTAGTTGGGGAAAAATGTATCCCAGAATCAGGAGAGGGTCACTGCTGAGCCTGGATAAAAAGCATTCTTGTGTCTCTAGTAACATCTTTGCTGGCATTTTAAAATCCATCCAAAGCACTTTCTGTTTTCAAGGACTAAAACAGAGATCCCTTGGACCTTCACCCATCATTCCCCAGCTGAGGTTTCCCAAAAAGGCAAAGCAGACTCAGTTCTGAGGTTCTGCTCCATGGTTCCACTCCTCATGCTCATTTCTTCCTTCTTTCCTTCAACAAACAATAACCACGCAAGCAACATACTATGTGCCAGATGCTCTCTCCAAGACCTCAACCGTTCTGCCCTTGAGAACTTCTCGGTCCACTCTATGTAACTAAAACTCCCTGAGACGCAATAAACAAATGCCCCACGAGGGAGGGAGAACAAGAACTATGGAAACACCACCACCAATCTGTCGGATAGATCTTGTGATTTTTAGTTTTCCGAACAAGTCTTACTAGACTCCATGCCCTGGAACAATGTGTATGGGAGAAGAGTGTGCATGTGGGTGACTATGCACACGGAGATGTCTGTGTTTAGGTGTGATTATTTGCGCCTGGACCCTTCGAGCTAACTTAGGTGCCCCTGAGAGCACCTCTCACAGCAGGGCTGTGGCAAGGCACATGGAATGAATCTCAGGGCACCCCGACTTCCTAAGAACCCTTCAGGAAAGCTCTGCATTTCACATGGGTGCTTTGTATTACATTAGCTCCACAATCCTAGGTGGTCATTCTTCTGTCTCGATCTAGAACCTCAGAATTGTTTCTTCTTCACCAAGACCTCGTCTTTTTTTCCTTCTTTTTTCAATTGAAGTATAGTTAGCAGTGTTGTATTAATTTCAAGTGTATAATAACATAGTGATTCAACAATTCTGTACAATACTCAGTGCTCATCATGGTAAGTGTACTTTTTAAAAAAAAATTAGAGAGAGAGAGAAAGAGACAGGAGAGGGAAAGAGAAAGAAAGTGCAAGCACAAGTGGGGTAACGGGCAGAGAGAGAAGCAGGCTCTCTGCTGAGCAGGAAGCCTGATGTGGACTCAGTCTCTGGATTCTGGGATCATGACCTGAGCCGAAGGCAGACACTTAACCGAATGAGCTACCCAGGCGCCCCGATAAGTGTACTCTTGATCCCTTCCACCTATTTCCCGAATCTCCCCCAACCTCCCCTCTGGTGACCACCAGTTTATTCTCTGTATTTAAGAGTCCACTGGGGTTCTTTTGCTTGTCTCATTTTTCTTTGTTCATTTGTTTTTGTTTCTTCCACATATGAGTGAAATCATAGGGTATTTGTCTTTCTCTGACTTATTTCACTTAGCATTATACCCTTGAGGTCCATCCGTGTTGTTGCAAATGGCAAGATCTCACTCTTTTTTTTAATGGCTGAGTGATATTCCATTGTATAAATATACCTCATCTTCTTTATCCATTCACCTCTGGATGAACATTTGGTTGCTTCCATCATTTGGCTATCATAAATCATGCTGCAATAAACATAAGGGTGCATATATCTTTTTGAATTATTGTTTTCATTTTCTTTGGGTTAATACCCAGAAGCGGAATTACCGTGTCATATGGTTAATTCTACTTTTAACTTTCAGAGGAGCCTCCATACTGTTCCCACAGTGGCTGCACCAGCTTGCATTCCCACCAACAGTGCACGAGGATTCCTTTTTTTCACACCCTCACTGATACTGTTTCTTGTGTTTTTTATTCTAGTCATTCTGACAGTTGTAAGGTGATTACATCATTGAGCTTTTGATTTGCATTTCCCTAATGAGGAGTGATGCTGAACATCTTTTCAGGTGTCTGCTGTCCATCTGGACGTCTTCTTTGGAAAACATGTCTATTCAGGTCCTCTGCCCATTTTTTTGGGTCAGGTTATTTGTTGTTTTTGTTGTTGTTGTTTGTTGTTGAGTTGCAAAAGTTCCTTATATATTTTGGATATTAACCCCTTATCAATTATGTCTTTGACAAATATCTTCTAATAAATGAATTCAGTAAAGCCACAGGATACAAAGTTAATATACAGAAATCTGTAATAATATTATATATTATCATATATTATATATTAATATTATGAAGCAGCAGAGATATTAACAATCCCATTTACAATTGTACCAAAAATAATTAAATACCTAGGAATAAACTTAACCAAGATGGTGAAAGAACTGTATTCCCAAAACTATAAAACACTGATGAAATAAATTGAACATGATACAAACAAATGGAGATATTCTATGCTCATTGATTGGAAGAACCACTACTCTTTTTTTAATTTTTTTTAAGATTTATTTATTTATTTATTTGACAGAGAGAGATCACAGTAGACAGAGGCAGGCAGAGAGAGAGAGGGAAGCAGGCTCTCTGCTGAGCAGAGAGCCCGATGCGGGACTCGATCCCAGGACCCTGAGATCATGACCTGAGCCGAAGGCAGTGGCCCAACCCACTGAGCCACCCAGGCGCCCAGAACCACTACTCTTAAAATGTCCATACTACCCAAAGCAATCTATATATTTAATGCAATCCCTATCAAAACACCAGCAGCATTTTCCACAGCACTAGAACAAATGATATTAAAATATGGATAGAACCACACAAACAGCCAAAGCAATCTCGAGAAAGAACAACAAAGCTGGAAGTATAACAGTCCCAGATTACAAGATATACTTCAAAGCTGTAGTAATCAGAACTGTGTGGTCCTGGCACAAAAACAGACACACAGTTCACTGAAACAGAATAGAGCCCAGAATGAACCTACAGCTACAGGGTTAGTTAATCTTCAGCCAAGTAGGAAAGGATGTCCAATGGAAAAAAGACAGTCTCTTCAACAAATGGTGTTGGGAAAACTGGACAGCAACATGCAGATGAATGAAACTGGACCACTGTCTTATACCATACATAAAAATAAACTCAAGGGACACCTAGGTGGCTCAGTTGGTTAAGCCACCGCCTTGGGCTCAGGTCATGATTCCAGGGTCCTGGGATCGTGTCCAGCATCAGAATCCTTGCTCGGCAGGGAGCCTGCTTCTCTCTCCGCTTCTGCCTGCCACTCTGCCTGCTTGTGCATGTGCTCTCGCGCGCTCTCTCTCTTTGATAAATAAAATCTTTGAAAAAAAAAAAAAAAAAAACTCAAAATGGATGAAAGACCTGAGGATGTGAGACCTGAAACCGTAAAACCATAAAACTCCCAGTAGAAAACATAGGTGGTAATTTCTTTGACATAGAAACATTTTTCTAGATATGTCTTCTGAGGCAAGGGAAACAAAAGCAAAATGAAACTATTGGGACCACCCCAAAATGAAAAGCTCTTGTGCAGCAAAGGAAAACATCAACAAAACAAAAAGGCAGCCCTCAAAGACCTTTTTTTTTTTTTTTTAATTTATTTGACAGAGATCACAAGTAGGCAGAGAGGCAGGCAGAGAGAGAGGGGAAGCAGGCTCCCCATCGAGCAGAGAGCCCGATATGGGGCTCGATCCCAGGACCCTGGGATCATGACCTGAGCTGAAGGCAGAGGCTTCAACCCACTGAGCCACCCAGATGCCCGAAGACCTTGACTTTTTAAGACTTTTTTTTTCTGGAAAACAACAGTTCCTTCTCCCTGAGGATATTGTGCCATAGAAGTATACAGGGACTAATTAAGATAAATTTTCTTTCTTTCTTTCTTTTTTTTTTTTTAAGATTTTTATTTATTTATTTGACAGAGAGAGATCACAAGTAGACAGAGAGGCAAGCAGAGAGAGAGAGGGAAGCAGGCCTCTTGCCGAGCAGAGAGCCCGATGCGGGACTCGATCCCAGGACCCTGAGATCATGACCTGAGCCGAAGGCAGCGGCTTAACCCACTGAGCCACCCAGGCGCCCCAAGATAAATTTTCAATCAGAAAACATGTATCACAGTCACCTGTACAGCTATATTTTTATTTCTCAAGGGGCTGAAAGCACATCATGGTCTTGGAGTTCTGTTACTCATCTGAACCACGCACTGCGGAGAGAACTACTTGATCATCATTTCCACCCTCAGTACAGTGATAAGGAAAGGAGTTCCAGTGACCTACCTGCCCGAGCCAGGTATGCAATCCAGCCTTCCTAAGGACCAGCCTGGTGTTTAAGACCTGAGCGGGATGAAGGCTGTACTCTGAAATCTCACAGCTTTGGTCTGACCCGTCCAGGACTCAGCCACAAAGCAGAATGGGTCTGTGGGACAGGAGACTGGAAGAAGCCTCAACAAAACTCCAAGTGTAAACTGGCCACAGGAATGACTGTTCAACTTGCACTCCTGCTGGGACCAGTCAGATATGACTGAGCAATCTGGTGGAAAGAGGGACAGGGGAACCCAAGGTCTATTTGGAGGAAGCGCTGTACTCCTAGGGAGAAAAATGCATCCTGAATTAGGGCTTCTCAAACTCACGCCATCGACATTTTGGACCAAAGAATTCCCTATTGTGGAAGGAGCTGTCCTGTGCATTGTAAGACGTCTAGCAGCATCTCTGGCCTCTAACCACTGGGCATCGGTAGCACCCCAAGCCCCCACCTCAGTTGTGACAATGAAAAACATCTCCAGATTTTACCGAAATGCCAGGGTAGAAAGTACTAAATAGCCCCCCTGGTCAGAACCACTCTTGTAAGGAAGAAGCAGTTTCAGTTGAACACAGGAGTTGTCAGAGGGGTGCACGCACGGCTGTGAAAACAGTGTGTGTCCCCAGGGTTTGTCCTGCTCTCCAGCTGGTTTCTGTGGACTCCCAGGTAAGTCCCAGAGAGAGATGGGAGCTGCAGAAAATGCCAAAAGGCTCTCTTTACAGAAAATACGATTATGAGGGGGCATTGGGATCTCCAGCAAGGACTCCTGGGGAATTAATGTGGCAGTGTTGGTACAGTGGTGGCTGCACGAGCAGCCTCTGTGGCATTAACAAGTGTCAACAACTTTGGCTGTTGTCAGAAGCCATGCATTGGGATCACAGAGCCGACGCCTGAGCAGTCTGGAAGCTGAAATTGTATTTGAGCATATGCGAAACATCCCTGCAGATTCCCAGAAAGCCTGGGAGGGCACAAGGGGCTGGACATCTTACCACAGAAGGTGACAGAGAGAGAGAAGGAAAATTGAGTTTTTATATAATTAGATGTAGTTGTTTTTAAAACCTCGGGCTAAATGGCCTATGGAAACAGGGATTCAAGAATATTCACTGAGTGACTTTGTGGTGCAATGCACTATTCTCAGTGGAATAAGATTTTAAAATGTAATCTTTTATGGTGCCTTGCAGGGGGACCAACCACCCAGGTGTGCCTGGGATTCTCTAGGTTTTAGCACTTATGTCCTGGCAAATGCCTAAGTCCCAAGCAAAATGGTACAACTGGTCACCCTACCTGCCTCAGCGACCTTCCAGTGTCTTGGAAGGAAGGGAGGCTATCAAGTGTGAGGCGGGATGGCTAATGACTATGAGGCAGGATGGTATGGAGGTATAAGGAGCCAAGGGACTGAGAAGAATGTGATTAATTTCTTTTGGGGACTGGAGAAGGGGTCTCAAGGAAGAGGGAGAATTTAAGGTGAGTCCTGACAGGCTCCACGCAGGTGGAGAGGAGGAGAGAAAGGGTTTTCTTGGTTCAGGAGGCACAGGTGCAAAGAAATTATATCACTATTCTTTTCTAAGTCAGTTTTCTACTCAAATATATCAAGTATGAAAAGAAAATCTATGATTTACCTTTAATTATGTCCTGTGCAAATGAGATAATAAATACATAACAGTTCATTAGTCTCCAAATGCTACCTATGGTCTGCACAGCCAACGGGAAGAAATTGCTTAGCCAAAAGGCATTGGAAAAAAGGACTAAGTACTACCCTGAAGAGTTAAGAGACAGTAACTGGGCTTCCTGAAATCTGGCTTTAAAAAATAATATTCTTCTTTTGGTTTGGTGGGTCCTCTCCCCACCCCATATGCCAAGCTACAATAATACACAATTCCTGGATTCCATTTTTTGAGTAGTCTGGTCAGTGTTAAAGAAATGAGCCTGATTTTGAGTCTCAACCAAGCAATCAGGACCCACTTTCTTGTTCGCCCATTTCAGAAGAGCAAATGGAATTGTTTCCTATTGGCCATTTTTCTACTCTTGGGTAGATGTTTTCACATATTCTGTGGCTCAAATGAAATAAGAAACAACTTCAGTTAGGTCCCAAAATAGAAACTTTTCTCCAAATAAGGTGAATGTTATAAATTAAAGTTTCTCCAACACATGAACCATAAAACTTTCCTGGGTGCAACACTGGTGTATAAAGAGAGAAAGGGCCTGCAGGAGAGGCAGAGGAAGTGGGAGGAAGGATGATACCGTAATGGAAACTACATTAGTTTTCCTTCTAAACAATAAAGAAGATAAGGGACCTATCTCAACCACAATCAGCAATGTTATGATGACCAGAAGCCTTCCTGTTACACTCTAAATTACACCAGCTTAGCTAGCCCTACCCTCAAGGCTCATTTTGGCCTGGAAAGTCTACACTCATTGTTTTTTAAAGATCCAGAAATCTCCAGAAACAAATTCACAGTTCTAGGCAGAAAACGGATTAAAATACCACTACAGAAAATTGAAGTAAAACATGTCCCTGATACTGCCTGAAAATATCATAAATGCTTTGAGAGAGATGAGAGAAGGGTCAGAAGAGGGAAAGAAAGTACGTTAAAACAAAATTAACTACCAAAGTCTGAGGAGAATCATAGCAACATGAAAAAGGGTTCTCAGACCAGCTGGAAGTAGTCAAAATAAAAATCAAGCAAACTTGAAATGAACTGGGAAAGATTTTTAGAAATCATAAAAAAATCATTTGCATAAAAATCTCCCCCCACCCCCGCCCTAAAGGCTCAGAGATAAGGATACAAAGACAATCTATAGCTTTGTTATTATGAGTTTCTTCCTGCTATCACAAACTACACCTTGAAATAACTCAGCTTGAGACCTATAACCCAGAAGACAAAAGAAACTAAAGAGCCACAAAGCAAATGCTAGAATAGTTTCAAAGGCAAATCAGGTGATTTAAAAAAAAAGAAGAAGAAGAGCAGGAGGAGGTAGGTTTAAGTTAATACACTGTTGGGCAAAGGGGAAACATGAAAACATGGCTAGATGTGAAGCAAGTTCTCCTAGATACACTCCCTCTATTTCGATAAGGGGTCCTTATCGATGAAGTCCCCCAGACTCCAAGGGAGTCATGTGGGGCATTAATGATGGAGTCCTCCAGACCCCACGGGAGTCATGTGGGGCATTCATGGGACAGGAAACAGCACCTGGAGCCTGTGAAGATCCCCCCCAGGCCAGGACTATGATAACAGCAACAGAGAACCAACCAGCCATAGTAAGAAGCCATCTCATCTCCATGAACAATGGCGCCACAAAGCAGCCCCGGTAGCCGGATCAGAGTGGTCCATGTTGCTCCTTCCAGCTGCATTCCTACTCACAGAGATGACAATACTGGAGATTTAGCTTTGTAATTTCTTGTAAATCCCAGGAATAGCTCTCATTTAATACTTACCGCCTCTTCAATAAAGGCCTTTAGGGTCTAGTGCCAGGAGAAAGCTTTTCGCCCCCAACAAATAGCAGCCATCTTTTCATTAACTACTGAGGGCTGAAGTAAACTAGCCTTAGCTTCCCCCTTGTCCCTTTGTCTGACAGAAAGTTCAGAGCCGGCATTTGAGCCAGCATTTTTGACAATCTGCAACTCTTTCCCCTAGTCCTGGGTTCCAGGCACACCTATCCTCCATCCTGCATTGTTATTCAGTCTTTGTTAATGACCTCTATAAAAATTTTATTAAATTGGTAATTTTTGTAAACACAAATAGTTTTTAGAATTAGTTGACATGACTCAAATAATAATGAGGGTAAAATAGTAATGGGAATAAATATTTTAGTCCATATGCTCCATGCACCCAGGAATGATTTTGTCCCGAAGGCCCATCCCCAACACAGTTCTGCAACATGCAAACTTGGTCTTTGGTTCCCAGCTCGTTGCACCCGATACCTGGCCTTCACCTCAAGTAAGCTGATTTCTCAGACCCAGTCTTCCCTAAGGGCCATTCTCTCTGGATGAATTCTGGGTTCTATATCCATTTCTTCTGTCTACGAAGGCGTCTTTTTTTTTTATAAATCTTAGCCATCTGGCTCTTTTCTAGGTGAATAGTTAGCAAACTGATGCTGAAGTGAGAAACAAAACAAAACCCTAAATCTATCGGTAATAACCAGTGTCAGAGCTACAAGGGGACCCATCTGGAACAGCACTTTGATTTTACAGAAGATAGTAAAGCCAGATATATAAAGCTACTTGTACAAGATTCTTCATTCAAATGGTGTCAGAACAAAGGGTATCTACATTTTAAAAGACATGCCATGGAAAGTAATGTTTTAAATACATTAATCTCACAATGATCTTTGCAAACCCTGTACCAAAAATAGTGGCAAATGGCAAGTCTTGCTACTAATCAATGACCAATGAACGGGACGTAATCTCCAAACGGACGACAAGAAGACAGTGGAAGAAACTGAAGATTTGATGTTCCTGTCCTGTGGCTCCTGGCTCCTGGCTCCAGCCACTCTCTCCGGAAAAGCTGGAGTGGCAGCCAGATGGGGAGAAAGTGGCCAAGGGGAACAGCTGGTCTAGGGAGGGACGGGGCCCAAATCCCAATTCAGGATCTCTGTGAAGGAAGAGCCACAGTGGCATACACGGTCTCTCCACCTCGCATGGAAAGTAGAGAAGGACAGTAGGACCATCTTCATCACACTTTGTGAACTAACCCCTGCAAAAAAGGTGAGGTGGGCAGAAAGCAAAGGAAAAGAGGACTATAGTCATGATCCTTCCTATAAGCAGAAAAAGGGATGGGAGATGCTGACAGTCAGATGAAACATCTTTTATACACCCTCCACCACACACACACACACACACACACACACACACACACAGAGCCAATCATAAACAGAAGGCGCAAACTTTATCTTCTTTCCTCTTTCTGATTTATGGGGGTGGAAAGAGCTGCTGAAGACAACAGGTGGAGATAAGAAAGAAACTCGTGGGGCTGATGATCCAGGCCCCTTTGAGGTCCCATTATGAGAGCCAAATCATCGTCGCCTGAGGACAAAGATCCATCCACCACTAGACAGAGTGAGCCTAGTACAGCTCACACCCACCCCAGGACACAGAAGAACCACGGCATTTGGAAACCTCCAACAAAGGCCACACAAAGCCTCCACTGAGTTTTCTCTCCTCCCCCTGTTCTTGGAGGCTACAAATAAAGTCAATAGAAAAATAAATACCCTGCCCTCGGAATACAGCCAGGAGAGGGACTCAAATAGTTCTCCATCAAGACGGGGAGGTAGCCAAGGAGAACTGCCCCCCACCACATGGTCACAGCAAACAGTCCAGGTGGCCCCCTGCATGCCAGGCAGGAGGAAGGTGAAAGGCCACCTCCCAGCAACCATGTTTCAAGAATAGTATCAAAATTAAAGGAAGAAAGAAAGAGAGACACAAGAAAGTAATAGCGTTCAAAAAGCAAATGAAAAACCTAGTCTAAAAGAAAATACAATTCAAACAGGAGAAAATATCTTACGCGTTTCACACTTTCTTAAATAAAAATGTGAATTCAATAAAAAAAAGTTCAAAGAAGAAATGATAAAAACAACAGATTAAAAGGCACATTCTGTGCTGAGAAAATAAGGTGGCAGCCCAAACACACAAAAGTAATAAATTAAACATAGCGAGGGACAAAATGGATGCATCTGAGAATCAAATTGCTCATCTCGAGGAAAGCCTTATGTGAAAGCAGCTAAAAGACAGAGGCATTAAGAAATAGAAACTAATACAGAATTAAACACCAAAAAATTTTCCTGATATGAAAAAATCCATAAAATGACAAAGAAAACTCAATTAAGTACAGGAAAACTTGAGTTAGAAAAAGACACTGAGATGAGACATATCCTCATGAAGCTATTATGATTCAAGTATCAAGAAGGAATTCTTCAGGCACTCGGACAAAAGTAAGTCATTCTCAGGAGAGATGAAATAAAGTTGTCCCGACATTTCTCTGTGGGATCATCAGATGCCAAAAGAATGTCTACAAACTCCCGAGGAAAGAAAGTGTGTTCCAAGAATTTTAAGTCCAACCAAGTTATCCTTAAACTGAAATGACCGTAAGTAGACATTCCACTCTTAGGACACTTTTTGAAAAAATGTCTCGCCTATGAAATCTAGCCAACCAAGACCTTGGGACTGCAGCTGCTGTTGTCAGAGGGCTGCTGATGGGTCCATACAGGCTCTGCGACTACAGAACAGAACATAAAGGCTGCCACCCCCGACAAGGTGAAAATAACATATGGCCAGCACTGGAAGAAGATATGTAGGAAAGGGAGAAAGTAGGACTGTGCTGATTTCCTCTACTTATGGTGATTTTTCAGTCAACCCCTTCTAAAGTTAGAATATGCAACAAAAATATATAATAATTCCAATCTTTTCTGTTATGCAAAATCTTTTTTCTCTCTTTTTTAAATTTTAGAGGGATCTCAGTGGTGCCTGCGTGGCTCAGTTGGTTAAGCGTCCAACTCTTGGTTTAGGCTCAGTTCGTGATCTCAGGGTCGTGAGCTCGATACCCCCATGGGGCTCCATGGAGGGCGTGGAGCCTGCTTAAGATTTTCTCTCTCACTCTCCCTCTGCTATCTCCTCTATTCTCTCTCTCTCAAAAAAAAAAAAAAAAAAAAAAGGTAATTTTAGAGGGACCTCTTCAGAGCTAATAATATCTCTCACAGCAGAGAAACATTTTCTTAAAGATCAGCAATTCCTTCAGATTATATCTCAGATTCTGAATTTATACTTTGGATTCCCTTCTATAAATTGAGTCAGGCAAAATGCAATTCTTTTTTTTTTTTTTTTTAAGATTTTATTTATTTATTTGACAGAGATTACAAGTAGGCAGAGAGACAGTCAGAGAGAGGAGGAAGCAGGCTCCCTGCCGAGCAGAGAGCCCGATGTGGGGCTCGATCCCAGGACCCTGGGATCATGACCTGAGCCGAAGGCAGAGGCTTTAACCCACTGAGCCACCCAGGCGCCCCCAAAATGCAATTATTTAATTAAAAACAATATATAGGGGGCGCCTGGGTGGCTCAGTGGGTTAAGCCGCTGCCTTCGGCTCAGGTCATGATCTCAGAGTCCTGGGATCGCCCCGCATCGGGCTCTCTGCTCGGCAGGGAGTCTGCTTCCTCCTCTCTCTCTCTGCCTGCCTCTCTGCCTACTTGTGATTTCTCTGTCGAATAAATAAATAAAATCTTTAAAAAAAAAAAAAACAATATATAGTACATCTCATGCTGTATTAAATTATTTCTAGCTAACAAGTTATTCTTCTATCCACATATATGCAAATAAAAGTACCTACAATAGAGTTCAATTAATGTTAAAAATGGTTAATTTGGAGAGGCAGGGCCAGGAGTGGATTTTTAAATAATTCATTACTTGTGTTTTATATTATTTAAATATCTCATAATAGCTATATATCACTTTTACAAACTAAAAATCCATTTTTAAAAGATTTTTATTTATTATCTATTTGACAGTGAGACAGAGAGAGAGGGACTACAAGCAGGGGGAGTGGAAGAGGGAGAAGCAGGCTTCCTGCCAAGCAGGGAGCCTGATGTAGGACTCGATCCCAGAACCCTGGGATCAAGACCTGAGGCAAAGGCAGATGCTTAAGGACTGAGCCACCCCGGTGCCCCAAAACCATGTTTAAATTATAACAGCCAAAAAATTTTTTTGTTGAATTTTTAAACAAAACATCAAACACATGGTAACTACACAAAAATTTATAAAACAGAATTCAAGGGAAGAAAACAAGTCATTCATAATGCCATCTTCAGATCCAGCCAGAGTTAATAATCTGCTAATCTTATGATAGAAGGGATTTCATAAAGATGTTAAATATTTAATAAATAGCTCCTTATATTTTTCCAATACTCTAATGTTTGTATTACTTCTATTTAAATATTTAACTGACCAGTGTTTACATACCAGAGTTTTGGTATGCAGTAAGAATTAAATATTTTCTGCTATGTTTGATTAGTTGTTCTAAAGCCATACACTGAACAATCCGTTCTCTGCTGGCTGATTTGAAATGGCACCTATACCTAAGTTCTGACGCAGAATCAAATACTCTCAGGTTTGAGTAGCCTTCCTTATCTCATTTTTTTTCAGAGACCCAACACATCCAGAAACCCCTAGAGGACAGAGCAAACTCCCCACTCAGCTTCCTCTGCCCTGGGAAGCCTTTTTCATGGCCCACTGCCCCTTGTCTCTGTTTCTGCTGCAGCTCCTAGCTCCGTTTGAGTGGCTTCTGGTCCGCATGAAGCAGGCACCAGCAACTCATCTCCCTACCCCAGCATCTGGTCGAGTGTCTGGCACACACAGGCCTTCCAAATATCCTCCCCAAGCCCTAAGCCTTCCCACCCACCTGCTCCTGCCTCTGTGCCACAGCGGGCATTTTATTTGTTTTTAAAACATTAACTAGAATTATAACTCATTTCCCTGTCTCAATTCTGGAGACTGGCAAGCTAGTCATTTGACCTTTTTCAACAATATTTCCCTCCTAGTTTCAGTCCTGCTGCTAAATACTTGGAATCCTCGTGACACAAAGGCCAGATCCAGTCCTATATAACCAAGGGAATCCTGCGGCTCCGGGCCTGGAGTCCTACACAGAGAATGGGGCAGACGTGGCTTTAGTGTGAATGCCGCCTTGCTAAGCCCAGCACGCTCTGTGATGGGCCTTGAGGATGGGCAGCCGCAGATCTCGGGGCCCTTCACCTGGCACACTCTGGGCAGCTTCCCAGCCAGGGAAATTTATTACCAACTCATCCTAGAAATGGGCACACCAGCCGCCGGAAGCAATGACTGGACTTAATGTCTAGCACCAACCACGGGTTTAGTCCTTCTCGGAAATCATGCTGAATCAACCGGCAGCCCTCTGACGTCCCAGGGAGAAGACAGGGGGCACAGAAACACACCAAAGGAAGGCTGCCAGAAGCGAAGCTCCACATTCACTTCACTACTGGGGCCAGAGGGCACTGCCAACGCTCAGGGGACGGGGCCCACAGGGTCTCTACAAATTGGGAACAGATGACAAGATCGGCCCACCGTCCCTCTGCATGGTGGCACATGAAGGCACAACTCCTGAACCTGGAAAAGAAAGCCAGTGGGCCTTGTGACAGCTGTCTTGAAAGATATGAAAGGCTCTGATATCTAAGGGGAAATGGATTTGTTCAGCCATTTCCTCAGAGACTAGAACTAGACCCGCTGGGTAGAAATCACAGGAAGGCAGATGGCAGGTCCAAATAATGGCGAGCTTCCTACTGGGAGATGCTCAACTCAGAGCAGCCTGCCCGAGGATGGAGGCACGTGCACGTACATACGCACATGTGCACATACACACAGACACACATGCTACAGAGGACCAAATGGTGGGGATGCTCTGGAGGCATTCTGAACTAAGGGAGGACTTGACCAGGTGACCTCCAAAGGCCTCTTTTAAGACTATGGGATTCTGACCATAAAACTTATTTAGATAAGGGTTAGCCTTCAAATGTAAAAATTTTTAAAAGACTGCATTCGTTATCGAGAATTTTGAGAAGTATCAACCACACCCTTACACTGAAGATTACTGGCTTTTAATAATGTGAATTTAATGATAAAAGATTAAAAGTAAGTTGGAGGGGCACCTGGGTGGCTCAGTTGTTTAAAGGTCTGGCTCTTGAATGATCTCAGGGTTGTGAGATGGAGCCCAGCACTGGGCTCCCCCTAGACATGGAGCCTGCTTAAGATTCTCTCTTCCTCTCCCTCTGCCCCTCCCCCTACTCTCTCTCTAAAAAAATAATAAATGAATAAAAATAAGGAACTGCTCCTTCTCCAAGGAACTGCTCCTTCTCCATCTCCTTCTGCCCCTCCCCCTGTTCATGCTCACTCCCTCTCTCTCAAGTAAATAAAATCTTTAAAAAATTAATAAATAAAAATAAGTTTATTTATTTATAAGATATTCCAAGAATTATCATTAGACACATATAACTTTCATCTATCCAATAAGCTGGCTGGGTAAGTTAGCTAATACAGGTGAACCAATATATGAATGTTAGCCATGATAGCTTACAAGAACCAACACTGCACAATAAAGAGCTTCAAGACACGTATGTAAAAACTACATTACTGCCTCTAAAAACCAATCCCTGCTTACTCTTCCTGAGTAGCTACAAAAGTGAGTGCTTGGAAACTTCTGGGTATAATTCTAAATTTAATCTCTAAGGAGATGTAGATTAGAATTAAAAAATGGATTCTGATTCAGTCCAACCCAGGCGCTGCAGGCCCCTGTACTTCGAGTGTCTGGTAGAAGCCTCACTCCACTGATGAGACAGCGTGGCCCGTGTTGTCCCCAGACCTGAGCCCAGACTCAAGCTAGACCTGGACACAGGAGGCATTAGGCCATCTCTGCAGGTCCTGATGAAAAGCCACCCCTCAGAATTTCCCCTTCCGAAGGTAAACCTGCTTGCCTGGCAGTTTTCTAATTGCTTTAGGGAAAGGCAAATGCAAATGGTAAACTTGACATGAAGAAAACAGCTGAACGAGAAGAGAAAGGGGCCTTTGTATGTGGCCTGGGGAAACGAGGGAGATGGCGGGAAATGATACCGGTATTTTAAAGCCCGCTCCACAGAGGAAGGTAAGCACGTACAAACAAGCAAACCTGAAATTCTGCATGAACTGCCGGAACTTGTCTACCCGCTTTGCCAGTGGCACGATAACGTTGATGAGTGCGTTGGCCATGTTGAGCTTTTCTTGTTTTACTTTCATGATGGGGCCAAACGGTCGAAACAAGACGAGTCGTCTGAATTCGTGCTTCTGCTCCCCTTTGAATGTGAGCTCATACAGAGTGCCTTTATCCTTCTCTGTGCGGTAGATCCCTGTCAATGGAGACACAGAGACAGTGTTAAAAATTAACTGTGGCTGCTGAGTATTTTTTTAATACCTGAGATCTAGCACAAAATGCCTTTTAAAACATTAAGGTTAAATCTCTACATGTAATAAGTATGAGAAAGCCCACATTTAAAATCCTCAAAGAAATCAAAATACCATCAATTTAAAAAATCATGTTTTGAAGACTTCCTATAAACACAGAAAGAAGTCTGCAATGTTGGATACAAAACTGTATTTATACTGTACATAGGCATTCAAAAAAGGATGGTAAGGAAACATGCCAAAATAAAACTGGCTACGATGAGGACTGGGGTTGTGCAGTTGTTTTTTTTTTCCTTTTCTGCTGTTATCCACACTTCCTGCAGTACGATTAGATAAATACTATAGTTATTGTACTTACTTAATTGTAAAAGAATGTTAAAATTATCTCTTAGAAATCACAGCTATTTCACGTGGACTGACCATAGCGACCCATTCGAGGAATTTCAGGGTGGCCCTCTGGAAGCTTCTGGAAGTGTTAAAGGGCACAACACATAAAATATCCAGCACAGGGGCGCCTGGGTGGCTCAGTGGGTTAAGCCTCTGCCTTCGGCTCGGGTCATGGTCTCAGGGTCCTGGGATCGAGCCCCATGTCGGGCTCTCTGCTCGGCGGGGAGCCTGCTTCTCTTCCTCTCTCTCTCTCTGCCTGCCTCTCTGCCTGCTTGTGATCTCTGTCTGTCAAATAAATTTAAAAAAAAAAAAAAATCTTAAAAAAAAAAAAAATATCCAGCACAGTGGCAGGTGCATGTCTTCTTTAATTCCATATTGTCCTTCCTACCGCTACCTACCTCTGAGAAGCAGCACAGCTCAGGGCTCCCAGGCCAGACTACCTGGGATATCTATTTAAGGCCCCCCAAACTGTGCTCCACCACACGTCACCAGTACTGAAATGCCAGTCACGCCTGTCAGGTTGAAGTTGTGACCTGCCAACTCTCAGGATGAGCCTCCCAAGGGCCCAACCCAACAGAAATTTTCTATCAAATAAGCAAACAATTCCCAGTGCCTAGGTTCCCACTGCCTTCCCGACATCGCTGGTATTGTGGGTGTTCTTTTCTACAGTCAGAAAAAACTCCTGGAAGAATCCAACAAATCTCCAGACAAGCTCCTTCATCTTTTACCTCTGACTCGCCATGTTTTCTATCGCAGCCCTCTTCCCCCCTCCTGATCCCCACGTTAGCTGGCAAGCACCCCTGTCTTGGAGTCGCTTCGAAAGTGCATCTCCAGGGAAGTGCCCGCCCACGGGAGGTACAGTTCTCAGGGCCCCAACACACGGCTCTCCTCTCCTCCTCACGCCTTCTGCTTCCGCGGGCACCCCAGGTCTCCTTCACAAACACCGCCAGGCTCTCTGCTCCACTCTGCACCATACAGGAGCATTTCATGCTCACAGCCTGCTTCACGGCCTCTCTGATCCTCTTCAGAGTTTGGATCTCCTTCAGGAGCCCGAGGGAGGAGTCTGGTACCGTGGATTCACAAGGCAGTCTTGTTCCTCACAGCTGTCCCAAGGGCCTGGCTCTAGAATTGAACTGCACAATGCACTGGCAGCCAGCACGGTGATTCAAGGCCTCAAGCTCATAGTGACAAGGCCTGAGGTCTCTTCTGAAGCCTCCGTCGATCCCTGGGGTAACCACTGCTCAATGGCCCTCAGAACCACGAAAGCCAAAAAAGGTTGTGCTGCATTCATGTTGAAACAGAATTCAGAGTCCCTGCGGGGGCCATTCATGGAAGAAAGAAGAAGGTTCACATCTTAGGAAGCTCAAAGGACTTCATTGAAAATGGGAAGTGGTTCCCTTCGAAGTCTGTTAGTTCTTTTGGGCAATTAGTACTCACTGAGGAAAGAGGCTCTGGGCCACCTCTCACGCTGTCTGCAGCAGCTGGGGACACCACCAACTTCCAGGGTCCAAATAAGGCTGGATGAGGGAGGAAGGAGTCGCTTCTGCTAACAGAGGCCGCACAGCGGAGAGCGGCCTGCCAGGGGCCGGTGGCTGGGCCTTGTCAAGCTCCTGGTGTCTGATGTCAGCAAGCAAACCTTCTCCACACAGCAGTCAATGCAGGAAAGGCTGCTGACAGTTTCATGGGCAGATAAAAACGCATGTAGGCCGAAGAGTGTTTTTTTTAACTGAGTCATTTTCTTTCTCAGCACCAGGCTAAGAATCATTAACTTTTAAAAATCTGAATCCACAGATTTGAAAATATAGGTAGAAAGATACACAAACCCATATGAAGAGATGGGTATCTACTCAGAGAAAGCCCAGAAAATGTGAGAATTCTCATCACGGTGATCCTCGCAAGCACACCAAGGAGCTGCCTCTGTGGTCAGCCCACCGGGATAGGCGGTAGCTGTGGTCGTGGTCTCCAGTCATGGCATCAATCCCTGTGGAGGCCACTGCGCCCAGGCCGAGCTTGCACACCACAATATCGGCTGCTTTTTCGCCGTCTTCCACATCCCATGCCTCGAAATAGTTATTGCATCAACATTTTAGCATATTTCCCCATACTCTACCTAATTAAGTTAATTATGTCTTATAAATCTGACTTAGATCTCTTAATGCCACTTCAAGTGAGTTATTTAAAACTCTCTTGCAACTTGTGTCCACTGAAACCCACACCCAGCCACCACACCCGCAGGCACGCCCTCCCACACCTGCACACTGGCACTCTTGGTCTGCTTATAACACAAAGGATGACACCTCTGCAGATCCCTGTGCCTCCTGGAAATCTGCAGTGGTGTAAACACAAAAAGCCCGAGAGAAAGGGGGCAGGCAGAAGCCTTCTGAGAAAGAAATGGCCTTTCAGCCACTGCTGGCATGCACACCAGCAAATGCAAACCAGCCTTACACAGGATAACGTCATTTTTAGGCATTATGTAAATTAAAGATCAAAATAAAAACTCTGGAGCTAGCTTAGATTTTGGGTTAGATACCCTAACTGCCCTCTTTCTCTCCATTGACACTAAGTTTACTTTGAGTTTGGTGTTTCTGCTTCCTGTGCAAGCATCCTAGGGTACCTTATGCTACTCTGGGATGACCCACTAGGTGGGGACACCCCCAGGCAGCCAAGATACAGCTCCACGGTCTGCTACAAATGTCTGTCTCCTTCACCAGGAGAGGAACTAACCAGACACAGGCCCCCTCTCTACATCTTGTCATCCACATAGGACCTCAGAAATCAAGAAGCCAAATGTCAAGGAGGTATACCACTCCTTACCCTCACACTCTGACTTACCCTCACTCAATGTGAGTGTCCACAGGTTGTGGCCAATGCTGCCTGCTGATTGCAGAAGTGTCTCCACTATCATCCCTGCCTTTCCACATAGAGCCTAGGTCCGGTCTCCCAGCAGAATAACTACAATCCCCTGCCAATCCACGTCCCACTTCCAAGGCCCAATCCATCCTGCAAAGGATATCCTTTGGCCCTTCACCTTCCGACAGCACATTCTTTTTTTTTTTTTTTTTTTAAAGATTTTATTTATTTATTTGACAGAGAGAGATCACAAGCAGGCAGAGAGGCAGGTAGAGAGAGAGGAGGAAGCAGGCTCCCTGCTGAGCAGAGAGCCCGACGCGGGGCTCGATCCCAGGACTCTGAGATCATGACCCGAGCCGAAGGCAGCGGCTTAACCCACTGAGCCACCCAGGCACCCCCGACAGCACCATTCTAATCCTGCTTTTCCCTCACCAGCTCCTTAGCATCTAGAGAATAAAGTACCAATACACCACAGCCAGGCCTTCAAGACTCTCCATACTATGGCCTCAATCTATTATTCTAACTGTAGGCCTTGCCCCTGCCTCATAAGAAAGATGGGCTCCAGTCAAGTTGGTTCATAATGTGCATATACAACTACTCTACTTCCTCTTGGGAAACTGGAAACTTCCTGCAATGTGGCAGAAGTGTGGTATGGAAAACGGTTTGGCAATTCTTCAAAAAGTTAACCATAGCATTATCACATGATCTAGCAGTTCTTCCTCTGGGTATGTACCCAAAAGAAATGAGAACAGAGACTCAATCAGATACTTGTACACACATTTTCATACCCACATTGTTTATAATACCAAAAGAAGGCAAAACCCAAAACTCCAACAAAGGATGAATGGATGAAACATGGTAGATGCATACAATGGACTCAACCTTGAAAAGGAAGGAAATTCTGACACATGCCACAACAGGAATGAATCTTAAAGATGTGTGCCATGTGAAATAAGCCATACACAAAAGGACAAAAACTGTGTGGTTGCTAGACTAGTCAAATTCCTAAAGACAGAAAGTAGACCACTGACCCCAGATGTGGTTACCTGGGGTGGGGGGAGCAGGGAATGGGGAGTTGGTATTTAATGGGCACAGAGTTTCAGCTGACATGATGAAAAAGTTCTAGAAACGGGTAGTGTGATGGTTACACAACAGTGTGAATCGGGTTAATGTCACTGAATTGTACTTAAAAAAATAGTTAAAATGGTAAAATTTATATTACATATACTTTACCACAATAACTGGTCTCCTCTGAAGAGGCCTTGAACTTTCTCAAGACACACTTCCCCACCAGTCTACCTTTTCCCTTCCAAAGCTGATCTCCTCCTCTGGGAAGATTTCCAAGACGTTCATAACCCAAAGTTGGCCGTTCAATCCTCCGGACACTCTGGTTTTCAGAAATTTTAAACTTTTCTTTGCTGAACTATTTTTCAGCTGGTTCGGACTTTGGAGATCATCTAGTCCAGCCTTGTTACTTTACAGGTGAACACACTGAGTCACAGGTCAGTTGTGATCTGCCAGTGTTCACGAAACTCTTTTTCTTTTCTTTTTTTAAAAGATTTTATTTATTTATTAGAGAGAGAGAGAGAGCAGGAGAGGAGAGAGGTGAGTGGGAGAAGCAGACTCCCTGCCGAGCAGGGAGCCCGATGTGGGACTCCATCCCAGGACTCCAGGATCATGACCTGAGCCAAAGGCAGTCACTTAACCAACTGAGCCACCCAGGCGTCCCCACAAAACTCTTTAATGACTGACTGGAACATACCCTGGGCAAGGATTTACTCCCTAGGAGTCACTTGTCATACGCAACATGAACTGCTCAGAGCAGGGCAAAGATGCAGAGCATGAAAAACAGAAGTCAGAATAAACAACAGAAAGTCAGTCATAAAAACCAGTATGGCTCATTTACCCACAGATAGTCTTCACACCCACCCTTAGAACCTTTCTTTTACACCGACACACAATTATAACAGTTATTAAATAACAATCCCCTAGATGCAGAGTCTACAGTGCATTCAAAGTAGTAAATTTTAAGAGGGGATTTTCATGAAAAAAATTTCTAACCACAAAAAAAGAGTATATGGTAAAGAGAAATCTAGAACAGGCAGAAATGTTGGCAGAGGTACATAGTGGCCTTCTGACAGCAGGGTGAGAGGCAGAACATGGTTTGCTTTTAACTTAAATGTCTGAGACACTGATTATAAAAACACTCTACCCATGTAAATCATCTTTGAAGACATCACTGTAAGAGCAGAGCCCCCTTACTCTGTTCAAGAAGAGAAACAGAGAAACGCCTGAGAAAGATTTTACTCCCAACAGTAATTTTTAACTATTTTGGTGCTTCAGTGGTTTTCGGTTAGAAAACCCTGCTCAGAAGAAATATCTCACTCCCAGACCCTGTGAGATAAATGAGACATTATTACAGTGCCATCTGTTGTCAGCTCTGTTTTCTCAGGGAAAATGGTAGACATTTGACATTTGAGAAAGAGGCACTCCTGAGACTTCCATGAGTCTTCAGATGTTCATGGAAGTAATTCTCCCCACAAAAAACAATAAAAAGTAACCACTCTCAGGCTTTTCCTCAACTGCCAGGGTAGGGAAATGTCTGTACACACCTTGCTTTCCTCTCATCATGGTGCGTCAACCCCTAGCAGCTTCTGGACATGTTTATCACTGTTTTCAACCTTCACCCAACATTTCTTTTGTCTGATAAGAAATGGTTGCCCTGACCAGTGTCCTTGCTGAAACAATTCATGAATTGCCTTTTCTTACTTTTATTTATTGCATTTTGTGTGTATCTGTTCTTGTTACATACCCATGCAGACAACTTTATCACCTTAATCTATCAGAAATTTCTAAGACCTTCACTTTACTTAGAGCTCGTCCTTATTTCATCACTACTATTAACAGATGACTTTCTTTTCAGAGGCATTACCCCCCCGACACACACACAAAACTATAACCCACCTATCACTTCAGGAAGGCTATCACGTACTTGACAATCAAGAGGAAGCTAAGCCACGTTGTGATTCTAGCACAACAGTGAGCTGGGATCCTCACCAGGGACCCGCCAGTCTGACACACTTCGTATTCACGTGACACAGTTACTCTCATACTCACTGACTTCTGTTATGGGTTATTATTTACTGTGGATTGTGTTTTATATTAGAAATACAAAAATAAACATAATAAAATCACTGTGTTCTCAGAGAGAAAGGTAGATAGGTAAGCAACATGGGCATAAAGACATGATAAGCCCCTAAGAGAGTCTGTCTGAGCTGTGAGGGAACAGGGAGGAGGGAGTCTTCTACCTAGAGGGTATGAACAGTCTGATTGAAGGTTTTTCACCGGAACTGAACACTGAGTGGGTGTTTGCCAAGACTGCATAATCAGAGAGGGCATGCTATGGAAAGACAGCAGCATAAGCTAAGATACGGGGGAGGGGGGGAGAAAAGAAAGAAAGAAAATAAAAACCACGGTGTTGTGTTTGGCAAACTTGAGGCAATTCAGGGAAGCTGGGGGTACCAAAGCCAGGTCTGGGACAGAGATGGGAGACAAAGCTGGAGAGTCAGGTAGGGCACACCATGCTGGCCTGTAAGATCATCCTCACAGGAGCAAATGCTGACCCAGAGCTCAGGGGAGTGCAGGAGGTGGTTCAAAGGGGAGCCGAGAGACCATGTCAGTGCCACCATCTCCCAGTGGCGGAAGTGTGGAGGGACCACGGGATTGAGATCTGACTGCCATGAGGAGAGAACTACAATGATTCAGCAAGAAAGGACAAAGGCCTAAACTGTGACAGCACCCGTGGAAAGAGCAAGAAGCACAAAGAACTCAAGAAAACGTGGTTTGGAAACGGGACAGCAGGTGGTGGAAGGGGAGAAACATAGTATGACTCTAGTCACAGGTGAGGAAAGGGTTTATTTGTTGGTTTTTTTTAAGATTTTTTTATTTATTTGTCAGAGAGAGAGTGAGAGCGAGCGAGCACAGGCAGACAGAATGGCAGGCAGAGGCAGAGGGAGAAGCAGGCTCCCCGCCGAGCAAGGAGCCCGATGTGGGACTCGATCCCAGGACGCTGGGATCATGACCTGAGCCGAAGGCAGCTGCTTAACCAACTGAGCCACCCAGGCGTCCCTATTTGTTTGTTTTTAAATATTATTTTATTTTAGGTCTTCTTATCTTACAGGATGGATCCAACACTTACTCTTCTTTTTAAAAATGCCTGAGGACCTTTGACGGCTCATATCCCAAGCAATTTCAATGGTTTTTTTAATACCACAAGGATTTATTTTCTTATTTTTTTTTGTTGTTGTTAGCCACTATATAGCATATAATTAGTCCTTGATGCAGTGTTCAATGATTCATTAGTGAAGTCTAACACCCAGGGCTCATCACAGCACGTGCCCTCCTCAACACAGTAAGTCAAACAGAGAAAGACAATCATCATACGGTCTCACTTGTAGGTGGAGCATAAGCAAAAGCACAGAGGACCATAGGGGAAGGGAGGGAAATCCAAAGCAGGGGAGTCAGAGAGGGAGACGAATCATGAGAAACTATGGACCCCGAGAAACAATCTGGGGGGTTCAGAGAAAAGGGTTTTGAGCTGAGCATTGGATGTGCTGATTTCCGGAGCTGTATGAGGAGGATGGATGCTCAGGCGATCTCGGGCCTCCCTCTGACACACAGAGGTACGTGTCCCCAGCATGCGGAGGGTCCAAGCAGCCAGGAAGTCTGTGAGCAGAGAAGAGGGAGGCCAGGACACAGGCCTGGGGTGTCCCAACTCTGCAGGAGCCGTGTGTGTGGATCAACAAATAAGGCTGAGAGGCCCGGAGCAAGGAGAGCAGGACCCAGAAGGCAGGAACAGCCCGAGAGAGCCAGAGAGGGATGGCAGCCGTGCCAGGTGTGACATCAAGGTTAAGTACAACAAGGATGAAACTGGCCCCCTGGAGGGCAAGCAGGAGATAACTGGTGACCTGACCAGTGTGGGTTTCAGAGAAGAGTCAGGGCTGCAGGCCAGACGTGAAGGATGACGAGAGCTGAAGGGGCGGTTGAGAGAGTTGAGAATTTTCATTTCCTTGAAGTTGTGGAGTGATGGCTGCTGCCTCAGGACCTTTGCCTTTTCTCTCCCCTCTGCCTGGGATGCTTTCCCCCAGGTCTGGACATGGCTGGATCCTCTCGCCGGTGGGTCTCAGCCCAAAGCCACCTCCTCAAGAGGCCTTCTCTGGTCTCACTCCCCACCCCCACTGGCCCTATCACTCTGTCACCGCTTTCGCATTACCCGTTTGTTTGAGTGTTTGCATCACACACTATGTGAATGTGTCTACTTACCTGTCTATTCAGTACTATTTCCACCACCATGAAAACCAGAACTGTTTCTGCAACCCTAATGCACACACCGAGGAAAGGCAGGAGGGTGGGAAGGAAGGTGCTTAGTTAGAAGGGAATAAATACAACAGAGTAGCAGCCAGAGGAACTTAGACTTTACAGTGTCTCTTGGAAAAAAAAAAAAAAAAAATATATATATATATATATATATATATACACACATATATATATACACACACACACACATATATATATATATATATATATATATATATATATATATGGGGCGGGGGGGCGGGGGGGGCTCAGTTGGTTAAGCATCTGCCCTCAGTTCAGGTCATGATCCCGGGGTCCTGGGATTGAGCCCCACATCGGGCTTGCTGCTCAGCGGGGAGCCTGCTTCCCCCTTCCTTTTCACTCATGCTCTCTCTTACTATCTGTGTCTCTTTCAAATAAATAAATAAAATATTTTTTAAAAATAGGAAAGGGGCACCTGAGTGGCACAACTGGTTAAGCGTCCAACTCTTAGTTTTAGCTCAGGTCATGATCTCAAGGTCATGAGATTGAGCCCCATGTCAGGCTCGGTGCTCAGCACCAAGTCTGCTTGAGATTCTCTCCCTCCGGCTCATGCGCTCTCTCTTTCTCTCTCAAATAAATAAATAAATAAATAAATCTTAAAAAAATACGAAAAAGAAACAGCCTTTCATATGTCAAGAGGAAGGAACAAACAGAACCAGGCAATGAGGATGCATGGATGGAATGACGAAGTGAGAGGTGGGTGGGAATCACCACCCGGAAAACACACGGTTTTGGACAAAGCAGCATCACCTGTTCTCCAAAACAGGGCAGACACAGGAGAGCGAGGGTGCCGGGGGTGCAGATTCAGGGCAAGGAGCCAAAGGAATCCATGAGAACAAATATCTTTAATTTCTTGGTGAAGTGGGAGGAAGGTCAGGCTGAGGACAAGGGGATTAAGGGTGAATACAGTCTTCATGAGGGGGGCGGGGGGGGGGGGGCTGGGAGGGAGGCCAGAGAACACAGCTGGCCTGGAGATCATAAATTTGCACGGAATATCAGCTTGTATGGACCTTCAGCAGCTTTCCTTCAGCAGCATGAAGAGCAGGCAAAGGAGGGGAAAAGACGGTGAGCGACTGATCTAGGACCAGGCTCTGCAGGGCTAGAAGGTCAGGGCGCTGGGAAGCAAGTGACTGAAGGACTACACGACAGAGTCCAGGCTGGAGAGGGAGGCGTCAAGCCTAGGGAGAGGCAGGTCAAAGGACACGGAATGGGTCAGAGTGCAAATAAGCAATGGAAAGACCTAAGTCAGAAGTAATAACAGAAGTCCTGGGGGGAAATGGATTTCTGATGATGCGTACGTTTAATGAAGAAGTAGGACTCTTGCAGGAGAGGAAGAGGCCCACGCTGCCCTGGAAACCAGCCGCCACACGTCGGCTCCCTCCGTGCCCTTGAGCGGGCCAGACCACACAGTGTGCCACTCGAGAGCCCCGACCTCACACACCTCCTGTTCACCTGGTTCTTATTCTCCAAGGACTGCGGACTTTCTTTCTTTCTTTCTCTTTCTTTTTTTTAAAAGATTTTATTTATTTATTTGACAGACAGAGATCACAAGTAGGCAGAGAGGCAGGCAGAGAGAGGAAGGGAAGCAGGCTCCCTGCTGAGCAGAGAGCCCTATGCGGGGCTCAATCCCAGGACCCTGGGATCATGACCTGAGCCGAAGGCAGAGGCTTTAACCCACTGAGCCACCCAGGCACCCCAGGACTGTGGGCTTCTTATGAAGATGTGGTAGATCCACCTCTTCCCATAACTTCAAGAAACCAATGGTGAAAAATGACAGCCTAGATGCCTACCTGGGATAAAGGGAGTTTAAAGGGCTCAATGCAGCAGTGGGGCATAGAGCAGTGGGGAGCTATGTAGGGATTCCAGAACAAACACCTGGCGGGGGGCGTGGTCAGAGCGGCCACCGTGAGGAACTTCCTCTCAACACGCGGTGTGACGGTACATCCAGAATGCAGCTGAAAGCAGATCACTTCAGAGCCAGGGAGCAGCAAGGAGCAGGAGTTACAAGGTCAAAGGGCAGGGAATGTGTGACCGTATGGTCTCTAGCCAAACGCTGTGCTTGTCTGCACAGAACAGAACGACTTAAGCAACATACTGCCCAAACAGAGGACATAACTCCAGGTGTCTCTCTCAAACCACACTCAGAACCTTCCTCTTAAGCTAAAACAGTCTTTTAGCAAGGTAAGCCAGTTACCCATTTCCGTTTACAGATGGGTGAACTGAGATCTTCATAGCAGTTAAATGAGGAACATGTTCAAGGTTACAAATGGTACGCTGGCTGATGACGGGCGAGACGACTGCATTTCAGAGCCTGTCATGGTAAATCTCTTTACAGGTAACTTAACTTGACCATTAAAAGGATGTCTGTAGTTCTTTCTCCTCTGCTCTTCCTTTCTTCTCAAGTCTGACTTTCAAGGACAGAAAAACATCAACAGAGATCACTTCAGAAAGCTCATCATTAACTTTCCAAAGTGTATCAGGAAAGTCGATCTTAAAACTCATAGTTGAGGGGCACCTGGGTGGCTCAGTGGGTTAAAGCCTCTGCCTTCAGCTCAGGTCATGATCCCAGGGTCCTGGGATCGAGCCCCCCATCGGGCTCTCTGCTCTGCAGGGAGCCTGCTTCCTCCTCTCTCTCTCTCTCTGCCTGCTTGTGACCTCTGTGAAATAAATAAAATCTTTAAAAAAAAAAAACCTCATAGTTGAAGATTAATATATTATCAATTCATTCATGGACAACTTCTTCATCTGTAAAAGGGATTAACAGTAATAGTTATGTCTTCACAGGGCTATTGTAAAGATTACATAAATTAGTACATGCCTGGTACATGGGAAGTCCTCAGCAATGTCAGCAATAGCAATAACCCTAATAACTGTTATTACTTCTGTAATTATTATGTCATCCTAGTTTGCTCCATTAGCCATTTAATGAACTCCTGCCCTTGGTCCGACAGGTCAGGGCTCTGGGACAGGCCTTCCTCTTGCTGCACTACACCAGCATTCCGTATGTTTGGAAGCTGAATCCAGACCCTCATTTTTTTTTTTTTCAGCATAACAGTATTCATTGTTTTTGCACCACACCCAGTGCTCCATGCAATCCGTGCCCTCTCCAATACCCACCACCTGGTTCCCCCAACCTCCCACCCCCCGCCCCTTCAAAACCCTAAGATTGTTTTTCAGAGTCCATAGTCTCTCATGGTTCACCTCCCCTTCCAATGTCCCTCGACTCCTTTCTCCTCTCCATCTCCCCCTGTCCTCCATGCTATTTGTTATGCTCCACAAATAAGTGAAACCATATGATAATTGACTCTCTCTGCTTGACTCATTTCACTCAGCATAATCTCTTCCAGTCCTGTCCATGTTGCTACAAAAGTTGGGTATTCATCCTTTCTGATGGAGGCATAATACTCCATCGTGTATATGGACCACATCTTCCTTATCCATTTGTCCGTTGAAGGGCATCTTGGTTCTTTCCACAGTTTGGCGACCGTGGCCATTGCTGCTATAAACATTGGGGTACACATGGCCCTTCTTTTCACTCCATCTGTATCTTTGGGGTAAATACTCAAGAGTGCAATTGCAGGCAGACCCTCATTTTTAAAAGTCATCATCGTGGATCCAGAGATATGAGGATTCTCGAATACTCTGGTTAAAAGCCTGGTAATATGCAAATTAGCATATATAATATTTAAGTCCAGGAGATTTTGAGCGATATTGCAGTAGAATTTTTTTTTTAGCCGTTGCTTGAGAACTCCATTTCTAATTCATTGTCTCAGCTGGAATTTTCAAACCATTGATCCCAAATAGCCCTTTACCAGGTATCATGACTATAGCATCCCCTCTTAACCGTACTGGTTAACAAACCCTGCACCATATCACATAGGCACCCCCGCCCAACACTGACATAATCTAAACAGCCTCCCTCCCTCTGCCAGACACACCCAGTCTTCTGGCTTTGTTGACAGCTTCTGCACTTGGCCAAGATCAATGCCAGAGACTTGGGGCCCAACTCTGGCTTCACTGCACACTTTGTGCCACTTTAAACAAGATATTTAATGACACACGGTTCCTACCTCTTAAAATTGAACCACAGGCTATGCTCAAATCATCAACAACAACTGCTTTGTGCTTCAAGGAAAATCATTAGTTGGATCTTACATAAAAGCATTTATTTTATTTGACTAACTCATGTAATTAGTGGTAAAAATTCATCTTGGCTTTACAAATAGGCTAGAAGAGCAAATCACTGGCCATCTGGGGGAAAATATGTATATTTCTGTGGAACCTCTGATCTACGTATAAACCACACCAAGCTGAAGAGCTAGGAAAGAATCAGAAAACCTAGAATATAGGTCACAATTTTCCACCATAAGAGACATTAATTGACTTGTATATCTCCATGCAAGCAGAAGCTGGTAACCTTTAGAAAAGATAGATTCTTGGGCCCTATACCAGACCTGTTAAATTAGGTCTGAGGACTTTTGGGAACCACTGTTATACCCCAAACCAGGACAAAAGTTAGTAAAAAATGAAGAATTAGCCATTATAATAAATAATGACAGTTCCAGTCAATGGAGTTTCTGATGGGAGAAGAGCTATGACCAAATGCTCCACTAAACACATCTTATGACAAGGACGGATCCTTATCTCTGATGCTTCTAAGCTGGTCACAAAAAGGAAGAGGAACCGGTCCCCACGCCCACCTGGAGAATCAGCATAAAAAGCACAATCTTAAACCTTAATCCTTTTTTTTTTTTTTTTTTTTGGTCTTAGAACATCTACTTCATAATACAAAGTTTGGAGCTATGGCCCAAACCTTGGCAATATTTTATTTTACTTTTTTTTTTAAGATTTATTTATTTATTTGACAGACAGAGATCACAAGTAGGCAGAGAGGCAGGCAGAGAGAGAGGGGGAAGCAGGCTCCCTGCTACACAGAGAGCCCGACGCGGGGCTCGATCCCAGGACCCTGAGACCATGACCTGAGCAGAAGGCAGAGGCTTTAACCCACTGAGCCACCCAGGCGCCCCCTTAGCAATATTTTAAAGGAAATCTACGTAATGGATCATTTCCTGCAAATATTCCGGGGCCACAAGGACAGTAAGTAAAGCTAAGATGACAGTGAATAATAGGATATGCTACTGTGAACCCATTAACCCAGTCACTCATTCACTCAACAATTTCTCAAAAAGCACCTGAAGTTTTTGGTAATAGACCAGATGAATAAAACCAAAACTGATGAATAAAACATGGATCTGCCTCCAAAGAACACCGAAACACACGAGTAGCTGTAGCACTGTGGCTAGGGCCAGGGGTGCTGGTGAGAGACCTCAGCTTCTACTGGGGAGGACCTGGGGAGAGCCGCCCAGAGGCAGGTATCTGAGCAACGTGGAGGAGGGGGCTGTGGTGGGGGCAGACTCGGTATGGGGTGCATGAGGACTCTGTGGGCAGCCTGACCAGCATATACAATAGTGTGCGGCAGTACAGGGGAGGATATGTTCCATTCAGAAAAGCACCAAAGTTCAGTAAGGCTAAGAGAGGGGTCGGTGAAGAACACCGAAAGACAGGAAGCTCAAGGGCCAGGCAGTTTCCAAATCACGGTGGCCTTGTGAGTCATGCTCAGGAGGACTTCCTGTTTGCCACCGACACAGATTTTTGGGTTTTGTGTTGCTATTGGTTTGTGGATTTCCTTTTATGTTTTTTTGGACAATCACTATAACAAAAATATAACAATCTGAATCTTAAACAGAAAAGTATGTTCTAACCAGTATAAAGTTCAGAAGAAACGACCCAACCCCTTGAGATTAGCTTCAGTTGCACTTTCCTCCACATCACTCAGACACACACCTCAATCTGATCACCAAGGGATGAACACACATAATGAGAGAGTAAAATCAACATGTTGAGAGAGTAAAAAGTGTTTTTCCGTTGGGATGAAAAGCACATTAAGAAACAACTTTAATATCGACTATTGGGAGCAATGAGGTACGTCAACCCAAGAGAGCCATCCTTTTTAATATAACTATCTGCTCATAATGCCAAGCCACATTGTGGTCATGTGAGAGCCCTGTGAGGTAGCAAGTCGTAAAATGACACTTGGTAACAAAGCCAGGGAAAGTTCTACAGAGATAATCTGGCCCAGGAGAGAGACAGACCTGAATTTTAATTCCATTCAACCATTAACTTTCCCTATGACTTTGGATAAGGTCAGTTCTCAAAGCTTCAGTTTCCCCAACTATGCAACACAGGCGCTAAATAATACATGATTCACTGTGCCCATGAAATACCAAAAACGTAGAAGAAACACAATTATAACCTTAGGATTAAGAGAGTTACTGCTTCTATGAAATTCCTATAGCAAATTTAGTGACATCGTAAGACCAATGATGTATTATTGAAGCACAGGAACAACTGCACAGCGGGGGCACCTGGGTGGCTCAGTCCGTTAAGTGTCTGACTCTTGGTTTCACCTCAGGTCATGATCTCAGGGTCGTGAGACCGAGCCCCACCATGCTAAGATTCTCTCTCTCCCCTTCTCCCTCCGCCCCTCCCCCCTTGTTTGCTTGCACATGTGTGTTCTCTCTCTCTAAAAAAACAATTCCATAGGAAAGCAAAATATGTGGTCTATTAGATATGCAGTTTTCAGGTGATGGTTATTTAATATAAGGAATTTTTTTTAACTTAGAGAAACTATAAAAATTGATAATAACCTATATGGGGAGTGCTTCTTAAATATTTTCCTCAAGTAAGTCATGACCCCCAAGTTACCTGCTGGTCTCTGCTCCCCTATCTCACCGCCTTAAATAGGAGTGGGTGACTGCTTTGCCTAAGAGAGCACAGTGAAATGATATGGTCTCCACTTTGCTGGAACACTTTCTCTGGGAGCCCAGATGGCCATGTAAGAAGTGAAACTACCCTGAGGTCGCTGCCCTGTGAAGAAGCCACTTGGCAGGGACAAGCCATGCAATCCAGGTAGCAGTCCTGCTCCTCCTGTCGTCACAGCCCCACTGCCACCTCTGTGAGTGGATGAGCATCCAGATGATTTGAGCCCCTCCCTGTCAGCCCCAGCCTTCCAGCCTTCCCAGACGGGGCCCCAAACATGCTGGAACAGAATAAACCATCCCCACTGTGTCGTCTCTGAATCCCTGACCCACGCAGTCAGTCGGGACATGGAAACGATGACCTCCAGCCAGTAAACTGTGGGGTAATATGTATTGCAGCAGTAATGCACATTATCCCTGGAACTGAGTAACTGAGTAACTGATCACAACACGTAAATATGCAAATGGGCTCTGCTGCTCATTAAGGGCGCATGCAAACATTCTCAGTGCCTGTGCTCTTGGTACTACGGACATCCTCTTCTGACTCACCAGGCAAGCACCAGAGCAGAAGGCCTCCCAACCTCGGCATGGAGCTGGACAGACGGAGTTCCCCACGTAGGACTAAAATTTTCTGCAGAAGAAAGTTCTGGGGCCACGAACCATGTGGACAAATGGGCAGCTGAGACCCCCAAGCCCCGTGCACTGCAGCATGGCCACAGTTTTTAGCTGAGGAAGCCTTTCAAGTTCTTTCAAGCTCTTTCAAGCTCTTTCAAGCTCTTTCTTCAAGCCTTTCAAGCTCTTACTTTGGCTATTAAATCACACAAATAAGCATAGGCCTCTTAGTTCAATACCCCCAATAGCTATTTTGAATTTAATCTCTTGGTGAACTCCCTAACATAAAACCATGGCTGGTTATGTAAATTGTTAACTTGAGAGATATAAACTCTAACATATCAATTAATTGCCTTTAGTGTAGTAGTTTAAATATACCAGTTACAAGAGGAGACTGGCAGAGGGGTTAAGAAACAAATACAGCACAACTATAGGCTTTTTACAAAAAACTCACTTCAAATTCAATAAATGACTTCCAGTAACTTGAAGGAAAAAGGATGGGGAAAGATATATCCTACAAACATTAATAAAAAAAGGAGTGGCTGTGTAAGATAAAGTAGACTTTAGAACGAAGAAAATTACAGAGACAAAGGACCTCACGAAATGATAAAAAGTTCAATCCACCACGAAGACAGGAGGAGCCAAATGTGTGTGCCCCGAACAACAGAGCCTCAAAAGGTAGAGAAGAAAAACTGATAAAGCTGAAAGGAGAAACAGACAATTCTACAGTTAGAGTTGGGAACTGCAATCCCCTTGTCAGCAACAAATAAAAATACTGGACATAAAATCTGGAAGAAACAGAAGATGTGACTGGCACAATTAACCAACAGGATCTCATTCCCTTAGATTGAATCTTCCAGTCAATAGTACACATAATTTTCAAGCCCCCATGGGACATCCAACAAAACAGACTATATCGTGGACCATAAGATAAACCAACAATGTGAAAAGAATTGAAATTATACAGAGTTATGCTCTCTGTTCATAATGGATTCAAAGTAGAAATCAGTAACAGAAAGACAAGAAAATCTTTAAACACTTGGAAATTAAATAACACGCATCTAAATAATCTATGGGTCAAAAAGGGAATCTCAAAGAAAATTAAAAAAAAAATTCAGCTTAAAATTCAGTTAACTTGTTCTATAAGCACGAGTTAGATACAGAAGAGATGGTATTCCAGAACATCTATCAATAATTATTTGGAGACAGTCAATTTTAAGTTATTTTTCTGAGAGTGATACACAGGTCTATTACCTGTTAAAGCCATCCCTCATTCATAACGGTGAAAGTACGAGTCAGTGTGCTTGGACACCCTAGAGCAGCACCTGGCACATTCTAGGTGCTCAGCAAATATCTGTTTAATGAATCAGTGTTGACTTTCTCACTGTAGGGACTGGGAGGCAGCAGCCGGGAGGACAGGCTCCAGAGCCAGGTGCCTCCAGCCCTAGACCTGGCAAGTCCTTTAAATCAGGGACTCACAACTTGGGTGGCACACTGGAATCACCCGGGGAGCTTTAAAAATACTGATGCCTGGGTCCCCCCTCAAGAGACTCTGAATGAGTCTGCAGTGTAGCCCCCCTCTCCCCACCAAGAGATTGTAATGTGCAGCCAAGGTTAAAAAACACTGCTTTAGGGAACAGAACTTTAATGCTTCCCCAATCTCGCGATTCCCAAATGGAGGCAAAGTCAACCTCAGGCAGTCACGGGGCACTGGTACTCTTCTGAGTGATTCTAGGAGCTGAGTAATGACAGAAATAATGCCTCCCCTTTCTCCACCACTGAACTGCTCTAGTACTCTAAACTACATCAGTAAAAGAGCGTTAATGTTGCGGAGACCTAACGTGATAGAGGTTTTTATCGCTCCAAGGCTTAATAGTCAAATGAAACAGCAGCAAACAACACACAAATCAAGAAGAGCTTCCAGCCCTCTGCACCTGTCTCTCCTTAAAGGGACCTTCAAGTCCATTGTGCATCTTTGCCATGCGAGGACCCATAATGATCTTGAAAAGCCCTGGTTTTCCCTATTACATAAAATGCATTTTAGGGCCACCTGGGTGGTTCATTTGTTAAGTGTCTGCCTTCGGATCAGGTCATGATCCCAGTGTCCTGGGATCGAGCCCCGCATCAGGCTCCCTGCTCAGCGGGAAGCCTGCTTCTCCCTCTCCCACTCCCCATTTGTGTTCCCTCTCTCGCTGTATCTTTCTCTGTCAAATAAATAAAATCTTAATAAAATAAAATCCATTTTAGGTCACTAGTGTTTGGATGGTGGAGGCTTCTATGAGGAGAATGTGGAGAGGAAATATTGGTAGCACAATATTTCATGAAGAATGGCTTATTTGATGGTGTTAAAGAACAGAACACAAAGTGTAGACCAAAGGGTAAGTGGTCTGAGGAATGACTGCTTCATAAGATGGGGTTTGGGGTTGTTATGATGTGCAGATAAAACTAGGAAGAGATAAGTGAAAATACACTTCAGGACAGGGTCCTGTCTGTACAACTTGTGTAAAAACTGTCTTCTAGGTCCAGAGCTCCATCCGTTCCACAAAATATAGCAGCGATCACAGCTGTCACTGACACAGCACAAGGTACCTCGGGTGCCACAGCTATAAAGGACTCTAGACTGTCTCCCTTTGTATAAGAGTTTATTCTCCGAGTAGACCATGATGAAAGTCTCTAAGGACTGGTAGACTCAACCCACGTTGAGTCTGGGTCTCTAGTGCTCGCTAGTGACACATTCCTGGTCCGCGCACCTGGCGGGTTCCACTAACGTCGGGTCATTTCCCTGCACAAGGCCCTCACCTGGTTTCTATCTCTGGGAACAAGGTAAACTTCTTCTTCCAAATCTGAAAGGCTGTCATTAATCAGACACTAGCCTTATAATGTGGCATATTCTGTGGCTCATAAAATCACAATGACTCTTACAATCACCTCTCACTCCTACACAGCCTTGCTGACCACTGCTCCAGGCTGAAGGGCCCCTCTGCACTCTGGACGTCTGCCCTCCTGATCTGCCACCACCCTACTGATCACACTGTTCTGTTCTTAGCTTTTTGTGGTTAGAGGGTCTCACTTCCCCAACAAGAATAGGGATTTAATCTTATTTTAAAATTTTTGCTACATCCCCAGCCTAACAAATGGGGAGGGCATTAGCAGGAGCTCAGTAAACACATGTGGACAGGTGTGACCTTGAGGTTTGCAATGCAGCTGGGGACGCAAAGTCACAGACTTCTAGCTAACTACCCAGCCCAAGGACTTCAGCAGGACTATATTAACCTCCCCCCGCCCCCAACTCCCAAATAATAGCACAGGGCAGCACCCAAGTGGGCTTCAGAACCCCCCTGGGGAAAGAGAGTACACAACTGGGGACTTAAGTACATTCTTAGCTGAAATTCATTTCTATGTCTGCAAACCCAGCACAGTTGCTGGAGCACAGAAAGCGCTCAGCTCGGGTCTGCTATGTGATTATGGGATGTATTACATCACTAGAACACTGGTGCTCCAATAGCAACCCAGAATTTATCAGCAAACATGTATCAACCCCACTTTATGTGCAAAGCTAAAAATTATGGAGATACAGGGACCTTCTCTGCGCCAGTACTTTCTCTTCCTAGGTAATTTTTTTTAACATACCTAGAAGTATTCGAAATAATTCTTTAAGGGTAAAAAAAAAAATGCCAGTGGAAGTGGAAGGGATCTTACATGAGCTCTTCCACCAATTCTAAATATTTTATCTCTGTCTCATTAAATACACATCCAAACACATACTCATAAACACACACATGTACCCCTGTATACACAGACATGCACGGAATCAGAATAGTTACTGCTCTATTTCTTTCTCTCCTTCACTGCTCAGCATCTATTTTTTTTTTTAAGATTTTATTTATTTATCTGACAGACAGAGCACAAGTAGGCAGAGAGACAGGCAGAGGAAGAGGGAGAAGCAGGTTCTCCGTGGAGCAAGGAACTCCATGTGGGGCTTGATCCCAGGACCCTGCAATCATGACCTGAGCTGAAGGCAGATGCAGAACCAACTGGGCCACCCAGGAGCCCCCACGCTCAGCATCTAGAGCAGCACTGTCAAGCAGACTTTTCTGTAATGACACAAATGTTCTTAATCTGTGCTGTCAAATGGTTACTGGGCACATGAAATGTGGCTAGTGAAAAGTGAGGAACTGAATTTTAAATTTAATATAATTTTAATTTTAAGTAGCCATATATGATGAGTGGCTACCCTCTTATACAGAGCAATAGTCTATACCCACAGTCTATACCCAAGGACTCCACTTCCTCTCCTTCCCTTTCCTCAATCCACTTCCTCTCCTATCGGATTTCTGCCCTGATACACCACTAAAAATATTCTCACCAACAGAGGTCATAGATGACTCCTTACAGCTAAATCCAACAGAAACTCCAAGCCTTTATACTGCTCTCCCTCTCACCAGTACTCAATGCGAATATTCACTCTCTCCATCTGAAATTTTCTTCCCTTGGCTTTCATGGTACCACATTCTTCTGGTATCTTGCCTACTTCCTTGCCAACTTTCTCTTTAGTCCCACAAAGCATCATTCCTCTGCCTATCATGCAACTGTGGGTGGTCCCCAGAGTTTTGATTTCGGGTCTCTCTCTACTCAAACATCACCACCAGAGACCTCATCCATTTCTCCAGTTTAAATTTGCATCAACCCCTAACAAATCCCAGCTCCAACTCTACACTTGATTTCTGTCTTAACTCCAAACGCATATTCCAATGGTCTTAGCCTCTCCCCTTCTGCATCCCCGAGACTCCTCACGATCACCCACCAGAACTGATGTGATCATCTCCCCTTCATCCTGCTAATCCCCTCCGGAGGAGCAGTGATGGAACCAGTGTTAAATGAGCTGCCTGAATCTGAGGTTCAATCTTCCATCCTTCTCCGTGCCATGCCTGGTACACGATGAGCTTTATACAAATGTCAGCTATTATCTCTGGAACTGCCCAGTTCTCTTATCCCTACTTCTGCTACTACAGATCAGGCTAGCGTCATTGCAGCCCCAAATCACTACAATAGATCTCTGACCCCTGGGCAGAGTCCCTACATCTCATTCACCACAGAGCAGCCAAAGCAGCATTTCCCCATTCTGATAGTATCACCCTTCTACTTGGCGCCCTTCAGTGGCTCCCTGGTGGCAGCCAGGGCATGGAAAATGAACACAATTTGTCATCTGGTTTTCAGTGATATCCCCAGCCTCACCTTGACCCTGAACTCAAAGCCCCAGTCAAAACGGATAGCAGTCCCAATTCACCAGGCTCTGGTGCCCTTATTTGGACTTTGCACACTGCCACTCTGGGCCCAAACCCCCATCTCCATCCTCCTGCCTGTTCCCCTCCTTTTCCAGCTCCCTCTCCTCCCTGAAGACTTCAGCACAGAATATCCTCCCCTGGGAACCAATCCTCTCTACAATCTACGAGTGGGCTTGATGTCTTTCCTTCCTAAGTGCTCGCTTCCCACGTGGTACATGCATAATCTCTGAGATCCAAAAGAGCACCTCACTACTGTCACTGATCACCTGCTCATTGGCTGCCCACCTAGACTAGGGAAGCTCTTTCATTCTTGTGTCAGTGCCTAACTCATAAGTACTTATCAATTAAATGATAATTTAATAATGAAATAATAATTTCAATAATGAAATGAATATATATATATATTTTTTCAATGTATTATATATATGTTTTTTAGGAATCTATTGTCAGTGTACTTTTTAAATAATTGTCATGCAATTTAGACATCTACAACTTCCCCCACACACAAACACACACGCACGCACACACACACACGGACGCACACACATGCACACACGCACATGCTCCGCTCAGAGACTTCCCATCTCCATTTAGAGCAATGCCCCCTTCTAGTTGCTCAGGCTAAATTCCCGGTCATCTCTGACTCCTCTCTTTCTCTCATCAACCCACTGGCAACCATAATGGTTCTACCTTCAAAATATGCCCAGAATCTGATCACTGCTGATCACCTCCATTATCACCACCCTGGGCCAAGCCACAACCATCCTGGTTGCTGCCTGGTACTGTGAGAACCACCTAAAGGTCCCCTTGCTTCCACCCTGCCTCCCCACAGCTGACTCTCAACACAGCATCCAAAATAATCCCTTTAAAACTTAAGTCAGATCATGTGCTTAATCATTCTGCTTAAAACTAGCCAGGGTCTCAATGTTTAGCAGCAATGTCCACAATAGCCAAACTATGGAAAGAGCCTAGACGTCCATCAACAGATGAATGGATAAAGAAGATGTGGTCTATATATACCATGGAATATTATGCAGCCATAAAAAAAAACAAGAAATCTTGCCATTTGCAACAACACAGATGGAACTAGATAGAGGGTACTATGCTAAGTGAAAGAAGTCAATGAGAGAAATACAAATATCATATCATCTCCCTGATATGAGGAATTTGAGAAACAAGACAGAGGATCATAAGGGAAGGGAGGGGAAAATGAAACAAGATGAAACCAGAGAGGAAGAGAAACTGTAAGAGACTCAATCTCAGGAAACATACTGAGGGTTGCTGGAGGGGAGGATGAGAGAGATGGGGTGGCTGGGTTATGGACATTGGGGAGGGTATGTGCTAAGGTGAGTGCTATGAATTATGTAAGACTGATGAATCACAGGCCTGTACCCCTGAAACAAATAATATATTATAAGTTAATTTAAAAAAAAAAAAACAACTAGTCAGGGTCTTCCCATTTCACTGATGGTAAATGGCCTACATGATTTGCCCCCGCCCCTGCCCCCAACTGCACCTCTTCCCCTCCGCCCCCTTATCCCACGCCTCTCGTATGTTCCTCCGGCACACAAGCAGGGCGCTGCCCAGAGCCAGTGCACCAGCTGCCGCTTCCCTCTGGAATTCTCTTCCTCCAGATGCATGAATGACTTGCTCCCTCACCTTCTTCAGGTCTCTATTCAGATGTCGCCTTCTCAACAAGGGTTAGTTTATCTTGACATGGTAGAATTCTCCCCAGCAGCCCCCGCTGTCCTTAAACTCCTTCATTTTTCCCATATAAAGGAAATTATCTTTTCTCCTACTATATAATTTGCTTATGTAGGATTATGTCTCTTCCCCAACTGGAACGTAAACTCCATGAGCCTCGCTTTTCGTCTGGGTGTTCACTTCTGGATCTCCAATGCCAGGGGCACACCTGACACATGGTGGACGTTCCATGTGGTTGTCGAATGAATGGGAACTAAAAAGACTATCTACTAGTTAATGCCTGTGGGAATGGATCTTGGGATCTACTACACACCCTCTTAGGAAGCCAAGGCAAAGAGTACACCTTAAACTATTATATTTGGGGAAGAAAGTTAACCTACATTCAGATGTCAACTCATGCTTTCATGTGATGTTTTTCTTCTGAAGAATCACCTCAATTCTTTCTCAGGCTGACAACTCTAAAGAACTTAAATTTTATTCCTGAAAGCTTATGCTTTAACATTTACTTATGTTCTGCCCCAGAGACTCATCTATCATGTTAATATTTGAAAAGCACTATGAAGAAACTATATCTTAAAATATAGTATTGCTTTAAAAAGACAAATGATTTCACTCCAACCAATACCCAGAAGAGAGGACCATTTCACCTCCCAACTGTAGCTATGGTATCTGGAAGTAAAAGGATGACTTCCTTTGCTTACTGCTGCTCTGGCTTAGTCAAGCTGGTTCCAAATCCAAACAGCGCAGCCCACAGTCAAGGAAGAGGCCATCACATGCCAGGACTGTGGTGGAGTCTTAGCACTGGGTGCAGAGGGCAAAACAAATAAGCCCTGGGTTAAAGAAACTAGAATTTAATAGCAATTAACATGATGAACGAAAAGTCAATAAAAACAATGGGTGAAAACCAGACAAGAAAAATGGTCAGGCTTTGAAAGCCTGTTTACACACCCCAACAGGCAAGAAGTCACAGCCCAAACAAGTGTGTCTATAGCTTCGGCTAAGGGGCCCAGTACACGCCTGCGTTCAGGGCAGCTCTCCACACAAAACGTCTCTGTACACGCCAGCTGCGGCATCCGTCCCATGCCATCCGTCCCATGCCATCCGTCCCCTAATAGGATTCTAATTAGAAAAACACTGGAGGGACCCTGAAATCACTGAGCTTTCTAGCCAAAGCAGGCTTCGTGTTTTAGACTGGAACACAGCAGCTCAGAGAAAGAAAGGATAAAGAAGAAAACTCACATTTCAAGATATGCTGAAATAAATGTGAGCAAACATTAATATACATCCTAGATCCAAAATTCTCCCTATCATACACTTCCCAAGAGACAGTCTCTCACTTCAACAGATAACTGTCTGCGCAGAAACTATGATTAACGTCCTACAGACATCTCCAGTATGACCCCCGATACCCAGAACACAAGTACTGGGTTAGATCAGAATTCTAACTTTGTGAAGAGAACGGCTCAAAATGTCTTCACTAAGAAACTTTAAATTTTGTTTACATCACATGAGACTTTGGAGATGAATCAAGAAAGGGAAATGAACCCACCGCTGTCTCGATGGTGTCTTAGAGAAAATCAACTACAATTCAAAAGGGTATGAGGATATAGGGAAAGAGTATAAAATATTTCTGGGGCTATAAAAATGCTTTCCCGGGGCTCCTGGGTGGCTCAGCGGGTTAAAGCCTCTGCCTTCGGCTCAGGTCATAATCCCAGTGTCCTGGGATCAAGCTGCATCGGGCTCTCTGCTCAGCAGGGAGCCTGCTTCCTCCTCTCTCTCTCTCTCTCTGCCTGCCTCTCTGCCTGCTTGTGATCTCTGTCTGTCGAATAAATAAATAAAATCTTTAAAAAAAAAAAAAAAGAAAGAAAATATGTTAAAACTTAAAAAAAAAAATGCTTTCCAGAGGCCTACCAAGAAAAAAAAAGAGGAGTCATAATTATGAACATTCACTGTGCCAGGCCCTGTTCTAAAATGTGTGTATTATGTGTGTTAATCCATATATTCCTTGCAAAACCCCAGGAGGTATTAATAATGTTTATTTCACAGATGAGAGAAATTGAGATGTGGAGGGGCTAAGCACCCTATCTACATGACACAATTAAATACCTCCCCCAGTCGCCAAACTGTGGAAAGAGCCAAGATGCCTTTCAACAGACGAATGGATAAAGAAGATATGGTCCATATATGGAGTATTATGCCTCCATCAGAAAGGATGAATACCCAACATTTGTATCAACATGGACAGGACTGAGGGAGATTATGCTGAGTGAAATAAGTCAAGCAGAGTCAATTATCATAAGGTTTTACTTACTTGTGGAGCATAAGGGATAACACGGAGGATATTGGGAGATGAAGAGAAGTGAGATGGGGGAAATTGGAGGGGGAGACAAACCATGAGAGACTGTGGACTCTGAGTGGCAAACTGAGGGTTTTGGGTGGGGGTGGGGGGATGAGTGAGCCTGGTGGTGGGTAGGTAGGAGGGCAGGTACTGCATGGAACACTGGGTGTGGTGCATAAACATCTGAATGAATCTCAGAGCACTGAAAAAAATAATAAAATTTTAAAAAAATTCTTTTGCTGAGATTAAATCAAGTAGCTTGACTTCAAAGCCAAATTTACAAGAGATGGGATGGGATTGTCTGATAAATGGTTAGATAATAGAAAAATCTATGTATTGTATTGGTCTTTGTCCCTGGTTCCAGGCACAGAGCCCCTAAGGTCCTTATAATTCCCTAAGTGAGAACAGCACTGGGAGCATCTTTTGTTTTACTAATTGGTCTTGGTCTTTGATCTTCCTGACCCAGGGCTCCTGAAAGTCTCTTAAATTCCTAGGTGATAGGTCTTTTGTTTTTTTTTGTTTTGTTTTGTTTTTTAAAGATTTTTATTTATTTATTTGACAGAGAGAAATCACAAGTAAGCAGAGAGGCAGGCAGAGAGAGAGGAGGAAGCAGGCTCCCCGCCGAGCAGAAAGCCCGATGCGGGGCTCGAACCCAGGACCTAGGATCATGACCCGAGCCGAAGGCAGCGGCCTAACCCACTGAGCCACTCAGGCGCCCCGATAGGTCTTTTGTTTTAATGAAGTGACTCTGGATGGGCTCCTGGATGAGAGCTGGTCACGGAAGACCAAGCCATGATTAGAAAGTTGGAGTTTTCGGGGCGCCTGGGTGGCTCAGTGGGTTAAAGCCTCTGTCTTCAGGGACGCCTGGGTGGCTCAGTTGGTTGGACGACTGCCTTCGGCTCAGGTCATGATCCTGGAGTCCCGGGATCGAGTCCCGCATCGGGCTCCCGGCTCCGCGGGGAGTCCGCTTCTCTCTCTGACCTTCTCCTCGCTCATGCTCTCTCTGTCTCTCTCTCAAATAAATAAAATAAAATCTTTAAAAAAAAAAAAAAAAGCCTCTGTCTTCAGCTCTGGTCATGATCCCAGGGTGCTGGGATCAAGCCCCGCTTTGGGCTCTCTGCTCTGCGGAGAGCCTGCTTCCTCCTCTCTCTCTGCCTGCCTCTGCCTACTTGTAATCTCTGTCTGTCAAATAAATAAATAAAATCTTAAAAAAAAAAAAAAAGAAAGTTGGAATTTTCAATCTGCCTCCACTCTCTTGAGAAGAGAGAAAGGCTGAAAATGTATTAGTGATTGATTGTGTCTACGCAAAAAAGCCTCCATAACAATTCCCAGAGTATGCGTGTTGGGCTTGGGAGATGCAGGGAGGGCAAGGAAGCTCCACCCTCCTTTCCACATACCTCACCCTGTGCATCTCTTCTATCTGGATGTTCATCCATATACTTTATACTTTATCATATCCTTTCATAGTAAGCCCACAATCCAGCAAACACAATGTTTTTCTGAGTTCTGTGAGCTACTCTAGCAAATTAATCAGACCCAAGGACAGGTTCTCCAATCTATAGCTGGTCAGTGAGAAGCACAGGAGACAATCTGAGCTTGCGCCCGACATCCTGAAATGCTGGGGAGGACGGTCTTGTAGGACTGAGACCGTACCCTGTGAGAGCTGATGCTAACTGTAGACAGAGAGTATCAGAATTGGGTGGAACTTAGGAGACCCAGCTAGTGTCAGAGAATTACTTGTTGGATGTGTGGGAAACCCCCACGTAACACAGTGGCATTGGGTTGAGAACCTTTTACTTGCCCACAAGTCACAGCAGAACTGGAGGGTTCTCATTTTACAGAGAGCTGAGATTGTTGAAAAATAATGATAAGCAGTTATGATTGTGCATGGCCAGGAAGAAATAATGGCCTCCATGTAAAGGGCAGGAGATGTATCGCCTACAGGTACAGTATGGAGATGAGAGATGGAAAAGCCAGGTCACCTAAGACAGGTGAATGGCAGAGCGTGGTGTGAATTGCAGTGGGACGATGGTGTCCTTGGAAGAAAAGGAAGATAGACCAAGGGAGAGGGAACAGGATATTAATAAAATAGGAATGGCAAATGCACAATTAAGTTAGCTTTCTACCTTAAAGACTCAAATCGAGAAACAGAGATATGGAAGAATAAAAGTGTCATATCAAATCATCACTGTCAAACACTTATTCAGTAGACAGGGGTTATTTTGTATGTTTAGACCTTAAATTCCTAGTCTCTCTCTCTCTGAGGAAAAATCAACTCAAAAATTTACCCATCACTCTGCAGAGCTATTCTTTCCTTAGGTCTCAAAGGAATCCTTCTCTTTCCTCCTGGGCAAGATCAATCTCTCTACCTGTGCTCTTGTCCCTACAGCCTCTGTGAATTCATGTATTCATTCGACAAACATTTATCATGTGTGTACCAGGCACACTGCTTCGTGTTAGGGCTACAAAGTGATATGAGAAATGGTCCCTCATCTCAATCTAGTGGGGGGACCCAGAAAGCTTTGCAATCATGGGAAATGATGAAAGAAGAGTGTGTGGGATCTTGTATTTTCGCTGGCTCCCTTGACAATGACCTCCTTCCCTAACCCTATGAAACACAGTTGAGTATCTCCTACTTTAAAAACAAAACAAACAAAACAAAAACTCTCTCCATCTTTTTGCTAAGAACCTTTCACTTGGGAAGCCAGGCTGAGCTGCTGTTTATCCATTTCTGATGATTCATTTATACACATGTCCGGGGCCTACGAGCTCTAACCGAAGCCTCTGGCCACAACTTGAATGGCACAAACAGAAGTGGAAAGTCTGCTCCAAGCTCAGAAAAATGACCAGTTGCCTCCATGGACTCATTACCACATGGGCCAGCTGCCTTTGCAGACCATCTGTGGTCTCGATGTCCCCAAAATATCTCTAACTTCTGGGACTCGAGGCTAAGAGCCAACCCCGTTCAAGAGCCGTTCCTGATCAATAGTCTTACTCTTCCATCTGACTTTCCAGCTCCTCCTGAAATAGCACACATAGCTCTACTAATTTAAGCGTTCTAAATATACGGCACGTAACACAGACTGAGCTACAGATGGAAGGCCACGGACGGGAGGCTGCCGCAGCTCACACTAGTTTTCACAAACTGACTGTGAAACATATTTTTGGGAAAGAAGGGAAAAGGGAGAGACAGGATTTAAAAAAAAAAAAAAGGTGCCATTGACAGTAGGGTCTTTTTGGAATAGGAGGAAGAGGTGTTTTGTTCTCTTTCCTCTCACCATTTAAAATTCCCTTTCTGCTCCTGGGAGTACTAAGAAGGTTTAAAAAGAAGTTAGAGAGTAATATAAGAGGCCATGAGATGAGGACAGGGACTCGGTGACAGCACCACAGCAGCTGCGCAGTGGCAGTGGAAGCAGGTTCTGCCAAACCTGTCCGGGGACCATGAGGACCTGGAGCCACCACCCATCAGAGCTAACTGATGGGGACACGTCTGCACCCACAGGGAGCTTTCTGCTGAGCTGTTCCCTACAGTGTGGGTACCCAGGATCCATCGTGAAGAAGGCAGAAATGGAACCGAGGGCACAAAGAAGCTGTATTCAAATGTCTTCCAAGAGGCTGATAATCACCTTTCCTAAAACAACCCTCACCCCCTGCAGGGTGGCTGCTTCCTCTAGTCTTGGTATTTAGGGTAAAGACTGAGAAAGTGACCTACAATTTTTCTTTTCTCTTTTTCGTTCTCCAGTCGGACGAAGGAAACAGGAAGTACACTCATAACACCACCCTGAAGTCTGTGTCTGTTTCAAACACCAGATTTTATCGCTTTTAGGAGGTCAAATACTAGTTTCTTTCTTAAGGATGCCAACATGATTCAAGCATTGGTACATCTTTGTGCAAAGTGTAAAACTAGCAGATGTTCAAAGTAGAATGGCTGGAAAACACAGCATCACCTCTCCTTGTATCACTCAGGCACAAAACCATAAATGCTTTGATATGGTATTTTTATCCTCTCATTTTTAAAAGATCTTATTTATTTATTTGAGAGAGAGAGAGAACATGAACAGGGGGAGCAGAACGGAGAGGGAGAAGGAGACTCCCCGCTGAGCAGGGAGCCTGATATGGGGCTTGATCCCAGGACCCCGAGATCATGACTTGAGCCAAAGGCAACTGCTTAAACAACTGAGCCACCAGGCGCCCTTCAATCATTTTCCTTTCCACAGATACACAGAGAGATGTAACTTTGTAATTATTTTCACATTTCAATTTTTTTAAAAAAATTTTATTTATTTGCCAGAGAGAGAGAGATCACAAGTAGGTAGAGAGGCAGGCAGAAAGAGAGGAAGGGAAGCAAGCTCTCTGCTGAGCAGAGAGCCCGATGAGGGGCTCGATCCCAGGTCCCTGGGATCATGACCTGAGCCGAAGGCAGAGGCCTAACCCACTGAGCCACCCAGGTGCCCCTATTTTCACATTTAAAATTACAGGTTTTTTCTCATGGCATAGGCTGAGCCCCATTTTACTGAATAAGTGGTTTTTAGCTGTTGTGTGATATTCCACTATATAGATACAACATGATTTTATTCATCTCCTGTTGTCAGACATTTGGCTTGTTTCTATTTTTTAAGTACTACAAATACTTCTTTGATGAACATTCTTGATATAAATATTCAGGGGCATTTCTGAGAATAATTTTTCAGGAATGAAAATACTGGGCAAAGGTATGAACGTTTACAGGGTCTTGTACAAATCACCTTACGGAATGGTTATAGCAATTTATATTTGCATTACTCTGTAAATGTTCATTTTATCCCACCCTCACCACTGCCACGTACTGTCATTTTTTAAATTATGGCAATTTGACATGCTACTCTTGTTTTCATTTTTATTTCTAGCTCACCTTTTCATGGGTATAACAGACACGTGTATCTCTTCCTTGTGGTCTGTTCATATCTTTTGCCCATTTTTCTTTCATGATTTTCATCTGGACTTAAGTTTAAACAAGAACTTGTGTCACATTCATGTGTACCTTTAATGAAATAAAGGTCTTTTTAGACTTCACTCTTAGCATTTCATGTGTGTCTATTGTCCAATAATCTGCAAAGGGCAAGACTGATTCTGCATAAATTTGGTACATAATTGAAGGGTACTAAGACATACTTTTATATCCATACACTTTATATGAGGTCATATAATGCTATTTTTCATGAATTCCAGTGCAATTTAGTTTGTGGGTAGAGGTTACAGAGATTAATGATTTCATTAAACATGGAAGGAAGGCCAAAGAACACTCTGTACTATTAATAAATTCTATTTGCTTATTGACCATAAACATATTCATAATTCAAAGAGATTCAGCCATGAACTTGAAAATGAATAACGTGTTTAAACTATAGTCTTACAGGAACATCAGTAAATAGTGAGAATCCCTTAGAAAATGTCTAGAAATGTATAGCATTTAAGTAACAGAATATTATCTACATGAGAACCATGACGGCTCCTTTTCAGAGAAGCGCACAGCCCTCATCCTGAGATCTACCAACATACCCCTGAGCTACGTCTGACATGTGACATTCAATAAATGTTTGCTGGATAATCATCCCAGGGTGGTACACTCACTAGCCTCTTCAGGTTCCAGCACACTAGTGGCTTCTGATCTCCTGATTTGGCCCACATTTCTGGACTGTTTCTTGGCATGCAGTGGAACCCCAAACTTCTCTCTCTATCCAGCCCCTTGAATCTTGTGCCATGTACCCTGCTTGGGTCCGCCCGCCAACTAGGGCCAAGCCTTGCCTGTGTCAGGCCTGAGGCCTCTGTCTGACTTGGTTTTGCCCTAAAGGCTTTCTCGATAATGGCGTCTTCCACTTCAACACCAGCTGGAGGCCCAGCTGTGTTTTGGTCCAGCTGTTCCATCCTGCCAATCTGGCTGCTGGGCCTCCCTGCTGACAGGCACCCACCCAGTGATGGCGTCCATGCTTGAATGTTTAGCCTCCAACCAATGATGACATGTTTGGAAGACTGCTGACAAATTGGAAATTCATTGTCAAGACAATCCGTTGACAGAGGTTTTTCCATATTTCTGCCTGGTGAATGAACCTTATAAGTTAAACTAGGATTTGGGTCTTCCTTCTGTCAGCCTCTGCCCCACCTCCCCTGCCCAGTGTCTGCCTATATTTGTGTCTTGTATAAGAAGGATATAATTTAGCACTGACATACATAAGAGCTTTGACATCAATAAATACTTTAGCTGCCTTAAATCTTTTTTTGAAAAAGCTGTGGTAAAAATAAATACGTTCATAGTAACTTATTCATCAAACACTCTTAAGGAAGGTCTATGGAAAAGCCTAGGAAGCTATGATTACACCCATAGAATTGCCTTTTCCTGGGCATCCTGAGGATTCCTCCCACCTCAGCAGCCTCAGTCCATGAACCCTCCTCGTCCCCTCAGTTTATTTTAGAGCCTTCTCATTAGTCAACCAGCCTTTGCTATTTTTTTTTTTTAGGACACAGAAAGTGTTATATTTATTTTTATTTACTTATAAGTGGCTTTATTGAAATATAGTTCACATGCCAAACAATGCGCCATTTAAAGTATCCAAGTCAGTTTTTTTACTATATTCATAGAGTTGTGCAACCACCAACACAATCTAATTTTAGAGCATTTCATCTCCCTAAAAGAGAAACCCTGTAGCTCTTAGAAGGCACTCCTCATCCTCACCCACCCAGAGTTCTAGGCAACCAATAATCTACTTTCTGTCTCCATAGATTAACCTGCTCTGGACATTTCACGTAAATAGTATTATACAGTACGTCATCTTTTGCATCTGGATTCTTTCACTTAAAATGTTTTCAAGGGACATCCATGTGGTAGCATGTATCAGGACTTCATTGCATTTTACGGAGAATACTTTACTGTCCTATGGATAATCCTATTTTGTTTATCAATCCATTCACCGATGGACATTTGGGTTGTTTCTACCACTTGGCTACTATGAATATTTGTGGACAACTTTTTGTGTGAATATAAGTTCTTATTTCTTTTGGGTCTATAACTAGAAGTAGAATTGTTGGGTTTATAGTTACTCTATGTTTAACATTTTGAGGAACTACCAATCTATTTTCCAAACCTGCCTCTACTCTTAACCCACTCAAATATACCCTCCAAACTGCTATCACAACCCAGCCAAAAAATAAATGTACACACAATTTAAAAGCCAATAGTGCCATCTGCCCTGTAGGGTAAACTCTAAACCCTCAGTGTAGAAAAGCCTTGATAATTGACGCCCTGCCTAATTCTTCAGGGTTGACTTCTCACCACGACCTCTCCTACCACCCAGACCTATCATGCTTCTGCTTAACTCTCCAGCATTATCAGATTCCCTGAATCCACCAACCCTTACTTGCTTCCATGTTTTGAGCATGTTACTCCTGATGCCTAAAACTCTTTCCTCCCTACAGCACATACCCACCTAAACTGATTCTTATTTATCTTTCAAAACCCTATTTAAGGGCAGCCTTCCCTTTGATGCCTTCTGACCATGCCAACCTAAGGCTAATTTCCTCACCCCTGTATCACTTGTTTAAGGTGTGACGCTGCTGTCATCTGTGTACGTGGATATCCCTCACACTGGGCCCTGGGCTTTTGAGGGGGCAGGGACTCTGTGCGTAACTTTGTCTATGCACAGCACTGACAATGTCTCATGCGTAGGGCATAACCAATGAATAAAAGGACCACTGAATAACCAAGTCTTTAAAAATCTCAAAGCATAAATCCACTGTCTCCCATTACCCATCTGTTCCTACATTTAACAAGCTGTGAAGTTTTAAGTAGTGCTTGACCTAATTGCCTCCTCTTGCAATTTAATTTCTTCTTGGCTCTGTTCTCTACCATCAGTTTATCTTCCCTATAAACATCTTCAGATGAAGCCATCTCTCAGAATTGCATTTTCCATACCCATTGATAATGGAACCCAATGGAACCCTCCAAGGCTGGAAAGGTCCTTCCCTTCATCTGTGTCCTCAGTAAAAACAGGAGGCTGAGGGCAGAAAGAGAATCACGTAGGATTTAGGCAAGCATTTCCACGATGGAGACACTTTCGTTGGTGTTTACCTCTCTCCCACCTCAGCTCCTACAGGTCCTATAATGAGAGTAAAGTCATCTGGGCAGAAGGCTTAGCAGACCTTTCACACTGAAGAAGAACAAGACCGTATCTCTCTGTGGATACTGACTTCTGATCAGTAACCTCAATGGAAACAGATGGAGAAAGGAGAGACACTTCACAGACCCCATCTCTTGCTTACAGTCAAAATAGTCTCATCCCTGCCATCCATATGCTCCCTTTTCTTGGCTAAATCAGAGAGACTCTGACTTGCAGTGCAGGAAAAACACTGGTTGTCACTGGCAGCAATATTCACAATGGAAAGGAAATACAGGGGGTAATCTATTTACAAACCGGTTATGTTCAAAGTGTATTTGTAAGTCACTCAGAAGGCACAGAAACAATATGATCTGTTGTGGTGAAGTCCTCACACCAGCTCACAAAAGCCTCTTTAACCCATTATGTGCCTGTGATATAGCATTTGTCGTGCTATATAAATCAACCCAAGCGTGTAACTGTGGATTCCGTTCACATTTAGATTTCAAAAGGTAGAAAAACATTTTGAATAGGACAGGTGGGGGACTGGAAATGAGGGAACCTGAAGGCACTGCTGATGGTGGGTTAGGGCACAAGCTCCAGATCAGGAGGACAGGTGCAGGAAAGCAAGGAAGCAGAGGTGACTGCCTGGGACTAAGCCCCCAGAGAAAGGATCATGACAGGATTCAGAGGTAATGAATAGCCTCCTGGGGTTTTAAAGTCTTGGTTTATTTACTAACTGAGGGTTTGTGTATGTCTCCAGGCCTGTGGGGAGGGGAGAGGGGAACTGCAGCAAAAAGGTGGATATTTAAGTTGGGAACAAGATAATTACGTTTTCCTTTCCCTCTACTACCCTTTTAACTCCTCCAATGCGGTTGACTTAGGACTGATATCAACACTGGCATGAGGATAATAGGGATCCTAGAAGGGGAAAGGAAGACATAGATGGAAAATAATAATCCCAAATTCTGGCAATGAAGAAGACAGGGATGGCTCAACACCACCAATTATGGGAAGTGTATTTGTAAATTATAAATTGTCATAATAAGAATAATTTTACTTCATAAGATAATACAACAATTGAGAAAAAACCCAAGTGTTCAACATTTAATATTTAAATTCAAATAAAGAATGGAGTTATAGTACAAGATAGGGTTTTAATTAACAATGCCATTCCTTTGATTGTTGGAAAAGAGATCATGAATTTGAGGTTTTCATTCAGACTTCCAGATTTGGGATATTACCACAGCATCCTTACTCAGTAAAATCAATATAATTAAGTTCTTTTAAACTGTTGGATTGTGTATGATGGTTAAAACTACATTTGAGAGGAGATTATTGATTAATAGGGAAACAGAAGTAGACAATCAGTAGCTTTTAAATTATTATTTTAAGAAGTGGTTTCATATTTCTGTGTCCACTCCAGTATATAATGAGCTTGGAGAAGCATCACTTCTTTTGACTTACTGGACAGCAATGTCCACAGAACAAAGAGCTGGCCTAAAATCTGAGGAGAGGCAGTAGCCCACAGATAGAAAAGAGACCTGAGCACTCATTTATTGGGATATATGCAACTGGACACTGGTAAGAAGTAATGAACAGAATGATGGAGGATAAGAGCAGGCCAGCAAAAAGGGAAGCTCCTCAGGTTCAAAAAAGTAGAGAACTCTGTACTCTTTTACAGGCTTTTTCTCCAGAACTTCATTAAGTAACCAAAGAAAAATCATAAAGCCTTGAAGTATTCATATGAAGCATAAACAAAGCCCAAAGTCAGTAGAAAGATGTAATAAATATCAGAGCGGAAATAATTCTAAAAAGCAAGAGAAAACATCAATGAAACTAAAAGCTGGTTATTCGTAATGATAAAATTAATAAATATCTAGTCAGACTCATAAAGATAAACAGATAGAAAGCCCAAATAAATAAAGTCAGAAATGAAAGAGAAGGTTACAATCGACCCCACAGAAATACAAAGGATCATGAGAGACCACCACAAACAAATTGAAATATGCCAACAAACTGAAAAACCTAGAAAAAAAAATGGATAAATTTCTAGAAACACACAACCTCCCAAGACTGAATCACAAAGAAATAGAAAATCTGAATAGACCAATTACAAGTAATGAAACTGAATCAGCAATTTAAAAACTCACTAAAAACAGGACCAGATGGCTTCACAAATGGATTACACCAAACATATAAAGAAGAATTAGTATCTATCCATCTCAAATTATTTAAAAAAAAAAAAAATGAAGAGGAAGGAATGCTTCCAAACTGATTTTGTGAGGCCAGCAATACTCTGATTCCAAAACCAAACAAGAACATCATTTAAAAAAAGAAAATTACAAGCCAATATCCTTGATGAACATAGATGCAAAAATCTGCAACAAAATATTAGCAAATTCAGTAATACATTAAAAGGATCATACATCATGGTCAAGTGGGATTTAGTCCAGGGAAGATTCAATATCTGCAAATCAATCGACATGATATACTGCATTGAGAAAATGAAGGATAAAAATCATATGATCATCTCAACAGATGCAAAAAAAGTCTGACAAAAATCAACATCCACTTATGAAAAATAACTTTCAGTACCAAAGTACCCATAACTTTCAGTAAAATGGGTATAAAAGGAATTATTTCTTATAAAATAAAAAAGACCATATATGACAAACCCATAGCTAACATCACACTCAATGGTAAAAAATGGAAAGCTTTTCTTCTAAGACCAGGACAAAGACAAAGAAAACCACTTTCACCACTTTTTTCAATATCACACTGGAAGTCCTAGCAATAGCAATTAGGTAAGAAAAATATAAAAAGGGGTAAAGAAAGAAAGATTGATTAAAGGCATCCAAATTGGAAAGGAAGAAGTAAAATTGTCACTATTTGCAGGTGACAAGATTCTTCATATAGAAAACTCTAAAGACTCCACCAAAAAAACTATTAGAACTAATAAATGAATTCGGTAAAGTTACAGGTTACAAATTTAACATACATAAATAAGTTGCTTTCAAAAAGAGAAATTAACAGGAGGAGCTTTCAGAAAGATCAGTTGCATTTCTAGACATTAATAAGGAGCTTTCAGAAAGAGAAATTAAGAAAACAATCTCATATACAATGGCATCAAAAAGAATGAAATACTTAGGAATAAGTGTAACCAATGAGGTGAAAAACCTGTACTCTGAAAACTAGAAGACAGTGATGAAAGAAATTAAAGATAACACAAATAAATAGAAATATATCTCATATTCAGAGATTGGAAGAATTAATGTTAAAATGTCCATACTACCCAAAGAAATCTACCGATTCAATGCAATCTCCATCAAAATACCAATAGCAGGGCGCCTGGGTGGCTCAGTGGGTTAAGCCGCTGCCTTCGGCTCAGGTCACGATCTCGGGGTCCTGGGATCGAGTCCCGCATCGGGCTCTCTGCTCAGCAGGGAGCCTGCTTCCCTTCCTCTCTCTCTCTGCCTGCCTCTCTGCCTACTTGTGATCTCTCTCTGTCAAATAAATAAATAAATAAAAATCTTAAAAAAAAAAAATACCAATAGCATTTTTCACAGAACCAGAATAAATAATCCTAAAATCTGTATGGAACCATGAAAGACCCCAACCACCAAAGCAATCTTGAGAAAGAAGAACAAAGCTAGAAGCATCACAGTTCCTGACTACAAACTATACTACAATTTATAGTAATCAAAACAGTATGGTACTGGCACAAAAACAGACACATAGATCAATGAAACAGAATAGAGAACCCAGAAATAAACCTACAATTACATGGCCAATTAAACTATGACAAAGGAGACAAGAATATACCATGTGGAAAAGACAGCCTCTTCAATAAATAAATGGTGTTGGGAAAACTGGATATCTACATGCAGAAGAATGAAAGTGGACCATTATCTTATACCCTGTACAAAAATAAATTCAAAACAGATTAAAGACCTGAATGTAAAACCTGAAACCATGAACCTCCTCAAAGAAAACATAGGCAGTAAACTCTTTGACATTAGCCTCAAGCAATAATTTTTTTGGACCAGTCTTCTCAGGTAAGTGTGACAAAAGCTACAAATGTGATGATATCAAACCAAAAATGTTTTGTACAGTGAAGGAAAACCACCAACAAAACAAAAAGGCAACCTACTAAATGGGAGAGGTTATTTGCAAATCATACATCTAATAAGAATATGCAAAATATATAAATAATTCACACAATTTACTATCAAAAACCAAAAATTCTGATTAAACAATAGACAGAGAACCTGACAGATACTTTTCCAAAGACATAACAATAATAACTAAATAATGTTATTTAGTTATATTTATAGTTTATATTTATATTTTTATATTTATATTTATATTTATAGTTTATATATATATATATAGTTTATATATATATATATAGTTTATATTTAGTAATAACTAAAATAAAATAAAGACATGCAAATGGCCATTAGGCCCATGAAAAGATTTTCAGGATGCATCAGGGAAATGCAAATTAAAACCAAAATGAGATATCACCTCACATCTGTCAGACTGGCAATTATCAAAAAAACAAAAATAAGTGTTGGCGAGGATGACAAGAAAAGGGAAGCCTGGTACTCTGCTGGTAGGAACATAAATGAGTGCAGCCACTATAGAAAACAGTATGGAGACTCCCCCCAAAATTAAAAATAGAACTGCCATCCAATCCAGCAATCCTCCTGAATTGAAGGAGATTAAATGAAGGAAATGAAACCACCAGTCAAAGAGGTACATACACCCCCATGTTCACAGCAACATTATTTATAAGAGCTGAGATATGGAAGCAACCTAAGTGTCTACTGGTAGGTGAATGGATAAAGAAAATCATACAAATAGATAAATATATGGAGAGAATGAAATCTTGCTGATTTTGACAATACGGATGGACCCAGAGGGTATCATGCTAAATGAAATGTCAAACAGAGAAAGGATAAATACCATGCAATTTCGCTTATATGTGGAATCTGAAAAACTAGACAAACAAAACAGAAATATTCATTGACATAGGAAACAAACTGTTGGTTCCCAGAAGACAGAGGGTAGCAAAACAGATGAAGGGGATTAAGAGTTATAAACTTCCAATTAGGGGCGCCTGGGTGGCTCAGTGGGTTAAGCCGCTGCCTTCGGCTCAGGTCATGATCTCAGGGTCCTGGGATCGAGTCCCACATCGGGCTCTCTGCTCAGCAAGAAGCCTGCTTCCCTCTCTCTCTCTCTGCCTGCCTCTCCGTCTACTTGTGATCTCTCTGTCAAATAAATAAATAAAATCTTTAAAAAAAAATAAATAAACTTCCAATTATAAAGTAAATAAATCACAGGGATGTAACACACAGAATAGAGAATACAGACAATAATATTGTAATAACTTGTATGGTGACAGATGGGGCTCATTTTGTAATGTATGTGCACCTGAAACTAATAGGATATTGTATGTCAATTACACTTCAATTTTTAAAAAGAAAAAGAAAATACCTATGTGGTTCGGGCCAGGGGAGAGGACAGCAGCCATGTGTGAGAGGGCAAGAAATCCTTCCTGTTCCAGTCTCCCCTGCCTCCTCTCCCAGGAACAAAAAGCTTAGGCAAAGAACATTCTTACCCCCAAGGAAATGGTGAAACTCACTGCAACTTGGGGAAGGGAGAAGTACAAAAACCTTATTGCTGGAGGCGGATCAGAACCCATGAGACTTAGTGACACAGTGGACCACCAGGGACTTCCCCACTCTCCTGCAGGGTGAAGCCTACAGGCCTGAATAACAAGTAACAGAATTTCTGAGAGGGTCAGGAGAGAAGTACCAGAAGACTTTCTCTGAGGCGAGAAGGGAAGACCTAAATTGCGGGGCTTTGCAGAGGAAGAAACCTCCACTCTAAACACAAGGTATCACAAGAGGAATTTAAAGACTGTGGTGCTCTGAGGGTAACCATAGCAACAACAAACCTCAAACCCAGCCCCACTGCTGACTAGATGAACTCCCCCTACACACACACACACACACACACACACACACACACACACACGACCTTGGAGAAGAAGGTGTGCCATCTCCAGGGATAAACACCACCTCAGTCTCTATGAGCTACACAAGATGTCTGGCTTTCAACAAAAATTATGGAAAAAATCCAAGACACAAAGTGATCATCAGAACCAGACTCAGATAGGACAGGGATGCTGGAATCCTCTGACGAGGAATTTAAAATAGCTATGACCAAAATGTTAAAGGCTCTAGCAGAAAAAGTGGACAACATGGGCAATCAGGTCATTTCAGCAGGGAGATGGAAGCTCTAAGAGTCAAATGGAAATGTAGAAATTTAAAAATACAGTAATAGAGATAAAGAATGCTCGGGATGGTGGTCTCATGAGTAACCCTCTCTCTGCTGAGGGAAGAGTCAGTTAACTGGAAGTAGGTCACTAAAAGTTACCCAGACTGAAACACAAAGAGTAAAAAAGTGAAAACAAAGGAACAGAACATCCAAGAGCTGTGAGACAATGTCAAGCAGTACATACACATACACATACATACACATAACTGGAAATCCAGAAGAGAGAAGACATATTTGAAGAAATATCTGAAGAACTACTGGCTCAGAATGTCCCAAAATGAATGACAGACACCAAACCACAGATCTAAGAAACTCAGAGAACACCAAGTAGGAGAAATATAAAAACAAAACAAAACCCAGGGATAATTTAGCTAATAGTTCTGTACCAATGTTATCTTCCTCATTCTCATAATTGTACCATGGTTGTATAAAATGTTGACATTAGGGGAAGCTGGGGAAAGGGTATTTAGTGGAAACCTGTGCTATTTTTGCAACTCTCTGGTAATTCTAAAATATTTCAAAATAAAAGGTTTTGAAAATGGCTTTACTGTCAGGTACTACATTGAGAATGTACTTGTAATGCCTAGAACAGAATGTTTATTTAGCTTTTGTTTTGCTTTTACTAATTTATTTTAAAAATTGGGGGGAGGATAACATCCCTTTTCTTACTGAAGCATAATAGACAAGAAATGTTATTTTAGTTTCAGGTGTACATCATAGTGATTCGACAAGTCTATACATTACTCTATCCTCACAAGTGTGGCTCCCATCTGTCACCATACAATGCTATTAAAGTAGCACTGATGATATTCCCTATGCCATACCTTTATTTCCCAGTACTTACTCATTCCATAACTGGAAGCCTGTACCTCCTCCCACTCCCCTTTACTGATATCCCCGCCACCATGCCCCCCGACCTGAAACACACACATGCCAACCTCCCCTCTGGCAAGCACCAGTTTCTTTGAACTTGGAGTTTAAATCAGATTTGTGGTCTGTCCAAGGAACCCAAGTAATATTTACAGTATTACTTCTATGGAAAATATCCTCTAATCCAAACACCTAATTTATAATGGAACTTCAAGAGGAGAGGAGATTTGTAAGGTGATGATTTTTTTTTAAGATTTTATTTATTTATTTGAGACAGAGAGAAAGAGAGATTGAGAGAACAAGTGGGAGGAGGGGCAGAGGGAGAAGACTCCCAGCAGAGCAGGAAGCAGGTTGGGGGACCCTGGGATCATGCCCCAAGCAGAAAGCAGATGCTTAATGGAGTGAGCCATCCAGGTGCCCTGCATACCTAGGATTTTAAATACACATGTATTCCAAAAGGTTTAAAGCAATTTCTTTGATACATACTAATCGTGAAGTGTCTACAACTAGAAGGGAGCTGAAAGCTGAATGGGGCGTGGTTCCGGCCCTCCAGGGGTTCACTGCACATAAGGGGAAAAAGAGAGTCAGGAGGCCAGGTCTATCTCCCCATACCCTCACCGTGCATGCAGGGAGGGGATGGGGTTGGATCTGGTGGAGTCAGACTTTTAGGCTCCTGCAGCTGGCTCTCTAACACGAAAGACTGCTCTGGCAGCTGCAACCGTTGCTAGAAGTTGCCAGTGAAGATGGGCTGAATCTAAAGGAAGAGCTATAAAACCGGATGGAGAGGGTACCTGTGGGACGCCACGCTGGGCAGAATGAGCAGAACTTCAGCTGAAAGAATGAGAGCAGGTTTCAGAGAAGAACATCTTACGGGATGGGGGACACTGGGCAGATAGGTTGGGAACCCGGGTCTTTCTGGAGAAGGAACAGGCACAGGGAAGCTGTGTCAGGGCAGGCGCAAGAGAATGAGGATCCAGGAGCAGGGTGAGAAGGGCAGGAGGGAGCAGGAGGAAGTGAAGTTGAAAGATAAGCTGGGATCCGCTTGTGGAGTCCTCCAAGACTACCTAGGTAAGGCAATATGTGCTGGAGAGAGTAATAAAAAGGCAAAAGGCACCTGGGTGGCTCATTCAGTTTAAGTGTCCCACCCTTGATTTCAGCTCAGGTCATGATCTGGGGGACCCGGGATCAAGCCCCGTGTCAGGCTCCTGGCTCTGCAGGGACTGTGCTGGAGATTCTCTCTCCTTCCCCCCACCCCCGCACCTCCCCCTGTTCACTTACCCTCTTTCTCTCTCTCAAATAAATAATCTTAAAAAAATAAAAAATAAAAAGTAAACCTTGTGTTTTAAAGAACAGACAAGCATGTCGCTACAGCTCAACAGCTTTCAGCTAGCTGTTTTGAATTGAATATTCACTCCTCTCTCAAACCCTTTTCCATAAAGCTGTAATGATTCTGAGAAGAAACGCATGTCTGAGCAGTTTAAATAAAGCTTTTCATGCTAAAGGCTCCTAGACTCTGTCAGTTCTGCCCTCAGCTGGGTGAAGGATTTGTCTTTGGCAGCTTCTGCCTGGGTCTCCGTCTGCTTGTCTCCCCCAGGAGCTCATGTTTTTCCTCTCTTCCTGTTAAAACTTCTTCCCAATCTTATGGAACTCACTAGTGTAGGGCCTCCCCACAAGGGTATCTGCACACCTTTGGACGTGTTTTTAAAAGGTGTCCCCACCTCATTCCGGGACCTAAGGCGGGTGCACGTTGGGTCAGAGACCATCAGCGGTGAGACGTGGCACAGTGGCGAGCCAAGACAGGAAGCGCTGGATTCTTGGCCCTGACACCCACCAGAGGGGTGACCTTGTTGTGAGACAGAGATAATGAGCATGTCTACCTGTCTGGTGGAAGAGGGGATTAAATAAACCAATGTGTGTGAACTGTCAGAAATAGTGCCCAGTGCACAGACGGAAGAACAGCTGGGATAAGCCATGGCAATCCCCATCTCTGACCACAGGACCTCCAAGACATTGAATTGTTTGAGCACTTGGGAACCACCACAAGCAGAAGGAGGAGGAGGGCTCTTTGAGACCCAAGAGCTGAGCCCACTGCCTCCTGGGAGGTACCGACCTCCTAACTCCAGATCCAGATGATCCTTGCTGAGCTAAACTCCTAGGCTCAGCCCTCAGGGCCCTTGCGAAGTCCACTCCTAGCGATTCTCAGATCCTGCATGCTGACCAGGCTGGTCTCCATGCTAAGCCTATACCCCAATCCTACTCTGGAGGCAGTCGGCTTTCCGGTACCCCTGTCCTTGCTGCCTCCTTCCCTTCTCAGCTTTAGAGACCAGCTCAGGTCCAGCCTCCTCTAACATCTTCCCTGACCATCTAGCTTGCACCCAGCCACCAATTCCGAAGCCCACAGCACGAAAGTACCCCCCACTGAACCCTCAGTCACCCAGAGCTGTGTCTGCCCATGTACATAATCAGGTCCTTCAAGCCTGAGACCTAGCACTAGCTTCCTTTCCCAACCCCCAAAACAGGTGGGGACATCCTACACAAATAACAGGGCTCCTGTCCATGCATGCTGATTATGCCTTGGTGCAAGACCCCACCCACGACTCTAACAGGGGATAAAGTAGAGGTCTGGTTAAAAAAAAAACAACAAACAAACAACAAAAACTACAGATCCTTTCTGCAAACACCGCTTCCTTCCCGAAGGGGCTGAGCAGGCCGAAGTCTGAGCAATAGCCGTGGCCACACATTCCTGTGAAAGGGCTCCAGCCTGGGTCTCCCCGTCCCCGTCACCCCCCACATCCTTCCACGTTGTGTGAGGCCTCTATTTAGACCCTCTCGTCACTGAGCCTTTGCACCCTGCTAGCACACCTGCTAAAGCCAAGTCGTCCATCCTAGACATCCCCCACTTTCACAAGTGCCCCTGTAGCCTGTTCTTAACAGTAAACAAGGCAGGAGAACAGTGACAACCTCAATTTTTTAAAAAAAATCCCCTGGGAACAAAACTGCTTTGCACGAGCACAATGAAAATACACCAAAAAGGCAGACTTGCCAGCTTCTGCAGTGCTGTGACAAAATACCCTGTACCCACAGGATGTATGTCAAACACAGGTTCCATTAGTCTCGGCACACCGAAGGTCAACCGAGCTGACCCTCAGCCAAGGCGCCGGACTTCGCAGCTCACCCCCTCATTCCGCCGCCCTCCCCCTTCACCTTTCCCTCCTGTCCTCTCAGCTTTGGAGGTGGACTTACTACCTAGTTTGTAGGTCTCCACGCCAAATGAAAATGTAAGGTCCCCCGTTTCAAAATTATTGAGAATTTCAAAACATTCTACGACAGCAGAGCATTCACTCTACGTTGGGGCTCTCCCACTCGCCCTGGTGGAGAGCTGGACTCCTGCTCACCAGCTGAGTTCTAGGCTGGGACACCTTCTCTCCCACCATCACCACAAGGAGAATTCCCTCTTCAAAGGGTAGTCTCAAACCATTTATGTGCACTTGAGCCTTTTATCTCTGATTTCAGAATAAAAAGCATTTCTCCTTCCTTAAAGGACCTTAAAGCATCAGCAAACAAAGGCGGAAATCTGAGGTAGGAAGTGGGATAGAAGGGACAGGGTGAGTGATGGAGGAACCCAATATTCGGCAGGCCTACTCAGAACTTAGAAGGGAGCCAACAAGGTCACTCCAGCGCACAGTAGGGTGAGACATGGTCATAAGCTCTAACACCCTCACTGCCCTGGAGATGCTGGCCGAGAACCAAGGCCCAACTTACAACCTAAAGTCCTTCTGCTGTCCCGCCTGCCGGCCCCTCTCCCCACACCCCCAAACAGGTCAGAGCCACCCACTGTGCAGAATCCCCCTCCCACTCCCACCCAAGCTCTCCCCTATTTCTGAACCAAGATCCCCAGAAGTGGCCAGAAATGCATCCAAATGCCTTGCGCTTTTCAAGCCCCCAGTCACAAAGTTGCCGGCAAAGAAGCATATCACTGACATGCGTGCTGAGGAAAGAACCCACTTCCTGTCCTCATGGCCCCAAGCCCCTTGCTCTCCAAGTACCCAGGACCTGGAAATGGATTTGACTTGTCCAAAACAGTGTTAGCAAAGGGGTCACAGGACATCCCTTACAGGTTATAGTGAGACACAAACAATGGAAGTCTAAAACTCAGTCTTCACTCCTTGCCTTAGTTTTCTCTCCCAGAAAGCATAAGGTGCTGGTCATTGAGCATAGGTCAGGAATTACGGTAAAAAGAGCTACTAAGGTCTTATAACGATTTCTATGCCCCTAGCTTTAAATGCATCTCAGGGTGCCCTCAAGACCTTCACTTTCTTGTGTATCATAGCTTGGGTCCACCCCCACCCCCAAACCAACTCTGTTAGTATCTGACCCACTCTGGCCACCGCTAAGGTGTAGAAGCTGGAGGAGGGCGGCAGAGAAGCAACCCCACGGAGACAGGAGACACAAATGCCTCATGTAGATTCATGTTCTCGGATACTTGGATAGTAAAAGAGGAATGATTTGGAAGGCGAAATTGTCTCATGGAACCATGTCAAATTTATGTCCAAGAGTCTACTGAAAAATAGGAAACCAAAGCCAAAAGTTATGCCACTTGGAGGTAAATACTGAAGGAAAAGCTAAACCACAAACACAAAGATTTTCTGTTCACTTGAGGGGATAAACATTTAGGCATCCTACAGTACAGGATTTGATCCCATTTTTCTACTTTAACTTCTTTTCCCAGATAGCTGGGAAAAAGAAAAAAGAAAAAAATCGTGCTCTTATGTAAGAAGCCAAAGCAAAAATCTATGCCAACAAAACATCGAGGGAAGGGAGGAGGGAGGTTTGTGCCGTTCCCTCTGTCTTAGAGACAGAAAATAACTACATCAGTATAGATAATAGATCGTCATCGATGTGGTGTTCTCCCTCTGCAAGCTTCATGCCACCCGAGGAAATGGCCACAGTCAGTCCACACATGATAATCTACCAGAATTTCTCCTTTTTATAGAGGAAGATCCCAAAGGGTTGGTAGCATGTCCTGGTCACCCAGCAGAGCAGGTGGCAGAGTACCCTTCCGGGATGGCTGCTTGGCAAAGATAAGAAGAAAAGACGCTGAAGCTGTGCTTTGCTTTTTGCAGAGGGTTGGGGGGTGGGGGATAGGGCCTCGGAGGACATTAAGTCAAGCCTCTGAGGACAGATGAGGAAACCGAGTGTCCGTGGGGCTTCAGGGTCTTGGTCAGAGTCACACAGCTCCCTGTGCTCATGTCGTCACGCCACCTGCCTCACAGTCAGCTTTAAGCTTTGTGGAACTATTATCACCTGGAAGCATTCCATGTGTTTTCATTATTATTTCTTGAAACACAAAGAATCCCCATACTCACTCCAGGTTCAGCCAATCAGCTGCCATTCCAGGAAAACAGCTGACTAGACTTTCACCAACCTGGTAGAAGTGTGCGGCTGGGTCTGCCTGCCACCAGAGGCTGTGGGCCGCACACGGAAGCAGCCCGGGGTAGCTAGGAGAGTAGTGTCTCTGACAGAAAACCAGTCACCTCTCCGAGCAAAGGAACGCAGGCACCAAAGGCCTGTGTCACTGCTGAGTGAGGACAACAGGCCTGGTGTAAGATACTCTACGCAGGAAAGCAGACAGATTTCAAACATGAATGCAGATGAAAAAAATCACAAGGGCAGACATTCCAAATTGCAGGCTTTGATTTGTAATCAAGTTCTTTTGAAATCGCTTTGTGCAGGGGCAATTCCCATAGCATATCCAGGGTGAGTGTAGCCAGGATTCGTTTTTCAAGGATGTTTAATGGCCTTCCCCGTGGGTCAGCTATTAAGATACTCTATGTGGAAAGGTTTCATAAACTCCGAAGCGCAATAAAATGGGATGCAGCAGTGTCATGTTTCGAGCTCCCCTAAGTGCTGACCATGTGCTTGCAGTTGCGAGCCGGCGATGTGCTGGGAATCTTTAATACCTCATATACATGAGGAACAACAACAACAACAAATCTCGACAACCAAAAGTTTGATCTTGTAAAAGATTTCTTTGCCTGGATTGAGGCATATGAAAAATAATTCTCTACCAAAATTGTACGAGGTATGGTTCACATATAAAGTGGAAAAAAATTGTAAGATGGGGAAGTGTCCGAAGAGAAGTGGCATAAATGAGGGCAAGCGCTTTTAGATAGGACTAAACAGAGCCCGTCTGTCCTGTAGGCTGATGAGATGATGGTTATATAACCGAAATTGGGAGCAGGGTGACAAGGACGCGGCCACACGTCTGGGAAGTTGAAGCAGATTCTCTCCAGAAAGAGGGGGAAGAGCTGGCTGCCCTCGAACGTTATTCCCACTCCCAAATTATTAGTTGATTTTTGCCCCGGTAACAAGGGAAAAGCCGGTAAGAGGATACTAACGCATCTTCCAAGGAATGAGACGAGGCCACTTTCTTCCAAAATTAGACACAAACACAAACTAATAGTTTCTGTGCCCATGAAAGAAGCCGAGCTGTTCATCTCACTAGTGTTCATGCCATCTGGCAACCTGTACAATGTAACATAGTGGTTGAGGGTGTGGACTCTGGAATCAGACTCCACAGGTTCAAATCCTGGCTCTGTCACTCGATAACTGAGCAACCTTAGGTCATTTACACCATTAACCTGAACCTCAGTTTCCTCATCCTCCTAATGGGGTCATTAAGGAGGAAAAGGGATTCAGTAAGTATACAGTTCCTCCAACAGTGTCTGGCAGATGATGAGTGCTGCAGACCACATGTTCGCAACCGCTCTGGTGTTCGTGGGCTGATAACCAGGCCTGACCTAGGAGAAGGGCCCAGGGAGGAGATCTATTAAAACTGCCTATCAACCTCCACTGGAGTTTCAATGGTTTTTGTTTATATTTGGTTTACTTTTCTTTCTTTCCTTTTTTTTTTTTTTTTTTTTAATGAAAGCAAGAACTTCTGCCTTCTCCTACCAGGGAGCAATGAACCTGACCCCTCAATAAGTGTGATTTTCATGAGGAAGTAAGTAGAATGGATATTTCTGACAAAGAAGACTCCATGCCATATACCCTTGCGGTCGCTCCCATAACACTTTCTACCGGCCACGCCCAAAGGCCAGCTGCCAGCCTGCTGCCGCGGGGACTGGCCAGGGCGCCTGGACCCTGGTGCCTCCCCACCCCCATTCTCACAGTCGCCAACCTTCTATGAAATCCGAGGCCGAGTAGGGGCGCCGATTCGGGCTGCCCTCCGCAGGGCTGTTCAGGGTCTCCAGGGCCGACTCCACGGCTTCCACCAGCTCATCCCGCTTGTCCTTCCTCACGGGCTTCTCCTCGGGGTGCCGAGTCAGGCCGGTCTCCAGCTGGTACACCTTCTGCAGCGTGAAGCTGTCGAAAGGCACGGCGGCGTACTCCGTGGCCTGCTTGACGCCGGCGTGCACCTCCGCCCTGTCCACCTGCGAGCGCAGGAAGGACAGCAGGTCCGCCTGGGTTTTCTCGGGGGGCCCCGGCTCCAGCCGTAGGCCCGCTGCGTCGCTGGGGTGAGACTGCACGCTCCTGAGCCGCTCGCCGCGCTCCTGCAGCTCCTGCTTGAGCTGCGCGACCTGCCGCTTGAGGCTGCTGATGTAGTGGCGGTGCTGCTCCTCCCGCTCCTGCAGGGCTGCCTGGTACCCCTCCTTCCCCGTGGGGCCGTTGGCCCGGGGCAGCCCCAGCCGCTCCTCGTCCCCCTTCGGGGTGCAGGCCAGCATGTAGAGCACGGACACGGCACAGCAGAGCAGCACGAGCAAAACCACCACGCGAGAGACCCACGCCAGCAGCCCCCGCCGAAGCATCGTCACTCAGGAATCAGCCATGCGGCCGCAGCCGGCCACATTCCAGAAGGCCAGGGCCCCGCGGAAGGGCGTCCCTGGACTAGACCGCGGGGAGCACGCGTCTGGGGCCCCCCAGGCTGCTTTCATCCATTTCTCTCTACAGTGTGTCTGGTCCCTTGAGGTCGACCACCACGGGGATCACTTTTCCTGCTTGGAAAGGATGACCTTCTAGGCAGAAGCAGCCGGTCCGGTGAAACCTGCAGGCGGCCACCTTCATTCCCATCATAGCCTTCCAGAGGTGCAGCAGACCACAAGAAGGGACCTGGGAAGACACCAAACGGCAATGACACTTAATCAAGACATAACACCGTTACGTTCACCGTGGCAACGGATATTCAATCGGCCTCCCGGGAGGCTTACAGAAAATGTTTTTGACAGGGGATTAAATACTGTTACCCGTTTCTAAATCAGGAAACCCATGTATGTGCAGGGCTGTGCACATAAAAAGCAAAGGATACAGGAAAAAGAGTTGAACGAAAGATGGCAAAATGGGAGTTTCCTCTGCAAGCATTAATGGTGACTTTCCGGCTTCTCTACATCCTTCTCTATCTTATAAATTTTCCACAATGGCACATATTATTTTGATGGTTAGAAGGGAAAAAGCAAAACCTTAAGGAAGCTGACGCTGCAGGCAAGGGCTTCTCCAGCCAGGCCCGCCCAGCAGCGAGGGATGCGAAAGCGGAGGCTTATATGAGCTCACCAGTGCGCCCTCACTGAGGGCAGGGCTGGGACCTGACTCAGAATGGTCTTCAAACTTTCTAATGAGGCAGGGGGGAAGCCCCTGGAGCTTCAAATATGCAAATAACACACGTGGACGATAACATAATCAGATGGAGTCCAGAGGCAGTTGGAACTTGCAGACCAGGGATGATGAGTTTACCACAGAAAGGGATGGGGTTGGGAGAATGGAGACCAGAAATACTTATCTTGTCAGGACTCCAATCCCAGGCATGTCTCTGTCTTCTGGGTCCTGCCTGATCATCAGGAATACCCAGACGGATCGCAGAGCCTTTCATTCAAACTCCAAACCCCTTGTCACACACAAGAAGCCAACCTAACCCGCCTTCTTCATTTGCCCCAGGCTCCTTCCTCCCTCCTCCACCCATCACGGACACCTCAGAGCACGCTCCTTCAATGTCCTCCCTTCCCCCTTACTGCCCCCCTTCCTGGTCTCCTCCTACCCTTCTGAGCCAGAAAACAGAAAGAATTAATGATAAATAGAAAACAGAGCAAACAAAATTTCTTGCTTAGGAAGATTTTATAAAATCTTCCTGGGTGCATCTTTTTTATATAACTTCTCTTAAAAGCAAGCTCCCTGAGGGTACTATGTCCTGACCATTTTATAAAAATTTGACATTTTAAATAATCCCCACAAAAACCAAATTGTTCTTTCCAGAGTCTTCATCCAACCCAGAAAATCCAGATTCTGGGCCAATAATCATCTCACTTACTGGTGGTCTGCTGTCTCATTTACTGACTAGAAGGAGGACTCCTGTCAATTAGCAACTTCAGGACTCCTGGGAGAAGAAAGAGGTGCTCCTTCTAGCATTCTCTCTATGTTGAAAATATAGTCAACAATAATGGGCTCATTGACTTTATCTGATATGCACCTGCTATTTCTAAAGCATACAGAGATCCTCTTCCATTATCATGGTGATGTGCTTCTTACAGATACCATTACCAAAATAGTTTATTTCTCAATTTTCCTTAAAAATTCAATTCCAATATTCCCCTTAGCCCAAGGAGTCTCTCTGCTATAATTTAGAACAATACATAGTTATTAGTGCTAAGTTTAAAGTGCATGTTTAGCTCTGGAAGCCCGTTCTGTCTGATGAAAATCTTGGGATTTGTGTAATTACTATAATTCTGTGATTAAAAACATCTCAGCTTTGGTATTCAGGCACCTTGCTGTTTTTAATGAAATCTCTCAGATGAACTCATTATATCCAAGTATTAAATTACCAGTGAAAACATGTTATCACTTTATTCTACCATTTTAAAGACTTTTACTTTAAATGGGTTGTCATTAAAGACAAAATAAGCAAATCAAAAACAAAAATGGAACATTCAACATTACTTATTGTGCCACAGAAACAAAGGGTGTGATCTTTCTAACAGATTTTAATGGAATAATTGTTACATTTGCATAATAAATTGAAATCATGTTGTTTAATGAAGCAATATATTAAAGCTATGGATGGCTAAAGAAATTTAAAACTGTAATTATTTTGTTCTGTTCCGTAAGTCTCTTCAACATCTCATCCAGCTTTTGCAATTCACTAGTATAAATTTCAAAGTTACTTGATATTCCATTCTTCGGGATGTAAAAGGAGAAAAAAACAGATCTTAGGAAGAAATGACTCTTTACAAGAACTAAGAAAAAGCCGTAAAAATTACAACCAAAGAGGCAATGAAGGATTTCTCCTTTTAAATGTCAGGAGCAGATACATTCTTTGACAGACAGAATGCTTTCTAACTGTTCTAGCAATCTCCTCTGTAATCAAAACAGTAAAAACTGGCTAAACTGTGGAGGCTAGGAATATCTGCTTCCTAAAGCCAGGAGGCCTGTTCTTTGGCTTCTTGCTTCTATGGAGACTTTAGGGTTTCCACGTGGCAGCACAGAACATCATTCTTAAGAGCACCCGCCACTTAACCAGCTCTTCCACACACAGGAAAGAACACCTCAAGGAGATGTCACCAGACCAAACATGGAGCGAAACCTGTAGGTAAACGAGACCAAGCGCAGGGATAACAGACACCGTGCGGTCTCCCCCTCTCTCTACAGAGGTGCTGGGAGAAGTAAGAGTTAACATTTATCATGTGTTCATAGACTTACAGAAGGAAAGCACCATGTAATTACCAAGGACTACTACAAGTTAGAGGTGACAGTGAAAATACAGCTTTATGTGCTCAGAGCAGCATAGTGCTACTATTTTAAAAACGTAGAAAAGACACCCAGATTTTAGACTAGTTCAGTCTTTGGGGGTGGCTGGGAACGGGGAGGCGTAGAGAGCAAGCTTGGAGGCCTGTCAATAACCAATTTTAGAACCTTTGGGAGAAGAGAGATGCATATTCCTATTTTTTTTAATTATAGAAAATCCTTGTGTTCATCAGATTTCTTGCCATTTTCAATTTAATTTTTTTAATTTCTTTTAAGATTTTATTCTCTTAGGTAATCTCTACACTCAACGTGGGCTTCAAACTCACACCCCAACATCAAGAGTCATGTGCTCTACCAACTGAGCCAACCAGGCGCCCCTCTTGCCACTTACTTTCTAAATGTCCATCCTTACTCTCCTGTCTACTAAATACTTTCCTGTCCCTGGCCCAACCTCCCAAGGATGGTTCTGTGACACATCTTGCCCCAAACACTGGATCGATTGATTAGAGTGGAGGGACTATCCAAGCACAATGGTTCTGTTGCCATTCTTGCTATCTCTGAACAACAAAACCACAGGGTAAAGGCTTTTTCATAGTCTATAAAGGCAAGACAGTGCTGAAGAGCAATGCTTTCTAGTACCTACCCACCCAGGTTTGAGCCCACATAAAGCAATGTTATTCTCCAAAATCTCAGAATGGAAAAGCATTCTCAGTGCAGACTGGCATCAATGGGCCAGAATAACCCTAAGAACGTCTTCCCTAAGGTATCTAGATAGGGGGTTGTTTAAGGAATCTGTAGCAATTTCTGAACACATAAGGCAGAAAGTCTGAAAGACACAGTGGGCCTCTGCCAAAGGGTCCAGCAATGGATGGGTTTCTCAGATGCTAGGTGGAAGTTGTCTGACAGCTCTGACATCCTGCTAGGCTCGGGGAGCATCCAGAATACCACGCAGATCTCCAAATGACCCAGCAGGGACCCAACAGTGGGCCAGAAGCACAGTCAGCTCCATCTAGGATACCATTATCACACTCAAAACAAATAGTTACCAAGCACACTATGTTGAGTGCGCTCCTGTAAGAAGTTACAGGAGAAGACAAACCAACCACAAACTCCAGTATCAGCACATTTATAAGCTTATAGAGTGCGTAAGGCCATCTCAAATGACAGTAATAGAAGCCCTCTACAGGCACCATTAAACACCATTAAAACAGACACAAAATGTTAATGCTTATCAAATGTACATGGAAAGCAGGGGTGTTGAGAAGTATAAATGAATACATTTTAAAATGTCAAAGGTTAAAATAAATGGTAGGAGTTAACATTAGTTACGATAAGAAAGATGAGTGGCTATGGGCATCATTTCATCTTAGAGTGGAAGATCTTAGAGGATAAAACCAAGACAAGCCCAAGTCTAGTTCAGAGTCCAACATTTTACCCCAAATGGGGACAGTGCAAGTTAGAAGTTCTATGACTAGAACAAAAGTACTTATTCTGAGAAATAGAAGGATGGGTGTAGGCACTTCACTCTACAGATCCCAGTGAACATTCTGGTCACAGAATCTGTGTACCATGAGAGAGGCCTGCCAAGATGTGTCTATTAATGGCCACAAGATCCTCATAAATCGCCAAGGATTCTAGGACAAGTCCCACAGAAGCAGCGTTGTCAGGATCAGCAGTGGGCAGAAAGACAGTGGCTTCACCTCAAGACCAGGTCTGGCAGCTCTACATGTCACAATGACAGGCCTTGTGAGTGATAAAGGAAACCATTCAAGGAGTGGCAGTGAATTCTATAAGGCATCTCCACCCTGTGTGCAGGCACAGCCAAGAGGGTTGATGCGGGAAAAACAAGCAGGGTCTCCCGGGCCAGGAAGTGGTAGACCAAAGCCCCAGGATAGCCATGAGAGTTGGTCCACCTCGGCCCACACAGTCAGCTCTTGGATGGCCAGGCCACAAGTAACCTTCAGTCAAATGATTAGCTGTACTAACAGAACATAAATGGAGGTTCCATCTCTTGGATAAATATCCTGGATGTGCCTGGAAAAGGCATCATGCAAAGATTCTTATTCAAAAAGCTTCCAAATGCTCTCAAAAATGTTTATGTGATATAAATGTATGCAACACGGCAACCTTTACTCAAGCACGTGGCTCCCTTTAGAATTCCTTCCACCTGGGGCTGACTCTCCATGCAGCCTATGGTAGCGGGCTTCCAATCTGACCCTCAGCATCGTCGCCCGTGGGCTTTCATCTCACCGTGTGTTCACCTCCCACACTGTCCTGGGGATCTGAGGTGAGTGGCCGGTAGCATAGGCAGAAGTGGAGCACAATTCTGCAAAATTCAACAGAAAACAGCTAAAAGCCATTATGAGCGCTGGAAAAGCCGGAAGCTCACAGTGCTTACTCCCAGTGCATTCTGTTTACAGACTTGCCTAAGTTTTTCCCATCTGCCTCCTCCTAAAGGAAATGAGCATGTACAACCAATTCCTGCAACTGCTTTGTCGAGTCCATAATCATCGGCCCCTTGTTCACAGTTCGTGGAGGGTAGAGGCACTTGCAAAGAAGGGAAAATGGCCCGAAAAGGAGCACAAGAACTCATAATCTCCCTAAACCACATCCACCTGGAAGTGTGCAAGCAGGGGTTCCCAGGAGTCACAGCACTGTCTGGTCGTGGGTTTCCTTTCCCCCATGAATCTTTAGTCAGCGTCGACTCTAGTGCCAAATGCTTTATCCTCAGCCATGACCCTGAGAGCAAGTGAAGAGCTAAAGCAAGGAGGCCAGAGGGTCAGTATCATCGCCCAAAAATGGAAAGGGGCCGCAGCCGAGTCCCAGATGGGTACAGGGCTTCCAAGCGACGTCAACAGTCCAACACTCAGAGCAGCATCCAACTGGCCATGAGGAGTCTGAAGCATTCCTCCCTGACCTCGTCCAGCCCGGACACCAGCTACCTGGGCTGGGCCCGAGGCTCTGCCCTCACACAGACAGGGATCTACGTGGGCCGTGGCCTCCGGCATGCCAGCAGTTCTGCCGCTTTCTTCCTCTGACCTTGGCCCTCGGGATCAGCCATCACCAAACTTATCAAAATGAAGGCACACTCCAGGTGATAAGTAACTTCTGACCTATAGATGATAGAGAAGGATGCAAATCTCCTCATTTATAAGTTATATACACGTTTTATAGTATTGCTGTGTTCTGTGTTCACAAAACAGCACTCTTAAAATAATGCAGTAGAACATTTGTTTTGTTTTCTCACCCTGATGAACCTTCCTGGGCACTCCCAGGGACCTTACTTCAGGGTGTTACTGACCTCCTGATCATGTTTCGTTTCCATGGCCCCCAGTCAATAGCAAATTCCACGGCCCAGGGCGCCTGCCTTGCTGTCCCCTTCTCAGAGAGACTTTCCTGCCTCTGGACCACACTGGCTGCATCCCAGGGTGTGCAACGCCTGCCTCCAGGCCACGAGCCCAGACCACTGCCAGGCACACACTCCCCTGCCTTCCTAGAGGACTCAGACTCTCGGCCGGTCTGTTCTGTGAAGTCCTCCCTATAAGCTGGCTCTGAGAGCAGGTTCTCCAGGGACCAGCAAGGAGTGGCCCAGAGGAATGAGGCTGATGACCTCTGTTGACAACTTTGTAGGTGAGAGGTACACTTCCATCCCCTCGACTCCACAGTGGTCTCCTGAGAGAATCATTCTGATTCCATTTTCCCTACTTCAAAGCAGGAAAAAAGAAATGTGGTAGAAGAAATTAGGGTCTGCTCATCAGAAAGTGAAGGTACAGAGTTTAATCACAACCACACACGCCCCCAAATCAGGAAACAGGTCTAAACCATTTTTGTTCTTCTCTCTTGTTTTGATTTTGGTTTTTAATTTGCTGGTGAAACTTCAAAGGGAAGAATTGATGGGGGGGTCCCTGAGTGTGCATACATTTACTACTTGCCCTGCACCCTCCCCCTACCTGTTTCAAGAAGGATCCTACGGGGTCAGTGAGCACAAGGGGCCACCGCGGAGCCCACAGAGTGAAAAGAGAGAAGGGTCCTAGCACAAGAAGGCATTACTCAGGGGACTAAGGATAAGTCTAATAAGGAACCTTATCCCAGCAGGAAGGTGTCTGTGCACATATGCAGGGCTGAGTCAGCTGCCGAAACACCACAGACAGATTTGCCTGAGTCTCCGTCTCCCCACTCAGTCCCACAGGGCTCTCTGTAGCTGGTGGAGCTGCCCAGCCCCACAAAATGCGAACCCCAGGAAACCAGGCTTCCAACACCCTTCAGTGCTCTTAATTACAGCCACTTACTGAGCATTTATTTTGGGCCAGACATCACACTAAGCACTTTATAAACATTTTCTCATTTAATCCTTAAAACAATCTTATGAGCTAAGTCCTATTAACCCCCATTAAAGATAAGGAAACCGAAGCTTAAAGCAGTGAAGTCATTTGCCCAAGCTGGCAAGCAGCCAAGCCCGGTTTCAAATCCAGCTTTGTCTGGATTTGATGATGCTAAAACCTTGCTCTTACCCACTGGGCTATCCTGTTCAGCACCCTTAATAATCCCAGACTGCTTGCTGAGACCCGTTCCTCATCGTGCACCCATCGTGTCCAATCTTTCTTGCTTTCTGAACTCATAATGAACCTTCCTATTTATGAGCTTGTCCAGCCCTTTGGATGTGGCAGTAAGCATGGTTCCTCTCTATATAATTTTTTGGCTCCCCATTTAGCTGTGGTTTGCACTTCCACATTGCTTACCAGCTCTGCAAACTCATGCTATCCCTAGAAATAACACCGGTCATGGCCATGGCCAGTATGAGCACTGCCCTGACCCCACGAGGGAGCCAGGAAAGAAGACATCGGCAACATTCCTGTGCTTCTGAGCAGATGCCAAGGGCTTATGCCCACATATCAAGTTGAAGGCAGCTCCAATAAAAAGCACCCTAGCAAGTCGAATTTTTAATCAACTGAGAGATGTTCTTCTTTGAAAGGAGAAAAAGAGAACATCTCTCAGATGGGTAAGAAGCTGGCTGGCATTGCTATGAAAGTCTTTCCTGCCAAACACTGATTTCTCACTTCTTTCCACCCAAAGCATGGCAAAGGAGACGACGCCCATGCAATGGCCATTCACCGTGTGTCAACTAATACCCTCATGTGCAGGCCAGAGTCAGCCCCGGCATCTGTGGAGACTCAGCCAAAAGCAGCCCTCCCTTGCCCCCCATCCCGAGGAGACCACATTCCCAAGGTCACACAGCACAGCTTCCAGGGAAAAGCACACTGTTAATTAACAAGGAGGGGACTAATTAAGAGTGAGCGATGCTCACAGCCAAGGAATTTCTGGCTGAGTAACAAGCACAGAGCCCTGAGCAGATGTCAGGCAGAGCTGCTGAGTGGTAAGCATCAGCTCCGAGGTGAGGTCAGAGGTGTGAGCCACATCACACCAGGCCGGGAAGGCCAGGGTGGCTCCACGGTGAGATGGGCCCCACGTCAGTTACGGTGAGAGCAGCACAGAGAGGGAAACTGGACTTCTCTCCTTTCTGCTAACATGATCCATGCCCCCTATCGGCAGACAGGAAAAGGGAGAGGAAAATGAGAAATGAGGTTTACTGGGGAACATGTGTGGCATAGTCGGTTAAGAGCCCAAACCTTGGTTTCTACTCAGGTCATGATCTCAGGATCATGGGATCAAGCCCTGTGTGGAGTTCCACACTGAGGATAGAACCAGCTTAAGATTCTCTCTCCCCCTCCCCCTCCCCCTCAGCTCCTCCCTCACTCATGGACTACACCCCTCTCTCTCTCAAATAAATTAATTTAATTTAATTTAAAAATGTTTACCAAATGCCTTAATCGTGTACCACCCAATGGCTTTACAACATTTGTAGACATAAAGCTCCCAGAGTAAGATAAAAGTGCTCCCCTGGGTTGTCTGTTCAACAGCTCTGGGACAGGGAGGGGCACCAGTGAAAAGCCCAGGAGAACCACTAGGCCCCATGCATTATCTGCTGTCTTCCCTAAACCACGCGTGAGTCGTCGATCCCTGTTCTCTGAGATGAGGAAACTGGGAACTGGGGAGGCCAGTGACCTTCCCACGCAGCTAGTGGGCCTTCACATCCCCAAACACCACCACAGTCACCTGCTTCCATCAGGCTGATGCTGCGGGGCATAGACAGAGTTATGCAATACGCAGAATTCGAGAAAACCAGCAAAGGGAGGCAATGCCTACCAGCAGGGCCACAGAGAAAGAGCTGGAAGCTGAGAACACACACATAGGAGAGAGCCCTAGAAACAGGACAAAAGAGGCCTCTGAAGAGAAGCGGTCCATAGATACCAGTCTCTCAGAGTGCAAAATGGCACTCCGACCTGAAGGCAAGAGTTGGGGAACACAGACAGCACAGTGTTCCCTCTCCATCTCGGGCTTCCCTAGGTGGGACTCCGTGCTTGAGTGCAAAGAGCAATGGCCAAAGAGCAATGACCGAGAAGCCTGTTCTCTCTGGCATATGTAGTCTTCTCACGACTAGTGTGTGCTGCCTTCTCCCTGGGCTGTCATTCTTGCCCCTGCTCCCCAGTCCTGGGCATCGGTCAGCACGATGCCGTGCGTGAGTCTGGGCCGCTTCCCATCTTGTGAAGGAAGGGCAGTGTCGGATCTCTGCCCCCATCAGACGCTGGAAGGAACAACCGCTGGAAACATCCTGAATCGAAAAGGTGCTGACAGCCGCTTTCATGAGTCACCTGACGTGCTCTGCTGGCATGTTTGGAGTAAGAAGGATTAAGAAGATAACTGCTACTTTTAGTCAAGATGAAATAAACAGCCCTACCACCTTTCGGTTCTCCTCTTCCCTCCCCACCTACAAGGCAGACAGCAGCACACAAATGAGGGGCTTTCTTTTAGCAAGCGGTTATTATATAACAGGACTAGAGAAAGCACGGATTGTGAAGAATTATTTTAGAAACCCCACAAAGCGAGATCAGCAAAGCCTTCTCTCTCTGTGCCATCTATCTCGATCTGGAAATAGAACCAATAATAGAGAAAAAATTAATAGGAAGATGTCCAATATTACATAAACACAAGATGTATTATTATTTTTCACAAAAATAAAACCTTGCACTGACTACAGGTAGATTCTGCTCCAGCCCACTGTGCCTATGAGCACCTGTTCCAGCCTTCCCTACCGCTTCTTCGGCTCCCACTGCCGGTAGCCCATGCCAAGTCTATCTTGTAGTCAACTGTCCCTGACAGAGGGTTAACTATTATTACGGTTCTGGCTAAAAATATTTCAAGACATTGCTCCTATCAAGAAATTTATCCACAGAAGACGCTACCCTACTTCTACAGAAGCTAAACAGCATGGAGTACTTACTTAATCCAAGTTCGTTTTACAGTTTAATACTATGTAACATTCCACGAACATGATGCCTCTGTCACTCTTAACATAGTCCACACTCTTTCTGCAAACTTTTGCCTTTCTGTGTACGATCCCACTCTATCTGCATCTTCCTCCAATTTCTCTGATGTCTCCTATGATGCAGGTTCTATTAATAACATACCCATTTTGCAGATAAGGACATCTAGGCAGAGGTTAGTCATTTGAATGAGTCATCTGGCAATGAAACGGCAAAACTGGGTTTCTCATCCAGGCCGTATGTCTCCGTTGTCTGTGCTCTTGAACACTATGCTACAAGGCTTCTCTAGAGCTTGCTACATGCTTAACAGAGACCTGCTCACAGTAATAGGGAAAAGCAGAGAGAAGGCTGGCATGCCAATGCATGAGGCACAGTGCTGGGCTATAAGGAGGTAGGAGAGGAGCTGGGAAAAGTTTTATAGCAAAGAGTCCGGTGTAGAAGAGAGCTCTCACCAGAACCCAACCACACTGGCACCCTTATCTCACACTTCTGGCTTTCGGAACTGTGAGAAATCAACGTTCGTTTGTTACATCACTAGTGTATGGTATCTTATAACAGGAGCCCGCACAGACTACAGCCAGCCCTTATATCATGACAGGGGAGGTATACTTTACCCTACAGGTGATGGTTAGCCAGCCATTTAAGTTTTTAGATAAGAGAGTCACAGGAGCAGAACTGGATTCTAGCAAATGCGCAGTGCTGAGACGGGCTGGAGAGGGAGAGACCGGCATTAGAGAGGCCAGGTAAGAAGCCAGCCCACCACCTCGGTGTTCCAACGAAGGCATGTGGAAGCAGCTGCGCTAAACATGGGGGGCAAGGAGTTCTCCTTGGGTACCATCTCCAGGATGTGGACACTAATCAGATGAGAGGGAGAAAGAAAGTGTCCACCAAGAACGAGGCCTAGGGTTTAGCTTGAGTGACTCACAGGATGGGGCCACCGTTGAAGAAACCAGCACACACAAGAGGAGATTTAGCAGAAAAACAAGCTTGATTGTGGACCTGTGGACCTGGTACAGCCTGTGGAACGTCAGGTGCAGGGTGGGGAGCCTGTGTTAGGCGGCCTCTGCCTGCCTTCTTTGAATTACCAGAATAGGCAAATGCCGGTTCTGCCAATTCCTGCACCTCGACGAGACTTCACACTTCTATTTGTTTTGACTCTCTGAAGCACGACTTCATATCCCCTTCCAGCCTATCAGTACGGCTCAGTGGCTGAGAGGACAGGTTCTAGGGTGCAGACTAGTCGAGTCCTATAGTTACTTGGCTTCTCTTGGCCTTTGTTTCCCAAACATGGGAGCACAGGGGCCTCGGGTCCTCCTGAGAGTAAAGGAGACGGCGCACGTGAGGCGCTGGGCACAGAGCCCGGCACGAAGCTCACACATAATCCGTGCAAGCCAAAATAAGGCCCAAACCCCCCAGGTATAAGCCTGGCGCTGATGTCATTTCAGGGCTCAGAAAAATCAACCAAGGAGGAATAGCTGATGTTTACACAAATTTACGGCGTTGTTGTGAAGCAGGTGGAACTAGGACCTAGGGCTACAGATTCCTGGTCTCTTGCCTCTGAACTACACTCCCAAGATTTCCAATCGAAGTAACTCTTTCACATCCCTATTGTGCCCCTAAAGCCAAGTTTGAAAAAGAAAGAAAGGAAAGGAAAAGAAAAAGAAATTGGTAGTGAATCTGAAAAGTTCTCCCCAAACTGCCATTTACACCAAGTGGTAAAAAAAAGCTCGCCAGGCTGCTGGTGTATGAAAGGGCAATGGCACTGACGGGCTTAGTTGGCTGCATCTCTGGGCAGAGTGGAAGAGCACAGGGGTGGTTTTCTTGAGCTTCTTCAACACAGCTTGGGCCTCAGGACAACAGATTTCAGAGCTATGGACATGAGAGCACAAGCCGCAAGCAAACCTCTCTGACCAGAGAACAGACCGCGTGGACCCCAGGCACAACTTGGCATTTAGCCCCACCGAGTCACTATTAAAAGGCTGGCAGGTTCTGTTTGGGAGAACTCTCAGAACTTCCTAGGATACTTTTGAAATGCAATTCTCCAGTAGCTCCAAAGGATATGGGACAATACACTAGTGTTCTGATATCACCTGCTGGCACTAGAGATATTCCTGGGGTTCAACAGAAAACTTCAGACACCAATAGAAGCTGCTTCCCAAAATAAGGCTTCACAATGTCTCTGGTGAGAAGAGTTCCTAGATTCCCTCTTTTGACTGTACTTCATTATCCTGATACACAACAGCTCTCAGTTCAAAGCTGCCCAAGATGGGTGACGGGCAAAATATCCCTCTTCCTGAAAGATAAATTGGAATATTATCCTTTTGATGACTTATGAGAATCTGTAACAATTGCTACAGTTTCTACAACTGTGCTACCTAATGTCAAAGGAGAAAAACATACACGGTTTCATTCCAGGCTATGCTGGTGGAAGATGGCCCCCACCCTGAAAGTCTGCACACTCAGTTCACACCCTCCCTGCGTTACGGCAAAGGAGTATGGGACGCTTGTAGGAAGCAAATTATGTCGTGAACACAGAAAATTAGTTTTCTGAAATTCTTCACTGATGTTCCAATCATATGAATTTTATCCACTCACTCATCAAATACGTATAGAATGTTTACTGTGTCAAAGGGACCATGTCAACTATGGTAGGCCATAAAGAGGAGGGTCAATTGTCCTCACAAGGGTAATAGTCCCCTGGGAGGGACAGGTATAAAAATAACTGAGACACTAGGGCTCTGTGAGCAATGTAAGAGGAACAAATGTCGCTGTAGTTCAGAGCAGAGACAGACTGCTCTGGTTGGAAAGACCAGAGAACTTTCAGATGAATTTTTCAAGGTGAGTACTATTTATTGGGTAGGAAAGGGGACCCTGGGGAGAAACCCTAAATGATTATGGATATAAAACAGACAACAGGTCTAATTAAAGCTTTGGGTTTTTTTTTTTTTTTTTTTTCAAGTAGGCTGGGCATGGAGACTAATACGGGCCTTGAACTCAGGACCCTGAGAAGAGTCAGAGTCCTGACTACCTGAGCCACCCAAGCACTCCTAATTAAGGTTTTTCTACTCCTACTCCAATTCCACCACTTAATTTAAAATAGTGGGGAAATTGTGAACTCTAAATATCCACCATTTTATTGATGTTGTCTAATACTTCATTTTTTTATATAGCTCCTTCTATCCAGAAAGAAGAGTTGGAATTGTTTTCTTGGCACCAAGCTAATGGGTCTCGAGATTGATATAAAAGCAATTATTCTGTGGAGTAGTGAGTCTAAGGAGGGTTCAGCTTTTAATGAACATTGCTTTATCTCTATTAAAAGCCTATAATGAGATAAGATTTTGAAGGACTTTCTTCAGCTACTGCAGGCTAACCCTGTTGCTGACTGATTCCTGGCAGGTATTTATTTCCAACCTGCTGGCTCCGTGTTAAAACAGGCATGAGTGAAAACACAACACAACAAAGGATACCTCTGTTACACATTCTACACCCTCAGTTTAAGAATCAGACAAAAGAAGCCAAAGAGAACATAAGGACATGGTATCCACTGCAGACACGTAAAAGGCGGCACGCCAGCCCAGAGACATGGCCACGGAAAGCCACAAACAGCGCAGAACACAAACTGACCACATCATCAGACCCCTTTCAGAAAAGGAAGCATGCCCCTCCGTAGGGCACCTTTGTGTTCTTTGTCCAATTTATTTGCCAGGGCCAGAGTCTTGTTCCAGGGCACAAAATCCTGGTTGCAAAGGTGATGAAAAATATTGTCAATTTTCTTTAAACAAATGTGAAACTGCTTTGCAGAGGACAAACAGAAATACAATGGGTGGTATCATTACCGCTTTTATCTTCATTATGACTGGTGCTAAGAACTCGCAGACATTTCAAAGGAATACGACTTGAGAAAACTAAATTAGGAGGTGATAATCGGAAAAATAAATCCTTGTTTACATAGGAATTGCAGTTCAGTCAAGTGTGTTCTCAGATCATTGGCACCTGCCTCTCTCCCCAGCTCTTTGGTCCTCCTGCCCTTCCCCCCAGTAGAGTCCCCGACACATGGCATTCTTGGTACCAGGTGTCTTCCCTGCAGAGTCCTACCTGGACAACCCCACTCAGCCTTCTCTCCCCTCAGAGAGAGGAGGGGCAGCTGGCAGAGACAGCTCAGTGTGTGGTCCAGCTTTAAAAGATGAGCTGAGACCACCAAAGCCTTGCTCAGAAAGCCCTAGTAAAAGCCTTCCTTCAGAAGGAGTTGCCAACCAGAAGCAGGGCAGCCAGCCCTGACAGGGTAGCTAAGTCACAGGAACACCCAGAGCCACAGGTCCACAACCTGAGAAGCTTGTCAGCACCAGCTGAGTGAGAAAAGACATCTCCTCTCTGCTGCCAGCTGAGGGATTCCTGGGAGGGCCCAGTAAAGCTGACTGATGTCGAATCCCACCTCCCACCGACCGGTCGCCTGAAATCCCAGGGCCCGGGAAAGGACATGGGACTGAGAGGTTTCCATCCCAGACACTTGCATTCCCTTCGTAGAAGGGTAGGACAGCCATTTTGCAAAGGGCCTTAACTTTAAAATTATGAATTTATGATTTACAGATAAAAATTAGAGATAAAATGAAAAGTGCTTACTTGGGGGCGCCTGGGTGGCTCAGTGGGTTAAGCCTCTGCCTTTGACCCAGGTCATGATCTCAGGGTTCTGGGATCGAGACCCACGTTGGGCTCTCCGATCGGCAGGGAGCCTGCTTCCCCCCCTCTCTCTACCTGCCTCTCTGCCTACTTATGATCTCTCTCTCTCTCTGTCAAATAAATAAATAAAATCTTTGGGAAAAAAAAAGTGCTCATTTGACTGATAATATTACTTAAACTATTAGGAGTCCTAACCTATGACCCAGTCGATAAATAAAACTAAACAAATTTGCTGAAAATATCATGTAATTTAATAAGAAAATGTGTGTCCTTTACAAACTTCAATCTAAATACGACTTTTCTGAAACACATCTCGAGTAAAGTAAAACACAACCAGATGAAAAAATACTTGGCCTACTCTTTTCGATACTGAAATTACCAAAGCTCTGGTCATTCCAGGGCTAGACAAAATGTCAACAAAGTCTTTCGACAACAAGCAGCTTAACAAGCATTTACTGAACACTCATTAAGTGCCAAGTCTAGTTCAAGGTATTAAGACATCTAGCTCTATCAATACAGATAGAGAGGTATCAACTCATAGATCTATAGATACATAGGCATAGGATCAAAGTACAGATGTATTTACATATAGATACAGATGTATCTCAAGATACAATGATGAGTAAGACAGGGTTCTGGCCTCAAGGAGTTTAAGGTATAGTCAAGGAAACAGACACACAAACAGATAAATCAATGAGCTAATTGTTCTACAGAGGAGCAAAAGGTAAGAAGAGTTAGAGCAGGAGCATTCAATCTAACCTAGAGGGTTCCACAAAGGCTTTCTGCAGGAGATGGCATCTAAGGTAAGCCTTGAAGGAAGAGTGTAGCAAGACAGACAAAGAATGGAAGAGCATCCCGGGCAGAAATAACCAGATGGCAGAGCTTGGAGGCGTGAGCCAATGTGTAGCATACAGAGTGCAGGTGGCTCAGGCGGCTGGCATGTGGGGTGAAGCTGTAGGGTCTGGCTGTGGGGACCTGGGACAGGAGAGGAGGAGATTATGAATTTGGCCTGGGTCATGTTAAGTTTCAGTGCTCTGAAACAGCCAGGTAGAGATGGAGAATGAGCAAGCCTATCAGAGAGGCAGGTCTAGCCTGGAGATACAGATTGGGGTCATCAGGGGAAAAAATGGTCATCAAACCCTGAGAGTGATGAGACAACTTCGGGAAAGTCGAGAGCAAGAAGCACTTCTGGTTCTGAGTCCCTAGGAACTCTGACTCTGAATGGCCTCCAACTGTATACTGTTAAGAACTGGGAGACAGCACAGGTCGGCCTCAACACTGCCAGCACCACCTATGACTGAGCAGGGATGTCTGCTGTCCTGGGTCCAGGATTAGGAAGCCCATTTTCACCTCATACCCAAACTATGTTCTTCAAATTAACCTTATAACCAAGCTGATACTTTGGTCTCCATCTGCCTGAATTCAGTTTCTCGACTTGTGCAAAACTGTGAAAGAAAGAAAGAAAGTAATCGCTTGATGATCAGAAGCTGCCCGAGATGCCTAGCCAGGCCATGTATTCTCCTGCTAGACATAAACCATCTCCAAGAATACCAGACTCAGACAAGGTTACTCGGAGACCATGATGAAAGAAACAAAATCAGTCCACTTCATCATTTTGTCCGATCACAAACAAAAACAGAATCAATGTGTCACCCACAAAATATCTAACATCCCTTTCTCGGCCAAAATGACTGATGGCTCTTACTTTACCGGTTACCAGTTTATTCTGGTCTCCCGATAGATAAGATTTATTGAGATACCTAATCAGAGAATTACCCCTGCTCTCCGACAGCATCTATTCTGGAGGAAATCTCCCCTTCCTCAGACTCTCTTGCAAATCATCCAACTAAAACCCAAATCCACAGAATAGATTCTCTCTACCGCCCGTTCACTGAGACCCCCAGGATTCTCCATGGTGTGTGTTCTCACTTCCTGCAACAAGTAATAAACCCAGCGTGTCCAAATACTGCATTCCTGATGGTCCTGGGCTGGAGGATATTGACAGACTCAGATGAGGAAGATAAAAGTATGTAGACCCTAAGACCCCACAGACATCAAGGTCAGATGAGCAGTTACCCTGTAGGAATAGAGAAGCTGAACATGACTGGGGAGGGCTACAGAGCCTTCAGAAGCTCTATAAGGAAGTAAGTGTTCATGCTGCTAAAATTTTATTTCTTAAACCTGGTGGGGAGTATATGGGGTTGTCATACTCTTTTTTTTTTTTTAATATTTTTTATTTGTTTATTTTGAGAGAGAGAGAGAGACAGTGAGAGAGAAGGTCAGAGGGAGAAGCAGACTCCCCATGGAGCTGGGAGCCCGATGTGGGACTCGATCCCAGGGCTCTGGGACCATGACCTGAGCCGAAGGCAGTTGCTTAACCAACTGAGCCACCCAGGTGCCCTGTTTGTCATACTCTTAATAAAATGTTTCAGTCTGAAAATTTTAACAATATTCTTTGAAGAAGAATGATACATAATCAACAATGTCAGATGCTGCTGAGAAATCAGGTAAACTGAGAACCGGAAAAAACGCCACTGAGCTGAACCACTAACTCAGTGGAAAATTCATCTGGTGGACAGATGGGTATGAATGACAGAGAAGAGCGGATTAAAGAGTAGGAAAGAAACTGAGACAATGACTACAGAAAGCTTTTTCAAGAAGTTCAGTTGCACAGGAGAAGCGTGAGGAGGCGAGCGATGGCTGGAAAAGTGTGTGATGGGGAGAAGCCCATGACATGGGCGTGAGTGAGGAGGCATCTGGGTCTCAGCTCAAGACAGGTAGCAAGTGGGTGGGGGCTGAATTGGGAAGAGGACCCTGTGGCGCTCTGCTTCATTTGACCTTACGATTTGGGCTCTGATTAACACTTAACTGACGTCACCACAAACCCCCTCCCCCATTATAGACTATATGATTAGGAAGAACAGGAGTGAATGAAAGGATGGTAAAAGGAAATGGCACCGAGGCACCAAATCCCCAAATATATATGTATAAGTTCATACTCTCTGCAACTCTTTCCTTCGTTAACATAGATAAGTAAGAGATTTTGCATTGATTTGTTCAGTCAAATCATAATGGCAATATACCAAAATTTACTATAATTCTTAATTCCCTCCAAGAAATTGTGGAACCCCTAATAAGCAGAAAAAGGCAACTGTCCACAAAATTTGCAGGACTTTACATCTCACCTCAAAGGTATTCTGAGAAAGGGATCGGGGAAAGAAAGAGTCCCACAAAGTGAGCGAGGGGAACAATTCCATTCAACACAAACACTTCACAGCAATCCAGTGTCTTTGAGGCTACAGTGTCCAGCACAGCTGGGCCAAGGCCACAGCTCTCTTCTCTGCCACTCTCTGCAGCAACGCACTTCATGCCACTGAGGCCAGCTGGGCTCAAGTTCACACCTGGAACTTCGGCTCTGAATGTGGGTTCAAAGAACCCACACCAGTGGTGACTTGCTAGAGCCACCACTTCCTGCTAAATCCAATGAAAAATCTGAGACTGATTCCACGAAGCCAGAAACTCGGGACAGACAAGGTTATTCTCTAAATCCTCATGACAAGCTACTCAGGGATCAGAAAGCTATCATCCTTATTTTAGTGATTAAAAAAAAACCTTAAATCCCCAAAGCACAAATTTTTCAGATGAATGTAAAATAATTAATTCCTTAATCAGCCTCTCAGAATGTCCACTCCTACCAACACATAATTAAGACAGGAAATGGAGGTCAAATGGAATAGATATTAATTTTTCCAGGCTGAATAGACGGGACTAGTGAAGAAACTCCAGAAAGCACTGCTCAGCCCGACCCAAATACGCAATTCTGAATAGATAACTCCGCTTATTTAAGATCTCTTATCTGGGAACATTCTAAGGTTGGACCAGATAATTTCTGATGTCCTTCTGGTTCTTAGTCAAATGTTATGATTCAGTGGCAGCTCCACAGTCCCTCCCTAGGACCGCACACCAACTAATCACAGACCTAAGTTTCTCAAGTGTGAAATGGTGGTCAAACCTTACTCACCTCCCGGCAGTTGACAGGAACACCTCACCTCTTCAGAGTAGCCAAGGTGAAATTTTATGTCAACTATGACTTCTTTGGAAGAAGAGAATTTTATTTTCTACCACTGAATTTAACTTCGCTATCACTCCCCAGTTCTACGTGGAGCAGGCTGCCTGTCCTATCCGGTTCTGGTGGGCTCACTACAATTCAGTGATTCTTTTTGGTCAGATTCGGGTGTTTCTGCATCAGGCACTATCTAGTACAGAGCTTTCCAGCAGATGGTGCCCCAAAGTTTCTCTCGCCTGCGCCCTCCCTTCCCCTGGGATATACAGGCTCCCAGAAGGGAAAGAAAGAGCCTATCCCCCCAGAATTCCTCTCCTTCCTGCCTGCTGCCTGAGTCCTTCTTTTCCATTCTCCAGGAAACAGTCCTGATGCTACATCCTGCATCAACACCAAGGTCAACTAGAAATCCTATGCTTTCACTGTCAGCGTTGGCTCGTAGGGAAGCACAGATCCTTTCCTTCCTTTCTGTGCTATTTCCCTTCTTGTCTCTCTCAACCAAGCCTTGCTTCTGGAAATCAAAAATGCTTGCTTTCAGACTATCTCACTCTGGATCTTAAAAGAAACTCTCATTTTGATCCCGGAAGCCCAGTCATGGCTGCTTCCTCCAGGCAGTCAGTATCCACCCTTCTCCAAAAATAATAAAGATCCCGGTTGCCACTGCTGGAAAGATGCAGGGCAACAAGGAACAGTTAGGGTTACTGGGAACAACTGGTTCGTTCAGTATTTTCAAAAACATTGTATGGGTATGTCCTCTCTTTTCTATTCCCTTAAACATCTTGCCACTTTAGATTCTGATCACCACAAAAGAGCTTCCCACTCCGCGTTCTCCAGAGCAGCTGCCCTTAGAGTTCTACTAAACTCACAACTTCAATCATGACTAAAGAAAAGGAAATGCCTGGAAACTCTTCAGGCTGACCTTCTCGGTCCCTCTCATGGGGACTTCTTCCTACCTGCCAGTCTTCCAGCCAGCGCCCCACGGTAAGAATGCTCAGAAGTAGGACCAAGCTGTCCACTGGACTTGATCACCACAGCTTTGCTCATGCTGCAACTTTTTGATCTAAAAGTCTTTTCTTTTTCATTCCCTACTTTTAAAATAATACCCTTTTCCAAATCCTACTCCTTCTCTGAAACTTACCTCAAAGGCCAGATTCTTCAGGAAGTTCTGCTTGACTGCTATATATACTGTCCTACTTAGTCTTCAAGCACTTTGATTTCATCTTTCTCCTGCCCCAGACCGGGTCTCAGATCATGTATTCTTATGTGCTTTACATCCTACAGACGGGAAGCCCTTTGAGAACAGGGACTAGATCCTGCGCATTCTGTACCTCACTGGCATGAAGGGCACCAGATAACATTCGGTTCCCATTTGTTGAGCAACTACAGTATATGCGTAAAGCTCCTTGCTGTGGGAGTAGAGAAGAAATTTTTAAAGATCTTCTCTTCAAGGAATATGCAATCTAATTGGGGAGGGAAAAAATTAGATATATGAAAAACATAGCTCAAATGGAACTTCTTAAAAAGAACTAAGATGTTCTCAAAACCATGAGGGGAGAAAAGAATCTTCAGTATTCACCAAAATACAACCTCCAAAATTTTCTGGCAAGTCTCCTCTCGCCCTCCCCCTTGACCAAACCCCCAATTCTGAGGTGCTCAGATCCAGCATTTGGTTCTCTTCCCTTTCAAAGGTCTAAATCTGTAATAAGTATAATAATGAAAACATATCCTTTTCAGTAATGTGTGAAAAACAGAACTAATTTGGGCAAAAAAAAATCACACCGGATATTAGCAAATTCATGGTCATATATAATATTCAGTTGCATAAGAGTAGTTATAAAATAAAGAAGCAAATTCCAGAGGAACCCACTGCCGATATTGCCATAGATGATGGTGTGTTAGTGGAAAACATACCCATCAAGACCCTGCAGAAGCCATTAAGCCAGGGGCCAAAGACTAAATGAAATCCACCAAGAGCTATTTCTTGGCAGAACTAAAGGCAGAAGGAATAGAAAATTGAATCACAAATGGAAAAGCCCCAAGTGACCTAAACTCACTCGCACATATCTAAAATGCACAGAAAATGACAGTTTAAAGGGGTATAAAAAATGCCTGGAAGAAATCAGGTAATAATAACAGGCAGTTTATTAGAACTAATCTTGCAGGTGGAATAACTTTTCCTCTTCAAGTCGGGAGTTTGTAATCCAAACAGCTGTGGTGATTGTAACAATAGATTTTGTGTCTATCAGTTGCACTTCACAATCTTTTCCCAGAAAAGAAACTTCAAGCCCCAGAAAGCTGCCGAAAATTAGGTGGTAGCTGACATGGCCAAAGATGTTGCCAGGTTAAAGTAAGTGAGCAGAGTTAGCAGGGAAGACCAGAGAACCGTTTAGAAAGAAGGATAGCATGTATCAAGCCATCTGTCGTAAGAAAAGGAATGTGTAAAGAGATTGGTTTCTAATGTTATTTAACTTTTTAAAACCTATTTCCAAGTCATCAGCCCTGTGCCTGTTAGTTACAAGTAGACTACAACATACAACCAACAATAAAGGAAATAGTCTCTCCCATCTTTAATTTTATGAAATTATTAGTAAAGCTTTCCAGCTCGCTAAAAGGCTACAAAAAAAAAAAAAAAAAAAAAAATTTAAGATTATTCTCCTAGCACCTCAAAGAAGGCTTTATCATCCAAGCTCTCCTTAAACTATTTCCAGAACAGATGGTCTGAGATAACTTAGTAATTTACAACTTCTGTTCCAATGAAAACAACAAAAATGGGATAAAGGTTGATTACTCCTTAAAGCAGACCTCCTTATAATGGATAACTCAACTGAATTCCCCTGATTAGAAGGTTTAGGAAAAAATATATACTCGTTCTCAAAATCACGAGTTAAATTAAATGTCCATTAACAACAACAATAATGTTTTAAATATCTCTAGTCATTTAAACAATAAACCCACATTGACAACTACAAAATAAGAATTTGTATCTTATGACTGAGGTAAACACAATGTTCCAAGTCAGTTTCTGGAAATTGAAAAACTAAGCAGGATTCCAATTGTGGGATGGCAAGTTGAACTCATGTATCTAATCTAAGGTAATATACCATACTAACAGACTGTAGAAGGAAAATCACATTATCTTATCAATAGATGCAAAAAAGCATTTGACAAAATTCAGCAGCCATTCATGACATAAACTCTCAGGAAATAAACAAACAAACACAAAAAACCTCTCAGGAAACTAAGAATACAGGGAACCTTGGGGCACCTGGGTGGCTCAGTTGGTTAAGCCACTGCCTTCAGCTCAGGTCATGATCCTGGCATCCTGGGATCCAGCCTGCGTCTGGCTCCCTGCTTGGTGGGGGCTCTGTTTCTCCTTCCCCCTGTTCTTGCTCACTCACTCCCTCCCTGGCTCCCTCTCAAATAAATAAATAAAATCTTAAAGAAAAAAATAAAAAGAATACAGAGAACTACCTCAACTTGATAAAGAGTGCCTACAAAAAACCTACAACTAACATCATACTGAATGATGAAACACTGAACTGGGAATGAAGCAAGGATGTCCAGTTTCCCCACGACTTTTATTAGATCTAGTAATGAAAGTTCTAGCTAATATAACAGTCAAGAAAATGAAATAAAAGGCATATAGATTGGAAATGAAGAAATAAAACTGCCCATATTTGCAAATGACATGGATTATCTATATAGAAAATAACAAAACCAAATTGAATCCACATACTGTCAATGAACATGTGGACACTGAAATTAAAAATACAACAGCATTTACAATCACTCAAAAAGCTGAAATAATTATGTATAAATCTAACAAAGCATGACCTGCATGCTGAAAACTACAAAATGCTAATAAAATAATTCAAACCTCTAAATACAGCTGATCCTTGAACAACGCAGGTTTGAACTATGCAGGTCCACTTACATGAGGATTTTTTCCAATAATTACAGCACAGCACTGTAAATTTATTTTCTCTTTATGATTTTCTTAAAGATGTTTTCTTTTCTCTAACTTCCTTTATTATAAGAAATCGGGATATATGCATGTAGCGTATAAAATCTGTGTGAATAGACTGCTTATGTTATTAAGACTTCCAGTGAACAGCAGGCTATTAGTAAAGTTTTGGGGGAGCCAAAAGTCATAGGCAAACTTCTGACTGTGCAGGGGATCGGTGTCCCTAACCCGTACATTGTTCAAGCATCAACTGTAAACAGAGTCATGGGTTGGAAAACATATTCATGGATTGGAAGACTCAAGATAGGAATTTAGAAATTTTCCTCCAATTGATATATAGATTCAATGCAATGCCTACAAAAATGCCAATAAAATTGTTTTATGCATATATTCTAGATTGTTCTAAAATTTATATGAAAAGCCAAAGGAACTAGAGTAACTAAAGCAATTTGAAAAAGAATAAAAAATGGGTGGAGTCAATCTACCCATTTCAAGAATTATTATATAGCTAGAATAATCAAGACTGTGAGTTACTGGCAGAGGCACAGATGCACAGACTAATGAAACAGAATAGTGAGCCTGAAATAGATCCAACTGAGATGCCCAAGTGCAAAAGTTATTCAATGAAAAATAAATAGTTTTCAACAAATGATGCTGAAGCAATTGAACATCAATAGCCCCCTCCCCTTCCAAAAAGAATCTCAACCTAAGTCTGACACCTTCTACAAAAGAAAAACTCAAAATGGATCTCAGATTTAAATAAGATGTTAAACGGGAAAACTTTTATAAAAAATATAGGAGAAAATCTCTGGGATCTAAAACTAGATGGGGGTTCTTTGACTTGACATTGAAAGCAGAAGAAAAATTAATAAACTGGACTTCATCAAAATTAAACGTTTGCTCTTATAAAGACATTAAGAGGATAGAAAGATAAGCTACAGACTGGGGAGAGTATTTACAAACAACATATCCAACAAAGAACTACTATCTAGAATAGATAAAGAACTCTCAAACCTCAACAGTAAAAAACACAAACAATCTAATTAGAATATAGGAGAGACATCCTCCCATGGCGGGAAATCAGCCAAGAAATCAAGGCATTGATCTAGGCAAAAGATTATAGTGGTCTGAATGAGGGTGAGGGTAATGGGTGTGGAGAAAAGTGAATGAACTTGAGCTTTCTGATGGATATAAGACTGAAAGGCTGGGCGATTTGGATGGAGAAATGAGAAGGTGTTAGAGTAACATGATCCATTGGGTGGTTTAATTTCCTGAGCTGAAGGAGACTTGGAAGAGGTACAGGCTAAGAGGAAAACAATGAGTTGTGCTTTGAGCAAGGCAAGTTAGAGGTAACTGTGAGAAGATCGGTGGAAATGCCAGGGTTTGTATAATACTCTCTGTACACACTTGGGTAGGGGTTATAGAGTAGTAAAGTAGGTCTCTACCCTTCCCCCTTGTTCCCATGATACTCCACACCAACTTACCATCTCTTCTATGGACGCACCAGCCTCATTCTTGCCCCCAGGCTTGTACACATTTATATTCTCTGCTGGAATGCTCTCCCTGAGACCTCCACCCCTCCTGGCTTATACTGTCAGGTCTCAGCTAACACATTTCTCTTTAAAGACCCTGCACTGGGAAAACACCAGAAAGTAGTACTTGACCCCCCGGCAGTCTCTCATTTGTTTCATTTTCTTCCTAGAAGAAACTATCTGAAACGATCTCATTATTAATTTTCTTCTTTACTCTATGCCTCCCCTGCAAGAAAGTTAAATCCATTAGAATAGGGATATTCAGCATCTTATTCTCTGTTGTAATCTTAGTGCTTAAAACATGGCCTGGCATTTAGAAGGCACTGAATGAATAAGTATTTTTTGACTGGAAGGAAGAGAGAAAATTGAGACTAAGGCTTCCATAAATCATGAAAATCAGGAGGACTATTAAGTAGAAAAACGTCCTCTTACAAAATGTCAAGGCATGTAATGGAACCAAGACTGTCCCAAGAAATATATGTTTTCTACATTAAAGGAGGTGGTAGTCCTATACTAGCCACACCTGAACCATGCATAGTGATGTGTAACAGCAGGATTTTTCCTTAAGAAAAAAGTTGAGATGACTGATTTTGGAAATGTTAGCCATGGTGACTGTGACTGCCCCCGACTCACCTATAATGGGATTCCCCTCCCACATCTCCTGCTGAGGGCAAAGTCTTGGGCTGGTGAACACAGATGGCCAGTGAGATGGTCTTGGAGGACAGGAGAAGAAAAGAAGAGACACCTATGACATAGCCTAGAAAGAAAGTGTGTCAAGGGTGGTGGTAAGTACCTGGGTGCAGCAGCCTCTTGAATGAAGAAATAGTGCATTTGTCAACTGGCTGGCAGAAGTGACCCAGAGACAGAGAGACACAGAAGGAGTAGCAAAGCCACAAAACACTAGATTTAAGATCACAAATTCCTGGTGCTAAACAGGTAATAAGACAACATCTCTACAATCACTGTAGATCCTGAGAAATGGACATTTCTGGTTCCCATAAGATTTGTACCTCCCTCATGTGTTTCTTTAAACTTTCCCATCCTGGGGGCACCTGGGTGGTTCAGTCGGTTAAGTGTCAGGCTCTTGATCTCAGCTCAGGTCTTGATCTCAGGGTCGTGAGTTCAAGACCCACACTGGGGCTTAAAAATTTATATAAATAAATTAAAAACGTAAAAAAAAAAACAAAAACAAAACCTATCCCAGCCTCACATGATATATGGGAGTTTGTTCTTATTACCAAAATAGTCTAACAACCTAAATATGCAACCAAAAAATCATGTACTATCCAGTTAATTATGGTCCTTCCATCTGTTGGATTACTGTATAGACTTAAAATGATTGTTGGAAATGCTGGGTGGTAAAAAGGATAAAAGCATTTAGGCTATTATGTCACCTGGGTCAAGATGATAAGGTAGGTCTTCTACCCCTCTCCCCTTGCTCCGGGGGTTCCCCCACACTGGCTCACTGCGCAGATACAAAAATGACAAAATTTGACTTCAAAACTTCTGACCTATAGAGTAAATCCTCATAAACCCACTAGTGAATAAATGTTTTGCACTGTGATAACAAGTAAGGAGAGACCATTACATATAAGTAAGAGACTGAAAGGGAAAAAAACACCAAAATGAAAATTTTCACACTTTATGAAATGGTGGGCCAAGTTTTTTTGTGATCTGGTCTCCCTCCACTAGACTCTCCTGCCTCAACTCTCAGCCCTCACTTCCTGGATTCTGTGCTTCAGCCATACTGATTTATATCATAGATTTCTCAACGTGTTACCCTTCCCCCTCACCTGGAGAGCTCTGTTCGTCCTGTTCCCTTTGCCGGGGAAGTCTCTCCTTACCTCCTACCACTTCTGTCAGAATAATCCCCAGGCATTCTTCATCAGCTTCCATGCCAATTTCCAGGAAGCTTTGTGGGGACCCACACACCCACACACATGTGACTGTAAGTCAGGCCATGCATCAGTACCTTGGTGAGGCCACACATATTTTCTCTGAGTAGTAGAGTAATAAAGACTTTTTGCTGTTGTTAATTTGGCTCCTATACATTTTCAATATTTATTTTAATAAAAATGTATTTTTGTAATAGAAAATAAATATAACTGTTGAATGTTTTCATACTCCTATTCCTTAAAATGACTGTCTGGACTGGATGGAAGCATGGAGGGCCTCTTTTAAATGAAGTTCCCTTAGGCTCCTGTCAAATAATGCTTTTGGCAGTTCTCACTTGACTCTCATAGCATTTGACAGAAAAGGTCTTCAGTTATCAGCAAATACTGAAATGGAGAAAAGACGTGCTTATACAAAAGAAGAGGAAATTGGCATGGGCAGATTTTATTATGGAAAATATTTCCTATCCAAAGAGATTATCTGGTTTTTGATGGAAGGAAAAGGAATATTTAAATGACAAGGACGTGTTTTCTGAATGTTCCCTTCTGTGAGCCACTTGGTTTTGACAAGAATTTTATTCCAAGTTCCCAAGAAAGAAGAGAGAAAGCACAAGAACACATGCGTGTGAAAGCAAGCGCACGCGCGCACACACACATGCACACACAATGTTACTGTTCACTGAAGCCTATTAGATAAGCCCAAAGAAAAACCATTTGAATTCCCTATAAAGAAAACACTGTCAGGGGCGCCTGGGTGGCTCAGTGGGTTAAAGCCTCTGCCTTCAGCTCAGGTCATGATCCCAGGGTTCTGGGATCGAGCCCCACATCGGGCTCTCTGCTCAGCGGGAAGCCTGTTTCTTCCTCTCTTTGCCAGCCTCTCTACTTGTGATCTCTGTCAAATAAATGAATAAAATTAAAAAAAAAAAAAAAAGAAAGAAAACACTGTCAATAAAAAGAGAGCTGTTATCACTTAAGCCAAACCAAAAGAGAAGAATGTTCATTTCACAGATTAAAACTGTATTTGTGGCAAAGAGATTCTTGAATATTTTCAACAGCAGGCTCCATGGCATGGTCCCTGTCACAGTCTCCCTGGCGCCGATTTCCCAGCCCATTTTCCCCTTCCTTCCACATGGAAGGGGGAGGTGCTGCCCTCCCCCTCTTCAGCCAATTTTCCCCTTTCCTCCACAAGGAAGGGGGAGGTGTTGCCCTCCCTCTCTTCAACCTCCTCAGGCTCTGAATGACATCTTGTGAAATCCTAATGGAGTTACAGAGACAAAGGATGATGATGAATCTCTGTGGGGGAGTTGTGAGAATCTGTGTGGAGGAGGAAAACACACTCCTGTCTCTTAGTATGCCTCTCAGAGAGGCAGCCACTTGTGCTAGATGCTGCTTCATCGTCCCCTCGTTTTTATTTATTTACCCAACTAAAACCTCTTAATTCATTTGATTTTTAGGAACAGTTGTTATTCAACAAAACAAAACAAAAGAAGAAACATAATTTCTAAATTGTTCCGGTTGCCTATGTGGCTTCAACACTGTTAAGTTAATTTTATAAAAGTAATGATTCTAATTCTGTTTCCTGATGAATCCAATTTCATGTTCATACTCCCAACCATGAACTATCAGACAGGTAAGAGCTACTCTAAGAATATCCCCCACAGGTGGGATATTTCAGCAATAAGCAGACAGCATGGTCTAGGCTAAGCTACTGGCAATAAAACCAATTTCAACTGCATGATGCCCAAATCCAAGAAATTCAGAAGCAGTGACCTGAATATTCTTAACGTAACCCAGAGTATGACCAAATTGTAATTCTATAAAATATTACGCTCATGCGGTTTCTAAAAATAGCAGTGTATTACACAGAGAATTGTCATTTTCTCATCTTTGGCTCCAGATGCCTTTATCAAATGCAAAGTCTGATCTCGACACCAGTTCAGAGAAATAATCACACTGCCTTCCTCCATCAGTATCTATCACTTAAAGTTAGATGTATTTTTGCAAACTGTTTACAAACCGAATTGTAGGTCCAGTGGGAAGCATTAACACAGCAGGCCTGAGGCTGTTGTCCTTTGAAAGGCCAATTTGCAAGGTTGGCCCTTCGCCAAGAATGTGGCTTACCAGAAGTTCCCTTTATTGACATGAAGAGTTTCCTAACTGATAAGGTTGTTCTGCTGTGCCTAGGCGGTTTGTACAAACCATGTGATTTATGGTGAAAACCTGCTCTCTTTCTGAGAGCCTGGAATTTTAGTAGGTGTTGCTAGGCAGAGAACGTCTACATGACCATCCCTCCCCCCAAAACTAAACTCTGAGGCTCAACTGGGCTTCTCTGGGCAGAAACAGTACAAATAGATGGCAGCATTTTGCAATATTAGGAAGGGTCCATGCACTCCATGTGACCCTTCGTGGAAAGAGCACAGGAAGAGTGAGAGTGGATTCCTCCATCTCCACCTGTGTCTTTTTCCCCCTTATATCTGGCTGTGTCACTAGACTCCATCTCAGCCACAGTGGGCTATCTGCTGTTCCCGTGAGCCCTTCCAGGGAATTTCCAAATGTGTGGATGGTCTTGGGGACCCCCAAAACAAGGCTTAAAACAAAACATTAGCTTTTCCTGCATAAATATTTTTGTTTGTTAATTTTTCTAAGGGAGAAAGTAGATTTTCATCATTAAATGCAGCCTACATTATAACCCGATACTGCTACTGTAATGAGTTTTCTACCATGGAGACATAACAGTAACTTTTTATAGGTTGTTTGTAGCTATTCAGTTTATGGAAAAAGAATATTTTGGTTACCACAAGGACATGGCTGTCAAACTACAGGTTTAGACAGAGCCTGAATAATAAATCTGCTCCTTGCCAGGAGGAACAAAATAAAGCAAGGCAGACAGCTGAGATATGTGTTCCCACCAGGGAGACTAAGATTTTATTCTCTAATTCAATTTTAAGAAAAATATAATTTACTAGGATTCATCTCCACTATTTTTTAAATATAGTTTAAAAGATATTGGGAACAAATTATCAATGAGTAGCTTTTATTACTGAAATATTGAACATAATAAACATAAAAACTCAGGTGTTTAAAATAGTAAGAATACAAAATTTAAAATTTTTTCTCCAGTAGTGAAGGAAACAAAAAACAACCATAGGGCTTCCTAATAGCTCTGAAAGAAGAAAGGAGAAAACTATTTTTCTTCCTACTCTTTAAATACAGAAAACTAAAAAAATTTTTAAAAATAAATAAATACATAAAACTATACCAAAGCTAACCCCAAATAAACATGCACCTGTCTGAATGAGTTTCTTTTTTTAACTACTCTTATGTTACAGATCCTAGACGAAACTAGTTTATCCAAATATTTCATCATGTTTCTAGGGAAATATGGAATATGGCTACGTAGCTATGCTGGGAGAATACCAGAGGTAGACTGATGAAGTTAAAAGCTGCTAAAAAGGCAAACATTTCTGGCACAAAATTTGACTGACTATAGGGTAGGTCTGATTATCCTGCTGGAACACTTGAGACACACAACCTCATTCTCCAAATGGAGGCTATATATCTAAGAAATAAGAAAAGCCCACTAAGAAGACAAAAAAGAAATAGATTATAATTTGTAGAAGGGACTTCAGGCCTCTTTCCCTCCAAAAAGAGAAGCTTTCAAAGATAAGCAGAGGGAACCATGGGAGAAACCAGCCCATTCTTCCAGATGCTTCCTATTTTCAATAACTCCCAGTTCCCAGGATGAGAATGGAGCTACACCTGCACAGAGATTCCCAGGGGGTAGGAATGAAGCACAGCAAGGCCACTCCCATATCAGCCCTGAAGCTAAAAATACACTGTTTTCCAAAGAAACAGTTAGGGTCATATTGCTGGACTTGATTGACCAAAGGCCAAGTCTCCCCTGTTAGGGAGACCTATTCACAGTAGTTAAATGGCCACCATATTTGATATATCCTTTGCATTAGCAAGATGTGGGATATCCTCTTTGTTGATCAGAGATGAAATGAATGAAATCTCAAAAAAAACTTCTACAGAAAAATTAACACTGAAGATTTAAATTAACAGATTAAGACTTAAAGAAAATGAGATTTTAAGAATTATCTCACAGGGGCACCTGGGTGGCCCGGTGGGTTAAGGCTCTGCCTTCGGCTCAGGTCATGGTCCCAGGGTACTGGGATCGAGCCCTGCATCGGGCTCTCTGCTCAGCAGGGAGCCTGCTTCCCCCTCTCTCTCTGCCTGCCTCTCTGCCTACTTGTGATATGTCTGTCAAATAAATATAAAAATAAAAAAATAAAAAATAAAATCTCCCAACAAACAAGAGCCCAGGGCCAGACGGCTTCCCAGGGGAATTCTACCAAACATTTAAAGAAGAACTAATTCCTAGTCTTCTGAAACTATTCCAAAAAATAGAAATGGAAGGAAAACTTCCAAACTCATTTTATGAGGCCAGCATTACCTTGATTCCAAAACCAGACAAAGACCCCATCAAAAAAGAATTACAGACCAATATCCTTGATGAACACAGATGTGAAAATTCTCACCAAAGTACTAGCCAACTGGATCCAATAGTACATTAAAAGGATTATTCACCACGACCAAGTGGGATTTATTCCAATGCTGCAAGGTTGGTTCAACATCCACAAATCAATCAGTGTGATACAGTACATTAATAAAAGAAAGAACAAGAACCGTATGATACTCTCAAAAGATCCTGAAATGCATCTGACAAAGTGCAGCATTCTTTCTTGATTAAAACAATTCAACGTGTAAGGATAGAGGGTATATACCTCAATATCATCAAAGCCATCTATAAAAAACCCACCACAAATATCATTCTCAATGGAGAAAAACTGAGAGCTTTTCCACTAAGGTCAGGAACATGGCAGGGATGTCCATTATCACCACTGCTATTCAACATAGTACTGGATGTCCTAGCCTCAGCAATCAGACAACAGAAAGAAATTAAAGGCATCCAAATCTGCAAAGAAGAAGTCAAACTCTCATTCTTTGCAGATGATATGATACTTTATGTGGAAAACCCAAAAAAACTCCACTCCAAATCTGCTAGAACTTGTATAGGAATTCAGTAAAGTGTCAGGATATAAAATCAATGCACAGAAAGCAGTTGCATTTCTGTACACCAACAAGACAGAAGAAAGAGAAATTAAGGAGTCCATCCCATTTACAATTGCACCCAAAACCATAGGATACCTAGGAATAAACCTAGCCAAAGAGGCAAAGAATCTGTATTCAGAAAACTATAAAGTACTCATGAAAGAAATGGAGGAAAACACAAAGAAATGGAAAAACGTTCCATGCTCATGGACTAGAAGAACAAATATTGTGAAAATGTCTATGCTACCTAAAGGAATCTGATTGTTTAATGCAATACCTACCAAAATACCATCAATTTTTTTCAAAGAAACGGAACAAAAATCCTAAAATTTATATGGAACCAGAAAAGATCTCGAATAGCCAGAGGAATGTTGAAAAAGAAAGCAAAAGTTGGTGGCATCATAATTCCAGACTTCAAGCTCTATTACAAAGCTGTCATCATCAAGACAGTATGGTACTGGCACAAAAACAGACACACAGATCAGTGGAACAGAATAGAGAGCCCAGAAATAGACCCTCAACTCTATGGTCAACTAATCTTCGACAAAGCAGGAAAGAATATCCAATGGAAAAAAAGACAGCCTCTTCAACAAATGGTGTTGGGAAAATTGGACAGCCACATGCAGAAGAATGAAACTAGACCATTTCCTTACACCACACAAGAAAATAGACTCCAAATGGATGAATGATCTCAGTGTGAGAAAGGAATCCATCAAAATCCTTGAGGAGAACACAGGCAGCAACTTCTTCGACCTCAGCCGCATCAACTTCTTCCTAGAAACATCGCCAAAGGCAAGGGAAGCAAGGGCAAAAATGAACTATTGAGACTTCATCAAGATCAAAACCTTTTGCACAGCAAAAGAAACAGTCAACAAAACCAAAAGACAACTGACAGAATGGGAGAAAATATTTACACTCTACATATCAGATAAAGGGCTAGTATCCCAAATCTGTAAAGAACTTTTCAAACTCAACACCCAAAGAACAAATAATCCAATCAAGAAATGGGCAGAGGACATGAACAGACATTTCTAGAAAGAAGACATCCAGACGGCCAATAGACACATGAAAAAGTGCTCCATATCACTCAGCATCAGGGAAATACAAATCAAAACCCCAATGAAATATCACCTCACACCAGTCAGAATGGCTAAAATTAACAAGTCATGAAACGACAGATGCTGGTGAGGATGCGGAAAAAGGGGAACCCTCCTACACTGTTGGTGGGAATGCAGGCTGGTGCAGCCACTCTGGAAGACCGCATGGAGGTTCCTCAAAAAGTTGAAAATAGAGCTACTCTATGACCCAGCAATTGCACTACTGGGTATTTACCCTAAAGATACAAATGTAGTGAACCGAAAAGGCACGTGCACCCAAATGTTTATAGCAGCAATGTCCACAATAGCCAAACTATGGAAAGAACCTAGATGTCCATCAACAGATGATTGGATAAAGAAGATACACACACACACACACACACACACACACACACACACACACACAATGGAATACTATGCAGCCATTAAAAGAAATGAAATCTTGCCATTTGCAATGACATGGATGGAACTAGAAGGTATTATGCCGAGCAAAATAAGTCAATCAGAGAAAGACAATTATCATATGATCTCCCTGATATGAGGAAGTTGAGAGACAAAGTGGGGGGCTTGGGGGGTAGGGAAGGAAAAAATGAAACAACATAGGATCAGAGGAAGACAAACCATAAGAGACTCTTAATCTCACAAAACAAACTGAGGGCTGCCGGGGGAGGAGGAGTAGGGAGAGGGTGGTGGGGTTATGGACCTTGGGGAAGGTATGTGCTATGGTGAGTGCTGTGAAATGTATAAACCTGGTGATTTACAGACCTGTACCCCTGGGGCTAATAAAATTAAAAAATAAAATAAAATAAAATATCTGAAAGAGCAAAAAAAAAAAACACTATTTAATACTGTAATATACCAAAACTATCCAATTGTGTAGTTCAAATAGTTGCTTTGTGTGGTATATTCACTGATATCTCAAGAAAGCTATTTTTCAAAAGAGGAAAAAAATGGTCCTTCCAATGTGACAAATTCCCAATTTCATTCAACCTATAGTGACTGAGGGCCCCTCGAGACAGTTTTGTACTTAACGAATGGATCCCAAATGGCTGATGGAGGTAATTACACATGACCAGAATCAGGCTACTGAAAGGGACTGGCAAAAGCTTCCAAGTTTCTCTCTGCTTAATTGGCCACCTACTCCTTGTTTATCATGCAATTATTTATACAGCCTGTTACATTGCTAAAGAAATAATATCTTCTAATTTGTCTCGATCTCTATCCAAACTCAGAAGAAAACTAAAAAACACACCTAACTGTTCCTTGCAAAGAACTCTGAATGGACCAAGCTGAGGTCCTGCTACTGTAACTGGCGTCCCTGGATCAGTGCCACATGAAAGTCCAGGGCGAGGGATGTTCTTGTGGCATCACTAAGCCAATGAACCATTAAGATGCTCTTCCCAGAGGGAGCAGACAGTAGCTGAATCACCAGAAGCCTCTTCCCTAGAAACACCTGACAGTGATTTTCTAAAAACATCTGAGAATTCACTAGTGCCTCAAAGTAGACTATCCTGGTATTTTTACACCCAGGAATAGAACAGACACAAAAAGATATCCTGAGTCTAACTGGCTAAAAAAAAAAAAACCAAAAAACATGTTAGCCAAAAACGTAACGTTTCCATGATGCCAAAGGAAAGAATAATAAAAATAAAAGGCACTGTTTTACTGAAAGTCTGCTCATCACTTGCTGGGGTTTTTGAGGTTTACCATAACTCGGACCCAAATGAGGGGCACAAGTAAAATCTCTTACTCCTTACTTATGGTCTCAGTATGGTAATTTGGAACCAGAAATGCAGCTAGGTATTTAGTAGAATACAGTACAATATACTTTAGGGACTTTGACTTACATCAAGAAAAATAATTATGAAAAAAAAAATAGAGTAATAATTTAAAAAATTCCTGGGGAGGTGCACCTGGGTGGCTCAGTGGGTTAAGCCTCTGCCTTCGGCTCAAGTCATGATCTCAGGGTCCTGGGATCGAGTCCCTCATTGGGCTCTCTACTCAGCGGGGAGCCTGCTTCCCTCCCTCTCTCTCTGCCTGACTCTGCCTACTTGTGATCTCTGTCTGTCAAATAAATAAAGAAAAATCTTTAAAAAAAAATTTAAAAAATAAAACTCCCAGGAAAAAGAGAGATTGATCACTGATACATACAATAAATTTTAACTAGCAAGTAATACTGAGAAATGAAGAAAAGAGCAAGACTTACATAAAGAGGAAGCAGGACAAGATAGTAGCTGCCTGACCCCAAGGGACTGGGATGTGTTCCCAGAGTGATCATGGAGATGGAGGGGGAAGTGAGGAAAGTAGCTACCACATTCCAAGCACAATAGTAAGAAATTCATATGTCTGATAGAACACATCAAAAACACTAACTCTGTGAGGCTGAAAGTCTGGAAGTGTCCACAGCGGGAAGTAGACCATCATAGGACCGAGTATTAAATGCTTCAAATAAATAATCATCTGGAATATATATTTCAAGCAAACCATAATCAACACTAATCATTTAAAATTAGAAGAGCCAACTTGCCCATTTCACTCAGACTGAATTTTTCCTCTAGGAAGGCAAATTTGAAATCCAATGATTCTGGCACTTTTTTTTCCTAATGCTTAATAAATATTAAAGATAAATCAAACACCACATGTGTGAATAATAAATCTACAGTTTCACAAATTCCAATGTCAAATATCAAATCTACCATGATTCTGAACTCATGATTCATCACTAAAAAAATACATTAACTTTTCAATATATTCCAAAAATTTGTTTTTCTCAAATATTACTTTTAATATTTTGTGAGATACATTAAAAATTCATACATGCAAATATACTTTTATGTACATGTGTTTATTTTACTTTTATCAAAATAAAACATGCACAAATTTAAAAATCAAATGGTTCTATAAGGGGGCCATTTAAAATAGCAGTCCTTCGCCCTCACTATCCTTCCACTCTTTGAGTTCCAGTGACCAAAGGCAATCACTTTCAACCTTTCTGGCTGTCTCCTTCAGTATTTACCTTCATATTTTAACTAATATTCTTCAGCTACTATTTCTTACCCATTTTTTTTTTTTAAAGATTTTATTTATTTATTTGACGGACAGAGATCACAAGTAGGCAGAGCAGCAGGCAGAGGGAGAGGGAGAAGCAGGCTCCCCACTGAGCAGAGAGCCTGACATGGGGCTCGATCCCAGGACCCTGAGATCCTGACCTGAGCCAAAGGCAGAAGCTTTAACCCACTGAGCCACCCAGGCGCCCCTTCTTACCCATTTTTAATGGCTTCCTTCTGTAGAAGATGAAGATTTAGCTCTCTTACCTCCTACACACTTCCTCTATCCCCTCACCAAAATCCTCTCAATTTAACTGTATCACAATTTTTGGTAACAAAAATACTCAGTATTTGTATTACATTAGTACATCTGTTTAAATATTGTTCATAACTGAGCCCAATAGTATACTACAATTATATTTCATTTCTTCTACAATCTTTTTTTTTCCTGGTGTTAATAATTTCCTCAATTTCAATTGTTTATTTTTTTTATTATATCTAACTTTAGGACAGAACTAGAAAGCTTATTTCATCACAGGTAAACATATTACATGATCTTTCTTACTTGTTGTTTGTTCCCATCTCTCCTGACCTCTCCATCCTCCTGTCCAATCTAGAAAGAGTGTCCTCCAGGTCTAACCAGTGATATCCAGGTATCACCATGGAATTTCTCTTTACCTCCCATCAGGGAACTTCCTTCACTTTCCCCTAGTCCCTGCAAAATTTTTGGCTCCAATTTTGGAGACTTTGTGTATCTGTCTGAAAATAGTCTTATTCTACCTTGGCATTTGGTTGACAATTTGGCCAGGTATAAGATTCCAGATTGGAGATTATTTTCCTTCAGATTTGGAAAATACAGCTCTATTTATTCTAGGTTCCACTACTGCAGTTGAGAAGTCATACTAGCCTGCTTCCTGAGCCTCTGTATATGACCTACTTTCTTCTCTGTGAAAAGTTAGAAAAAAAATTTTTTTAATTCACAGACTTTATCAGATGTGTCTTGGAATTGGTGTTTTTTCACTCATTGTGCTAGGCACTTAATGTACCCTTTCCATATAGAAATTTATGTCCTTAGACTTTGATAAAGTATCCTATAATATTCTTCTATACATGTTCCCCTGCATTTTCTCTATTTTTTTTTTTCTAAAACTCTTATTAGTCAGACTTTGGACTTCCTAAACAAAGCCTCTTATTTCTTCCTCTTTTCTCTTACGTTTTCCTTCTCTATCTTCACATTCTATTTTCTGGGCAGTGTCATCAACATTCCAACTTTCCACTTAATTTTAATTTCTACTATTATATTTTAATCTCTAAGCCCTCTTTCATGAATCCTCTAATCTTTCCAAGAATATCAATTATAATTATTTGGGGGTTTTTTTCCCCTCTCTGATTTTCTCTCTGTTCCCACTGAGCTTCTTTTCCTAATAGTTTATTTGTTTTGGTTCCATTTGTTCATGTTATAGATAGTCCTCAAATATCTGGCAACCCTTGAGTATCCATTGTGAGATCTCAAAAGCTACACTTATGTGACATGATTGAGGGGGAACCCAGTCATTTTAGGGAAGGCCTCCAAAAGTCTTTTTGCTTCAATTGGTCAGGTTTCCAGCAAAGAAACCTCTAATCCAAGAATGGAGACCTATGAGCCTGGTTGTCTGTTTTGGGTGCCCAGAAAGGAGATAACACCTTTCTATATGTGGAAGTTTACCTAATAATGTTTTCTTTAAGGAGTCTTACCCATACTCTCATCTGTATCTGCTATTTCCAAGCCCAAAGCTTCTCTGATCTAAGTTCCCTAGAGAATATATCCACTGGGGTCTATTTCCCAGGTGGCTGGGACTGAAGGGGTCTAACTACTCCTTATTTGGGCTTTCCACTCAACACCAGTTTTTGGCCTCCCCCTTCATACTGTCTTCTGGTACATCTTGTGGTTCCAAGTGTGGTTTCATGTTTCTGGTCCTGACCACAAATCGATCTCTTCAGGCTACCTTCCAGCTCTGTGGGCACTTGGCTTTCAGTTTTCTCTCCTCTGCTAATTCAATTCCCATTTATCCATTGCTTTCCATCTTCCAAAAATTTGTTGATATCCTTCATCTACCAAGCCTCATTACCCATTTTATTTGTCCATATGGATTTATACCTATTTTTTATTTGTTACCTATCATGTTGGATATTCTCAGGAAGCAGATATAAACAACTGTGTTCAAACTGCAAAAAATCTTTTCACCACACACAAAAAAATCCAGGCTAGAAGTCTTATTTAAGAGACCAGCATTTGGTCATACCTTGGCAAAAGTATTAGATTCCACTTTGGGGCCTATAAATCATAACTTATAGATGACATGGAGAAAATTCAGATGGGATAAAGAGCAGTAACTAGAGGACTTGGAAACTGACTTAAAGAAAGAGCTAACAAACATATTTGACTATATCATGAAAAGAAGGCTGGCAGGGGGTTCAGGAATCAAGTAGATTCAGGACTGTTATAGACACAAGATTGTTGGCCCAATTTCTGTTTCCATTTGAAACAGAATAAGAAAATGGACTTATGACATAGCATAAGGAAAACTCACTGACAGTGAGGCATATTAAATATTACTAGGAGAGGGTGTGGAATTTTCTTTTCTGGAATTATATTAAAAGTGAGAACAGTCCACTTCTTAGAGGTAAAAATCCTGCACTAGCTGACATCTTAAATTCCTTCCAGCTGTATGCTTTTCTTTCCAATAGACCTGTATGCAGAAAATAATCACATCTATGCCAAGCTTCTTCTTTTTTTTTTTCCTAATGGAAACATTCTTCTGGGAATAAGAAAGATTTCTAAAGCAAGTTCAGTTCAACGTCAAGCAAGTTCCAATAGCTTTTTAGTGAAATTAAAGATGGACTTTCTTCTATACATTAAAAGTATGACTACATTCAAAATGTGGGTAGTACTTCAATACTGAGACAAACATTACTAGTATCACTGAAGTTTTAGATTTTGTTTTTTTTTATTTTTTTATTTAAAAGATTTTATTTATTTATTTGACAGACAGAGATCACAAGTAGGCAGAGAGGCAGGCAGAGAGAGAGAAAGGAGGAAGCAGGCTCCCTGCTGAGCAGAGAGCCCGATATGGGGCTTGATCCCAGGACCCTGGGATCATGACCTGAGCCGAAGGCAGAGGCTTTAACCCACTGAGCCACCCAGGCGCCCCTAGATTTTGTTTTACAGTAAGCTGCTCTTTTCATCTTCTAAAAAGACATGAGAATAAAGTCAAACTGTAGCTAGACAGAATGTTTATCAGATCAAAAGGTAAAGTACTTTCCCTTTACTACTCAACTTTGAATATGCACTGACCAAGCACAGGATGGCGGCTGGTAAAGGGCCACTAGGAGGAACAGAGGCAGAGGAGGATGTACTCAGGACAGCTGAAAGACACATTGTGAGAGCATGGTGGAGGCTCAGCCACATGAGGTCTTGCCTCCACTGTGTGCTTCATTTTTATGATGTTGTTTTTGTTGTTATTGTTAAAGATCTATGGGTTGATGGCTATTTGTTTTTAGAACATAAATTTGAGCCTGACCTCACACCATATACAAAAATCAATTCCAGGCAGGCGGAAGTTCTAAATATGTGAGACAAAACAAACCATTTAAGAAAAAAGAGCAAGAGAACACCTTGGCCACTGATTAGGAAAAGATTTCTTGCATAAGACAGAAAAAGCACTAACCAAAAAGGCAAAAATATTGAGCAATTGGACCATAATAAAAATTTTTAAATCTGTTTATTAAATGATACCCTAAAAGAAGTAGAAAGGCAAGTCACAGAGTGGTAGAAGATATGTGTTTGTAACACTTGTAAGTGACAGATAATTTGAATCCAAAACATACTTCCATACAAAAAAGATTTTATTTATTTGAGAGAGAATGGGGGGAGGGGTAGAGGGAGAGAGAGAAACCTTAAGCAGATTCCCTGCAGAGCAGGGGGCCGGTTGTGAGACTCAGTTCCCAGGAGCCTGAGATCATGACCTGAGCTCAAATCAAAAGTCAGCTGCGCAACCAACTGAGGCACCGAGGTGCCCTGAATCCAAAACACACTTTAACTCCTAACGATACAAAAGGGAAAAATAAAACTGAAACAGAGAAGGAATCCTAAGGGCCAACTGACATGTAAAAATCAGTTTGACTTCATTAGTCATTAGTAAAATGTAAATAAAAACTATAATAAGATGCCACTCTGTAATCATCAGAGTAACAGTTTTGTTTTGTTTTGTTTTTTACCTGATGTGTATTACATAAATTGGTGTAACTCCTTTAGGAAACTGTTTTGACAGTATCTAACAAAGATGGAAGATATACATGCTCTATGACCATCAATTCCGCTCCTCAACATATACCAAGCAGAAATATGAATACATATTTATCAGGATATCTGTATAAGAATGTTTCTACCTGCATTCTTTATAATAGCGTAAAACTAGAAACAACTCAAATGTTCATGAAAGTAGACTGGCCAAATAAATGATCATATAGTCATATAATGGAATATTTTGCAACAGTGAAAATGAATGTACTAGACTATATGTAATCATGGAACTGAATCTCACAAAAATGAAGTTAAGCAAAAGAAGCCAGACACAAAGGAATAACTCCATTTAAATATGATTCTGTATTATGATCCTACTTAAATTAAGTTTTAAGAAGTTTAGGAGATGAAACTATCAATAAATCCAAAGAAGTAATAATCTGCAAAGTTGGATAAGAGTCACACTGGGGTGAGTGGGGACACGCTATTGGGAAGGGATGCAGGAGAGCTTCTGCAGGACCGGCAGTATCCTGTTTCTTGATCTGGACAGTGGTTACATAGATATTTGCTTTCAAATATCAAATTCTTCCACCTCTATATTTGCATTGTTATGTAATTCTTCTTATTAGATTTTATTTCAAAATTTTAATAGTTTAGGAAAACAAACAGAGAATACATAAAGCAGATACTCTGGCTCCTTATCCCACACAGATGGAGTAAGTAATATTAACAATTTGGTGTATATCCTTCCAGATGTGCCTGCATGCTTTTTTTTATAATTAAAAAAAAAAAACTACTAAGAAAAAAAGGCTACTGAGAAGGAATCCAAAATGGAGTAATGCAATGCCAAATGCACTGCAGAAGTGTTACAGTGAGATGTCAAGTACCTTCTTCTCATCTGAGACTCCTTGAATTCAAGCAATTATAACAAAGTCATAAGATACAAGGTGAATATACAAAAGTCAATCACTTTCTTATATACAAGCAACAGACAAATGGAATTTGGTATTAAAAACACAATACCACTTGCATTAGCACTCCAACACATGAAATACTTAGGTTTAAATCTAACAAAATATGTAAAAGATCTATGTGAGGAAACCTACAAAACTCTGATGAATGAAATCGAAGAATTAAATAAATGGAATCGTACGTCATATTCATGGATAGGAAGACTCAATATTGTCAAGATGTCCATTCTTCCCAACTTGATCTCTAGACTTACTGCAATTCCAATAAAATTCCCAGAAAATTCTTTTGTGGACAGTGAAAAACTGATTCTAAAGTTTATAAACAGATGCAAAAGATCCAAAATTGCCAAAATGATATTGAAGGGAAAAAACAAAGCTGCAAGACTGACATTACCTGACTTTAAGACTTAGTATAAAGTTATAGTACTGCAGTAATCGAGATGTGGTATTGGTGAAAGAATAAAGAACCAGATCAATAAAACAGAATGGAGAGCCCAAGAATAGGCTCACATCAATATAGTCAACTGATCTTCGACAAAGGAGCAAAGGCAACGTAATGAAGTCATCAGTCTTCTCAACCAAGGGTGCCAGAACAACTGGTCACCCACATGCAAAAGACAAAGCTAGACACACCCTTCACAAAAATTAACTCAAAAGGGATCACAAACCTACATGTAAAATGCAAAACTATAAAACTCCTAAAAGATAACATAGGAGAAAAACATGATGACCTTGGGTTTGGCTGTGACTTTTTAGATACAACACCAAGGGCACAACCCATGAAAGAAATAATTGGTGAGCTGCATTTCATTAAAGTTAAAAACTTCTGCTCTGCTAAAGACAATGCCAAGAAACTGAGAAGACAAGCCATAGACTGGGAAAAAATATTTGCAAAAGACACATCTGAAAAAGAACTGTATCCAAATACAATGAACTTTTAAAACTCTACAAAACAAAAAACCTGATTGAAAAATGGCCCAAAGACTTTAACAGACACCTTGCCAAAAATGACACACATATGGCAAATAAGCATATAAAGAAATGGTCTTCCTCATACATCATCAGAGAAATGCAAAATAAAACAAGATACCACTACACATGTGGAAAAATGGCCATAATCCCAAACACCAAATGCTGGTAAGGAACAGGACTTCCCATTCAATGCTGGAGAGAAGGCAAAATGGTACAGCCACTTTGGAAGACAGTTTGACAGTTTCCTATAAAACTAAACACACTCTTACCTTAGTCACTGAGCTGAAAACTTATGTCCACATAAAAGCCTACACATGGAAAGATACAAATGGTTTATGTAAAACTGCCCAAACTGGGAAGCAACCAAGATGGTCTTCAGTAGGGGAACAGATACACAAACATCCACACAATGGAATATTATTCACCCTGAAAAAATGTGGTATCAAGTCAAAGACACGGAGGAAACTGAAATACATATTACAAAGTGAAAGAAGCCAATTCAAAAAGGCTACATACCATAGTATGATCCCAACTATATGACATTCTAGTAAAAGAAAAAAAACTATAGAGATAATTAAAAGATCACTAATTGGGGGATGAATGCTGAGGGATAAACACGTTGAGCACAGAGGATTTATGGGCAGTGAAAATACTCTGTATGGAAAAAAAATACTCTGTATGATACTATAAATCATATGCATGCAAATCATTACACATTTGTCAAAACCCATAGAATACAGAATGCTAAGAGTGAACCCTAATGCAAACTATGGACTTTGGGTGGTAGTAAGGCATCAATGTAGTTTCAGCAGTTGTAGTAAATGTATCACTTTCATAGGGATGTTGACATTGGGAAAAACTATGTCTGTATGGGGATGAAGGGTCTATGGGAAATCTCTGTACCTTTAAAAAGAAGTTTTTAGGGGCGCCTGGGTGGCTCAGTGGGTTAAAGCCTCTGCCTTCGGCTCAGGTCATGATCTCGTGGTCCTGGGATCGAGCCACGCATCGGGCTCTCTGCTCAGTGGAGAGCCTGCTTCCTCCTCTCTCTCTCTCTCTGCCTGCCTCTCTGCCTACATGTGATCTCTGTCTGTCAAATAAGTAAATAAAATCTTTAAAAAAAATGTAATTATTCTTCTCAGAGAACTGAGAAAATACTGCATTATAAAATAAGTACAGGATGTCATGAAAAAAGCAATCACAGAATAAGAATGCACACAAACAAGTTTAAAAAAAAAATCAATAAGAGGCTGGAAGATAAAGCAGAGAAAACCCTCCAGAATACAGAAAAATAAGAAAATAAAGGCATCTGAAAAATAATTTCTAGTTTGTCTACTTGTCCATCATCTAGGAGTCCTAGAAAAAGGGAACAGAGCAAGTGGGAGAAAATTAGTAAGGAGTAAAGGAAAATAAATGAAATTTTTGAAAAGCACACACCTGATACAAGATGGGGCAATTTCAGAATGCCAAAGTGAAACAGACTATCCTAAAGTCTTCCTGCAAGGGAAGGACAATTAGATTGATACGAGATTTATCAGCAAAGCTGGATACTACAATGGAGCAATGTCTCAAAACTCAGAGGGAAAATACATTTATCAATTTGTCAAACAAGTGGCATCAATTTTGATAACTGGAAAGTCAGTGCATATGACAGAAGAAGACAGGGAGAAGCAGGGAGAATCACTAAAGGGAAAGGGGGGAGGTGTGCTAAGATCTTCACCCTGTAAGTCCAGGACCAAGTGATTCCATGGAAAGGTGATGAAGCAAGATACAAAAGTGTAACTACATTACTTAAATTATACAAATAAGGGAGATAAAAACTGTGATCCAACTATGTTGGCTAAAGTGAGGGGGGCTGGAATGGAAAAGGATGGCAGGAAACCAGTAGCTGCTGTCCAAAATCGGTAAATGAAGGGACGACCGTGTAAGCACAGAACTTAAATCTATGAGGATAATGACCAGAAGAGGCAGTTGCAGGACCTAAAGGTGGTTCCGTCTGGCAAGGAGGATCAGGGTGGGGAGGATTGAGGCAAGGGCATGATTGCTTTTTATTCTAAGGCCTTCTGTGCTAACTTGACTTTCTAACCATGGGCATGAGTTACTTTGATACAAAATTTAAAATGAAACTTTATTATCAAACATACTTATGACGTGGTTATTGATCTACTGCTGCACGGAAAGTTGTGTGTGACTGTGGGATGGATAGTGGGGCCAAGACAGCACTTGGGGACAGACCGGGCCATGGGACAAAAGGAAGGGTCTGGTGGAGAACTTGCTTTGGGCGCCTGCAGCAGAAGAACTGACTGACTAGACTTGGGTGTGCAGACCAATAGCTCAAGGGAGCGGCCCAGGCTGGAGGTGACGGTTTGACGGCCGTCTTATCTGTGGGTTAGTTAAAGCCACAGTTGTGAGTGGGAAGAATATGTAGGGGGAGTCAGGGGTGGGCCAAGGATGAAACCCTAGAGAACATTTATGTCCAAGGGAGGGGAGCCTTCCAAAGAAAACCGGGTCCGTTTGGTGGGATGGAAGCTAAAGGAGTGGAGTCAGAAGACCAAGTGACAAACTCTCAGATACAAGAGAGAGGTCCACCTTCCAGAGCCTCGCCCCCAAACTTCTCGAGATTTCATATGTTGCCCATACGTACACCCTGACCTAAGTATTTGCAGTCTATCCACTAGACGAAGCATAATTCCCACATACGTAATAAGGAACTAAAACAAACCCCGGCATTGGCTCAACTGGAAACATCCGTGAGCATTCAGAAGCCTCCGTGAAGTCAAGACGCTCTTTATTTAGCACGCCCAACTATGCACTTCAGAACTCGCTCGGCACCGTACAGGTGGTTAGGCTCCCGGGGCATTAGGACGATCCATCTTCACTCATATTTCCTTACCAAATGAGTATCTATGGGCTCTGCCTAAAAATATATGTCTGTTTTGTGGGAAACAGTCAACCTGACGTAAAATAATGCAACACATGGAAACACACCCACGCCCTTCCTCCCCTTGGGTCATTTAGCAGTGGGGGCGAGTCACAGAAATTGGGGATGTGAAACACTCATCTTCATTTTGCCTCTGAAGTCCCATTTTAAAAAACAGCCATCTAGGAATGAGTATTCTGTGGTGTCCTTTTCCCTCACTGATAAGAACAACAAAAACACTGGAAATTGTGATAATAAGCAGGAGCAACATCCTGAACAAACTACCTGAAGAGTTATATTTTATTAGTGGATGAAACCCTGATTTGACATGTGTTCCTTTCATCCTAAAGGGGGCGGGGGGCGGGGAGAGGGGGACAATCTGTATTCATGAAATCCAATGGATTTGCCTTTGGCATCAATTCAGAGTCAGGATTTCGTGTCACTGCCCCATAGCGAGGGAGACGGCTCCGTGGCAGTGTTGTCCTCTAGTCCATTTAACAAGCTGGCACAATCGGAAATCTGCATTATTGAGACTGTTCTGTATGCAAGCTCCTCTCTGCTGCAAACAGGCACAAACTAATAGATTCTTTTTTCCCCCCCCAGGGTAATTTCTTTAGTGCCAACACATGGAGCTACTAGAATCCTACCAATGAGCCATCTATTTCGAGGCAAATCTAACCTCAAAGAGACTTAGCAATTTTCAGGTCAATGCAGAGATTAAAGTAATACACTATGAAGTTTCCAGATGTAAATGAAAATTGAACCAGGTGCAGACAGTTAAAGTAAATCAGATACAAAGTTAGTGACACCTGAGGGCAGGTGCACCATAAACAGACCTTATACCACCCCAGATGAAAACCATCATCTGCCCAGCAAACCACGTCTTAAAACTGTGCCTTGAACATCCTTCAGAGAAGAAAAGCAAAATTAAATCCTGGGAAAGTTGGGGCACCTGGGTGGCTCAGTGGGTTAAAGCCTCTGCCTTCGGCTCAGGTCATGATCCCAGAGTCCTGGGATCGAGCCCCGCATCGGGCTCTCTGCTCCACGGGGAGCCTGCTTCCCCCTTCTCTCTCTGCCTGCCTCTCTGCCTACTTGTGATCTCTGTCTGTCAAATGAATAAATAAAATCTTAAAAAAAAAATCCTGGGAAAGCATTCTAAAATGCTCTAGTCCAGTGAAAGGGAACAGGCAAAATTGTGGAAGTATATGGATTGCCCTTATATTTTTTACAGATCTTGTTGCTCTACCTTTAAAATATATCAGGAAGCCATCAAGCTGCCTGTCTTAACTAATCAGAATCCCTCACCTCCTTGGTCTCTCACCATAAAACTGCAGGAGCCCCTCACCACTGTCCCACTTCCATTCCTGTCTCTCTTCAAGAGACTATCCTACAGCCGCCAGAGTGCATCTTTCAAAACTGAAGCCAGACCGTGTTCTTGCCCTGCTCACAATTCTCGGTCTTCCTGCACACTTCTCCTGCCCATTCTCAATGTCTGTCATTTCTTTACATAACTCTTTGTTATTTGCCAGTTTCCTACTTTGCAATATAAACGCCATGAGGGAAGGACTTCAATTATTCTCCACAATATCCCCAGTATGTAGACTAGTTTCTCACACATACCAGGTTTTCAATAAACTTGTGTTGAATAAAGGAATGAATAAAGAAAATGTAGTCTCAACTCTAATAATAAATGCCTTTCTTTTTTTAAAATATTTTATTTATTTGTCTAAGAGTGAGAGTGAGCTACCACAAGCAAGGGAGCAGCAGGCAGAGGGAGAAGCTCGGCCGAGCAGGGAGCCTGATGCGGGACTTGTTCCCAGGACCCCGGGATCGTGACCTGAGCTGAAGGCAGACACTTAACCGACTGAGCCATCCAGGCATCCCAATAAATGCCTTTCTGATCTTAGGCAAGTCACTGGTCTCAACTCTGGGACAAGGAAATTATATTCCATGGTTGCTAATGTCTCCTCACATTCTAAAACTCTTAGCTTATCACCAGTACAAATGGAAAGCTACCATTTCATGAGTATAAGTCATGTTTGCTGTAAGTGATATTAATAGCTCAGGTGTATAACTACTAAAATATACATATATATGTATGTACTTAACAGCCCACTCCTGTGAGGTAGGAACCCTGCCCTCAGGCTGATTACTTGACTCTTCCCTTTCCACCACTCTCTCAGAAATTTGGGGGGTTTTGTTGTTGTTTTTTCTTTTTAAAGATTTTGTTTATTTATTTGAGAGACAACGAGCATGAGCTGGGGGAGAGACAGAGGGAGAGGGAGAAGCAGACTTCCCACTGAGCAGGAAGCCCAAGGCAGGACTCGATCCTAGGACCCTGGGATCATGACCTGAGCTGAAGGCAGATGCTTAACCAACTGAGCCACCCAGGCATCCCAGAAAATTGAGTTTTTATAATTAGGGATCCAACATCCCTGTATAAGCAAGTTATATTATTAGGATTTCCAAGGCGTTTCTGAATACTCTTGAAATAAAGAAATGTTAATGCAGAAAAAGGAATGCATATGATTTAGAATATTAACATCAATCAAAATTATATTACATCATGTGGCTTTTACATAGATTTTATTTAAGTTGCAACACTTGTCTTTTGCTTCTAAAAATGAAAACTATTTTTAGCAAATTAACTACTCAATTATGGATTCAATTCTCAAATTATCAGTGTCATGGTTATCCAAGGCAAGAAAAACTCTTTCTATACTGACCCTTCATTTAGAGATTGAAATGGAATAATGAACAAATTTTAAATCTAGTTTTCTAAAAATTATTTTATCAAAGGATGAGGACATTACATACATGTCACCAACATTCTTAAAAGAACTCTTTTTTCCATGAAACAATTTACATAAAGGAATTTTCTCATTATTCACCAAACTAGAACATTCTGTACATGATTTGAAATTTTCCAGAAGAAATCACTTTCCAAATATTTGATATTCCTTGAACAACATGCATGGGTAAATAGTTGTTTCATGCAATGGTGCCTTTCAGATCAAAAAAACTTAAATTTTTATTCCTCAAGGAACTTCAGAATGAAATTAAATATTTCAGTGCTGTATTTTAACACTAAAGATAGTAAGAAAAAGGAAAATAACAAACTAACCTCTTCCATGAACACAGACACAAAAACCACACTCAAAATTTTAGCAAACTGAATCCAGTAATATATAAAATATCAAGTTGATTTTATCCCAAGTAATAAGTTGTTTTAACATGCTGAAATCAGGAACTTAATTTCTTACATTAACAGTCTAAACAGAAAAATCATATGATCATCTTAATAAATGTAGAAAATATATTTAATAATATTCAATATTCATGATTTCAAACCCCAAGGAAAGCTGGAATAGAAAATGACTTCTTTCCCTTTATTAGATTATCTACTGCTCCCACCAAAAAAATCCTTCGGGAAATGTCATACTAAATGCAGAGAATTTCCCTTTGATATTAGAAGGCAAGGATGATCACCTTCAGCTCTTCTATTCCACAGAAAACTGGAGGCCTAGCCAGGATGATATGCATAAATAAATAAATGGTACAAGGACTAGAAAGGAAGAAACAAAGATATCATTATTCACAAATGACATGATTATGTTTGTAGACTATCCAAAGGTATTTATAGACAAGCTGTTAGAATAGGAGAGTTCTCTGATGCAGAAAATCAGCTATGTAGAAAAAATCAAGTACATTTCTATATAGCAGCATAAAAAGGTAATACTTGCAATAATATAAAAAATACCAGGTGCCTAGGTACAAATATAACAAAAGATATGTAAGACTTCTGAAAAATTATTAAGACTTTTATTAAAACATTTAAAAAGACTTAGAGAAAGACTCAGTAGTGTAAAGATATCTGTTGTCTCCAAATTAGTTCATAGAATCAATGCAATCCCACCCAATGAAATCCCAAACTTTATTTGGGTGCTATGAAATCTTTTACATGGAAATGTAAAGGGCTCAGACAAGTCATAATTCTCTCAAAGAACAAGAGTGCCCTGTCAGATATCAGAATATTTTTTTAAATTAAACCAGTGTGGTATAGGCATAGAAGAGACCAACAGAATATACTAGAATGCTCAGAAACTGACTCACACTCAGAAGGATAGGTGATGCCCCACAGACGTAGAAACAATAGTCTTTTCAATAAATGAAGCTGGGATGACTGTATAGCCATACAAAAGAAATTAGTTGTGATCTTTATCTCACATCACACACATAAATTAATTTCAGAGACAAATATGAAGGCTAAATTTAATATAGAAAGTGATTTAATACAGAAAATATATTAAATTGATTTATTAAATTTAATACAGAAAATACATTAAATATAGTATTTAATATAGAAAATATCCTCATTCCTTGATTTCAAACTAAATTACAGAGCTATTGTCATCAGAAAAGTATGGCATTAAAAAAGTATCAGCATTAAAAACAGACACAGAGATCAATGGAATAGAATAGAAGAGAGCTCAGAAATAAACCCACACACACATATGTTGATTTATTTATGAAAAGAAGCCAAGAACACAGGATGGGGAAATGACAGCCTCTTCAACAAATGGTACTGGGAAAACTGGACAGCCACATGTGAAAGAATGAAACTGGATCCCTACCTTACACCACACATAAATATTAACTCAAAATGGATTAAAAACTTGAATGCAAGACCTAAAACCATAAAACTTCTAGGTAAGCTCCCCCAAGACATAGTTCTTGGCAATGATTTTTTAAATCTGACACTAAAAGCAAAAGCAATAGAAGCAAAAATAAATTAAGTGGGACTATATTTTACTAAAAGCTTCTGAACAGCAAAGAAAACCATAAACAAAATCAAAAGGCAACCTATAGAATGGGAGTAAATACTTGCAAATTACACACCTGATGTGGGGCTAATATCCAAATTATACAGAGGACTCTTACAACTCAGTAGCAAAAAAAAAAGAAAACAATGCCCAAACAATCCAATTTTACAAAGGTCAAAAGACTTGAATAGACATTTTTCCAAAGAAGATACAGATAGTTAACAAGCACATGAAAAAATGCTCAGCATCATTAACCATCAGGAAACTGAAAATCAAATCACAATAAGATATCACCTCACACCTGTCAGAATGGCAAAAATAAAAAAAAACATAAGAAATAACAAGTGTTCGTGAGCAGTGGAGAAAGGGGAACCCTTGTGTGCTACTGATGGGAATGTAAATTGGTACAGCCAATTGTACAGCCACTATGGAAAACAGTACAGAGGTTCCTCAAAGTATTAAAAATAGACTATCACATGATCCAGCAATTCTATTTGTGGGTATTTATCTGAAAAAGAAAAAAATCTAACTCAAAAAGATATATGGACCCCCATGTTCATTACAGCAATGTTCATAATTGCCAAAATATGGGAACAACCTAAGTAGTCATCAATAGATGAATGGATGGAGACATTGTGATATATAAACATAAAACAAAAATACAAAAACCAAGCTCACCATGACAGAGAACAGACTGTGGCTGCCAGAGGTGGGGGGAGGGGGTAAGAGTAATGGATGAAAAGGGTTAAAAAGCAAAAAGGAAAAAGAAAGAAAATATCTTCATGACCTTGGGATAGGGAAGGGTACCTTAAACAAGGTACAAAAAGCACAAGCCATAAAGGAAATGATTTATAAATTTGACTATACTAAATGTTTAATTTTTTGTTTATCAAGAAACACCATAGGAGAATTAGAAAAGCCACATAATGAGAGAAGAGATTAGCTCTATGTATAACTAACAGAAGACTAGGATCCAGAATGTGTAAGGAACTCAGCAATCAATTCAAAGGTGGTCGACAACACAACACAAAAATGGTCCACTTCACAAAAAAGAGGAAATCCATATGGTCATAAATATATGAAAAGGTGACCAACCTCACTGGTAAACAGAGAAAAGCCATGTAAAACACAATGAGATAAGAATACACACCCTGGTTTAGGAAAAAAAAAAATGGTATGACAATACTAAGTGTTGACAAGGATATATGTAAATTCTGAAACGCAAGGGAGGTAAAGAGAAGCATATCCCATGAGCCAGCGCGTCCCCTTCTTAGGCTGAAAGAGAAAGTCATGCTAACACGCACCGGGATGCAGGCATAAGAATGCTCACCCCTGTGTCTTCTGTAGTCCCCAAACTGTTACCAACCTTAAGAAGTGGAAAAACACGGGGCGCCTGGGTGGCTCAGTGGGTTAAGCCTCTGCCTTCGGCTCAGGTCATTATCTCAGGGCCTGGGATCCAGCCCCGCATCGGGGCTCTCTGCTCAGCAGGGAGCCTGCTTTCCCACTGCACCCCCCCACCACCCCCTGCCTGCCTCTCTGCCTACTTGTGATCTCTCTCTGTGTCAAATAAATAAATCAAATCCTCAAAAAAAAAAAAAAAGATTGATTTATAAAAAAAAAAAAAGGAGTGGAAAAACACAACGTCATATCACCATTCAACAAAATACTATATGGCAGCCGAATGTACTGATCTATAGTTAGGCACAACAAAATAAATGCATCTTGGAAACCGAATGTGGAACAAAGAAGCAAGACACAGAAGAAGAAGATGTACCGTCTGACTCCATTTACAGAGGATTTGAAACCAAGCAAAACCAAGTGATAATGCGTACAGACTGGCGAGATTCCTTTTTAAAGTAACAAAACTGTCATAAAAACGAGAAGAGTGGTTACCTGGGGGAGGAGGAAGAGATGTGATTCCAGAAGCGACCACAGGAGGCTTCAGGTAGGCTGGCAGTGTGCAGGCTTCCACAGGTGTTTCTTTTCTAATTATTCGTTAACCTATACAACTGCAGTCTATGGGCTTCTTCTGCACATCTGTTGTATTTTGTAATAAAAATGACTGAAAATAAATATGTAAAATTTAGAGCTAGGTTTCAGGATACAGTGGATAAAGGCTATCATAAACAAGCACAGTAAGACTGGAGAATGAGAAGAGTCAGACTGAAGAGTGGAGAACACTCTGTGGAGAACGCTCTTCTCAGCCCCACTGGGCTCCCCACGCTGTAACACAGAGCCCGGGAAAGAATTCAGCCCAAGCGCTGCTGAAGGGTGCTCCACTCCACTGTGCTGGGGTCCGGCATTCGGGTACGTGCGCGGCCTCCTCTTCCTTCACAATGGCAAACAGAAGAGCGGGAGGAAGGGCAGGGAGCACAAGAGAGAAGGACTCAACCCCATTTGCCTTGTTAGTAGAAACTGTCACAAGGTCACGAGCAAAAAGAGCTCACTGTGAAGCTACTTCTGCTTCCGGTGAGCCAACAGGGTAAGGAAGGCCCAAGCCAGCGCGGGAGAGCTGCCGGGAGAAGAGAAACCAGCCGGGGCCAAGGGGGCAGGGAAGGGAAGGCCCTAGCCCAGTGGGATGAGGAAAGGTCGCTCCTCCAGCACGCGGCCCCCTAATTTCCACTTTCCCACTCCTGACCCCGAGAGTATCTTTACCCTCCCTTCCTCCTCTACTCCAAGGCCTCTGCTCTCCTGAGCTCCTTTTGCCCCTCTTGCTAGAGCTGGTCCCAGGCCTACGCTGAGGTCTCACCCGGGAAACCAGAGCTGTCAGGGATGAACATGGCTGGTCACTCCCTGAGCCCTGCTGTCCTCCCACAGCCCAGTCCAACGGTGGGACCCCCGTGGAACTTGGCCGCTAACACGTAACACGTTTCATGCGATCTGCAACTTTGAAAATGACATTCATGGACATCCGAAGTACGTTCTCTAATTAGGTTTCCTTGCTCCCTTCATACCAATGATTTAGGCTCATACACACACACAAAATATTTTGAATGTCCCTTTTCCACAGAATAGTAATGACCTAGAAGCACAAAAACAAAATCATTTGCAGCATACAGAGGCAACCGGTAAGTCACAGATGACCAGGTGTCACCTCTGCCCTGGCTCTCTAAAAGCCCAGTCTCCCCATGCACCACCCCAAGTGCCCAGGCCAGTCATCATCAGACTCTCCCTTAACTCCATCTGCTCTCTGCCATTCCCCCAGCCACGGCCCTACATCAGATCCTAATTTGTGGGCTCTACAGTGACCCAGCATGGCAGCCTCCTAAGTGCTCTCCCTACCCCTCCACTCAATTCCTTTAATCCAAGCCTTAGGGCCCCTGGACCAAGCCTCCTAATCACACAAGTCTGCTTAGAACTTGTATACCTCACACATACTCACTGACTCCCAGTGACTCCTAGAGACATGAACCATTCTGTCCAACCTACCTTCTCAGCCTCTTTCCTGGCCACACGGCTCCCCACGCCCAGGCCTCCTACCACAGTGTCCTCCCCACCCTCCCGCCTGGGTGGTACACCATGGCCATGGCCACTTTGGAATCCTGGGTGTGTCTCCGCAGCTCTACTCACCCTATACCTGCTCCTTCCAGGAACACGGCTTCTGCTGAAAACTTCCCGTCCTGATGGGACCCTTCTGTGTTCCGTGCACCCACAAGCCTAACTGAAACTTTGCTTAAAGCATTTTGAAGTAGCACATCTACTGCCAAACTTAATTTTCCTCCCCAAGCTCGGGCTTCCCTGTCTCAGTGTATGGATCTACCCTCCACCTGGTCCCTCAGACGAAAAACGCTAGGAGTCCCATGTGATGCCTGCTTTCTCTCCGGGCCTGAGGCAATCTCTCCACAGCCCTGTCAGTGCCCTCTCCAGAATGTGGCCCAGTTGAGCACTTCTCTTCAGCCCCACCCCGGGGTCAGGGCACCCTCCTGAGGACCCGCCTTGTTTTGTGCCCCCACCCCCACCACTGCTCTTCTAACCCCTTTGCCACAAAAGAAGCCGAGAGACCTTTTAAAAACATAAAAGCCAAACCTATGGTTGCCTTTGTTAAAGGACTCCACTGATAATCCATTGATTTTAAGATAAAATTCCTTACCTTTTCAAAAGCCTGAAGTACCCTGTTGGCTGCATAATAGATTACAATCCCTTGGGAACAAAGTAAAACAAAACAACAGCAACAACAAAAGAGATGCCAGTTTAATTTGGCTGGGGTGAGAGCCAGGTAAGTTTTTGAGCTCCTGCAGACATTCTGAACAGGAAGCCTGGGGCTAAAAACCACAGAACTAGGTGACCGACCCTAACTCCTTCCAACCTCATCTCCCTCCCACAGACCCCTCACCTACTGTGCGTTGTTTTTTGTTCCTCAAAGATATGGAACCCATTCTTTCCTGGGGGCCTGTGCAAGAGGTGTTTCTACCACCCTGTGTGTTTCTGCACCTTCTCCAGCCCACCCTGTAATGTTTACTCCTTCACACCTATCAGAACTCATCAGAAACATCAATTTCTGAAATATCAATTCACTGGAACAGAAACTCCATGAAAGTAAAATCCTTATCTGTGTTGTTCATCACAGACTCCCAAGCTCCTAGAACAGCACCTGGCACACAGCAGGCATTCAGTAAATATTTGTGGAATAAATAAGTGATAAGCAAGGGAACATACGCAGGTCACCTCCATCTATCATGCTGAGCTGTGCTGTGCACGCAGGAGGACCTCGATGAATCCATTCCATTTCAGGAACTAAAAATAACCATTACATTACAAATTTGGTTCAGCTTGAAAGGTTATGGTCATGCTTACTGTAAATATCCTTTCCTTAACCTATACAGAGAGAATAAAATTAAAGCTGCTCTAAAGACTAAAATCCAACTTTCAGAACAGTTCTAAAGTTGGTAAACATCATACAACAAGACGACCAGTCTAGCTGATTCTCGGAACGACGAAATTTAAAATAAAGCATCCTTTCATTCTTCTCTGACATACACCGTCACCTGTCTAGGTAACCTAGCATTACTGCTTTCTTGCCAGACTATGACCACTACATTCTTCGACATCATGTAAAATTTAAAAATTCAATCTTTTAACCTATATTTATGGCACTCGTGCATATAATCAGGTCATTAGAGATATCTTTCAAACTCAAATTTCTCTAATAATCGGTTTCAGTGAAAATAAACAGGAAGCCCAAAGGATAAATGAGAGATACTCAAATATTATTTTCTCTAGCTCCACTTTTTGGATACTAAAAGTAGAGGCACCTCTATTCACACTTTAAAGAAATACAAGGCTGATCTAGTCTTTAGGTGCCCATTTCTAGTGATAGGGAGAGAATAATCATGATCAAAAAGTAACTTCTACTTTTATTTATTTTTATTTTTTTTAAAGATTTTATTTATTTATTTGACAGAGAGAGATCACAAGTAGACGGAGAGGCAGGCAGAGAGAGAGAGAGAGAGAGGGAAGCAGGCTCCCTGCTGAGCAGAGAGCCCGATGCGGGACTCGATCCGAGGACCCCGAGATCATGACCTGAGCCGAAGGCAGCGGCTTAACCCACTGAGCCACCCAGGCACCCAAAAAAAGTAACTTCTACTTTTAATGAGCTGAATGATGATCTCCAAAAAGACGCATCCACATCCTAATCCGCAGGATCTCTCAACTCTACCTCACATGCACAGAGAGTGAATATTACCTTCTGTGGCAAAAGATGTGACGTTAATGATCTCCCGAGGAAGAGCTTATCCTGGATTGTCTGGGTAGGTCCTAAATGCAATCCCATGTAGGCTTCAAGAGAGAGAAAGAGCAAATGCTGACATAAAGGAAGGAAAGGCAATGTGATCAAGGAGGCGAAGCCTGGAGTGATGTGGGCAAAAGCCGATGAATGCCCAGTACTTCTAGAAGCTACAAGAGGCAAGAAATGGATTCTGCCTGGAATCTTCTCTGGGATTCTCCTTCAGAGTGAGCACAGCCCTGTTGACACCTTGATTTTAGACCTCTGGCCCCCAGAACTGTGAAAGAATGAATTTCTACAGTTTTAGATCTCCTAGTCTGCAGTCATTTGTTACAACAGCCCCAGGAAACTAATATACACTTCACTGAATTAATATATGCTAGACCTTATGAGAGCATGGCACGAGAAATTTGACCTCTACCAAAAACAAATTTTTGTTTCAAGGTAAATACATTTCTTTAACATCCACATTTTAAATACGTATAATTGAAATATACTCAATCTCCATTTTGCAAGACAGATCTACATCACAGCTCTCCATTCTCATTAGGATTTAAAGCTACTCAACCTGCTGTTTCTGTAAGATAATTTCCCATCTGGAAAGATAAGATGAAAATTCTTACAGGAATCCTTATAGAGATAATGAGGAAAAGGATGATGATGGACTACCATTCAAAGATCTATAGTCTTTACGCAAAAATAGCCCTTTGAAGAATAGTTACTACGAACTCTCCTTCTAAGAAAGGAAACACAAAGGCTTGCAAGAGTGAGGCCCTTAGCATGAGAGCTATTTGGATCTCAGGTATCTCTATTCTGGCTCAGAACCCTTTGCACAGCAATGTGGTGCCCAAAGAAGGGTGAGAATGACATTTTCAATTCACCCATAGTCTGTTCTTTTCCCAGGAACAGGGGTGAATCTTCTCTGATGACATGCAAACATCTGGTCACCTTTAAGGCTAATGTGCAATATGGGGTTGGACGACAGACTGTTACAACTCAACAGTCTCAACCCTCAGCTTGATATAGGAAAAAAATTACAAACAAAACCCCAAAATTATGTACTGTGATGGTAAGAAGCCAGTCCTTCTTTGCTCAGAACCAAATTTCTACCAGCACAAAAAGGAAGCCTTAGGGAACAGTAAACATCAATTCTTCAGCATCAATCAGCCAAGACAAGGAGTGAAAGGATCTGCCTGGAACCCATCCCAGGTAATATCAAACAATCTAAAACATCAGGCCTTAATGAGTGTGTGTCAGTACTGCCATCTTCCCATTAAAGAGTACGACAGACAAAGAGAAAGTGTGTGTCCATCAGGACCAAAACTTTTAACAACCGGAATAAGAGGCAACTTTCTTAATCTTGATATTTATAAAATCCCACCACAGGCATCATACTTCCTCGTGAAATGTTAAAAGTGTTCCCTTTGGGGGCACCTGGGTGGCTCAGTGGGTTAAAGCCTCTGCCTTCGGCTCAGGTCATGATCTCAGAGTCCTGGGATCGAGCCCCACATCGGACTCTCTGCTCAGCAGGGAGCCTGCTTCCTCCTCTCTCTCTGCCTGCCTCTCTGCCTACTTGTAATCTCTGTCTGTCAAATAAATAAATAAAATCTTAAAAAAAAAAAAAAGTGTTCCCTTTGGGATCAGGAATAAGATAAGGATGACCACTCCCTTCAACACTGTACTCAAGATCCAAGCCTGTACAGTAGTGCCCAAAAAAGGAAAAAGAAAAAAAAAAAAAAAAAAAAAAAAAGAAGAAACATTATAAGGAATTGCAAAGAAGAAATGAAATAGTCATTATTTACTGATGTGTGATTATATCTCTAAAAAGGCCAGAAGAAAACACAGATAAAATATAACAATAAAAGGGGCACTTAACAAGGTTGCTAGATTAAAAAACTCAGTATGGAAAAATCAATTGTATTTCAATCTACCAGCACAAACAGTTAGAAAATATTAAAAAATAAGATAGCATTGTCTATATTATCTAAAATACAAAAGTACCTAGAAATAGATTTAAGAAAAGATGTGTAAAACCAGTAACTAGGAAAATTACACAATAAGACAGGGTTTTCTAAAAGTAACTCAGGTGTATGGATAGGTTTTAACAAATGAAAGAAACAAATGAAAGAAAAATCAACTGAATACAATTATCACCATATCTTCTCATCCAACCAGTGCTTTCAGGCGTTTTTGTGGGGGGGGTTGTTTTTTGAGACAGAAGGAGAGCATGCACATGAGCAGGGTTGGGAGCAGGGAAGACAGAGGGAGAGACAGAAAGAAAGAATCTTAAGCAGGTTCTACAGGGCTCAATCTCATGACCCTGAGATCACGACCTGAGCTGAAATCAAGAGTAGGACACTTAACCGACTGAGCCACCCGGGTACCCCCAAACAATGCTTTTTGAAATCTAGAGCTATCTTATATGTCATGTGAGAATTCTGATCAGAGGGTGCAATATAGGTTCTGGGGGTAGACTGGAATTCTTGTCATTATCCCATGTCTTAACCAAACATTGAAGAGACATTTGAATTTCCACACTGTTACTCTAATAACAGTGAAAAACAAAAAGACATTAAGTCCTTTAATGTTATAATAAGGATATAGAAAAGTTGTTACAATGTAAGATCTAAGGTGGTGGTATTTTCTGGATATTTATAAAACTTGGCATTTTCTGGGTATTTATAAAACTTCAGCACATCAGCACTTGGCCAATCAATTTAGAGTAAGTGGTCCAAACCAATGGATATAACCAGGGTCAATTCATCCTTGTACAGGAATTATTTAGAATTTCTGCCTTGTTTTTTAAGTCATTCCCTTGTTGAAGCCTCCTTTAAATGTAGATGGAATGGACAGCTTCCCTTAATGTGAAATTTATCAAGTACACTTCTCAAAATTTTCCATTAGCCTGAAAACATCAAAAGTCCAAGCATCAGTGGTTAATTCCTTTGAGCTAAGACACTATGTCACCTGGAATCCATTTTCAAAAGGAAAACACTTCTTAGAGGAGGTAACATAAAGCTACCACTATCCAGTTTTAACACCAAACTTAATTTCCCTGACTCACAAGCAAGATGTGGGAGAATCTTCTGATAACAGAGGGGGGAAGGCAGAGTACTTTGAGGGAGACAGATCCAGAGTACACGGCGCACCATTAGCCAGATGGGCTGGCACAGCAAGGTATCCTGGAAAGTACAGAGCTAATGACATTTCAGTGTTACAGGAAAAGTGAGAAGACAGAGAAGACACTAGAAAAAGCAAATGCATCTGAAAATTTAGCTGAGGACACAGTTCTGTTATCAAGACGTGTTGAAGAGACTATTGATGATGGTACTTTTTCATACCCTGACTTGCACTGCTGATGACCTGTTCTCTATAGCACCCTAGTGGGCTATGGTAAACCCATAAAAGCAGGGGTTGAGTTTAATTCTCTTACAGACCCCAGAGCACAAAGAAAGCACTCTGAACCCAGCAGGCACTGAGTAGTATCACTTGGTGAATTAAAAATTCATTTCAAAACAAGTAACTGAGTTCTGAGGGATATAAAAATTGCATTTTTAAACTAGAGCTAGCTTTTTTTTTTTTTTTTTTTTTTAATTTTAAGTTGGTTGCTGACAATACCAAGTGTTGCCAAAGATGTGAAGCAACTGGAACTGGCATCCATTGCTGGTGGGAGTCTAAACTGGCACAACCAATTTGGAAAACTGTTGATTAGTGTATTCTAGAGATAAACATAGGCCTACCCTATGACCCAGTAATTCAAGAACTGGTATCCCCCAGAAAACACATACAAGGATATTTATTCATAGGGAAGCTTTGTTTGTAATAGCCAAAAATTAGAGAACACAAAATCGTCCATCAACAGTAGAATTGATAAATTGTAGTATAGTCATACAATAGAATATTACCCAACACCAAAAAAGAACACCACTGCTATATGCAGCAGCATATAATCAATCTCACAGACACAACATCTTATCATGCCATTTATGTGAAGTTCAAAACCAGGCGAAACTCATCCCAGATATTGGATTAGATCAGACATAGGTCCAAATAGTGGTTATTTTGTGGGGAGGAGGTATTATCTGTTAAAGAGGGGTAGATAGGAAGCCTTTTGGAGGGCTAGATGTGTTCTAAATACTGATCTGGGAAGTGATTATACAGCTATATTCATATGTAAACTTCAATGAGCTCTACACTTATGATTTGTGTACCTTGTATGTGTTTACATAAATTATGCCTTATTAAAAAGGTAAACAAGAAAAAAAAAGTTGGCTGTTTTCCAATGCTTAGTATTTGTTTTAAGCATTTTAATTAAGGGAAGCCCATTTTCTTTAAGCATATCATTGCTGTTGGCTATAATTTGAATGTCTGAACACTTGAAAAGACACCAACCAATCAAATGGGAAACAGCACTTATCTCCCCTACACAGACACATACTGTCTGTCTCAACAGTTTGTTCCTCATTAACATCTAAAAGGAGCCCTAATCAAAATCTAGACATAAACAGAGAGCAAGAGGTAATGAGGACAGGCACAGAAATGAGCAGTACTTCGAACTTCATGGCAGGGTTTAAGGCTGTAGCTCACACTATCCCTGAGGTTTCCAGTAATTTAATAAGACATGTACAGAGATGTCTCTGATTCTTGAAGCTCTACATTTGATATGCATAAGACTCTCATCTGCTAAACCCTCTGTCTTACATGAGCCAGTCCCTAGCTAAATGTCTGTTATGCAGGGAGTCATGGAATTCTAGCATGAGAAGCACTTGAGAATTATTACTGACATAAGTCTGGTGTCTTTCTACACGGCACTAGTACAAAAAGCTCCTAAGAGCAGTCAGAAATCAGAACCAGGGGAAGTCACTGTCAGCTGCCATCTTTCTTCAGATTCCTGTGGCTAATATGGATTTGCACTACTACGAGGACCGAACACTGAGGCATATTCTTATTTTGTAGGAGTAGTTTCATTTCTTACCAAACCATGTTTCCAACAGATGATTAACCCCTCCCTCTCCCAGATAGGAAATATTTCCAGTGTTCCGGTAAATTTTAATACTGGCCCAGTGAGTAAAACTCAATATATATGCAAAAAAGTAATAAACATATTTTAAGTTAATGATTAAAACAAGAAAAAGTTTTTGTGTGTGTGTTTTTTTTTAAGTAATGCCAGATGAAAATTAGCACTATCTGAAAAAAATCCTATTGAAAAGCCACAGAGAAATGTATTACCTTCAGCTTCACAGTGGAAGCCCATGGAAAATGGCTTCAGCTATTTTAGCCACTGACTTTTTAGAGAGCTTTAAAGCAAACCTACAGTCCTTCAGCAAAGTAGGAATAGAAACCTTTGTTCTTTTTGCTACCAGACAATGGCAGCCTGAAAAGCTAATTTACAAGATATCTGAATATCTTGGATGAAAATACTGTAAGTTTTCTGATAAATTGGATTCATTTCAAAGTATTTAGATTAAAACTGCTTGCTTTATTTTCACCAACAAACAAGTCATTACATTATTTTTCCCTTTAGTTGACTTCCCACCTGAATGGGAACACAGTTATCATCATATGTCACATTGTAATTTCGTATTTTAAATGGCTAGATAAATCATCTACCATCAAGTGTTTTCTTCATAAACAGCAGCAATAAGAATAGAAATACTTCCCCTTAAAATAATAATCATATGTTCACATGCTTTTTTAATTTTAGAGTTCATCTCCCCACCGTCATTGAATTGTAGAGCCGTTTCCCAGAAGACGTAAATGTTTACCTATCTATAAAATTTTATCTTCCCTGATGAAAGAGATAAAAACTTTTAAATTCATGCCATTAATTTTCTCCTTTCTTGTCATTCTTCATAGCTATGATGCAGTGAAAGAAGAGTAGCATTTTAGGCTTACCACTGATTCTAAGAGAAAAATCTCAGTAATTTTCAGAAGAGGTTAACACAGGAAGTCAAGAAAGGAAAAGAAAAAAAAAAAAAAGCAAGATTCAAGAATCCCTTCTGGGAAAGAGCCTTATTGATGATTAAGACCCAAACATCAAAAGGACACAGTCTTCTTTGGTCAGCAAAAGAATCACTTATATATATGTATTACTCACAAAGAACAAGTTTTAATTCAATATATTATATTATTTCAATTATATATAATAGAATATATAAATATAATATTATGTATATTATATATATCATAATAATGTAATAATATATATTATAAATAAATTTATAATATATAATATATTATAAATATATTTATTATATATTATTTATATATTAATTTATAATATATTAATAATATATTATTAATATATTTATTATATTATTAAGTATATTTATAATATATTATTGCATTATTATATAATATATAATATAATTCAATCGATATATTAATTCAATACAATATATTATTTCAACAGGTCACATTAATTGTATTTATCCAACTATAAATAAAGAATTTTACCCTTCGGGTGGATAATCTCAGTTGCCAAAGTTGCAAAGCACACTTCCTAAGCAAAGGAAGGAAACTGGGTAGCAAATGCTAAAAACAACATTTCTAAGGGCTCTTAAATGTTTATACAACATAACGTTTTATTGTTTGAGGTCATTTATGACAAATACACACTAGGGTTTTTCAGGGACATGCATAACTAACGAATGACACTATGTTTCATTCTGTCCAGGTTAACATAGGCAACTTGAAATGAGATACAGTGGAGTACTTTCTCTAGAAAACTGCCATGGTCCTAAAAATCATATTTACAAAGCAAGAAGACAGGTGCACTAGGTGGCTCAGTCGTTAAGCGTCTGCCTTCAGCTGGGGTCGTGATCCCAGGGTCCTGGGATCAAGCCCAGAATTGGGCTCCCCTCTCAGTGGGGAGCCTGTTTCTCCCTCTCCCATTCCCTCTGCTTGTGTTCCCTCTCTTGCTGTCTCTGTCAAATAAATAAATAAAATGTTTTTTTAAAAAAAATAGGAAGCAGGGGCGCCTGGGTGGCTCAGTGGGTTAAGCCGCTGCCTTCGGCTCAGGTCATGATCTCAGGGTCCTGGGATCGAGTCCCACATCGGGCTCTCTGCTCAGCAGGAAGCCTGCTTCCCTCTCTCTCTCTCTCTCTGCCTGCCTCTCCGTCTACTTGTGATCTCTCTCTGTCAAATAAATAAATAAAATCTTTAAAAAAAAAAATAGAAAGCAAGAAGACAATTCAAGGGATTTAAAATCAAAATTGTATCTGTTACAGCCTGTGGAAATGACCCTAAATGAGGAATACATAGAGGATGCGGGATGAAATGAACAAAAAGCAGGTTTGCACCTCCCACCAGCAGGTCATGGAACAGGATGCACTCCTACCGCATCAGTGTTCTGAGGTTTTACTTTGATTTCAAGACATGAAAAAGACGAAGTCAGCTTGGTCCATCCTCTTTTCACCTAGCCAGACCCAGCAAATTAGCCCTGACCCACTCCTTCAGTCCAACGCTGGCCGCCTGGGCAACTAGTACGTTGAACAAGCACAACTAAAGAATGGGATCAAAACAAAACTCCCTCAGCCCTTTTAAAAATCGATCGAGGGGGGGGCACCTGGGTGGCTCAGTTGGTTAAGCAACTGCCTTCAGCTCAGGTCATGATCCTGGAGTCCCAGGATCAAGTCCCACATCGGGCCCTCTGCTCATCAGGGAGCTGGCTTCTCCCTCTGCCCCTCGCCCCTTTCATGCTCTCTCTCTCTCTCTCAAATAAATGAAATCTTTAAAAAAAAAAAAAAAATCGATCAGGGGGAGGTGGACCTCCCTTGCTCCTGATGAAAATCTGGACAACGGCCAGATCCTCTCTGCTCACTCCTACCTCACTAAGAGTCACAAAACCATCTTAATTCAGAGATTAGACTTCCCAATCCCTTTTTGTTTTTTTAAAGAAGTGGGGAAGGGGGCAGAGGGAGAGGAAGAGAGAATCTTAAGCAGGCTCCACGCTGGGCATGGAGCCTAATGTGGGGCTCGATCTCACAACCCTGAGATCATGACCTATGCTGAATTCAAGAGTCAGGTGCTCTGACAACTGAGCCACCCTGGTGCCCCTTTCCCAATCCCTTTTAATAATTCATACTCCAAATCTGACTTAGATTCTATCCCCCATTTCCAGGGCTAGGCTGGATTCAGACATGTAGTCTTGAGGAGGGGGGTGGATCAGGCTTTCTTCTTTACAGCTGCTGATCCCCTCAGGTGCTGGGATACACAGAAGGAAGAAGAAAAAGCAATAAGAAAGTTCGTACTAAACTGGTTCCGTCAGCGGATGGCATCCATTCCTGAGCCTGCGAGATACCTAAAGCTCATTCTTGCTGTATGGGTTGTTTAGTGGGTTCTTGGGAGACTCTCATTGCTGGAAACCTTTGTCCCTTAACCTGGATGAACTTGTCTCAGTGCCATCAACCTCCGAAGCCCCACAGGGTCTGGCATCTGTTTCCAGACTCTTGCTCCTAGGAGCCCTCTTCACAGCCCAATTTATCTGACAGAATCCAAGAAGACACGTTGTTCTCCCATGTGTGTGGTCACCTCTGGCAAACAAATAATAATCATTTAACCTCTCTTGGCTCAACAAACACAGAGTACAGGGCAAAGCCCAAAGCCACCAGCTAGCCTTCCTCAGGCCACCTGAGGTTCAGGGCCCCACCGAGGTGCCCTCCAGCTGCCCAGCCCAGGGCTGGGGCAGACAGCTGGCTGCGTCCACAACCCTCTCTCCTCTCCTTAATTTGACCCATTTGGAGCTGGGGGCTGTTTTTCAAAACTGTCCCGTCTGCCAACTCATATGTCTATTGAATTTGGATCCCTAGTGGAAAAGGCAATTTTAAAGTTCCATCACAACCCGCCTGTATAATTGGAGTGGCCAAAGACGCTCAACTGATTGAGAAATAAACACAGTGGTTTTATTTTTTCCAGGAACTGCTACCACCAGCTGCGCACTGTGTACCCTTCCTCCCCCTGGGAAGCGAGTGACTTTTATTCTCAACCCATCCCAAAACATTTGATCACTCTGGATTATTAAAGTAGTGCAGCATATACAACACCACCTACCAAGTACTCTTGTCTAAAAATCATTCATCTGAATCTAATCAAGTTTCTAAATCTACCTACTGGCTTCTAGACAATACCAGGGATAGGGAAACAAGTTATTTGTCACCATTAGGAAGTAAGAAGTCAAGAGGGTGAAACTTCTTATAGGACAAATGAAACTGCTTCTCTAACAAATTAACGTCATGAGCGGGGAAGAAAGTGAAATAGGGGGAAACATAATAAAAGAGACGCACAAAACACCAGATACCCAAATGCAAAATGCAGGTCTTGCTATACACAAATCTGAAAAACTGTGAAAAGGTACCCCTGAAACAACTGGGGAAATTTGAATGTGGACTGGATGCTGTATGGTAGTAAGGAATTAATATTAATTTTGTTAGAAACCAATACTGGCATAATGGTTTTGTGGGGTGGGGTTGGGGGAGTCTCTAGCTGCGAGAAATACACCCAAAAGTATTTGATGTGAAAGGACATAAGGGCCAGGATTTGCTTTAAAACGGTCTGACAAAAAAATGTTTTTCATAAAATAAAAGTCAGGGAAGGATGCATGAAACAAGACTGGCAAAATGCTGATACTCATTGGGGCTTGGTGAACTCGCGAGAGCTCATTACATTCTACTTTTGTATATATTTGAATATTTTTCATAATAAAATGATTTAAGTCCATTGCAACATTTCAGCCTCATCCATTCTCGGATCCCCTCCTCCCTGCAGAGCAGGCCAAGCTGCTGGTTCCGGTGGCTGTGGAGGAAAGAGATGGATGGGCGGAGGAAAGGAAGCAGGTGCTGTCTGCCCCCCACCACGTCCCCGCCCTCTTGCCTGGCTTCACTCCCCTGAGGACAGAGCAGATAAAAGCTTGGGGGACACTTCTCCGCTGTCATTCGTTGTTGTTTTCTTTGCTGGTAGCCTACTCTTTTAATGACTGACCCCAGTCTCAGCTGATACAGATGGACAGGCGGAGACCCAAACAAGCCTTGCTGGCAGGGGTTTCCCTCCCAAGCGGGAACGCCGGGGTTTGGTGGTCGGTTGTTAGATCTAATTGCATCTTCCAGCTGTCTCCTAGCTGGCAGCACCCTGTCACCTGGCTTGATATGAGAGCCTTTTTAGCCCACCTGGTGACCCAAGCTAGTATTCCCTGTGTGATCCAGGGTCAATACTGGCCTGCTCACGGGGTAGATCCTGTTTGCATATTTCTCAGAAACCATGAATTTGAGGAAACAGCCTTGTTTCCTCTACAACTGGCTACACCACCATACTCTCTCTGACCAATGCTCTTCTTTGTGCTCCATCAGTACCAGGCAGATCAGCAAGTACTACAACTCGGCAGGCATCCAATAAGGAACCCACAGTGTCTGCTTTTTGTGGACCTCAAGAATTGTATGAGCAATCCTCCTGCCCCCCTCCTTTACCTCGGCTCAGAAACATGGCAACCTCCAAACCCCATTAGCCTCTCTAATCTCTTTTGGGAAAGAGAGAGAAGGAGCTTCTCTTACTCATAAGGACTGTATGCAGAAGCCCACCTCCTTCTCGATCCTGGGCCTCCTCTTAGCAGCCGCTGGTAAAAGTTGGCCAAACGAGTGTCCTTCTCACACCAGGAAGTAGAATAGAGGCTGTGCGCGGAACTGGAGCACTTAGACTTCTGTTCTCTACAGGATACTAGCCCTGCTGTTGGGGCCGGGGTGAGTAGCCCACAAATATCTCAGTGGGCACGTCCCGTCACCTGCAGCTTCTGCTGGGTATCAGGTCACCGTGCCAGGCAATGAAAACACAAGATGAGTGAGACAAACTTGCCCTGACTTTGAAATCACAAGAAACGAAGCAGGGTACACACACTGCCACTTCCTAGCTGGCTGATTTGAGTAAGAAAATGAAGCCGAGGGCGCCCGGGTGGCTCAGTCAGTTGAGCGTCTGCTTTCTGCTCAGGTGGTGATCTCAAGGTCCTGGGATCGAGCCCCGCATTGGGCTCCTTGCTCAGCAGAGGGTCTGCTTCTCCCTCTCTCTGACCCTCCTCCCCACTTGTTCATTTAAAAAAAAGAAAAGGAGGAGGAGGAGGAGGAGATGCTGATGTGAACACTTTTGAGTCTGTAACTAGCAAATGAGAGCGGTGTATCAAGATGACCCCCAAATCCTGAAGCAATCTCAGCCAACGACTTAACAAACCGACTGGCATCCTAGAAGTCCAACCCTCTGCTACAGCTAACTCCAAAGTAAAACGAAGAGCTAGGTGGCGCGCACGATAACTAGATCCCGTAGGGGCAGTTGCACTGAATGGAGCAGCGGAAAAAATTACGCCACAGCCCTCCTCGGCTTTCACTCAGCCTTGGAGCTGGGGCGGGTTCCAGATCAGCCACAGCCTTTTCGGATCAGGGGTGGGTGGGGTGCACCGGCTGCCTCGGGAGGCAGCAGGTGCATGCAGGCTGCAGATGCTGCCCTAAGATCTAGCCCCCCAGCTAGCCACTTTGCCCCTGATGTTCAGAATAAGAATTTATCGTTTCTAACGTTAACTCTCTCAAAAGCCCAGTTCTATTTAGTGAGGCAGCTGAGCATGCTGCCAGCTGAAAGGACATTAGGATAATCGTACCGGACATGTGTCATGCTTTGGGACTTTGTGTACACCCTCCCTACGCTTAGGAATCTACCACTTATGATGCTACCGCCCAAGTGTCAGGAGACATGTGTTTTCCTAGCTTCTTGTGCATTTTGGGTGAAGCATCAACATCTGCATTTTATGTGAAAAAATTTAACTTTTATTAAGTCACTATATTTTGGGGTAGCTTTGCCTGTACTCTAAGACACAAGCAAAATGAAGAGATTCCATTCTCCAGGATGCAGACCCTACTATCTCTGTATTATCTATGGATTCACATTTGTCTCTGGGTGTGTGTGTGTTTGTGTGAGATGCTGACTCAGAGCCAACAGACATCACCCTCTCTCCCTGCCAGACACATTTCCCAAGCAGCGTCAGCCCTGACTGTCTTCATTTTCTCATCTCTGGGCCCCTCCGTCTGACTCCTACCTCCCTCTCCACTCAGACTAATCTTTCTTTCATGTTGCTTGCCCTCCACCTCTCACCTCTGGCAAACACCAATCTATATCTGTTTCCTGCATCTGTGAACTCAATTTTCCATTTGTTTGGGTTTTTCTTAGATTTCACATAGAAGAGATATATACAGCATCTGTCTTTCGCTGTCTGACCTTTGTCACTCAGCCTGATACCCCCAAGGTCTATCTATGTCGCAAATGGCAAGATCTCCCTCTTTTATATGGATGGATAATATTCCACTGAGAGAGAGAGTGGGAGAAAGAAAGTGAGTGTGTTTCATATTTTCTTTATCCACCCATCAGTGGAAACAAGTGTAGGGGTCAGAAGGTACAAACTTCCAGTTATAAAATAAGTAAGTCATGAGGATGTCATGGACAGCATGATGACTACAGTTCATAAATCTGAACTCTGCATTTGAACGTTGCTGAGAGGAAACCTTAAAAGTACTTATCACAAGAAAAACAATCTCTAACTCTGTGTGGTGACAGATGTTAACCAGACTTACTGGATGGTGATCAGTTCACAATACATACGAATATCACTCATCATGATGTACGCCTAAAACTAATAGAATGTTTATGTCAATTACACCTTAGCACAAAAATAATAAAATAAACCGTTCTTCCTGAGATCACCTCTGATATCCTTTCCAAAGCCCTCATTGCCAAATCCCAAGAACAGTTTTGAGTCCTCATCTCACTTGACTTGTGACAGGGTCTATCCTGCCTATCATTCCCCCTCCTTCCTTACAGAACACTTCCTCTTGGCTTCCTCTCCCCAGCCTCTCCTGGAAACCCCCCACCTCCTGGCTGCTCTTTTCCTCTCTCTGCCAATGCCAACTCATCTACCTTATGGTTCCATGAGGAAGTTCCCAAAGACTGACTCTTGTTTTTCCTGTCCTAGGCAAGCCTATCTACTCTCATGGTTGTTTTTAATCTTCTGCCTAAACCTAAACCTGCCTAAAACTCTCTGGGTTTCAGGCACATTCATCCAACTTCGTAAGTCACCTCTGCACTCAAATGCGTTATTGGTTTAACACATCCAAAGCTGACTTCCTGATGCCCCTGCCAGATCCCTCGTCCCGCTATGTCCTCCATATCAGTAAATGGTGCCTACGACCATTCAGATGTTCATGCCAGAAAACAGGGTATTACCACTGAGGCCAATTCTGGCTCACTCCCTTCTGTTCATTCTTTTTTTGATAGCACGCAAGAGCCAGCAGGAGGCAGCAGGGAAGAGAGAATCTGAAGCAGGCTCCAAGCCCAGCACAGAGCCTGACATGAGGCTCAATCTCACAGCCCTGAGATCATGACCTGAGAGTCAGACACTTAACTGAGGCATCCGGGAGCCCCTGTCTCTGTTCATGCTAATTCCAAAATATATTACGTCTGTCTACTTGCTCCACCTCTGACCTAATTGTAGCCCAACCCACTACATCCTTGACTGGACCCCTCAACAGATTCCCAACTCCTGCCCCTGCTTTCACCCTCGCTACTCCTAATCCACTATCCATACAGCAGCCAGGATGAGCATTTTACACCACGAAACCCTGCCTCCTCAAAACCCTGGACTGGCTTCCAACTGCATTCAAGAACAATTCCAGATTCCTTCGCATGGCCTAAAAGGCTCAGCTCCAAGGTCATCTCATGACACTGTCCCTGGCCTACCCTCCTGAAAGCCACACTTGCTCAGTTCTTCAGTTCAACAATTTCTCAGTTTTTCCAATGACCCGTATTCTTGGTTCTCATGCTGTTTCCTCTAGAAAGCTTTTCTCCTTCTCTTCGTCTAGTTTATTACTTTTCAGTGTGCAGATTCCTACTGACACTTCCAAAGGGGAACATTTTCTACAAACTTTCCCTTAAATTTACCCTTTTGTTCTTTTTTAATAATTATGTTTACTTTTCCTCTGTATAAGTTAGAGTTTGTAATTAATATATAGCTGCAGATAGAGGGAAGAGACACAAAAATACTATTTGCAAAGGCTCTGCCACTAGACATATACCCAAGAGCAGGAATTATGCTGAATTAACTCACAGCAATATATTCAGTTTCTAGCATATTTAATAATGAACAAAGAAAAAGCTAATGAATATAAATAGTATGTATCATGACTTTAACCTAAAAACAGTTAAAATATTCTTCCAGCTTTATTGAGATATAACTGGTTATAATATTGTATAAGTTTAAGGTGTCCAACACAATGATTTGATAAATGTATATACTGTAAAATGATTAGCATAGTAAGTTTAGTTAACATACTTATCACCTCACGTAGCTGCAATTTTTTTGCGTGTGATGGGAATTTTTAGATCTACTGTCTCAGTAACTTTAAAATACATAATACAGTGCTGTCACTACACTGTACCTCCCATCCCCAGCAGTGGACATCTGCACCTTTAGACCACCTTCACCCATTTCACCCAACCCTCACCTCCAGCAACCACCTGTGTGTCCTCTCTTTCCTTGAGTTTTGTTCTTTCCTGTTCCACATAAAAAATGAGACTGTACAGTGTTTGTCTTTCTCTGTGTGACTTATGTCATTTAACATAATGCCCTCAAGGTTATCCAAGTTGTCGCAAATGGTAACATTTCCTTCTTTTTTATGGTTGAATAATAATACATTACACACACACACACACAGACATGGACACACACACATCTACTTTATCTACTCATTCATGGATGGACACTTAGGTTGTTTCTATGCCTTAACTTTTGTAAATAGTGCTGCAATAAATATGGGGGTGCAGATATCACTGCAAGATAGTGATTTCATTTCCTTTGGATGTACATCCAGAAATGGAATTACTGGATCATATGGTAGTTCTATATTTAATTTTACAGGGAAGTTCTGTACTCTTTTCCATAGCGGCCGTACCGATTTACATTCCCACCAAGAGTCTACTAGGGCTTCCTTTTCTCCACATCCTCACCAGCACCACTGTCCTCTTGATAATAGTCATTCTAATAAATGTGAGGTAATACCTATTTGTGGTTTGGGTTTGCATTTCCCTGGTGATTAGTGATCTTGAACATCTTTTCACACACCTGTTGCCCATCTAAATACTAACTTTGAAAAAATATCCATTCAAGTACTTAGCCCATTTTTAATCAGATTATTTGGGGTTTTTTTGCTATTGAGTTGTATGAGTTCCTTATATATATTTTAGATCTTTACCCCTTATCAGACATTTGGTTTGCAATATTTTCTCTCATTCCACAGGTTGACTTTTCATTTTGGTTGAGCATTTATTTTGCTGTGCAGAAGTTTTTTAGGTTAATGTAGTCCTACTTGTTTGTTTTTACTTTTGTTACTTGTTGTTTAGGAGTCACATCAAAAAAACAAAAATCACTGCCTAGACTAATATCAAGGATATTTTTTCCTCTATATTTTCTTCAAGGAGCTTTACAGTTTCAGGTCTTATATTTAAGTCTTTAATCCATTTTGAGTAAATTTTTGTGAGTGGTATAATATAGGGGTCTAATTTCATTTTTTACACATTAATATCCAACTTTCCTAGCACAATTTATTAAAGAAGACCATCTTTTCTCCACTGAATGTTCTCATCTCCCTTGAGAAATATTAGTTGCCTATATACGTGAGGGTTTATTTCTGGGTTCTCAATTCTGTTCCATTGGTATGTGTGCTTTATACCAATGTCATGTTGTTTTGTTTACTATAATTTGTAATATAATTTGAAATCAGACAGTGTGATGTCTCCAGCTTCGTTCTTCCTTCTCAAGATTGCTTTGTTTATTTGAGATCTTTTGTGGTTACATACAAAATTTAGGACTTTTTTTTTCTATTTCTGTAAAAAATGCCATTGGAATCTTCATAAGGATTGCACTGAATCTACAGATAGTTTTGGGTAACAAGGACCCATTAATTCTTTTGTCAATGAGCATGAAGTATCTTTCCATTTGTTTGTGTATTCTTCAATTTCTCTCATCAAAGTCTTATAGTTTTTGGTGTATAGACCTTTCACTTCCTTGGTTAAATTTATCCTGAAGTATTTTATTGTTTTGATGCTATTGTGAGTGGGACTGTTTTATTCCTTATTTTTAGGTAATTAATTGTTTTGCATTTAATGGAAACATTGCTTAAGTGTCACAGTTAAATATGATATTTGCTAAACATTTTTGTTAGCTATACCTTATAAGATTAGAAATGCTCCATTATTGTTAAGAAGCTTTTCATGAATGAAAGTTGAATTTTATTATATACGTTCCTATATCAGTTGAGATAAACATAAGGTTTTCAGATTTAATTTTGAGTATGTGTAAATTACAAAAAAGATTTTCTTATGCTAAACCATTGTTAAATTCCTAGAATAAGGAATTACAGCTAAGTAGTGATTTTTTTTAGAAACTTTAAAGGATGCAGTTTGCTAATATTTTGTTTAGCAGTTTTGTATCTATGTTCATACAGTTGACCCTTGAACAATGTGCAGGTTAGAGATCCAACCCTCCCTCCCAACACACATGGTTAAAAATCTGCCTATAACTTTTCACTCCCCCCAGAACACAATTACTAATACCCTACAGTTGACCAGAAGCCTTACCAATAATATAGTCAAATAACATCTATTTTGTATTTTATGGGTATTATGTCCTATATTAGTTCAGTGATACTGAACTTTTTCTTAATTTTTTTGGTACTTCTAGGTTACACAGTTTGTCAACAAGTTTTTTCAAATTATTTCAAATCTATAAAAAAAAAATTTCCAATATATTTGTTGACAAAAATCCACATTTAAGTGGACCTGCAGAGTTCAAACCCATGTTGCTCAAGGGTCAGTTGTATCTATCTTGCTAGCAAACTTTTCCCTTATGATGAGAACTTTTAATGTCTACTCTCTTAGTGGCTTCCAAATATTCAATAAAGTATAGTGACCATTTTGTACATTATATTCCTATGACTAGTTTTTTTTTTTTTTTTTTACTATTTTATTTATTTATTTGACAGAGATCACAAGTAGGCAGAGAAGCAGGCAGAGAGAGAAGAGGAAGCAGGCTCCCTGCTGAGCAGACAGCCCGATCCGGGGCTCGATCCCAGGACCCTGGGATCATGACCTGAGCCGAAGGCAGAGGCTTTAACCCACTGAGTCACCCAGGTGCCCCTCTATGACTTGTTTTATAACTGAAACTTTGCACTTTTTGACTCCCTTCACCCATTTCATTCTACCCCTAACCCCCGCTTCCGGCAATCAGCAGAAATACTTTTTACCTCAAAACAGTTAAAATATGTGCATACCCTCTTTGCTTGAAGTAAAACCTTGTTCTGAATAAACAATACTTTCATATATATGGCATTCATGACAACCCTCAGATTATAAAGTAATTCCAAAATGTAAGGGCAATATCACACTAAGTCCCCCACTGAGAGCAACTACAAAAGCTGGACTAAAAATGAAGAAGGGCAGAGGGAGAGAAGAAGGAAAAGGAGGAGGGAGTGGAGGAGAGGAAGGGCAGGGGAAGAAGAGGTCAGCAGACAGACACAGCCCATAGCCTGGAGCAGTCTCCCTGGGTTGAAGAGATGGAACGTGGAGGTCAGACCACCACTGCAACCAGGACTTGAGCAGACAGTATCCCAGAGAAAAGGGAACCTCAGGAACATGAACCAAATATGCTGCTCAGACTTTGCATTCAAGGCACTTGCTGAATTTTTATATGACTTGTAAACATAGGAGTTGTAAAAGGAAAAATAAGCAGAAAAGCCACTGCCAAGAGGCTAAAAAGTTAAGAAGTTTTTGTCAATCCCACTCTGCCTGGGACTTGAAATTTAGGGTCTGACATGGACCAGGAGCCCTGGCTTTCAGGTAAGACCCTTGATGGGCTATGTCTTAGGAGTCAGGTACACAGAAACAGAAAAGTCTGAAACCCCAATCCAGTCATCATCATTGTTGACTGGATCTAGGGGAATAGCCTTATTCAACTGTCCACCAGAAAAAATTTCAGTCTTCTCTGAAGGAAGATAACAGTATCCAGAGACACCACAATTTTTCATATATGACATCAGGTACTTAACAGACAATTACAAAGCATGACAGAAAACAAGAATAGATGACCAAACACTAAGAAAAACCGGATAATATACTGACCCACGGGTGATCTACATATTGTAATTATCAAAAAGGAATTTTAATAGAATTACAATCACAATGTTTAAGAAAATAGATTAAAAATAGAGAATTTTATCAGATACCTAGAATCTATGTATAATTGATATAATAATAATTGAGATTAATAGTTCAATACATGGGTTTAACAGCAGGTGAGATACAGCACAAGAGGAGTAGGATAGACCTGAACAGAAGCAGAGAGGGTAAAAAAGAACTGAAAACACCGAACAGAGCTCAGGTGGCACATGAAGCACAGATGAGAGTACTAATGCATGTGAGACTGGAATCCCAAAAGAAGAGAAGGGGAGAAAGAAGCAGCAGCCACAAAGACAGTCACCAGGAGGCCGAAATGGATTCAAGATATAGAGCTACAGATCCAAGAAGCTGCACGAATCACAACTAAGGGAAACACAAAGCAAACATGCCAAAGCCCCTCCTACTAAACCTGCTGAGACCCAAATATAAAAAGAAAGTCCTAGAAGCATCCAGGGTTGGGGTGGAGGGAGGATTGCTAATGGCAGATATAATAGTATGTATAATAGTACATACAGGCCTGACTCAGAGCTTTGTTATTATCATATGGAAGTGTAATAACCTCTCTCACCCACTTTGCTATCAGGTGAAACTAAGGACAAAAGTTCAGACAATGCCTTGTTAAAGTCCCAAAGTTAAATTCCTTTTTTATTAACTTGAAGCAGAATTCTGCAAGATAACAATCATGGCATTCAAATTTTTTCTATCTTCTTTTGTTTTCAGTTTTAAAAACCTGCCAGTGTATAAAAAGAAAAGCTTTTTACTGAAGTCTGATGCTTCTCTAACTGATATAATAAAGAAAATACACCAGCTACTGAGTATCAACAGTATGCTAATATATACTCATAATTTCACTTTCCAGGAACCCAAGGCCCATAAAGTAGACAATAAAGAAGAGTTATTGTCATGGCGTGATGAGACTGATCTCTTAACAGACAGAATAGTGCTATGACACATACTTAGGAATGGTGAGCTCATCATCATTTCAAAGGATTCAGAAATTCATTCTTATTTTTTCAACAACTAAGAAAATTATTTGTCTTAGTTATTAACAGGAAAAGAAATCATATGCAAAAGCTTAAAAATAACATTGTGATAATAATCTACCAGCCCAGGCTCTGTGGGAGCTATCTGTCTTACCCAAATGAAAATTGCCCTGAAAATGCTGGGACAGAAAAACAAGATCAAAAACAATAGTGTCCAGTCACCTAGCCCTTTCAAGAAGGCTATGGCTGTGACCAGGAATCACAGCTAGGAATCACATCCCCATTTATTGGGGGTTTAGATACCGTCCTGGTGAATGACAGCATAATAGAAAAACATGATTAAAGTTTTCACAGATGGTTTAGAGAAACCAAAAGAAGAAATGTTGAGAGAAAAAAAATCAATACTTCTATTGGAAGACTAACTCTTAGACCTTTCAAAACCTATAATGCATATCTGCAACACGCTAGTATGCAAGTTGAGGAAAAGAGCCCCTGTTGCTCATTTCCCTTCAAGTCCTGACATTCTCTTTAAAAATCCTGAGAGTATCTACTAAAATCAACATCTTCTCTAGCTCATGTGTGAAAGAAACCATCCATCCTCGGGAGTGATAACCATGACCAAGACCTGGCCAGCTGAGTAATTCAATCCCGTGGCCACAGTGACAGTTCGGAGATGGACATATGACCCAATCAAAGCTAATGAAAGTCAGTCTTGGGGTATGCTGGAAAGACTGAGAGAGAAGGAAAAGGAACCCTCTGTACTGGTGGGATTACAAACAGGTGCAGCACTCTGGAAAACAAGATGGAGGTTCCTCAAGAAATTAAAAATAGAAATACCATACAATGCACTTGTATGGGTAATTCCACTTCTGGGTATTTATCCAAAGAAAATAAAAACACTAATTTGAAAAGATCTGTGTACCGCTATGTTTACTGCAAAATTATTTGTAATAACCAAGATACAGAAGTAAGCTGTCCATCAACAGATGAATGCATAAAGAAGATGTGATACAGACACACTCTAACACACACACACACACACACACACACAGTGACACACACACACACAGTGACACACACAATGGAATATTACTCAGCCATAAAAAAGAATGAGATCTTGCCATTTAAAACCACTCTGATGGATCTAGAGGGCATTATGCCAAGCGAAGTAAGTCAGAGAGAGAAAGACAAATACCGTATGATTTCACTTATATGTAGAATCTAAAAAACAAATGAACAACAACAAAAAAATAACAACAACAACAAAACAGAAACAGACCCATAAATACAGAGAACAAACTGGTGATTTACAAAGGGGAGTGAAGGGACAGGTAAAATAGGTGAAGGGGATTAAGTGACCCAAACTTCCAGTTAAAAAATAAGTAAGTCATGGAAATGCAAAGTACATTATGGGGAACATAGTCAATACTATTGCAGTTTAACTTTGTATGGTGACAGAGGGTGACTACGCTTATCATGGTGAGCATTTCATTATTTATATAATTGTGAAATCACCACACTGTACACCTGAAACTTATCATGTCAACTGTACTTCATTTAAGAATTACATATATCGGGGCACCTGGGTGGCTCAGTGGGTTAAAGCCTCTGCCTTCGGCTCAGGTCATGGTCCCAGGGTCCTGGGATCGAGCCCCGCATTGGGCTCTCTGCTCCATGGGGAGCCTGCTTCCTCCTCTCTCTCTCTGCCTGCCTCTCTGCCTACTTGTGATCTCTGTCTGTCAAATAAATAAATAAAAATAAAAATAAAAAAAGAATTACATATATCATGTAATTATGAGATATATATATCTGACAAAACACGAGATACAATGAGAAAGAAAAAAAGAGACTGAGAAGCATGTTCACTCTTCAGCTAGACTTAAATCTAGATGCTGTAGCCTTTCTTCCCTACCTAAAAATGAAGCCAGTACGAAGAGCAGAGCCAAGTGATCTAAGGTCCTGAATCAAAGAATCCCAGAAGCCAGCCACGCCTGTACCCTTTTTTGCTTGGGCCAGTGTAAGCAGAATGTTCTATCTTTTGTAGTAGGAAGAGTCTAAACTAGTGAGCTCACTCTGGAGAAAGGCAGCCATTTGAACAGGTACAGAGGCACCTCAAACAGGTGAGAGGCGTCAAAAGACTTCTCAGCTGGAAGTGCTAGTGACCAGGGGGACCAACAGCCAGATTAGACCACAGTTGACAGACTTAGACAAAAACACATGTGCTTCGGAGAAAACATTCTGGACTGCACAGAACCCAGTGTAAAACCAGGGAGTATATACAGTATCAGACCAGCCTCTGGCATTAAAATGAAAAGTAAGATGATTTCATTCCATTCTAAGAGACTTTTCCCAAAACTAATCGGGCTACCAAATGTCTCGGTGCTTTCTGATAATAAGCAAGTGTAATTCCAAACAACGTAATAGCAGAGACCTACATTCAACTTTTCACTAAAATTATCAATCACTATCTATCCAACTAATTTGATTAGAAGCCTTGCTCAGGATTAGGCTCACCTGCAGGCGTTCCGTTTCAGCTTATTTAAACTCTGCCGTCACCTTGTAGAAGACGAGCCACACACCCTCCAAACTGGATTGAAACTGCCAACAAAGAACCGATGATCACTCTGCAGTAACTGAACAACTGGCATAAAATTCCAAAGGCTTCCAAATTCTGTTGGCCACCTGCTCCTCCTCTGGATTTGAGAGAGCTCAAAGCAACGGGGCTGAACGCTGATAACTGTCACTCTGCTCAGCCCACAGCTTCTGGGATATGTTTACATTGCTTAGTTATGATTCAGTGACGCAGGAGAAGCACAAACTGGGCCAAGCCTAATAGTCTGCAGCATTAATGGGCTTGGCTAAAGTGTTGCTTAAAAACATTCCAGTTAAAGGCACCACTACCTATGGTAACAGATTAAGAAGCCTTGTCCGCCACCCACCAGCCTTACGACTTCTGAGATCTCTCACTTCTGTACTTTGCTCATCGGCAGAATGTGAGAGTAGAATTAAATGATCACCATCCAGAGCTAACAGTTGAGAAATGTGTGATCTCTAAACCTGGAAGCTTATGGACATGTGCCTCCCGGGTAGTGGTGTCTGGTACTCTGCCATTAAGTTACGGAGACAGTTAATATCATTCATGCTGTGATTCTGCAAGGCTATGGTGATTTTCACATTAGAATTTCAAACTGAGCTGAAATAAAGTGTTGGTTTTTTTTTTGTTTTTTGGTTTTTTGTTTTTTTACCAAGTAAGGCTTCACTCAGATTTTGAATTAAGAAAAGGTTTAGGCTAACAGTTAACCTTGGGTTAGTATTTATTTTACTAATGTTAGCAATCTATCCCATGGTTGATTTTCTATTTCCTCCAGGAAATTTTTATGCCATGATAAAGTTCTAGACATTTTTACATATAAAACACACTGCTAGTGAACACTATTAACTGCTTATTTGAAAACCAACTATTTATAAAATCAAAAGAAATATAATCTAAATATACTCAGAAAAAAAAAAAAAAAAGGAATGAATCTGCCACCATATTCCTTCCTGTCAGAGTCCTTTCCAGAAGGACTGGTGATAAGAAGCATGCCGGGTTTCATGGCTATAGCAATATAGAGTAAGCAAGAAAGTGTTCGAAGGCTTCTCTTCATTTTCTTTTTCAAGAGCTTGTTATCGAGCTCTTGCACAGAAGATATCCAGGAGCAAGTGTGAAGGCACCACGGCCATGGGTCTCAGGAACAGGTGGCAGGAAGGGCCGGGGGGCATCAAAGAGGACTTCGAGATCAATCAGATGTGCATTCTGGCCCCCTCGTTCCCGAGTTGTGAACCCTTGGACAACTTATTTCATCTCTCTGAACCTCTGTGTCTCATCTTTATTTGAAAGAACCAAGAAGTACTTCCAAGGGCTGTTGAGGGGAATATTGGAGGGAATTATGTATATGAAATGGACTACAGCGTGCTTTCAACACTCTGCAGACTTCCCTTCCCTTTCTTTCTGGCCTATCCGTAAGCGACTCATTTCAGACCACTACAAAGAGAGAAGGCAGACCGGTAAGAGCTCTCTCTCCCCAGCCGCTGATGAACGGGAAGGGGGCTGCTTTCCATCCGAGTTGACAATCTCCAGTAACTACGAGCATAATTTCTGTGGCCAGGCTAGGGGACCACGTGTGACTGAAGAAAGTAAAAGACAAACGGACCTCAACAATGCACCTCATCCACCAAGGGCAGAGCTTGATTCCCTTGCTTCTGACTCAACATTCGGTGCTGGGGCTTTTCCCACACCACTTTCACAGTGTGGGGACATCCAGTAGACTCTGCCTTGGTTTCAGGGTCCTATGTTCTCACTTGGGCCCTTTCAGGTATTTTTAGTGGAAAAATCCGCAGCCCGTGGATTCATCCATCCCTTCACAATCCCTGTGTTAATTCCCTGACTGGTTACCATAAAAACCCACTCACCTTCCTCAGCTCTTTCTTGCCTCACTTCTCACGGTATCATGAGGAGGAACAGAGATTCTAGAGAATGTCAGGCCATGAGATGTAAAACCAGAAGAGTCATAACAGAGAACATTTCTCCAAGAGAACACAAGGTCAAGCTCGCCATGACCCAGTTATCGGCTCACGGACAAAGCAGAGTTCCAGGTCTGAGCGGCACCCCACTTGAGGAGCTCAGGAACAGACCCCTCGGTGGGGCTCATCCTCTCTACCCCCCAAACCCCAGCAGCCTTCCCTCGACCTCAGGAGCACACCTGCGCTGGGGCAGCACCAGGGTCCAGGCACCCCACGGCAGGGAGAAGCCCACGGGCTGAGACACTCTGAGCCACAGCATCGCAGCAGTCTGATTTCAATGTGAAATCAGCTCCCTTCAGGAAACGTGCCCAACATCAAAAAGACTTGTGGAGGTACCTACTGCAACCTTAGGGAAAAGAAATGGAAACTAGAAAGTTCTTCCCAGCAAAGCAACTCTCAACCTTGGAACCTCTAAGACCCCTTGCAAGAGCTTCTCGAAAATGCAGGTAACGGGCACCACCCCTGGTACCCAGAAACTCTGGGGACAGTCTGGGGCGTCTGTACATGCTTGTAAACGCCAAGTCAAATGTTGAGAAATGCTAGCTTAATGTACGACACCTAGGGAGATGCAAATCTAACTTGGAATCAGATTCTTTCCATCACGGGCAGTGGGCAGCGCCTCTCAAAGGCTGGTTGGTGGGACAGGGTTCTTAAAAAGGCAGGGGTGGGTGGTTCTGGAAAGGAAAAGGATTGGAAAAGGTTCTGTGGAGAAGAAACCTGGGAATGAGGAAGTTGAATTAAACTTCTGTCTTTACTTTAATAGGCCAGAATCTTTAATAGGCCAAGGTGCAATGTACCCTACAAGAAAGGAGTACATTTTCTAAGCTTATCTGATCACCAAAAACAAAAACAAAAAAACCTCCTTTTGAAAAGCGTTCTATGGTATTAGTAATCTGAAAACCACCTGGGTTAGTGATGGTCTAATGTAATTGTCCCCCATTAACTGTTTCTAGAAGTTTCCTAATGGACAGCCTGACAAACATACTCATTTCAAAAGCTGTTTGTGTTCCTGCACTCCTGCCCCAGGGCTGAGTCCACGGGAGATTTCTTCAGAACCAGGCAATGAAGGTCCTACTTCCCACTTTTCCCCACTTAGGATGCTACTCCAAACAATTCAACACTTGGTTCTAATTTTCATCCCTTGTGTTTTGATACCTATCCGTCAGTTTCTTCCCCATAAAAAAAGTAACATTCCTCGATTTTTTATAATCAAGATGTTTGGCTCCTGGGGAGGCTCCCATCTGATCTTTATTTTAGGGCAAACCTCAATTCGATGAAGACTGATGGATTTAAGGCCTGAAAGGGAACTGTAGTAACTGTTGCTGGTTTTTTACAGAATGCTTATATTCTATAGCACTGCGAATTATTCCAAGAGTCTACACTCCCAAGTTTCTAGTAAAAAAAGAAAAAAACGCAGACTATATGAAAATATATCTTTAGCTCTAGCCCATGTTCATTATACAAATCCAGTCATTCCTCCCTCCCTATCTGAACACCCCCTCCCCAGGAACAAAGATGGCAGCAGCCGCACCAGGTGGGGCATGGGCCCTCTTAGCAGTGCTGACCCTTCTCCAGAGACCCCTGCCACTATTGCTGCCTCTGTGACAGCTCAAGGAGGTAGCCTAGGACCTGAGCCCTTTCTCAAATACCTGCTCTATGAAAACAAAACTTTACTCTCCACTGTACAATTTGGAGACTGATCAAGAGTTAGGCCCAAGGTCTCACTTTCTCAGTGCAGGGTGCCATTCGGGTCTCATTAATTTTTCTAACTTGACTAAAAGAAATGGCTAATGGTGGGTTGTTGTTGTTTTTTTTCCACTAAGCAGTTAGGTCCACAAGCTTATGAATATTTATGTCCTAACAACTTAGTAGCTGTTCAAGAAGAGTCCAATGAACTGAAAGAAACAGAATAGCTTTTGCCTCATCCCTCACCACCACCACTGACCAAGGGCATGTGTGCCTCTCGCAGGCACTGCAGTGCTTCTCTGACCTTGGGACCAGATTAGATACCACACCTAATTTTGTGTAGCAGTTGCTTTTCGTCACAGTAACTGCTGAAAATGTGGTTTCCCAAAGATGCGATATCATCAAAAGGAGCGGAGATCAATCTAATGCTGAAAGTATGAACTACCTAGCGTTTTGCACGATGGCCAACAGAGATCTAGCATACTTTGCTTGAAAATTTACAATATTCCAAAGCACAGCTATGGATTACCTTGGTATCCCAGTGTAGAAACCACTGACAGGTAAAAGACTCTTTCTGGGATGTTTTGTAATCCTTCTTGCTTTTCAGTCACCCAAATACGTGTCAGGAGGGCAGGCTGGGGGTTAAACGACCATGAGGAGAAAGATGATACTTTCACCATATACAGACAGGAGGCGGAGATGATGTTTCAGCCTAACTGGCAAAAGATGAACGTTGCTTCTTTCATTTATGATGCCTCTCAGGTAGAGAGGCCTGATTTTTACCTCTTGGAGACTATTGTGTTATACCCTGCTTACCAATGAATAAAAGAAGAATTATTCAATACACTGTTTATTTGATAAGATTTCCTTATGTAACCTTTCTGGTTTGGTTCGCTTATTATTCTCCCCATAAGCTGCTTATTTTCTATGGATTAATGATTTGCTTGTAAAATATTTTGGCATAATTCACTTTGGGCTTTGGATGCTATAAATCTCCTCCAAACCAATGTTGTAATAAGGTTTGTATCTTTGCATAATCAGAAAAATAGCTATGCAAATTAACTAGATCCTGGTAGAAATTAGATCTAGTTGGCATAATAATTTTAATTTTATGTATTTGAGCTTCAGCTATGAAAAGACTTTCTTAATAAAAATCAGGGGATATTTTGCAAATCAAGGTAGCTTTAGAATGATAACAAGAAGCTCCCTGCTCTGCCCAGTGTGCGGATTTTGGTGGACAGCTTTCCCTTCAAACACACGTATCTACTGCCTTACCTAGCCTATTCCAAATGAATGGAAATCAGAGAGCATGTTACAGTCCTGAAAAGGATGAATGGCATGGAGTCCACAAAAAGCCCCAAACTGAATACAGCAGATCTCTGGTCCTGTTCCCATCTCAGCTCTCAGAACCTCTGTGACCTAGACTAGGCTTGTCCATGACATGGAAGTTACTCAGCATTCCTGGGCCCACTCAGTCATGGTGTCTGCCAGAACTCCCAAACACCCTTTAACTACCATGCTTGAATCAGATTTGAAACCAGTATTTGTTTAACAGGCGAGAAAACTGAGTCTCAGGAATGTGAAAGGGTCATCACAGGTCATCCAGCCAAGGGTAGCTAGGCTCGAGGTTCCCTGCCTGCCTGCCCAGAATTCACGCCATGCACAGAGCAGCTGGACCCATTTCTTTCAGCTCTACCAATCCATGATTCTTGTGATCAGAGAGAGCAAGGATTTATAGTAGTCCGTAAACCTCAGAAGAAAATAGAAATGTCAAAAATCCAGTTATCTTGCTAAATATCTGGCCTCCTAGATCCCGAATAAGAGCTTCATGAGGGCAGGGACTTTCATCTCGTGTTCACTTCTGTATTTCCTAGAATACTGCCTAGTGCCTAGGAGACCCTCAGCAAATTTGTTGACTGAGTGCACTGGCATACTGTGAGAAAGGGTAACGATTGTGGGTAGTATTTATACTTAGGTAATCAACATTCTGGAAGGAAATGAGTTACTGGATTTTTAAAAGTCTGCTTGGAGGAACTTTATTTCATGTTCCTCAGAATCAAAAAATAATTTAGAGAAATAGTGTCTATGCTAAGTTCTCACTGGCTAGGATCTATTGAGGGTGGTATTATAATATCCTTGTTATCCAATGGAGTTATCCTGCTTATGACTTTTTGTCGTTGTTGCCTATTTGAAATGCTAGTCTCATAGGGCATACAAGTACAAAATACATCAGAGCCAGAAGTCTACCGTTTGTGTTGAGGGCTTCAAATTTGGACTCCCAAGGCGGGAGACACAGAGAAGAAGGCCATGCCCCTGGATAACTGTGGCATTATTCGAACCGAGGTTGGATAGAATCTTCCCGCTTCGAAGGATCTCTCCTGCAGTGTGGGGGATTCACGCCCTTGCCACTGACTCCTAGAACACCAGCATGTGAGGCTTCAACAGCATCATCTTTTCGGAACAGTCTGAAGTATTGCTGAGAACGTGACTCCACTTGGCAACTTTATCCTAAGAAATTCAGTCATGTGTGCACTCATTTTCATCCACAACTTGGTAGTTAGTTATCACTTACGTTTGTTCATCCTGGGTCCAAGTTAGACAAGTGTTGGGTTGTTGAGAGTAGCATGCTAGTTGGGGAGAAGCAGGAAACAGGATCCCCTCACCTGGTTCTAACCTAATCAGCTCAGCTGGGGACACTGAGTGGAGGGTACTGGTGGGGTATGCTGTAGAGATGGCCAGGAGTCTGCAGTCACAAGAGTCGTGTGAGCTGGGGGAGCCAAGTTGGAAAGAAGCAGGAAGTGGATAAAAGTTCACCATTTGGACCAGAAGAAACAATACAGAGGTACAGAGTGAAAACACAGAGAGTACAGAACGCTAGGGAACACCAATATGTAAGTGATGGGAAGGGGACGGTGCAGGATCAGCCAGACAAATAGGGAAAAACTATAAGAGCTTATTGTCACTTTATGTAAGCCAAGAGAAGTTAGAGTTTTAAAGACAGTGGTCGGGGTGCCTGGGTGGCTCAGTGGGTTAAGCCTCTGCCTTCCGCTCAGGTCATGAACTCAGGGTCCTAGGATCGAGCCCCGCATCAGGCTCTCTGCTCAGCAGGGAGCCTGTTTCCCTCCCCCCTCTCTCTGCCTGCCTCTCTGCCTAGTTGTGATCTCTGTCTGTCGAATACATAAATAAAATCTTTAAAAATAAATAAATAAAAATTTAAAAAAATTTAAAAATAAATACAAGACAGTGGTCAAAGCATCAAATGATGGAGAGAAGGCAGGCCATGGTGATATCCATAATCTGGCTTCCAAGTACTAAAGATAATGAATAAGATGCCATGAGTCAAATTGCAGTGAGATGAGCAATAATACGAACTCGAAACCCACCACACGACTTCAGGGCAAGAAGAGTTAGAGGATGAAAACAACACAACCTCAAAAGGTCACCTAATCCACATTCCAACTTTAGGTCAGGATTCCAATTAGGACAATGGTCCAAGGCTACAGGTAAGTGCTTTATTTCACTTGGCTATGAAAAAATTATCATAAAAGTCAAGTGCTATTAATCTAATCCTTTTCTCCCTTTCTATCAAGACCTCTATTCCTTGGCATGGATCCAACATGCTTGGGACTAAGGTGGTTATTCACATGTTTTATAAACGTAGAAAAACACATTTAATGATACAAGTAAACCTGGCTGCAAGTCTTAATTATATATGAGATTTTGGTTCTTCTATCAATTCTGGGACATTCTTCCAATATATACCTTTCCTGTTTCTTACAAGCAAAAATCCTAAATAATATCCAACATTTTAGTTTGTCAAGAAATAGAATTTTAAATATTAATTATCATTATAGTATAAAAGAATAGATATTTTAAATATTAATATGTAAGAAAAAAGACCAGAGCCTCAAAGTGAAGATTATTCCTTCAGAGTGAGTATTAGCTCTTTGAAAGACATCACCTTACTGTTCTCATTTTTCTGCAGATGACTGGCAGATTCACCAGAAACTGAATTCCAATCCAAGAACTGACACTTCATAACCCCAAAGTGTATTTAAAGTCTAACTTGTAGTAAAGTCTCATTTGTTTGTTGAGTTGAAAATATGTAACTCCTTATTAAAAGATTTAAGTGTAAATATTAATATTTCTAATTGTCACATATTTTTAAGGAACTTTAGAAAAAAATTTTTAATGTAACAATTTGGATTAGATGGTTTCCTAATAGTAAAGAAGAATTTAGTGTCTTCTGGTAGCCCTAACCATACAATCCTGTCTATAATGTTAAAAAATCTAAGTAACGGGGCACTTGGGTGGCTCAGTTGGTTAAACATCCAACTCGATTTAGGATCAGGTCTTGATCTCAGAGTCAATGAGAATGAGCCCCACAAAGGGCAAGATTCTCTCTCCCTCTGACCTTTCCTTCTCCCCCCACCACCCACCTCCCCAAACCTCCCCTCATGTGGGCTCTCTCTCAAAAAAAGAAAGAAAGAAAGAAAGAAAGATCTAAGTAACAATTGAGCTAGAAGTTTTCACAAGGTTATAATTCTTTTTTTTTTTTTAAGATTTTATTTATTTATTTGACAGAGAGAAATCACAAGTAAGCAGAGAGGCAGGCAGAGAGAGAGGAGGAAGCAGGCTCCCTGCTGAGCAGAAAGCCCGATGCGGGGCTCGAACCCAGGACCTGGGATCATGACCTGAGCCGAAGGCAGCGGCTAAACCCACTGAGCCACCCAGGCGCCCCACAAGGTTATAATTCTTTCCAGTGCCCACCTCCACCTCTAATTTTCATCCTCACTTTCCCCTCAAACCTCTATACACAGCTCCTGAATTAGATCCCTTCCTCCCCTCCTCCACAAACATGTCCCTAGGCTGACAGGATTCGAGTTTCATTTTAAATTCTTCAGGAAAGATATTACACACTGGGTCAGAATCTCTGAGTAAAAAGAGAGCTGCTTCCTGGGTGTCAGGTGAACATCTTGAAACTGTGCTCTTTCAAGCACTAGAGTGTTATTTAGTTTTAGAGTCATGATTTTCCACATAAAACGTCCATTAGTGTGATGGGAAAAAAAAAAAAGAAAAAAAAAAAGACTGATTCCTTATGAGCTGGCTCCTCATAAGCAATCAAATGAAAGCCTGGAGTCTGTCGTGCCCTCTGCTTGTGACAGAACAAACATTTCTGCCCTTAATCATACAAGTAATTTTTTAAGTGTCATACAAGTATTTCTAGATGAGCAGTAAGATCCTATTATCTTTATTGAAGAAAAACAGGTGAGAAAGTGGATAATTTTGAATCAGATTTTAACTGCAAATGTAGACAAAAATAACAAAAGGAATAACAAGGTCTGGAAGTAAAGCCCAAAGATCTTATCAATGTAAATCTGGTCTGTTTTGGTTACATAGTACATGTTTAAATAAAAAGTGATTTAAAGATCTGAGCAAATGAAAAATAAAATGTAAGGAAGGAAAAGTCCCCAAATCAAAGAAATTCAATTTTTTTAAAGGATTAATTATATTTTTTAAAACCAAGGCCTTTGGCTTTTTGTTATTTTTAATTTGGTAAGACACATATAACACAAAAGTCACCATCTTGATGATTTTTAAGATTTGTAATATATCTATTTGAGAGAGAGAGAAACAGAGAGAGAGAGAGAGAGCATGAAGAGGAGCAAAGGGAGAGGGACAAGCAGGCTCTGGGCTGACCACAGATCCCGCTGCGGGGGCCCCAGTCCCAGGACCCCAAGACCCCAAGACCATGCATGACCTGAGCTGAAACCAAGAGTCTAACACTCAACCAACTGAGCCACCCAGATGCCCTTGCCATCTCAATGATTTTTAAGTATATAGTTTAGAATTATTCAGTACATTCACAGTGTGGTTCAACAAACCCCAGAAGTTTTCGTCTCGCAAAATGGAAACTCTACCAATTAGACAACACTGCATTCTCCCCTTCCCCGCCCCTTGCCATCACCATCCCACTTTCTGTCCTTATGAACCTGAAGACTCCGGAAACCTCATGCAAGCTGAGACCTACAATATTTTATCTTTTTTTGTAGCTGGCTTATTTCACCTCACATCCTGTCCTCACGGTTCATGCACATTGTAGTGTGTGGCAGAACTTCCTTTTTAAGGGAGAATGCTATTCTGTGATGTGTACAGTCCACATTTTGCTTATCTGTGGATGGCCAGGTGGGTTGCAGCCAACCTTCTTGGACTTAGGTTTCTAACACATGAAACTAAGTGGGCACTGGTGCTGGAGTCAGAACACTTGGGTTCAAATCCCTCCCCTCCCGCCTCCATAGTAGCTCTGAAAATACGCAAGTTAAGACAGAAGAAGGTAAAGGAAAGGTAGGTATACCACGAAGCACTCAGCAAATTCAAATACTGACATTGCAGGGCACCTGGGTGGCTCAATCATTAAGTGTCTGCCTTCAGATCAGGTAGGTCATGATCCCAGGGTCCTGGGATTGAGCCACACATCAGGCTCCCTGCTTGGCAGAGAGCCTGCTTCTCCCTCAACCACTCCCCTTGCTTGTGTTCCCTCTCTCACTATATCTCTCTCTGTCAAATAAATAAATAAAATCTTAAAAATAAAATAAAATAAAATACTGACATTACTAGGTTCTCATGAGGGTTTTTGATACCGCAAAGTCATCCAAACACTCGTTTGTGGCTACAAATAAGGACAAACACAGGCGACGTGCTGAAACTGCAGAGACTGAGCCTCCTCTGAGGACAGTGCTGGCCACGGGACAGCTGTCTAACTGGTAAACAGCAGTAAACAGTGGGGGAAATAAGGTGATGGTGGGCACAATGGCCCAGCCCCTCAGTCACTGGGGCTCAGGAAAGGTTTTCCAGGGCCAAGTCCTAGACAGGAAGGGAGTCCGGGACAGCAGAACCGGCCGCAGATGTGAGAGGCTAAAGCACAAGCTTGGGAGAGAGAAACTAAGTCGATGGAAAGGGAATCTTAATAAGCGGGACCCCAAAAGAGAACAGAAAAGACAAAACACAAGGCCTAATTAAGTGTCAATCAACAGAAAGAAAGGAAAACCCACTAGAAGGCATGCATCGCTCCATACCCATTCTGGTGCCAGTGTGAGTCTCCCAGCCCTGGCTTGCCTGGAGTAGCTTCAACTGCTGAAAACAAATTGTGGCTCAGGAGTATAAATTAAAATTGCAGCAGCAAAAGCTGACACTCATTAAAAGCTTACAGACTTTGTGTCACACTTCATGCCATTAAATGGAAATGTTTTAAAAGTTGAAAACATATCCAAAAATTCATAAAACACAAACTACTCAAGTCTGTTTTTTCAAATATGAGCAACGTGCCAAGTTCCTATATGACAGCTTCATATTAGTATTTACTTAGCACGCCCACTTCACCCCAAAAGGACTGAACCAGCCACCATCTTATGTTACCTGGTCATCACGTTTCAAGAGCTCCCGGAACTATAAAGGACCTACAAGGTTATCTATCTACAAAGAGAGTTTCTATGCCCCCAGACACTCCCTAAGGAACAGACTAGACCACCAACATGAGAACGGAAAGGCCTGTGCCCGGCTCAGAGGAGACTCCGAGAGACCCTGGGATGAAGAGTTATGACCAAGCAGGAGCATCAGGCAGGGACCAGGAGACATCCTTTCTTCACTTTTCCACATACTGACTGGTCCTTCCACTCCTATCATCAGGGCCTCCTAGGAGCTGTTTCTGAATGCTGGCGATGCTCATCATAGGAATTGGTGCTGAAGGGTGAGAAAAGTTCCCCAGGAGAGCAGCAAGGAAGAAAATAGAGCAAGCAGAAAGAGAAGTGTGAAGACCACCAGAGTTTCGGAACGCCCAGTGAGTGGGGGAGGGGCAGAAAGTAGAGACGGAACAGATGTGATCTGGAACACACCTTTCCCTCGTCAGGAGGAGAGGAATTAGCATGTGTGGAAATGCCACACACTTCTGGGTAGGGAGAGACAGGAAACATATCAACAGGGCGTGGAGTAGGGCAGGCAGCAACGGATGGTGAAGGAACGGTGTGGGGCCATAGGCTCTGCAAAGGATGTGTCTGCGACACCAGGACATCCTTATTGCCAACGTTTTATGGTCAATATTTGAATCAACAAGTGAACTGTCCTTGCTTGAACTCCATGCTCACCAGGCGCTGATGTAGCGGGTCTGCCGACCAGAGGAAGAACACAACCCAGTCACTCTTCTCCCAAGTCACATGTTTGTTTCTTGCAAGTCTGGGGAAGGACCACTGCTGAGGGCCAGTCAAGTCCCTCAGTCTAAAAAGGCCTCAATCTGTAAAGGGACGTTCCTGGAAGGCTGGCTTTCCCAAGCTGGTACTAACCAGGTAAAGCCTTGGCTCCTTAGCAACTTCCCCTCTCTCTGCCCAGGGGTCCACAGCACTGTGAGCACCACTAAAACCCCACTCGGGCTGCAGCTAAGCCCGTTGGTCTCCCAAGCCTTCCATGTCTTGCTACTCTAATAGCCTTGGACTAGAGCACAAACATCCTATAACTTTGCATTTGCCCAGCTCGACCTTAGTCAGCTTTCTACCACTTCTCTATTTTATAAAATTGACTTGGCTCTTTTCTACTCTTATCTCAAGATTTTAATAATTAGGGTCTACATGATGTTCTACTGACACTGTTTTCTACATCATCCAAGCCATTCCCAAAAACATGAAACATCCCTAGACCAAAGATAAGAATAATTTTGTATGTCCCTCAAGTTGGCCCTGAATTGCTTAGGCCTGAGAGCCACATGACTTTCTACTCAGAAAAGAACTGGTGAAGAATTATTCTTTTATTTTTGTTTGTATTATTAACTTTTGGCCAAGATCATTTTAATTTTTCTATTGATAGTAACTCAGTTACAATCCCTTTTATACTCCCACACACTCCATCGTTTTAATGCAAAGCAGTTCATTAATGTAAAATCAAATCAGATGCTTTAACTTCCATTCTTTCATTTTAATCAGTCTGACAAAAGTAAAAACAAAACAAAGCAAATCCTGAACAAAACCTCTACAGAAATTTGTTAAATGAGGAGGAAAGGTGAGAGGAGCTTCTTGAAAATGCACATATGCTGAGCACAGCTTACCCATTTTTACTGTTATGTCTGTTGAGCCATTTCTAAAGAAAACTAGAAAAGGTTTGCTCTGTTGAAGACAGAAGCCTTGTATACAACTTCAGATTTCATACTGTTGCATTCCAACATTAATGATGTCCCTAAGGTTCTTGCTTTTTTTAACTTTAGTCTTGCCAAATGTAATGAAATATCTTATCGCAGTGAAACTCAAAATTACTGGTTGTAAGAACAGACCTACAACAATGTTCCATAGCTTTATATTTGTCCCCAGATGAAAACCAACCATATAATCCATTGGGCTACTATTCTCCAAGATTCTAGAAAGTATACCCCTATGATGTAAGTTAGAAAGGAAGATCGTTCTTCAATTTTCTGAACTATTTTACTTAAAGAACTATTTTGTGGCACAGTCAGAATGATGGCGCCCATTTGATTATGGGCTATTTGAGAAAGCTGAATAGTCTGTCACAACTTCCAAAAAGAGAACTCTTCCTACTCAAGCGAATATTTTTTAAGAAGAATTAAGTCATTCTTCTAACTACATTATTGGCTTAAGTCACTTGCCACCATGAGAAGAAATAAATTCTAAAGAAGTTGGTAACATTCAATATACATTATAAGCTTTCCAAAGTGAATAAAAAGATTCCAGGCAGCCAAATAATTGAACTACTTTGAGAAAGTATTCGTATCTTAAAATAATAATTTGTTGTTAACCAAGCTATTGAGAGTAAAATGAAATTGGACACATTTCCAACACAGCCGGAATACAGAATACAACTCAGACCGGACCAAAGTCCGTTTCTTCAGCCATCTCTGACGACCAGACTCGCTTACCTGCAAGTATGAGGAGAGAAGCTGAGCCTGGAGCTACATCGTCCCTCCTCTGGGTGAAAATACCTGGGCTTCTTCCCGTGAAACGGAAAGGAATCTAAAACATAAGAAAATAAAATAAAGTAAAATACAAATAAGAAGTAGGAGCCCCCTGTGAATTCCCATGTCTCCGCTCTAGGTGATATTACAAAATGGTAGAAATTTAAATCGTTTAGGATATAAAATACGATTCACTCCCCACACCCAGGACGGTGTTTCCCCCTCCCTATTTTAATGGATAAAATACAAAATATTCGTACACACGCACGCGCACGCACACGCGCGGTTTAAAACAAACGGCTGAAGCCCCGCAGGAGTGCGCGTGAGGGCCGCCGCGCGACCTGAGAAAGACACCCCCCCGCAAAGCCAAACTCGCCTGAGAGAAACGCGCCCGCCGCCCGCGCGCTGCTCCCGCACCCGCGGCTCGCGCGCTCGGTCCGCGCCGGAGTCCCTGGGCGTCCAGCGGGGGTCAGGAGCTAAAGTGCCGCCCCCTCGGCAAGGACCGTGTGCGGCGCCACCGCTTTTCTTTTTTCTTTTCTTTCCTTTTTATTTCCTTTTCCTTTTCCTTTTTCTTTTTTTAATGTTTTCATGGAACGCAATGTTACAAAAGAGCAAATCCTCCTTCAAGTTCTGCCCGAGGGGCGGAAAGGGCGCGCGCGCTTCGGAAGGGTCCCGGGCCGCCTAGATCGCCCGGCTCCTGGCGCATCCCCCGCCCCGCCCCGGGTTCCGTGCGCGGCTGGCGCTGTCCCGCGGCTGGCGCTGTCCCGGGGGCGGGAAGGGGCGCACACGCGTCCGCGAGCTTCCCCGGCCCCCGCCCGCTCGCGCGGCCCGCCCCCCCCCAGCCCCCGCCAGGTCCCGGCAGAGTGCGGCAAGGTGGGGACGGGCGACCGCCCCGCGCCACCCCTGCCTGTAAGGGACGACACTGGAGGCTACAGATGTGTCAGCGCAGGTGAAAGCAGATGGAAACGAGGGACAAGAACACGTTCCGGAAGCAGAGGCCCGAGAACATTCTGGAAAGGGGCTGGGCCTCCTGTCGGAGAAGCGTTCACGACCACACAGCGTCGTCTTCGATGGGTGAGCGGTCCCCCCAGAGTGCTCGCGGTCTGGTCTCAAGTCGTCTTTATAGTTCAAGGGACAGCGAAAAGCAAGCGACACTCTTGTTCCCGTGTCACATGCGGGAGTGAAGAGGGGCCTGAAAGCCAAGACAGGACCGAGAAGCCCGCGGGCCACCGCGCGTCCTTTCTCACGGGGACAGCGGCCGTGTCCACAGCGGATCTGACACATTTCTGCTCCTCCCGGCGCCTAACTTTGAAGGTTTTCTCCCAGGCATCCCCGTGAACGGGACAACGCCACGTCCGTTGGGATCCTCACCTGCCTCCCAGTCTACGTGGGCTTGAGGTTAAAGTGTGCTGGGCCCACCCCGGGCCGTCCTCTCGGGGACAGGGACGGTGCCCTCCGCGGCTACCAGGGGGACTCGGGGCTGCAGCTCGGCCTCTCCCTGGCCTTGCTCTCACCACCGACACGTCCGTCCCTGCTTGGCTAATTAATCTCTGTCCCAGTGGAGTTGCTGTTGGCAGAAAGGCGGCCATGCCAAAGTGGAATAATCACTTGGACCCGAATCGGAGTTGTTTTCCATCCTTGACAGCAAATAACGTTATTCCAGCGCCTGCAGGCCAAGAGTTGAAATGAGTTTATAATTTGGCTTCCAATCTCACATTCTCATTCTCCACCACTTAAATTTTCTTTTCTGTCTTTTAGCATGCAGGGGGCAGCTTCGGAGGCTGAATCACTGACACGGTCTTTATTGATATCCTTAATGAATATCCTTTGCCAGCTACATAAAAAAGGGAAACATCCGCATCGTCCAAAACCACACTTGTTTTAATAATGAAACTAAATAGACTGTCGGCTCATACCTCCGTATGATCATTAATAATCTTAATTTGTACTTCTCTCTCCAGCAACTTGAAGAGAAACATTCACAGTTTTTTCATCCACACACAGTAGTGCACATTCATCCGGCTTCTAAGTGCCTGGCCCTCGCACCGGCAAACCGCATGGTGAGAGCCCCAGGACGGCCCAGCACCGCCCTCTTTCCCTAGTGAAAGAACTCATTAAAACTCCGATCCTTGGCTCTGGGAAGTACATTGTCTCCTTAGCAGTTCCAAATATCATGTTCCCCCAGAAAGCAGTCATCCCAAGTTAGTGATAGAAAAGGAGAGACAGGAAGGCAGAAACACTGACAAGACTCCCTCGGAGATGGGGGTGGACGGCGAGTTGGTATCATGGAAAATTACTGAAGGTAAACAGAAGGTCCGTTAGGGAGAAGTGGGTGTGTTCAACTAGACACATCATCTATTAGAAGAAAGGCAAGGGGCACCAATGGCACGGCTACCATGTGCCATACCCTGTCCAGCTGCATTACATACAAACTCATTCAACCCCCACAACAAGGCTACACCTATGTGTATTAATATTCCCATTCTACAGATGGAGAAAGTGAGGCTCAAAGGGGTTAAGAAACTTCCCTAGGAGTACATGCTAAAGCCAGGATTTCCTGACTTTAGAACCAAAGCTCTGGAGAGAAAAATGAAAAGCAAGCCCTTACTTTTTCTATTATGCGACACTGTCTTGGCTGCAAGATCTGGTCCTCCTGTGTGGTTCTCTAAGACCGTATGGGACCAACAGGGGCTTCAGCTGCATTAAAGCGGGGGCCTGGCAGAGACGCCAAAGGTGGCCATCGAGGCCTTGAGAACACAGCCCCTCCCTGATCCTCTGAATCTCTCACCCGTATAAGAAATCACAATGACAAAAACACACTCTTGGATGAGTCTTCCTGAGTATCAAAGAAACAATTAGAATTGTTCAAAATAAAATCTAAATCCAAGAAAACAACTGCAGGTGTGGGGATATAGTGTCCTGCTCTGTTCCATTGAGAAAATAGTTCTCAACAACATCCCTCAGTCTAAACATCTGTAGCCAGATCTGAGGTCCCCTCTCCTATCTCCAATGCCCTGTGTGTTCTCGGTCGTTTGGCATACAGAGTGAGACAATTATGTGGATTCACAAGTTTTAATTATGGTAAAAAAGTAGGCAAGAGAAGGCCGATGTGCAGAGAGTGGCTGGGAGAACGTCCATGGAACAATCACATACTTGGATGTGGAAGTTTCCCAGCAGGATTCTAAAGGTTAGGAAGTCCGTCCCATCACAGTCCCACAGTAATAGAGTCTGACATACATTAATTAACAGGACTCCATAAATAAGTCATCTTTTTTTTTTTTAAGATTTTATTTATTTATTTGACAGAGAGTGAGAGATCACAAGTAGGCAGAGAAGCAGGCAGAGAGAGAGAGAGAGAGAGAGGAGGAAGCAGGCTCCCTGCTGAGCAGAGAGCCGATGCGGGGCTCGATCCCAGGATCCTGAGATCACGACCTGAGCCGAAGGCAGAGGCTTTAACCCACTGAACCACCCAGGCACCCCAATAAGTCATCTTTTAACCATATTAAAAGGAGGCTACCAAAACTCAACTAGTGAAAACAGCAATCTAAAATGTTGAAAATGAGTACGTTGAGATCAATAATATTTTAACAATCTAGCAACCCATTCTATAAAATGTACAATTCCTAAGTGAAAGTTCACAGCAATTTAATTTCTAAAGAGCTTCAAAAACACAATCGATCCAATGGTACAATAATACCTATTCATGGGCCTTAAGCTCCAAGGCTTCCTCACCTTCATAAATGCCAATCTTTAACTCTTTAGTCCATCTAAACCCCATATGTATCAGACACATTGATTCCTGAAATGTGAGAAATAAGCAAGGAAGACGAACAAGCCCTTTCATCATCAATGTGCCGAAAGCAACAAAAGAAAGGCACCAAAATAGGCGGAGACTAGATATGTGTCTGCCAACTCAAGCTACCTGTGATATTTTTCTTTGTGTGTATGTGGACAATAATATATGTTTTTAAATCTTAATGGTAATGTTTTTTATTTGTATAAATATGTTATGGTACTAGAAGACAGAGCAGGGATAGAGTCAGGAACTATGCAGACAACTTCAAAAATTATCTTTCTTAAGAATTTGTTTCAGAGGGGCCCCTGGGTGGCTCAGTCAGTTGAGCTTCCTACTCTTGGTTTCAGCTCAGGTCATGATCCCAGGGTCGTGGGATCGAGCCCTGTGTTGGGCTCAGCACAGAGTCTGCTCTTCCCTCTCCCTCTTTCATTCCCCCTCTGCTTCTGCCCCTGTCTCCCTCACTCCCATGCCCTCTCTCTCAAATAAATAAAATCTTAAAAACAAAGAATATGTTTCAGAAAAGAAAGTGCCCTTGCATGCTACCCATTATAAATCACATGTAACTATGTTCTTGACCACATTCTTTCCACATTAAATAATTATGCTGAAAATAGTATGTTTTAGAGCACAACTGACTTTAAAAATCATGAGTTTCTCCAAAAATGTTGCTCTTCTATTATCCAGTGAAATGAAAAACAGGATCACTGTGTCTTGGTCTAGCATGTACAGAAGCAGACTAAATAAGAAGATATCTCTTTATCTCTTTCTTATTCCTAATCCTTCCAGTGAAGTAGGTCACTCTTATTTTCTTCAATTTTTCATTCTGATAAATGGGGATAATCTCAGATACTCTTTGCAGAACTATGGAGACTATCAACAAAATTATATTGCTAAATTATTTGAAGGCTCTTTTTAAATGTACAGGTCTAGAGCAATTGAATTACTGGGTATTGACCCCAAAGATACAAATGTAGTGATCCTAAAGGGCACATGCACCCCAATGTTCACAGTAGCAATGTCCATAATAGCCAAACTGTGGAAAGAGCCCAGATGTCCTTCAACAGATGAATGGATAAAGAAGATGTGGTATATATATATATATACACATACATACAAACATACAATGGACTATTACTCAGCCATCAGAAAGGATGAAATCTTACCATTTACATTGATGTGGATGGAGCTAAAGGGCACTATGCTGAGCGAAAGAAGTCAATCAGAGAAAGACAATTATCATATGGTTTCACTCATATATGGAATATAAGAAACAGCCCAGAGGACCATAAGGGAAGGAAGGGAAAACTGAACGAGAAGTCATCAGAGAGGGAGACAAACCATGAAAGACTCTTATCTTAGGAAACAAACAGGGTTGCTGGAGGGGAGGTGGGTGGGGGGATGGAGTAACTGGGTGATGGGCATTAAGGAGGGCACGTGGTGTGATGAGCACTGGGTGTTTACACAACTGATGCATTACTAAACCCTACATCTGAAACCAAGGATGTACTATAGGTTGGTTAATTGAATTTAAATAAAAAAATAAAGTGTGTGGGTCTATTAATACCTTAAAGGGTAACAAATCATATGTTATTTATAAAGATTTACCCAATGCCTCCCAAGCTAGGCAGTGGGGTCTCTGTGGGATCCCTGTTTGAGCCATCCTCACGTTATCAACCCGTGAACCAGGAGCACGTTCAAGAATGAAATGGCTGGGGCGCCTGGGTGGCTCAGTGGGTTAAGCCGCTGCCTTCGGCTCAGGTCATGATCTCAGGGTCCTGGGATCGAGTCCCACATCGGGCTCTCTGCTCAGCAAGAAGCCTGCTTCCCTTTCTCTCTCTCTCTCTCTCTGCCTTCCTCTCCGTCTACTTGTGATCTCTCTCTGTCAAATAAATAAATAAAATCTTAAAAAAAAAAAAAAAAAGAATGAAATGGCTCACATCCAACACAGAAATCCAGATAATATACTGTTAAAACAGAAAGGAAGACGGACTAATTTGAACTTGGGAAGACAGAGTTAGCTGTATCCTCCTGGAAAGAAACTACATTGCTCTGTTTGCCATTAGTTGTGAGCCCGCTAACATCATCTCTCTCCTAAATCCATTGAGGCACACAGTTGCTGTTCCTCCGTAAAGCAGAGCTCCTTTCCAGCACACGGCCCGCAGTGCCGCAGTCAGACCCATGGGCCATTGTTCATCTGATGAGATGTGCTCTCCGAATACCTTCTTCTGGGCCAGCTCCTCCCCGTTCAATCCTGCAGCTGTTCGACAGGTGCTGAGGACTGTTGCCGCCGCTAATGAGGCACGAACAGTGTTTCGGGGAGATCTGCTGCACTTCATCCCAAGTAGAACAATAGATTTGGATTCTCCTCAGCTAGGGACTGAATGTTTGTGTCCCTCCCAAAATTCATACTGAAATTCTAATCCCAGTGTGATGGTATTTGGAGGTAGGCCGTTCCAAGGTCATTGGGTCATGAAGGTGGAGTCAGCCCTCATGAGTGGGACCAGCGCCCTGAGAAGAGGCCAGAGAGCGTGCTAGCTCTTTGCTCGCCATGTGAGGACACAGTGAGAAGTCAGCTGTCTGCAACCCGAAGGAGGTTTTTCACCAGAATCTGACCATGGTGACACCATGACCTTGGACTTCCAGCTTCCAATGCTGGTAGAAATAAATGCCTGCTGTTGATAAGCCAGCACGTTCATCGCATTCTGTTAAAGCAGCCCCAGCTAAGATATCGTCTTAAATGCATTCCTGTGAGACTTTAGGTTAAGTCCACTACTGCTTCACCTGTGTTTCCAGGCTGTAAAATAGAGGGTTTGGCCTAAGTCTGTGATTCTCAGTGAAGAAGGGTGATCTTGATCTGTTGCTGGCCACCCACCCTAAGAATACCTGTGGACAAGAAGATATGTTACAGCTGGGAACAAGCTGCCCAGACAAATGAAGATACAAGACAGCATTTAGGCTGAGATGCTAAGAGTAGGGAAGGGATCTTTAAAACGGACAAGCTCAGGGGCGCCTGGGTGGCTCAGTGGGTTAAGCCGCTGCCTTCGGCTCGGGTCATGATCTCAGGGTCCTGGGATCAAGCCCCAAATCGGGCTCTCTGCTCGGCGGGGAGCCTGCTTCCTCCTCTCTCTCTGCCTGCCTCTCTGCCTGCTTGTGATCTCTCTCTGTCAAATAAATAAATAAAATCTTTAAAAAAAAACAAACAAAAACGGACAAGCTCAAAGAAGACACAATGCTCAAGAAGTATAGCTCATCAAGGTTCAATGTCCCAGACAACGGACTCCTACGCGAGGCAACTCAGAGAGAATCAGTCATACAGTGCAACTCCTCACACCCCTGCACACCAGTCCCTGTACAACAGGAACCCTGAGAGGGCGTGGGTTTGTAGTTTGGAGAGCAGAGCCCGGGTCCCAGTTCTGCTATTAAGTTCTTAGGACCTTGGGCTAGCCATCTGCAAAATGAACACTGGGACCAGGTAATGTCCAAGTTACCTTCAGGTAGAGAAACCACACCTTCTTTTCATTGTTCATTAGAAAGCTCTACCTACCACTAGAATGCCTGTAGCTTCTTTAAGGTTGGTACAGACATCTTTACTACGGGCTCAGTTTTTAAATGACTGTATTCCCAGGCTTCCCAGGCAGTAAGAGCACTCAGGACAACAGCTCAGAACACAAGTTCAAAATGCAGAGTGGGTAAAGTTTGTTTTCTCTGGCATTATGATTCCCTCTGGCTAAATGCTACCCTCCACACTGCCAAGTCTCCAGACTTCTGGCGCTGAGGCTTGATCAATAGTATTCACAGGGCTCGTGACACCGTGATAGATGAAGAAATTAAACCTTTCACCAAACTTCTATGGACGTTTTGAATGGTAATTTTTATCTTCTTCCTTCCCAGATGCAGGAATGTCAATAGCTGAGAGATACTGTGGTGTTGGTAAAAAGTCATTATAAAATTGGACTTGCCTCCTAAATGATCTGTCATTATTTTGCAAATGTATTACTTCTGCTGTATCCATTTTTAGTTTATTTCATGTTATGCTCCAGTTGCAAGGGAATTGAGAACATACTGTCCACATTTTCAAAAAAAAGACTGTAACATTAACAGGGTAAATATTTCACTGTAAAAATAAAAACTGTAAATATTTATATAATGGAATTTATTCAATCAATTCATTGGGTTAGGCCAATGGAAGTATGTTCTTTCTAATATTGATAGCAAAGAGGAGAAAATTTTAATCTCAACCTTTGAGTAGATAAATAGTAATACTGCTTATGGACAACATTCTTGAAAACATGCGTTCAGAATGCAAACGGATGTTACGCTCAGGGAGCCTAAATTGCTATGTACTATTTACTCTGTATACTGGACAGTAATGAAATTGAAAATAAGAACAGGAAACACAGATATTTAATCAACAAATATTTTAAAATCATCAAAATATGTTGTCACCCCCTATCATGGCCAGTTAAGCAAGACAGAAGTAAAGAGTGAACAAGGGAAAAATTGTTGAATACTCAGCAATAGAAACAAATAAGCAGTTGATACACATATCAACATGGATGATTATTATGCAGACTTGAAAGAAGCCAGAAATATAAAAAACATACTATATGATTCCATTTATATAAAATTCTAGCAGATCAGGGTTTGGCTGAGAATGGGGTTGGGGGTTGGGAGGGACCAGGAGGGACCAGGATGGTGGGATTACCTAGGGGCACCCAGAAATTCTGCTGGTGATAAATATGTTCATTGTCTTGATTTTCATGATGGTTTCATGTGTATATCAAAACCAATCAAATTACATACTTTATATATGTGGGTTTATTACATATCAATTATACCTCAATAAAGCTATAAAAATTACTGAAAGACAAAATTAGGAAAAAAATTTAAAGATACCGAGTAGCTAAATTTGGGGTAGTTAAGATAGCTGTTGGATGAAAAGCTACAGAATAAAAAAGCTACTCTAGATCCATAAAGGACTACCAGAGAAAGATTTCTCATTGTTGAAATTTCAGGAAGTTTTACAATCCCAGAAAAGCCTTTCTCAGCACCTAAGGACCATGCCTAGATAATACCCATTCCTCCCTCAAAAAATAAATAAAGCTCTTTCCTTAAGACTTTTGACAGAAAGAGTTCTAACCATCCCCAGAACAACAATAATAATAGACAGCATTTAGTGAGAACTTACTATAATCCAGGCCCCCATCTAATGGGGTATCTCATTTAATCCTCACCTAAGAGGCCTAAAACATAAGTACTATTACGATACTCCATTTTACAGATGATACCAAAATTCAGAGAGGCTAAGTAATTTGCTTCCTGTCAGTCACCATCCCAGTGGTGAATCTGGGATATGAACCACGGGATAGATATGAGCTCTGATTCCAGAATCAAGTTCTTGAAATTAAACTTCTCCTCTGCTAGACAAACAGGATCCTGGAACAATGCTATAGATCATGATTTGCTGACTCACACCTCTGATGGCTTAAAGGAACTCTTTGTGAATTAAAGGGCTACATTTCTAAGTCTGAAGGCTAATCTTTTGCATGATAGATGCAGAAAAGGTCAGTATTGAAGTGATGGTGGAAGGTAAGGGTAATTCAGCAAGGTAGAGCAGGAAAAATAAGGGCCAGAAATCAACAGACTTGGTTTTGGCCATGTCCTCACTGGTGACTGTAACCTTGGGCAAGCCGTTTCTGCCCCTTGGGTCTATTTCCTCTTTGGCAAAATTAAGAGTTTGGACTAATCGATTTCTAAAACTCCTTCCAGCTCTGTGATTCTTGCCAGCCCTCTTTTGGGGAATATTCCTTGCATTTTGTAACTTGCGTCAAAAATTTTCCATGCCACCAAATACATTTCAGATACAAAGCTTCCTCAGTATCCTAAAACACCCAGAGTCCTCTCACACCTAGCAAAGTCCTTCATTATTTCCCAAAGATGTTCTACTCCCAGGGAAAAGAGGAGCATCCTTCCACCCGGGCCTGCCATGTTCTCTTGTGCACTCCAACAGTCTTTCACTTCACAACCACTAACAAGTTGATTTAGGCGTCCCAGTGATGAAAAGGAAGTACCCCACCACCCAGCACCTCATTCCTTTTTCCCTGTGAAGCTTCTGACATCTGAAATGATTCAAAGTACTTAGTATGTTATGACTGTAGGTGCCCAATTCCATTTATTTCCATTCCTATTGGTTCTCTAAAGTGGCTATTCTCTCTTTGCACTAAAAACACATCATTTTCTCTTTTTAAATGATGGATTTTGTGACCCTCTGGGGAGACATAAAAAAAAAAAAAGAGCAACTAAATAAGGCAGTTGTAAACCATTTCAGCATCTATAAAACCTTCTCCTTTATCACAAAAGAAAAGAAAGAAGAAAAAGCAGCTGGAAAAAAAAATGCAGCTGATAGGGAACTTAATATCTTTAAGAACAACTTCTCTCATGAATTTTCATCTCCATACTTTGGCATTTTAGCTGACTTGGAAATTATTTCTAGGAAAAGCATTTCTTGAGAGTGATAACTCCTTTCACAATGCATTGGTGAGGCAACAGCTTCAATATCATCAGGAACACGTCTATTTTTCTATAACTCTACGTATATATCAGCTGTATATTTTTATTCTGTATTTTATACACTATTTTCATAGATACCCTGTTCTATCTCAGAACATATCATGTTTTTATTTTTATAGACTCACGTGGCAATCATTATACTATAATAAACCAAAAATTAAAATGTACATCACCCCTTTTCCACAGAGACCTGGGAATTTACAAAATTCATTTCTAACTTTTATCATTTCACAGCTATAGGTTTTATGTGGTTGTATTCACTGAGTGCATCCTAGTTTCTAATTTTTTTGCTTGAATTCTCCATATATCTACTTAGTCCATGTATCTGTCATTTTAAATGGAACAGTATTCCACTGCATTGCTAAAAGGGTTTAATTAGCCATCTTTCACCTAGTTGCTTTCACACATTATTATAACCCAGTCAAGCATTTTGAAATAAATAAATTTTGTTTTTCCTTTTAGAGTGATTTCCTCAAGCCATAATCTGAAAAGTGGATTAACAGTTTAAAGATCATAATTATAAACTGGTTGATTTTTATTATAAATTGTCAGTTAGCTCTCCAAAAGAGGTATTTCCGGTTTGCACATCACCAGAAAAATATGAGCCTAGCTTTTTCTTCGTTGTTTCTTTAACACTGGGTGTTCTCGGATTTTTTGTTGTTGTTGTTCTGGGATTTATTAATTTTGGGGTGATTTCAAAAGAATGAAGTAAAATCTTTTAGTTCTTCAAATCTGTCATATACGTTCATTTATAGTCTTACTACCGCCTTTTAAAAAATGTGTATTAATCACCTACTACATGCCAGGTCCTTTATGTTCTTTTTCAGTATTCAATACCCCTGACTGTAAAGTAGAAACCACAAATTTTATTTTCACTAAGAAAACTGAGTCTCAAAGGTTGAGTAATGTGCACAAGATTTCAAGGCTAATATTTGATGTTGTCAGGATTTAAACTCACTATCTAATTTCTGTGGACTCTCCATTACACTGTCCTGCCTCATAAGTTCAACCTTTAAACATCTGGCCAGTTTTTCTTTTCTCTCTTTTTCTTTTCTTTTTTCTTTTTTTCAGTTTAGTTTTCCAGTTTCTTGAAGTATAAAATATACAAGTGATTAAAGTACCCTCATCCTAAAGGTATAACCCAGTGAATTTTTGACGTACTACACACTATGTAACCAGCACACAGACCAAGATAAAGAATCCCATCAACTTAATAACTTTTCTTTTTCTTACTTGATAAACATAGATTGTTTTTGTGTTTGTCATTTTATATAGGGCCTGCTATTAAAACTATGCAAATAGGCACTTAATAAGTTTTGTTCAATTATTTAAGATTGAAGCTATAAGTAGTGACCTCAGAGATTATGTACTCCAATCTCATAAACTTCCAGATGTAGAAACCGAAGCCCAGAATTAAAGTGACTTATCCAAGATCTAACCATTCAGAGCTCTGTTACACCACACCTGCCACTGGCTGATTGCTCTCCACTCCTTACATTAAAACATAGTGAGGGGTAACAAAGAAGGCAGGGTACATAACAGAGGAAGAGTATCTGGGTAAGATTTTTTTATTGTTTATCTTTATTTTAAATTAATCTAGGGACGCCTGGGTGGCTCAGTTGGTTGGACGACTGCCTTCGGCTCAGGTCATGATCCCGGGGTCCCGGGATGGAGTCCCACATCAGGCTCCCAGCTCCATGGGGAGTCTGCTTCTCCCTCTGACCTTCTCCTCGCTCATGCTCTCTCTCACTGTCTCTCTCTCAAATAAATAAATAAAATCTTTAAAAAAAATTAATCTGGAAGTAACCAAAGGGCCAAATTGGTGGAGAAATGCTCATTAAGGTAACCTTAATATAAAACATGATTTTTTTTTTACATGAAAGTATCAACACTTGAAATCAAATGACTTTTGTCCCTCAGACTAGTCTACTTGAAAGGATAAACACTGATTCCAATAATGTTCAATTGCTCATGACTTCTTTTGAATACCCCTTTTAGATGAGCTTTCAGAACTAATTTGAGTCAAATAAGTAAACCAAATTTATTTTTAAAACTACAGAATTAGCAGCAAAAGAATAAAAACTGGATGTGTGTCTTTTAAATCACTAGAAAAGAAACAAAAATAGAATCCATATAACATATTCTCTTTAGAATAACAAGAAGCATATAAAGTATGAATTTTTTTTTTTAAAGATTTTATTTATTTATTTGTCATAGAGAGAGAAGCGAGAGTGAGCACAGGCAGACAGAGTGGCAGGCAGAGGCAGAGGGAGAAGCAGGCTCCCCACAGAACAAGGAGCCCGATGTGGGACTCGATCCCAGGATGCTGGGATCATGACCTGAGCCGAAGGCAGCAGCTTAACCAACTGAGCCACCCAGGCATCCCAAAGTATGAATATTTTTAATTGATCAGATATCAAACTTATCAAATATGACAATAAATGTAAATGGGTTAAACATCCCCAACAAAAACAAAGATGCTCAACATCCAATTATATGCTATTTATAAGACAAGTCTAAAACTAAATGACCCAGAAATCTAAAATAAAAAAGGAAGAGCTAAGTATATCTATAGAACACAAACGCAAAGAAAGTTTGGATGGCAATATTTATATCAGAGCAGAATCTGAGGCAAAATAACATTTAACAAGACAGAGAACATGTGAAATAGTTCAACCTCATTAATAATAAAAATTCCACTTTTAAGAAACAGTTTAATTTATCAAACTAACAAATATATTTTAATTTGTAATTTTTTTGTCATTGCGGGTACAACCAAATAGACATCCACATGCTACTATTATGAAGACAACAGGAAAACAGAGAGTACGATATGAATATATAAGGTAGAATAAAATATACCCACTAAACATCATGTTTTTAAAAATTTAATGAATGGCAATCATACAATACTAAGAAGAAGAGGCAAGATACAAGGGCATAGACAGCAGGGTCTCAGTTTTTCTTTTTCTTTTTTTTTTTAAATTTATTTATTTATTTAACAGAGAGAGAGAGAGAGAGAGAGAGATCACAAGTAGGCAGAGAGGCAGGCAGAGAGAGAGGAGGAAGCAGGCTCCCTGCTGAGCAAAGAGCCCTGGGACCATGACCTGAGCCGAAGGCAGAAGCTTTAACCCACTGAGCCACCCAGGCACCCCGTCAGTTTTTCTTAAATAAAACACAAATGACATATTGTTAAAATTAGGAAAAAATACACCAAAATAATACTCTGGTTAAATTAAGGGAGATAATAGTTTTTTTGTTTGTTTGTTTGTTTTGTTTTGTTGTTACTTTTCCCTATGAGGGGAAAAAAAACAAGGGTCTAAAGTCCAGGATAAATGAAAAGATAGAATGGGGGGATTTTATTTCTTTCTATGAATCATGCATCCAAAATTCCAGATGCAGACAAATTCCAACCCAGGGCATTGACAAGGGAGACAGAAAAAATTTGTTGTGTTGGATGAGAATTCTGAACCTCAATCACCTTCAGGCTCTAAACCCCATAATCTCTGGTGTTTTCTCCCAAGGACTGGTTAATGTTTAAGTTAACTTTTATTTTTATTCTATGCTCTCCAAACGAACATACATTACTTTACTAAGCAGAGCAAGTAAACTCATAAGTAAACAAAATGATAATACAGTTTGATCACCTACTTTGTTCACAAATCTGTCCTACAAAGACAGATTTGCCAACATTAGAAAAAAGATTGTGCAAGTGCTCAAGGATAATTCTGAACAAGAAGTTCCAAAAATATTTTAAGCAACGACAGTCTTATGGGAATAGCTTCCCAAAGTATCTTCACTGAATTATTTTGCATTCATTTTGATGTATATGTTTTGACATGTTAGGATATCTTAAAATAAAATTGTACTGATTTATGTTAACATGTCATTTATTTAACAACTAACTTGAAGAAAGAATAGGTAAGCTTTTAAAAGAGGAACTCAAAAGAAGTCTTATTATTCCTATATGCTTAAAATGAGAATTGTACTCACTAACATGATTAGGAAATAATCAGATTCCAGATCTTTTGAGAAGTTCTAAATACCAAAAAAATTATAATACAAATGGTTGTAATACAAAGTGTGACTTTAAGGCTGGTATTCACCAATGTAAAGAACCTTAAGAATCATGGTATGCAACCTTCATTCTCCTAGAAATCAAAGTCCAAAGAGGTGAAAAGACTCCCCCAAGTTCTTAGCTAGTACTTTTTCTTAGCACAGCAGCATCTATAACCTCTTCTGAATTTTTCCTTCCCACTGGATTTATAGCCATCATCCATTCTCTTCCACAATGACTAGGAGAAATTTTTAATGGAGGACAGGTGATTGAACAAGCAAATCTCTCACCTCTCATTCATCTAACACAAATGTACCAAGTGCCTTCAAACTTCAAAGTTCTAGGGTAAGGTTACGATTCCTGCCCTCAGGGAGCTCACAGATTATCTGTTCCTGCACGATCCACAATTTGGAAGGCTGAGGCAGCTGAGGAAGCACGTGCAGGCTGCCAAGGGAGCAGAGGGAAAGAGCAGCTAATCCAATTAGGCTTATCATCCTTACATCCGAGTTGTGAAAGGCAGCTGGGAGGGCAGATAATGGGAGAAATGGGAAACAGGAAAATAGCATTCTAGGTGGGGAGACCCAAAGAAAAAGCAGACATGAGAAAGTATGCCAGAGTTCGGGACCCATAAGTTGAATGTGGCTGGAATTTCATCTACTCATGGGAACTGGACACAGATGAGGCGACAGAGAAGGCTGGGAACCTCCACTAAGTGAAGGAATCATGTCTTAAAGGCAATGGAGTCACTAAAGGAATTTAAGCAAAAAACTGAAATGGTCATGCTTGTGTTTTAAAATGTTCTTTGTAGGGCCATGATGAGGTTGGGCTGGAGAGGTGAGGACCCAAAGTGTGGAACCAATGAGCGGCTCCAGCAGTCCCCTGAAAACTGTGAAGGACTGGGGGCTGCACCAAGGAGGGCTGGTGCCCGACAAGGGACAGGTTTAGAAAGACACAGAGTGGGGACTTGGTGATCATCTTCACACGGAGTGAGGGAAAGGGTGGAGACTATTCAAAGTTTTAACTTTCTCCTTTCCAGAAAACATTTTTGAATAGTTTACACTTCCATGTCACAATAACAAAATGTTCCTGTCCTCGGATTTACATTTCAAGGATACTCACTAATTCTGACAAGAAAATGGGAAGCAGGGGCACCTGGGTGGCTCAGTTGGTTGGGCCACTACCTTCGGCTCAGGTTCTGATCCTGGAGTGCCAGGATTGAGCCCCGTGTCAGGCATCCCACTCAGCAGGGAGTCTTTCTCCCTCTAACCTTCACCTCTTCATGCTCTCTCTCTCAAATAAATAAATAAAATCTTTTAGTATATGTGCTGCTGAAGCAAGCACAATTAATAAAATCTTTTTAAAAAAGAAACAAAGAAACAAAGAAAGAAAATGGGAAGCAGAAACCAATGAGGTTACTTGAAGAGAGACAAAAGAGAAACACGACACACTTCTCACAAATCACAGAATAATGCAGTGTTTGTAGTACCCGAAGAACTTGGGTTCAAGTCACCTGATCTGGCCACTTGAAACGCTGGGCAAGCTGTCATTTTTAAATCTCTGTTTTCTTCTTTTTTTTTTTTTTAAGGCTATTATTTATCTGAGAGAGAGAGAAAGAGGGGGGCAGGGAGAGTGAGAGCACAAATGGCAGGATCGGGGAGAGGGCAGGGGGAGAAGGAAAAGCAGACTCCCCACCAAGCAGGGAGCCCATGCAGGGCTCGATCCCAGGACCTTGATATCATGACCTGAGCCAAAGGCAGATGCTTAACCATGACTGAGCCACTCAGGTGCCCCTCCATTTTCTTATCTCTAACATGAGGATAATGATGAAATTTACCTGAGGACGTTAAGCAGGAGAGTGATGTAAGGAGAAAGTACAAAACACAATAACTGATCCACAGTGAGCACTCATTAAATAATCACTACATTATATAGCATAGAGGATTTCCCCAGGCCTAGGAAATAAAAATTTATTCAGAATATTGTCTTTTATTGTTAAGATATCCTGAGTTCTGGATATTGGGCAAGAAAGGGGGCATCATCAAATCCCTGTCAGTGGTGCCTGACCCAAAGCTTTTGTCAGATGCTCCTTCTCATCAAGCAGGGCCCTCAGAAGGAGCAACGGTGCTCACACGGGGATTGTGAGATGCAAAATCTGTCAGAAAAACTCTGGGAAGTAAAAGCTTAAGAGGTGATAACACAATGGCAGAAAAATCTTTTAGGTAAAAGGAGTAGAATCATCTACTTTGTATTCTAAATACACAAGCAGAGAAACTCAAAGCTTTAAAAAACATAAAAAGTAAAAAACTGTAAAAATATTGTGAAGACCTTGAGGCCTTGGGAGTTTTCACAGAGGTGATAAGAAGACAACTAGTCCAAGTTCTATGAAAATTCCAGTAGAATAAAGAAATGTAGAAAGAAGCAATTGCTGTATTGAAGTCAGTAACATGTTAACTTTTCACCCTAGGATTCTTAAGAAGGTCAGTAGATTCAATAACAAGGCAGTTTTGGGGGAGCGAGGTCAGTGGTATGCTGGCAAATTATGCTGGCTTTAGAACCAGATCTCTGGGAAGAAAACTGCACATTTATCTATACCTATAGACATAAATTAGTTATAAATTTTACTGATATAGGGTATTAGTACACAATTTACAATTAATAATAAAATATCCAGTGTTCTTTATCATAAATTCCATAAAGCCAATTCATTCATTAACTTTTGCCCAACTCTTGGGTCTATAGAAACACCTGTGGGTGCAATTGACAAATGAGTACGGTTCCAGTGGGAAGGCTTGATGATATTTTATTTCATATTAAGGGTAACATAAGATATCACTTGCTTATCAATGGTAAAAGTTATTTTTTTGCTGAGTCAGATAGGTTTTTTTTTTTAATATTAGAAGACTATTTCCACGATTTCTTTGTGCTGTAATGCTACAGATGGGAGACACTGTTAGTTGAACCTGTAATATTCTTCATCATTTTCTTTTTTTTTTTTTTAAGATTTTATTTATTTATTTGACAGAGAGAGATCACAAGTAGATGGAGAGGCAAGCAGAGAGAGAGAGAGAGAGAGAGAGGGAAGCAGGCTCCTTGCTGAGCAGAGAGCCCGATGCGGGACTCGATCCCAGGACCCTGAGATCATGACCTGAGCTGAAGGCAGCAGCTTAACCCACTGAGCCACTCAGGCACCCTGAACCTGTAATATTCTTCATCATTTTCTTAAGTCCAGAACACAAAACAATAAATCACATCCTAATGTAAATGTCAATAATCCCGTGAAGTAAATAGTCCAACGTGGCCAATTTCAAGCTGTAACAAGACTACCTCTGAACACAGCATTTGGAAGAAATGCACAGTAGCGCCCTGTATATTGCATTTCCACCATACAGGTGGAATTGCTGCACATTTACAAACTCTTTTTCTTTTTTTAAAAGATTTTATTAATTTATTTGACACAAACAGAGAGATCACAAGTAGGCAGAGAGGCAGTCTCCCCGCTGAGCATAGAGCCCAATTCGGGGCTCCATCCCAGGACCCTGAGACCATGACCTGAGCCGAAGTCAGAGGCTTAACCCTCTGAGCCACCCCGGCACCCCTACAAACTCTTTTTCTATTCCTTCATCCAGGTCATCAGCAAAATGTGCCCCTCTTTGTTCAACTTGACAAAACATGATTGTTGTTTTATTGTGTAGGGATCATAAATATTGATGTTTGGATGTTGAAATGCTTGTAATTCCAAGGATTATCTTTATTAAACTTGGTTCCCAAACCATGACATGACAGTGGTAAAAGTGAATCAGTCAGCGGTGTAAGTGAGCCAACTCATATAGGCTCACAAGAGATAATTATTACACCTTCAAGTATTTTGCAAGCTGATTGTCAAATATAATCATTAGTAAAAATAAATTATATGGGGACGCCTGGGTGGCTCAGGTCATGATCTCAGGATCCTGGGATCGAGCCCCGTATCGGGCTCTCTGCTCAGCAGGGAGCCTGCATCCCCCTCTCTCTCTCTGCCTGCCTCTGTCTACTGTGATCTCTCTCTGTCAAATAAATAAATAAAATCTTTTAAAAAAAATTCTATGAATGTAAAATTATATAAATTATATTTAACATTTTAAAAAAGATATTAAATAGTCAAGATTCATCACTTCCCATTAATTTTATAACATTTTACTACTATCTATGCTCTTCGAGTTATTCAAAATACAAGAAAAGAATAGCACATAGTCTGGGAGGAATATAAATGGAAAAAGGCATTCTAAGGTTCCTGTATTGTCCAGGAAGTGGTAAAAGTACTAATCTATATTAGCCTTAAGAGTCAAATATGAATGGTGTAACCTCTCCAAAGAACATAAAAAGACGGATAATTAACAAGCCAATTGAAAAGAGGGGGAAAAACAGAAAAGTAAAAATGCTTAGTTGAAAATGAGGCAGGAAAGGAGAGAAATACAAAAAAGAACACGTGGGGAAATCAGAAACCAAAGAGTAAGATGATAGATTGAAACCCAAATAGTTTATTAAAGGTAAACAGACTAAATCACCTAATTAAAAGACAAAGATTAACAAACCAGATACACAATGAAATTTAACAATGCTGCTTTTAAGAGACATACTTTAAACAAAGATAGCGTTTGACAGTAATAGTAATAGTAAAAAGTCAGCATGCAAACACAACCACAAACAAAGGTGGAAGGGCTATATTAAAGTAGACTTTAAGGGACAAACCACTGTCATCAGACTAATACAACACAATTCTGTAGTTTGTATGCATGTACTACGATGGCCTTAAAAGATGGAAAACACAATGTGAAGGAACTAATGGGAGAAATAATCATAAGCAGTAACCCATAACCAGAGTGAGACATTTTAAACATACCTCTCTTAGGAGCTAATACAATAAACAGGAGAAAATCAATTTTTCTATCCTTGACTTTTAACTTTTCCATATCCTTAATTTAAGATGTGTCTATTATAAGCAGCAGAAAGTTGGTCTGACACATTTTTCTAATTAAACAATACTATTAACACTCTTGAACACAATACCTAACATCCGCAGAATATGCATTATTTCCAGGAGTAAACAGAATGTTTGCAATTGACTCCATGCTGAGAGAGAAAACATGTCTCAACAAATTGCTCAAAAGACTGAAATTACATAGAGTGGATTCACAGATTAGAGTAAGATTAAGCCAGAAATCAATAACAAAAAGAATTGAAAATCCCTAGGTATTTGGATATTAACCAATAAACTCTTAAATAATTCATGAAACGAAAGCTACTTAGAACTGAAAGACAGGGCGCCTGGGTGGCTCAGTCGGTGAAGCTGCTGCCTTCGGCTCAGGTCATGATCCCAGGTCCTGGGTTCGAGCCCCACATTCGGGTTTTCTGCTCAGCAGGGAGCCTGCTTCCTCCTCTCTCTCTGCCTGCCTCTCTGCCTACTTGTGATTTCTCTCTGTCAAATAAATAAATAAAATCTTTAAAAAAAAAAAAAGAACTGAAAGACAATAAAAATACAAATATAAATCCTTCTAGAGGGAAAAACCTCAAAGTCAAGAAGGGTCTTTTGATCCATTTACTAAAAGTGGTGAAGTATCAGTTCCCTTCAGTGATGGGCTGACCTGAGAGACCTGTCATTTTTATTAAAAAATATATATTGAGGCTGTGCCTTAAAAGAGACCTCTACCTGATCCTAGGTCTAGCAGGTTCTTGGAGGCAAATGGTCAAATACTTTGAATCTGGACCCAGGGCAGCTATCCTATGGAACACAGAATCTTCTACATTATGGTGAGAGACGGTGTGGTCAGTAATGGGCTAAAGACCCTTTGTCTTTCCTTCCGGTGCCCAGCATTACTCTCTCAGTGGCAAAATGCCCACTCCCACCTAGACTATTTGGACCACCTCCTCAACAGTGTATATACTCTGAGATTCTATACCTTCTGCCCCTCTGGCTCCTGATGGCCCTTATCCCTAAAGGACTATTATCTCAACTTTCACCTGGATAAGGACCTGCCTGCTGATGCTTGAGAATTAATTACATCTACACATGAAACTTACATAAGACCACAAATACCTGAAACCTACAAAAATATCCTGGTCTGAAAAAAAAAATGTTTATTTACTACAAATGCTCTTTGTGTCAGATGCTCTTTGTGTCAGAGCCTCCTACTAAAATTGCTTGCATACTTTACAACATATTTCCTATAGCTTACATAAATCATATTTAGAATGTCATAACAAATATAATATTCAAAAGATCATTTTAAGTTTTTAAATGGCCAATGGTATACTAACTGAGGTAGGTAACACTAAGTGCTGTACCCCTTCCCCCAAAATCTCAACAAAAGTTGAGTTCTCTTTTGAATCACCAACTAAGGTAGCTAATGGAGGTGCATTCTTCCAAACAGTAACTCAGGGGAATCAGGCTGATATCATTTTCTGGCTTCAGTGTCATTCAGGGACCTTGCAGCCAGCAGAAGGAGAGCACACAGGGAGGTCAAGTCAAACCCTTAACCATCTCATCTTGGAAATGACACACACAGATTGTATGAAATTTCCATTGGCCAAACTAGTCACAGGACCCTACCTCATTGACAAGGACAGTTTATTGAACACATAACACAGTCTGCCTCAAATACATAACAAACTTCACAATCTATTAAAGAGGAAAGAAAGAAAGGAAGTAGCATCCATTGATTTGGGGTACCAAGTTAAATGTTAAGAACTTTGCACATACTGTGTTTAAACAAAAACACCAGGAGCCAGACACCATTATCCCCACTTCATACCTGAAGAAACTAAGCATACAGTTAAACATGAAGTGAGCAGTTAAACCCTGACCTAGGACTCCAAGGCCCGTGTTTGCTGATGGCGTCTGGTCGCTCTTAGCACGGGCCACAGCCCACCTGCCTCACAGTCACTAGAGGTGCCTCTGCAAAGCCCTACACCACACTCGCTGAATAAGAATCTCCAGAGTAACAGGAACCTGCACTTTTTAAAAAGTTTCCAAGGCTGGGGCACCTGGGTGGCTCAGTGGGTTAAAGCCTCTGCCTTCAGCCCAGGTCATGGTTTCAGGGTCCTGGGATTGAGCCCTGCATCGGGCTCTCTGCTCATTGGAGAGCCTGCTTCCTCCTCCTCTCTCTCTCTGCCTGCCTCTCTGCCTACTTGTGACCTCTGTCTGTCAATAAATAAATAAGATCTTTAAAAAATAAATAAATAAATAATAAAAATTAAAAAATAAATAAAAAGTTTCCAAGGGGATTTTATACTATTGATCATTTTATCTCTAAAACACAACAATGACATTCTAGATAATCCTTTCAAGAAAGTAGAAAATATATGGAAAAGAGATAAAATTCAGTTAGGTGTAAGAGAAGAGCCCTGTGGCAAATTGAGAATCCTACAGACCCAGGAGTCAGAGGTGTGGACACTGGTCCTAGACCAATTAGCCTCCTGAGTGACCTTAGGAAGTCACTTAGCCTCACTGAATCTATTCCAAAAAAGATTACATTTTCTACACTGAAAAATGTTGGAATTGGGCTAAATAATTTCTTAAAGATCCTTTTGGCTATACAATAAAGTGAAATCTATAAAGTAAGAGAATGAAACAAATACAGAATAAGAAAGTAATAATAATGGGGGTGTCTGGTGGCTCAGTCGGTTAAGCGTCTGCCTTCGGCTCGGGTCATGATTCCAGGGTCCTGGGATTGAGCCCCACATTGGGGCTCCTTGCTCAGCAGGATGCCTGCTTCTCCCTCTCCCACTCCCCCTGCTTCTATTCCCTCTCTCGCTGTCTCTCTCTCAAATAAATAAATAAAATCTTTAAAAATCTTAAGAAAGAAGGGATAACATTTAAAATAATAGATAATCCCAGCAACATTTTTAGTAGATATAGACAAACTTCCTCTAAAATTTACATGGAAAGGCAACAAAACTAAAATAGCTAAAAAAAAAACAATTCTGAGAGAGAAGAACAAAGTTAGAGGAATCACAATACCCGATTGTAAGACTTACTATATAACTACAATAATCAAGACAGTGTGATGTTGGCAGAGGAACAGACACATAGATCAATAGAACAGATTTAAGAAGCCAGAAATAGCTCTACATAAGTATGGCCAACACAAAAGCAACTGAATGGAGAAATGATAGTGTTTTCAACAAATGGTATTGGGACAATTAGCTATCCATATGAAAAAAAGAAAAGAAAAGGATGAGGAAGAATTTTAATCTAAACTGAACACCTTAAACAAAAATCAAATCAAAATGGATCCTAGATCTAAATGTAAAAATATAAAACTTTTAGGAAAACAAATAGGTGAAAATCTTCATAATTTAGGGATTGGCAAAGAAATATCAGACATAACACCAAAACCATGAAAAAGAAAAGAAAAAAAATCAATGAATTAAAACCTTTTGCTCTGTAAAAGATCCTCTGAAGAGGATGAAAAGACAGGCCACAAAAAGGGAGAAAGTATCAACAAACTGCATAGCTGACAAAGGACTTATATTCTGAATATATGAAGAACTTTCCAAAATGAACAGTTAGGGCGCCTGGGTGGCTCAGTGGGTTGAGCCGCTGCCTTCGGCTCGGGTCATGATCTCAGGGTCCTGGGATCGAGTCCCGCATCGGGCTCTCTGCTCAGCGGGGAGCCTGCTTCCCTCTCTCTCTCTGCCTGCCTCTCTGCCTACTTGTGATCTCTCTCTGTCAAATAAATAAATAAAATCTTTAACAAAACAAAACAAAACAAAACAAAATGAACAGTTAAAAAGAATTTTAAAAGGGGGCAGAAGACTTGAACAGACCTTCAAAATAGAATATATGGATGATAATTGACTACATGAGGAGATGCTCAACATCATTACCATTTGAGAAATACAAATTAAAGCCACAGGGAGATCCCATTTCATATCTATTAGAACAGCAAAAATAGCTGGATAAATTCTGGCAAGGATGCAGAAGAAAGTAGACCTCGCATACATTGCTGGTAGGAATGTAAAATGGCACAGCCATTAGAGAAAACAGTTTGACAGTTTTATAAAAAGTTAAACATATACTTAATATAATGACTCAGCAATCACACTTTCAGGTACTTATCCTTTGAGAAATGAAAACATGCCCACCGAAAATGTGCGTGAATTTTTGGGGCAGCTTTAGTTGTAACAGCCAAAAGTTTGACAACAACCCAAACATATTTCAAGGCATAAACTGGTAAACAAACTGTGGTACACCCAAGCATTGTAATACCAAAGCAGTGATTAAAACAGGAACCAACTGCTGACACATGAACATCTTGGATGGATCTCAAGGTCATTCATTATACTGAGTGAAAAAGACCATTCTCAAAAGGTATAATTCCACTTGTACGACACTCCCAAAAAAGTGATGGAGAACAGATCAGTGGTTGCCAGGGGTATGGGAGTGACCATAAAGAGATGGCCTTTGTGGAAATGGAACCATGCTCTATCTAAACCGTAGTGGCAGTTCCATGATCTAGACATGCAATAAAGTGTCACGGAGCTATATACACATACACACAAACATATAAGAGAAAGCACGACAAAACTGGTGAATCTGAATAAGGTCTGTCATTCTGTTAAATGTTACACCAATGGCAATTGTCTGGTTGGGATAAAGTATTTTAATTATGGATACATGGAAACTTTCTGTACTATTTTTTCAACTTCTTGTGAGCCTAAAGCATTTCAAAATAGGTTTGGGGCACCTGGGTGGCTCAGTTGATTAAGCATCTGCCTTCAGCTCAGGTCATGATCCCAGGGTCCTGGGATGGAGCCCCACATTGGGCTCCCTTTTCAGGGGGGAGTCTGCTTCTCCCTTTCCTTCCTGCTCATGCTCTCTCTCATATCTCTTTCTCTTTCTCTCAAATAAATAAAATCTTAAAAAATAAAAACAGGGGCACTTGGGTGGCTCAGTGGGTTAAAGCATCTGCCTTCGTCTCAGGTCATATCTCAGGGTGCTGTCTCTGCTCGGCGGGGAGCCTGCTTCCTCCTCTCTCTCTGCCTGCCTCTCTGCCTACTTGGGATCTCTCTGTCAAATAAATAAATAAAATCTTAAAATAAAATAGCTGATATTCGTTGAGTACTGCGTAGCCATACTGTTCTGAGAACTTTATGCATATATATATACATATGTATATACATACAAACATTTTATACTTAAGTCTTTACAGTAGATACTCCATTCATCCCATTTTGCAGAGGAGAAAACGGAGTTTCAGAAAAGTGAGGGGCAAGGACCAGTTGGTGAGTAACAGGGGTGGGGCTCAAACCCAGGAAGTCCTCTTCCAGTGCTGTCAGTCTTAACCAATAGACAATGTTTTTTAAGAAAAAAGAAAGCAGGACAAAAACAAGGTCAGAATGGGAGTCAATAATACAGACGAAGAGAAAAAGAACACCAAAAGATAAAATCAACAAGGCATGAGGGGGTTCCAGCAAGGGGGTCTTCCTGGCACCCTCTCTGGACGTCAGTCCCCCAAGAAAACACACCTCAAAGACCGAGAAGAAGCTGGAACAAGATAAGAAATATGTTCAAAGAAATGTTAAACAGCTTCTATTAGAATAGGTCAGAGAAATTGAAGTTATTTAATCTAGAGGAAGTCAGGAAGGCGGTTTAATCACCACCTTTATGAGGGTTTTTGAGAGAATGTCCAGAAGATATAGGACAAAGGAAAGGAGACTTAAACTGAAAACCAGAAGATTTAGTTTGACATTAAAAAATGTTTTCCTGGGCGCCTGGGTGGCTCAGTGGGTTAAGCCACTGCCTTTGGCTCAGGTCATGATCTCGGGGTCCTGGGATCGAGTCCCGCATCGGGTTCTCTGCTCGGCAGAGATCCTGCTTCCCTCTCTCTCTCTCTGCCTGCCTCTCCATCTACTTGTGATCTCTCTCTGTCAAATAAATAAATAAAATCTTTAAAAAAAAAAAATGTTTTCCTGACCGGATAAAACTAGGACAGATTGGAGGGCAGTTGACTTTCTTCTGAGACCTTCAAGAAGGATAGAATAAAACTGGCAGTTCATTCCACTAAATATTAGACCTGGCAGACAGAGCAGCCTGCCCTGGGCCAGGCCCCATAAAGGGCACTTTACACATGGTATGGTTTTAATCAGCTAATTAGAAGGTAGGTGTCGTCATTTCCTTTTTATAGAAACACACACTGAGCATCAAAGAGGCTGAGTCCCACGTAGGACCCCTCAGCTGCCCAGAGAGGGACAAACACGGGTATCTCTGCCTTCACCACCCAGATCTTTCCACTCTATCACACACACTAACTGAGCTTGCGGGCCTAAAACTAGATCAAGCAATTGATTACAGGACCTTCCAGCTGTAAAAATATCTATCCCTCAAAACACTACTCACGTGGTTTTACCTCAGCCACATCTCTACCATGATCTTCTTGTAGGAGCTCAATTTTCTCTAGGAAGTGAAGCTACATTTCTCATTATCATTCTCCTTATAACATCCCTGTGGGGTGGCAAGCTGACTTAGCAGAGACTAAAGAGAGAATAAGTGTGATGACTCCCATTTTCCAGATGAGATGTCGAGCTGCCCCACAAGTCAGGCGTGGAATCAAAACCGTGTATGAGTGGAGAGAGACTCAGGGAGCTGAGGAGGGCAATGTCCCGGAGATTTCAAAATGGAACCGGAACAACCCAATATAAGCCACATAGAGCAATGCCCCTGGAGGGCTCTTCCCATCAGGCCAATAGTGGCCTGATGGCGGTCACTGTCACTAGCTCTCTGGCCAGTTTGTTTATCCTTTCGCTATATTTTGGGTTCTTCCAACTTTTGGTACTTATAATAAAATAAAATAATAAATAATAAAAATAATAAAAATAAAAATAAAAGTGCTACAAATATTTACATGCAGATTTTCGTGTGGATGTAGTTTTCAATTCATTTTGGGAGCATGATTGCTTGATCGCATGGTGAGAATGCAAATGTTTAGCTTTGCCAGACACTGCAAATTGTCTTCTGAGGTGGCTATCCCATTTTACATTTCCAGCAGTAATGAATGGCAGGTCTTTTTTTTTTTTTTTAGATTTTATTTATTTATTTGACAGAGAGAGACAGCAAGAGAGGGAATACAAGTGGGGAAGTGGGAGAGGGAGCAGCAGGGAGGAGCTGAGCAGGGAGCCCAATGCAGGGCTTGATCCCAGGACCTGGGATCACGACCGGAGCTGAAGGCAGATGCTTAACAACTGAGCCACCCAGGCACCCCTGACAGGTCTTTTTTTTTTTTTTTTTAAGATTTTATTTATTTAGTTGACAGAGACAGAGAGAGCGCAGCATGGGGAGGAGCAGAGGGAGGGGAAGAAGCAGGCTCCCTGCTGAGCAAGGAGCCAGATGTGGGGCTAGACCCAGGACCCTGGGATCATGACCTGAGCCAAAGGCAGATGCTTACCCCACGGAGCCACCCAGACATCCCATGAATGAGAGTTCTTGTTGTTCCGTGTCCTCACCAACATTAGTGTTGTCACAGTTTTAAATTTCATCCATTCTGTGTGTTGTGATGTCTCACTGTTATTATAACCCAACATGTATATTTTTAAAATCATGTTGTTCAGCTTGCTAAAGTAAAAACGAAGTCCTAACAAACTATAATAAACTGCCATAATTCAGACCATAATTGCCATTCTCAGAAATTCCAATCTAACAAGAAGTACCTGTTAAGAGGGAAAAAAAATTCTTTATCACAATTAATCCCTATTGCTGAAGGCAGGGCTCCTATTACTTAGTAACTGAGCTTGAAAAAGCCAAAGCAAAATTTGTCCCCTCATCACTAATATACTAAAATGAGCCTTCAAAGGCATGAGGATACCTGAAGCATAAGGATAAAAATGGTCTTTTATTGACGACTAGCCACATAAAGGCATTTTCTCTGACAAAGCTGAATTTGGCTTTGTTTCACAAAGTTCTTCTCAGATTTAAATAAACATTATATAGTCCTAAATTGCTTTGTACTATTTCTAAGTCACTAAAAGTTATGGATCGAGGAGGGGAGGGAGGTCTGGATTTCTTCTTCTTCTATAGCTTATCCAGATGTTCCAACACTTTTATGGAAACTAGAGCAGCAGAATAATGAGCAGAAAGTCTCTGCTGTCTACTATTACACCTGCTATGGCTTGAACTTTCAAAAAGTGATACTTTCTTACTGTATTTATTTCAAAGCAGCATTTCACACGTGCATGTTTATATAATGGTTTTGATGGTCATCAACTCTACAAAGATTTGGGCAATAATGTGAAAAACAAAATTCTTAAAGAAAAAGAAATCACTCAATTTCATAATTTTTGCAAACGTGAATTTTATCTTGTGCATTTTTGTTGATGAAACATAACAGAATCAAAAATCACATAACACATCTACCTTGAAAAAATATTTGCAAGCAACTGAAATTTTTAAATGACCCATTTTATGTTCCCATCCCTAACAAATAAGATATAACCATATGAAACAATTGCTTTCTCCTCAACGCTGGATCTGCTGTTTAGAGAAGCTCCTCAAAGCCTTGGAAATAGTCCATAATTGGGTGGCAAGGATGTCTGAAAGTTTTTCCAAACCAAATGGCAAAGCATTTAAGAAAAGTATCAAAAAAGCATTTGTCAGGAATAAGCATAGCATTTAGACTACCTTTTCTGTGTGTTTTTATCACTGCATTTTGGAGGGTACAATCAAATACTTCTGTTATTAACCACTGGCTACACACCAGAATCGATACTAGGTGTCCTCATATTTTATATGGAAACATTCTCTAGTATCACTTCAAGCAAAAAGCTGAAATACCCACACCTCAGTAGCGCTAAGAAAATTCTCCCCATTATTTTGCTGTCAACCTAAGCAAAGTGACTGTGTATTCTGCTGAGAAATGTTTAAAGAGAAGTTTGGGGGCTAGTCAGAGTGAAATATAGCATAACTTTTTAAAAATTTCCAGTGAGGGACATCTGGCCCAGAGGATACTTTGTTATCATTGAGGAATTGAAGGTGTCTTCTCCAGGTGAGTTATATATCCTTACTAATCATATCATGGAGTCTCCAGGACAAGCAAGTTGCAGATGTTTAATATACTACAAGTAACTGGAAGATTTTCTGTAACCCATTCCTTTCCTTTCTCACCCTACAGCTTGATAAACATACTCCTCCCATCCACACCAAAGATGGAATATTTTCTAGCACAGTGTTATGGGTTGAACTGTGCCCCCCCCCAAAAAAGATATGCTGAAGTCCTAAGCTTTAAGCCTCAGAATGTGGCCTTGTTTAGAAATACTGTCTTTGCAGATGCAATGAGGACATACTGGAGTAGGGTGGGTCCGAAATCCAATATGGCTGGACTTCTTATAAGAAAACAATGTGAAGACACAGGGAAAGAATGTGATGACAGAGACAGAGATGGGAGACATGCAGCCGCCACTAGAAGCTAGGAAGAGGGAAGGAATAACATACATTTACAGATGTTGGAGGAAGTATAGTACTATTGATACCTTTCAGACTTACAAATTTCAGACTTCTAATGTGAGGATTTGTGAGACAATCTATTTCTGCTGTTTTAAAACACAGACTGTGGTAATTTGTTATGGTAGCCTTAGAAAACTAACACACACCATGGGCATATCCCTGGGATGCAAGGGTGGTTTAATACACACAAATCAATGTGATACACCACAGAAATAGAACAGAAGATAAAAACCATATGGTCATCCCAATTGATGCAGTAAAAGCATTAACAAAGCACAACACCCTTTTATGATAAAAAAAAAAAAAAACTTAAAAATTGGGTATAGAAAGAATATACTTCAATACAATAAAGGCCATATATGACAAGCCCACGGTCAACATCACACTCAATGGTGAAAGGTTGAAAGCTTTTCCTCCAAGATCAGGAATAAGAAAAGGGTTCCCACTCCTATTCAACATAGTACTGGACGTCATAGCCAGAACAATCAGGCAAGAAAAAGAAATAAAAGACATCCAAATAGGAAATGAAGAAATAAAACTGTCTTTGTTCACAGATGACACGATCTTAATATAGAAAATCCTTTAATTCCATCAGAAAATTGCTAGGACTAACCAATGAATTCAGTAAAGCTGCAGAATACAAAAATCAACATACAGAAAAGTTTCATTTTTATACACTAACAAGAAAATTCTGAAAAATAAAGAAAACAATCCAATTGACAATAGTATCAAAACCAATACAATATTTAGGAATAAATTTAACCAAGGAAGTGAAAGATCTGTACACTGAACACTCCAAGACTTTGCTTAAAGAAACTGAAGGACACACAAATTAAAAGATATCCCATGTTCATGGATAAAAAGAATTAGTATTGTTAATATGTCCCCTGTTACCCAAAGCCATCTATAGATTTCAATTCAATCTCTATCAAAATTCCAATGGCGTTTTTCAAAGAAATAGAAAAAAATAGCCTAAAATTTGTATGGAGACAAAAAACCCCAAATGATCAAAGCAATCCTGTGAGAAAGGAACTAAGCTAGAGGCATCACACTTCCTGACTTCAAATTATATTCAAACTATATATATTTTTTCAAACTATATTTTCATGACTATCATCATCAAACAGTGTGGTACTAACATAAAAACAGAGACATAGACCAATAGAACAGAATAGAGAGCCCAGAAATAAGCCTACACATAAACAGTCAATTAACATTAACTAATCAACAAAAGAAAAGATAGTCTCTTCATAGATGGCTTGGGAAAACTAAATAACTACATGCAGAAGAACGAAATTAGATCCCTATCTTACACCATTCACAAAAATAACTTGAAATGGACTAAGGACTTAAATTTAAGACCTGAAACCATAAAACTCCTAGAAGAAAACATAGAAGAAAAAGCTCCTTGACATTTGTCATGGCAGCAATTTCCTGGATATGACACCATACAAGCAACAAAAGCAAAAATAAATAAGTGGGATTACATCAAACTAAAAAGCTTCTGCATAGCAAAGGAATCATCAACAAAATGAGGCACCCTACCACATGGGAGAAAATATTGGCAAATCATACATCTGATACAGGCTTAATATCCAGAACTCACACAACTCAATAACAAAAAAACACCCAATTTTTAAATGGGCAGAGGAGCTCAATGGACAGTTTTCCAAAGAAGACATCGAAATGGCCAACAGAAGTCATGGGAGATTATATATATATATCTCCAGCCCACTGAAGTATGTTAATTATACTTCAATTAAAAAATAAAATAAAATTTTAAAATTAAATAAATAAAATATGAAATGTTACACTTTAATTATATCTCAATAAAGCGGAGGAAAAAGAAAAAGAAAATTAACCAACAAAAAAAGAAAACTAAAAAAAAAAAGAAAAAGAAAACTAATTAGGGATGCCTGGGTGGCTCAGTTGTCAAGCATCTGCTTTCAGCTCAGGTCATGATCCCAGGGTCCTGGGATCGAGTCCCACATCGGGCTCCCTGCTGGGGGAGGTGGGGAGCCTGCTTTTCCCTCTCCCACTCCCCCTGCTTGTGTTCCCTCTCTCACTGTGTGTCTCTCTCCCTCTGTCAAATAAATAAGAAAAAAAAAAAAAACTAAATTAATAGTGTTTGAAAATGGGTCTGGAGCCAGATGGGAGTTCAAACCCTGCTATCTGGACAAAGCGTCATGGCAGTCAGAGCTTCTCTAGGACTGGGGCCCAGGCTTGATGCAGTAGCTCCCTCCCCAGAAGCCAGAGTCCTGTCCAAACCCAGAGTTGGTGTTTTGCTACTTGTCCCCATACTTCCCTTGGCAGGGATACAGCCTCCACCAAAGACACCGCCTTGTGGTCTATGGGCAGAGCCACGGAGAACCTCCAAAGACTTAGAGGAGTTTGTTTTTCGTGGGCTTGATATTTAATAAATACAAAAGAAGTTAGGAAATTCATAATTTCCCCTTAAAACTAAAATGTGTCATATTTATTATGTCATATATATTAATCCTGAAATATATTTTGTTATTTTTATACATATAAAATAGCTTTGCTGAAAAGTTGTTGGTATGGATTGAATTGTATTCACTCAAAATTCCTATCCTGAAGCCCCAACCCCAGTGTAAAACGGTATTTGAAGACAGGAGCCTTCGGGAAGTAATTCGGGTCAGATGAAGTCATGAGATGGGGCCTTCATGATGGGATTAGTGCCCTTATAAGAAGAGACCCCAGAACACACTCCTACTATCTTCCTTTCCACCATGTGAGGACACAGCTAGAAGGTGGTCATGTGCAAACAGGGAATAAAAGTCCTCACCAGATACCCAACTTTGAGAAATAAAATGCTGTTGATTAAGCCTCCCAGCCTGTGATCTTTTGCTGTGGTAGCCGGAGTTGACTAAGATAGGTGTTATATATAAATGAGAACACGGGGGCGCCTGGGTGGCTCAGTGGGTTAAAGCCTCTGCTTTCGGCTCGGGTCATGATCCCAGGGTCCTGGGATCGAGCCCCGCATCGGGCTCTCTGCTCCGCAGGGAGCCTGCTTCCCCCTCTCTCTCTGCCTGCCTCTCTGCCTACTTGTGATCTCTGTCAAATTAAAAAAAAAAAAAATGAGAACACGATTTAACGAAGTGATGAAAACACCTCACACTCAGTAGTGGTAATCAGATATCAACAGGGTCCGAACTCCCTCACTGGAAATTTTAGGTGTTTTAAGTCGCAAATATGTCTAAATAATTGTGTTTAAATTAAGTTGCTATGCTCCTTTGCTCTCGATAATAAGTAAGATGTTTGGTTCATGTTTCACAGCACTGCCTGGTGCCCTGAGGTTGGCCCATCAGGGGCACATCATGGAACAGGAGGGGGAGGGAGAAAAGGGCTGTCCTTGTCTTCTCCCAAGGACACCCTGCTCGAAAAGCTCCGGGCTGCGGCTAGGTCCCTGCCTGAACCTCCCAGCCAGGGACACCTGTGGAGGTCCTGGCATGTTGGAGTCCCAGACATGGGGTGAATGGAGGCTGCTTCTCCACCCAGCTTCCTGACGTGTGCTCCTCATCGAGTGAAGCACTAGATCTCTCCTGCACCTCCCTGTGGACGCCACCTCTGCGGCAGCTCCACTCCCTGAGGGCTCCGCCGCCATCTCATAAAGGGACAGGCAGCAGGGAACAGCAGAGGCATTCGGAGTGGGCCAGTTAGGAGGTCTTTCCACCCTCCTCTTCGTCTTTTCACAACCCTGTTCTTTTTCAGGTTATTAGAAGGCTTCTCACACAATGTCTCAAATTTCATGGTAGAATTCCCAGAAATGATAGAGAAGCGATGCCAGAACCCCAGAAAAAATCAGCCCCACTTTGGCATAGTTGGGTTCACTTCAAAAGGAGGGCTCAGCCTTTTTTTTTTTTTTTTCTCCTTTATTTTCTATTTGCCTTTGTCTTGGAAAAGTATTGACAAAGATACAACTGGTTTATTACCTTTTTGTGCATCTGAACAACACCATCTGGTCAAAACCAGCCTTCACAGCGGCTGAGGTTCACTGGTGCCCCATTGGCACAGCCAACAGTGACCTCCCCAACTTTAGAAAGATCTTTGTAACATCCCTCTAGAACGGTCTACTCAATATGAATAGCTTGAGGGTCCTCTCAGAAGTTTTATGAAGTTTTTTACCTTGATTCTGTAATGCTTGAATGCTTGAATAGAGATGCTTTCCTAGGCTAATCAGAACCCTTTAGACAATGCTTTCAGATGTATCACTTCTGACATAAAGCAATGACTTTCTAGAGTCATCTATTCTCATTACAATGTCTTAAGGAAATTGCTCTGCCTTAAAGGCTCTCTTTTCTATTTGATATGCAACCAATCCCCCTCCCTTCTTTTCCATGGAAAAGCCTAATTTTCTCAAGTTAGAGTTGTTAATTTTAGTATTTAGTAATAACTGCCATCATTCTTTTTTATTTACCCTCTGCAGTTGGGAAGATTTTTATTTTACTGTTTTTCTTTCCACTTTATGATAATGTTCTCTTTTTTTGTATGATAATGTCATAAGCCTAATTTTCCCTTCTGTTAGGTCTTGATTACTCCCCCCAAAGGCTGATATTTAGAATGAAAGCATTTAAAACTTAATGTTAGCACAATGGTTATGTGGTCACATGTATATATGGGAAACTGAACCTACAGATACTGTTAATATTATTCCATGCAAATTAACTCTAATGCAGCATATATAGTAGGCAGCTTCTCTTCAGGGCTGGTCTAACTGTAAAACTGAGGCTAAGGTTTTTAAAAGGTAATAAGTAGGAAGGAGGGCAAGTAAGTAGGAATCGGTTTGTCACTGCTGTTGCAAGACATCTATCATTTACATCTGAGGCAGGTAATTACAGCTTAAGAATCATATCTACTGAAAGCGGGGGAGGGGATATTTTTCCCTTCTTGCCTTTTAGGTACTTTGGCTGGTTGAATAATTAAATTGACATAAAACAGATTAACAGGAGAAAAATAAATTTAATTTCGTACATATAAGAACCACCAAAGATATGATGCTCAAAGAAGTGACCAAAGCAGGCAGCTTTTATACCTTTTTGACAAGGAAGCAATAAATTTGACCAGACAAAGGGTTTTGAGTTTGGGGTGGTAAATTAGTGAGGAAGTAACAAGGTTTCTTTATACAACCCTCCCAGCCCTAAATTCCTGTCTCTGGTAATAAGGATGCTCTCCTGGTACAGGGAGGGTACCTTTCATAAGACGTAAGGGCCTATTCAGCCAGAGCGGCCCCACCCTGGTTGAACTTCCATTTTGTTGTAAAACTTAAATTGACTCCCCCACCCCCCAGGGGAACTTACTTAAAAACAAATCCCGGAAACGAGTCCCAGGTAACAAAGTCCAAATACAAGGGTGGGTCAGGCCAGGTGGAGGTATTCAATCAGTGGGGTTGCATACTGTCTCCTAGCTACCAAGAAGTATGGGCCCCGCCCTTTGGGCTCCTTTTGGGCGCCAATTTTGAACAAGGTGATAGGCTGGTTCAAATGTCTACTAGGGTAAATTGTAATTCAACTGGTCGCCTAGCATCACTGTGTAGTTTCCTGTGTGTGTTACAATTTCATTGGCCCCCTCTGTGTGGCCAGGCCCAACCACGTGGCCGTTGCTCTATAAAAGTTAGTCTGGAAAGCAGGGAGGGGTCGTCCTCTGTAAGGGGCGGCCCCGACCGGTCCGTCTGATGGTCGGTTTGATTTTTGATGCTTGGCGTGAAATACAGCTTTGCTTGACCTTTGTTTTGTATGTCTCGCTCCTTTAATCACGGACCCATTATTGGGGGACTTAACAAGGAGAGATTTATTTTCTGCCTGCAGGGGTGTGAATAAGGGTTAGAGTGTCCTTCCTGCAATAGTTGTTTCTGAGGTAACTTTAATTCAAAATAATCAATATGCCAAAAATTATACTCTGGGGTGGCATATTCTGCTACCCATCACCACTCTAGGAGAGTCTAGTCTAAATTAACCTGACCAGTTCTCCGTTGTTATTTTTTTTTAAGATTTTATTTATTTATTTGACAGAGAGAGACACAGTGAGAGAGGGAACACAAGCAGGGGGAGTGGGAGAGGGAAAAGCTGGCCTCCTGCCAAGCAGGGAGCCTGATACAGGGCTTGATCCCAAGACTCTGGGATCGTGACCTGAGCCTAAGACAGACGCTTAACGACTGAGCCTCCCAGGCGGCCCTCCAGCCCATTGTTATTTTTTCACTTATATACCAGAACGTGTACCTCTTGCAGACATCAAACTGACGTTGGCTGGAGGAAATCAGTTAAACAGTTTCCTTCAAGGCTCTCCAGAGCCAAATTGCAGGTTGAAAAAGATACTGGTATGACTAAAGCCAAAGGGCGGGTTACAGGAAGTGTCCATTTCAAGGAGGCAGGAAGTGGCGGTAGATCAAGTTCAGTGGCTTGACAACCAGCCTGAACTGTCAGGCACTGAGCGGCATTTATCTCTAGCTTCCCAGCTCCCATGAGATGCCAAAACCCCCTCCCTGCCTGATAAGGCCCTTCCCGCTTCTCAGCATAGCTGGGTCCTCCTTGAGTCCGCCTTACCCTTAGGATCTCCGCTGGGAAGTCAGCTCCTAAGAGAGGCCTACCTTCACTGGCCCCTCCCCCACCCGTGTCAACTGCTACAGAAGGCACAGCCCAGAACAGGAGACGAGGACAAGCTGAAGAGAAGAAATGGTCCAGAGGCTGCCAGGAGTGGCCGCCACAGCCCAGCTCTGCCTACGGGGCTCTGGGCTCAACCTAACCCTGGACTGGCCCTTCTTGTTTCTGCCCTGTAGGCTCTTTAATCTCACTTGGCTCCTTGTTCTAATTAATTGTGGCTCTCAGAAGCCTTAAGAATGTATTCCAGGGGCGCCTGGGTGGCTCAGTGGGTTAAGCCGCTGCCTTTGGCTCAGGTCATGATCTCAGGGTCCTGGGATCGAGTCCCGCATCGGGCTCTCTGCTCAGCAAGAAGCCTGCTTCCCTCTCTCTCTCTCTCTGCCTTCCTCTCCGTCTACTTGTGATCTCTCTCTGTCAAATAAATAAAATCTTAAAAAAAAAAAAAAAAGAATGTATTCCAAAGTAAAGTTAAAGAAACTGGAAGAAATGAAAAGAGAGCAATAGAGAAAAGAATAATAGAGGGGAAAGGGGTCCTTGAAATGCACTACCAGTGAGTGGAATCTAAATGCACACGAGACTGACCCACCTGGGATTTAAGCGGTTTTAGGCGAGCTCTGCAAGAAGCATTTATGTAAATAAACTGAAAAGAACAGGACTAGAAAGGAGGTGCCACCAAAGTGGTTCCTTCCCCAAAATAAGCCGCAGTGCCGAGGCACTGCTCACCACTGTGAAAGAAAGAGCCGAACCAGGCGTCTGGGAAGCTATTTTGTAAATTCAGTAGATCACGATCGTTTTTACGGGCCACATTCGGATACAAAAGTACCTACAAAGACTTATGTAACTTCCAAGGTCAGTTAAAGCCACCACATATATAACTTGCTGAAGGCTTTTAATACCCTAAATGCCCACCTTCTGTGTTCTTTCTCAGAACTTTTATGGCTCACCAATAAAGAGATGTGTCATCATGATCTATTTTCTGAGTCCTCCCTGTCCACCTAGGACTCTGGAAAGAGAAAATCAGGAGTAAATGTAAATGTTTTTCTAGCCACTCTAAAAGTACAAAATTAAAGAGGCCTGTTACCCTGCAATGAAAATGTTCTACTTAAATGAAATCTCATTTTCCAGTGACCCCAGTGCAGAACAATCAACAATAAGAGGCTTTATGTCCAGACGGGAGAGGAGGAGAAAGGCCTAGCACGCTTGCCCTTGCTGAAGGAGGGTCATATTTAAACAATGAGGGATAAACATGTTTATGAGATGGGGTCTGAGAAAAATATGCTGGGTATTTTTTTTTTTAATTAATGGGAATTTGGCTCCCAAATTTCCACAGAAAACTTTTTATTTTCTAGTCTGATTACTCATTGCACTATTAACCACCGCCAAGAAGAAGTCGAAGTATGGTAAAAGTCTATTATATGATATCTGAAGCAACATGAAGCTCCGGCTAACCCCGGTGGGCCTGACTGAGATCTGCCAGGTGGGCCTGGTGGGGAGAGAGGCATTCTAGAACATCAAGCCTGGGAGATACTTGAAGTAGAAGACGAATATTGAGAACAACAACATCACACCAAGTTTTGGGGGATGGGCAAGCTGGTGCCAGTGATTTAACACATTTGACAGAAGTTTCCCTCTCCTTCCACAGCTACAAAGGACAAGGGCTGCTCTTCTTACTTAGAGCACAAGCAACGTACACCTGTCCTGAGTCAAGCCCCTCCAGATCACCGTAAACAGATGGCAAAACACAGAAGAGTTTGCGGAATGTACAGTGACATATCCATCTAGAGATCCTCTTTGGGATACTTGCTTTTAAAAGAACAGTTTTTGAAAATTCATGTAATAAAAAGATGGTGGAAGAGGGTTAAAGATGAGAGCTAAGAAATTTAGTGGAACCTTGACATCATTTTAGTGTCATGAAATGTCTGAAAAGCTTACCCCAATGAAGTTTAGCTTTGTATTGGAACACAGAACATATTCACCTAAATATACGGAGATTATTTAAAGGGTTTACTGGTTTTCCTGTAAGAATCTTGAGATTTGTCACATGTGGAAAAACCTGTACAAGACCAATACATAAAGTCAGTGTTGGTGGTAATATCATCACATCTTTATACAGCAATGTATGCCTCTGCAGGTGTTACTATGTGCATTACTATGTGTATTATATCACTCTCATAGTAATTATTATTCCCATGTGAGGAAATCAGCCCAGAGAAGGGGCTTAGCTACATGTAAAAGAAAGTTAGTGATGGAATCAGTACTATAAACCAGGTACCCAAACCCCAAATACTTTTATTATTCTCCCCCTCACTAAGGGCAAGTTTTCTTTAGAAGGAAATTAATTTCCTTAAGAAAGGAAGGAAGAATTGCATGATGGTTGAGGGTATGGCTTCAAAAGATGCTCAGCATCACTCATCATCAGGGAAATTCAAATCAAAACTACAATGAGCCATTGCCTCATGCCTGTCAGTATGGCTAAAATACAAAACACAAGAAACAAGAGTTGTCAAGGATGTGGAGAAAACGGAACCCTCGTGCACTGTTGGTGGGAATGCAAACTGGTGCAGCCACTGTGGGAAACAGTATGGAAGTTCTTCAGAAAGTTAAAAATAGAGCTATCCTACAATCCAGTAATTGCACTACTGAGTATTTACCCAAAGAATACAAAGACACTAATTCAAAAGGATACATGCACCCTTGTGTTTATTGCAGCATTATTTACAACAGTGAAATTATGGAAGCAAACCCAGTATCCATCAAGAGATGAATGGATAAGGAAGATGTGGGGTGTACAATGGACCATTATTTAGCCATAAAAAAGAGGGAAATCTTGCCATTTGCTACAACATGGATGAAACCAGAGAGTATAATGCTAAGCAAAATAAGTCCGTCAGAGAAAGACAAATACCGTATGAAATCATACAATTTCACTCATATGTGGAAGTTAAGAAACAAAACAAACAAGCATAGGAAAAAGAGACAAACCAAGAAACAGACTCTTAACTCTAGAGAAGGAACTAATAGTTAACCAGAGGGGTGGTGGGTGGGGTAATGGGTGAAAACAGGTGATGGGGATTAAAGAGTACACCTATCATGATGAGCACTGAGTAATGTGTAGAATTGTTGGATCAGTATATCGTACACCTGGGAGGCACCTGGGGGGCTCAGTAATTAAGCATCTGCTTTCGGCTCCGGTCATGATCCCAGGGTCCTGAGATCTAGCCCCACATCCGGCTCCCTGCTCAGCGGGAAGCCTGCCTCTCCCTCTCCCACTCACCCTGCTTGTGTTCCCTCTCTCACTGTGTGTCTCTCTCTGTCAAAAAATAAATAAACAAAATATTTTAAAATATATATATATATATCATACACCTGAAACACCATTAACTATACTGGAGTGAAAATTTAAAAATTTTAAAAAGGGACATGGGCTTTGAAAACAAACATACCACTGAGGAGTCTTGGGAAAATTGACAGAAGTAGCAGGCCTTGCTCTGCCACATACCAGCTGTGTGACAGGTAACCTATCTTCTCTGGGCCAAAGTTTTATCATCAGTAAAATGGGAAAATTTTATGATAGACCAATGATAGCTATTATCATTGTCTATCATCTTCTGGTTTTCCTTTCCTTCCCTGCATATAGAAGATGAAACTCCTCAATCCCCCTTGCAGTTGGATGGTGTCATGTGACCAGTTCTGACCAGTGAAATGTGAACAGACGTACGGCATGTCGCTTCCGGATCTGGACAATGAAGAGCCCATGCCGGAGGCTGCAGCCCCGCTCATATCCTTGGGTTCAGAGCTGTGCTGCTGTGGAAGCAGCCGGAGTCACCACCACAGTGGACTCTGTTGAGTGAAGCCACTGAACATGCGGCTTGTGACCACAGCATATTCCAGCCTAGGTAGCTCTCAATACAATCAGCAATCAATAAATTTGGCTTCCATTATCGTCACTGTAGGGTACTTAAATATGAGAACTTAAATATGCAATCTCAAAACACCTAATTTATAGTCCATCTATTCCCTCAACAAGTGTTTACTGAGTATCTGCAATGTACAAGGCCCCATGCTGGGAACTGAATATAAAGCGATGAACAAGACAGACACAGTAGCGCCTACAGCCCCAAGAAATAAATGAGTCTTTACAAATCTCCTAGAAACCCTCTCTGAGGGAGTTCAGTCACAATTCATCAGGAACGCATATGGATGTGTTCCAGTGACTCGGAAAGGATCAAAGTCCGACGCTGGGAAGGATCTAAACTATTATAGCGCCCAGCCAGAAAGCCCCCAAAAGGCTTCAACTCTGCCCACACACGGGACTCAGTGAACCATCCTGCTTGCTCACAAGAGCTCCAAGTGTTCAAGGCACCTCCTGGAAATGACAGACACACACAAAGGAAAGATCCCTGATTTCCATCAAGGATAGTCTAGGGAACACACAGCTTATTAGCACTAAAGTCTCACATTGCACTCTACAGCAATTTCCAGTTATCTAACTTCATGAAATATGTGAGCTAGAGATAGAAAGATAGGTAGATCTTCTAATATTTTTAATTTTATTGTTTTCTCCTTCAAACTATACTTTTCGTGAGCAGGAAATTTTCCCCAGTCTCCTCAGAGCCCAGTTGCTAGAATATTCTTGACTGGACACAAAACTGCTGCTAGACACACTCTCAACATAATGGTTTTGAGTCCCTGATATGGCCATATTTCCATTTAGCTGGGCAAAATGATTATATAGGGAAAATGTACAAACTTGGATTCAAAACTCAAAATCAGTACCCACTACATCAGAAAAACAACACTATTAATTCTGGGCAGATTCCTATAGAATTTAACAGGGAGCCACTATGCCATTTCTCAGCAGTCGATCTGTCACACTCAAATCTAATTTAAATTTCCAACAACTTTGCTTTAGAAGCTTTTCCATGAAATCTGGTCTTTGCCTGACTTGCCTGCCGTAAATTCTATTAACCAAACTCTGCAAGGCCTTACACTACTCTTGAATAATTCTACACTTGGAAAAAAAAACAAAAAGAGATTATGAAACCGCCAGCAAACACCTTCTATATTTCAGAAGGTGAACGTGTGCATGGAAGACTTAAACTTTGGTTGTTTTCCTTTTCAGAATATCTAAAAGGCGAAATTCAAACTCTGAACAATCAGATTTTCCAAGACACAGGAGAAAAGCCCTAATTAAACCCTATTTGAGTTTGGACCCACGGGTGAGACTCAGGCTGCTTAAACTTGACAAGAGGCCTCCCTTGGTCCTCCCCTGCCCTTCCTTCAGCAACAAAGAAACATCTGGCACAGAGGCAGATTCAGGGTCATTTTTCTGGCTCATCTCTCTGAAGTTCCTTGGTCCATGGGATTTTCAGGTCTCCCGGGACATGGAACCTACCCTCGTTACCAGTAAGAGTGACCTGTAGACCCTGTCTGTCTTGTGGAATCATCTCTCTTCCCCATGTCTCCTCCCCCGATCTTAGGATACCCAAGCCTCTGCTGGGCTCCTCGTCACCTGTGCTCACCTGAGCCTGTCAGACCCACACTCCGGGCCCAGGCCTGGGGGAGCCAGCTCTCTCCTGCGATAACAGAGGGAAGTTAATGGGTTAATAAAACAGATCCCATCAGGTTAACAAAAGGCCTTCGTCTAGTGAAGTTGTCCATGAAAGAGCACTGCTGGTGGGCTTGGAGCGTGGGGCTGACGCAGGGACTCCGCTGGACCCCCTCCAGGGTTCCTGCGTAGGCAGCTGCTGACCTCACTAGCCCCACTTTGGGGACAGGTCATTATAACAAGATGCTGCCTTGTCTCGAGACTACGTGATCCTTCAAAAAGAAGTACTTATTTTTAAGTTTCATAACACACACTCAGGCACTTTTTAAAATGTATAAGCACATTCTGAAACGCAGGAAGAAACCGAACCTGTAGATGTTCTCTGACAGCCTCACATCAGATGACCTTAAATACATTAAACAAACACAGACCTTCCCACCAACGTGCTGAAGAAGCCAGTAAAGGGAAACCAGGACTCATAATTAACATGTGAACTCTGAAAGCCTTCAGCTTGCTTGCCAGCCTTCTGCTGCGCGATGCCCCCAGCCAACCTTATCTGTAAAGAGCCAGACAGTAAACATTTCCAGCTTTGTGGGCCACATAAGGTTTCTCTCGCTTATTCTTCTTTGGTTCATTTTACAACCCTTTAAAAGTGTAAAAACCATGCCAGCTTGAGGGCATTCGTTGGCAGCCTTTTGCCATGTTTGGCCATTTGCAGGCTGTAGGTCACACAGTTCTGCCTTGGAACATCTTTGGGGTTCAAACAGGGACACCTGATGACCATCTCTGACCCCACAAACACTAAGAAGCATTTGCTTAAAAGGAAAGTGCCTTTCTAGGTAGGTTCAGTTCTCTCTGCATCATTTTATTAGTTGAACACAGTTCCAGCCAAAATCCCAGAGCTATTTATGTTTCCTTCTAGTTATTATTTTGTTGGTTTTTGCTTTAGGGTGGGAGGGGAGAGGTCAAGGGGAATAGAGGTCAAATAAAGAATCTGGCAAAATGAGGCCACAATTTATATTAAAAAAATAGAAAGCTTAAAATGAGTATGTTCTAGATAATTGCAAGAAGGAGAAATACAACTTTTCAAATAGTAAAACATGTTATAAAGCCAAGGTAATTAAGAATATAATTCTAGGATAAATCAGAAACAGATCAATAAAACAAAACTTTGGGTCCTAGAAACGGACCCTAAGTTATATAAAATATAAACACATGATGAAGTAATGATAAAACTCTGTAGTGATACAATGGCTTAGCTAACAGAAATATTGCTGGGTCAACTGATTATCTATAGGGAGAAATCAAGTTAGTTTTTTTTATCTCAAAATATTCTCCAAAATACATGCCAAGTAAATCACAGAGTTGAAGTTGTAAAATTCCATTAGAAGAGCCAGAAAACAAACATTCGGTTAAATATATTTATCTTCTTTCTGTGTGAGTGAAGACTTTCTTCTTCTTCTTTTTTTTAATCCAAGGGGAAAAGACTTTTTTAGAAAGACGGGAGAGAGTGCCTGGGTGGCTCAGTTGGCTAAGCATCTGCCTTCAGTTCAGATTATGATCCCAGGGTCCTGGGATCAAGTCCTGCATCGAGCTCCCTGCTCAGCGGGGAGCCTGCTTCACCCTCTCCCTCTGCTATGCACTCTTTCTCTCTCTATCAAATAAATAAATAAAATCTTTAAAAAAAATAAAATGATGGGAAAAAATCACACACACATGGACAAAAAAATCAAAATTAGTAAGTTAAATTAGTATATCTTTACATCATAAAAGGTATATCATAAATTCATAGTAAATTAAAATGCTGAATAAAGATTAGTAAATTAAACACATGTAAACATCAAAAAAATTACAGAGATATAAAAGCCAACAGTGACTTGGGAAAATGTTTCAACAAATAAAATGGAAAAAGGGTCAGTAGCCTCAGTATATAAGGATCTCTCATAAGCTGTATATGAAATATACCAGAAATATACCAGGCTTCAAAAGATAAAAAGTAGAGAATTCTTTAAAAAGGAATATAAAAATTAACACATAGGTTAAAAAATGTTTAACTTCATTGGTAATCAAAGAAATGCAAATCAAAACAGCATCTTTAGTTTTTGCACAAATTAAGTGCACCAGCACACACTGCTTGTTAGAGGTAATGAATCCTGGGATCCTGCCCGCTGCTGGCTGGAGTGGAAATGTACTCTGGTAAATAATCTGGCAAGCATTGTTTATCAAGTAACTTTAAAGTGGTCACAGTTTTTGGCCTATTAATGTCACTCCAAGGAATCAATAGAAATGAAACGATCATAAATCTGGACAATGATGGATGCATTAAAGCATACCAGAGAACGTTATTCCTAAAATGGGAAAGGATTTAAATGCCTACCCCGGGGAATGGTTAGGAACTTAGGGCATATACATACCATGAAATACTATACAGTCATTAAAATTATGCTCATGGAGAGTTTTAGTGATGGGGATTTTATCATCTTCATAAATTGGGAAAGAATACAAAATTGTGTATGTATATATTGGGATCTCAGCTGTGATAAAATGAACACACATGCACACACACATGAAAAAGAAATATGCCCACATGTTTAATAGTGGTTATCACTAGAAAGTAGGATCACAGTGGAATTTCCCACAATTAATATATATTAATTTCCTAATCAGAAAAAACACTTCAAAAATTGACCTTGAACTCAAAAAAGAGACAAAGGAAAAGAGAGTAAATAAGAAAGGAAATGTTGATACTCATCAAGCCAAAACTTCCCTAAACCAGAATTATAGAACTGACAATGATTTTGTATATCTAAGACTTTGTATTGCAGATTAAAAATCATTTTAGAAGTACTTCATGAAACCGAGACATATCCTACACGCATCAAGTCAGCCCAACATTGATCATGACTCTGTGAACATCAGCAGGACACTCTGTGTGGGCAAGACACAGGTTTAAGAGTAAGAGAACCAGCAACAATAAAAGCTAAGGGTCCATGTAAACGCCCTAGAAGCAGCAAAGTTTGATTCATTAAATGGAAAGTGATCAATAACCTTGATTTTTACATTATTAGATTGTCAGAGCAACACATTGTAATTAATTTGGGCCTGCTTTCACTGTGGCAGGAAGCTGAGAAACAGGATTCACCTGTTACTGGATTCTAATTCAATGAACAAAGGAAACAACGTACTGGGATTATTCATGAACTAAATAGGGAGAAATGAACAACTCTTGGGAGCATGATGCAATGGTATTAAGATGCAAGAGTAGGGAATACCTAAAACACCCTCTAATTAGGACAAGAAGGATCTAATCCAAATGCAGATAACAATAGGGGTAGAAAGTTCTCAAGTAACAAGTTCCTTCTGGCAGAGAAGGATGTGCTGGGGTGGAAACAAGGTAGATTGCAGAGTCACACAGACGGGCAGGAATTCTAGTGCGTCTGTTTGCAGACTGCACTCTCTGGCAAGATTCTTAGCCTCCAGAGCACCAGCTTCCTCATCTGTCAAACACACCTACGTAATAATCAACCTTGCAGGGTCGGTATAAGGTTTGACACAGCAGATAGGAGACACCTGGTTCAAAGCCCAGCATGCCTAACAATGAATGGAACCATTATTCTCTCAGTGAAAGCCTGGGGACCCCAGAGACAGCCCCGTGTCCCTGATGCTGTGGGCGCAGCTTTCCCTTTCTTGGCCAACTTGCAGGTAGAGGGGAGGGGGAGGCACAACCTTGCTTGTGCTAGCAGGGGGCCAGAACAAGTAGGAAAAGAATGATCTGACGGTAACCGTCAGTGATTATATGGATCCCAGACCCTGACAGTTCCTGAAGGTTCCCCCAGGCAGTACTGACCTGGGCTCTTCACCACACCCCAACCCAGATCCCAAAGAGCCTGGTACAGCAAAAATACAACAAAAAATAATCCCCACAGAACCAAATAACCACAGAAGAGGACAAAATGCATGGTATAGAAAATACAATAAGCCTTATAATTGAAAGAGAAATAACAAGAAATAAATTAAGAATGAGAAATCAACAAATCTAGAATAAACCTATTGAATAACACTTTAAAAGAGATGTCGAGCATAAAGGGCAAAGAAAATTGGCAATGATTGGAAGAATTAATGAAGACAAAATTAATATAACTCAGAAGACAAGAGAAAAATACTAGAAACACAAGGTAAGTATGTGTAAAATAAGAATGCTGCCTGGGGTGCATCAGGATCCTAAGAGAATTAGACAATGACCTTGCTGATTGAGAGGAAGAGAGCAAGACAGTGAGTGTGCCTGAAAAGCTCCAGTCATCACCAGAAGGTAATGACAGATCCTGGGGTGTATTGCTGATCACTGAAAAATTAAAGGGCAAGTCTGACAACTTGTCAATATTTTAAGCCTCAGTTTTCAGAGAAGTAATAAAGATAATTTGAGGAGATAATTCAAAATCATTAGCAACATCAAAATTGATCGTAATTACATTAGGGGTAGTAGAACGAGCAGTAATAATGAGTCCTTATTTAGGAAAAAACAACTGTGTCCAGACAAATGTGACGACTCCTTGAATTGGCGTAGGCACTTCTATTTTTAGCTGGCAAAACAGCGCTGTGGCTAGGGAAGCCCCATCTTCAGTGTGAGAAAGACCCAGGGGTCCATCTCAATGCTGTCCCCTTACCAAAGCTGGCACCTGTTAGTTAATCCCACTAAGCCTTAACTTTTCATCTACCTCATTGATGTTCGTGACAATTAACAATTAATTGACAAAAAGACCGAGCACAAAGTAAAAGCCACATAATTGGTACCTATTTTGAAGCTTAACAGAGTCTATTGTGTTGAGCTAGATTTTAAAAGGAGGGGAAAGGAAGCTATAGTTCCTCAATGTCAAGATCTTGTCAAGTGGCTAAGAAAGAATGAGAGCCGAGTTGATAAACTCCTCAGAGAATATGTGCATTATCTCCTTTGTCCTAGCAACAAGGTTAGCGCTAGATGGCTGAAAGATTCAGCTTACCACACACCATCTGTGAACCCTACCCATCTACTGATCCCCTAACCAAGAGCAAATCTTCTGTGGCCCCATGCTGTGCCCCACAGAGAACCTCACAAAGAGACAGCAGCCCAACTGAGGCGTCCCAGGCTGCCCTGAAAAGCATTTCCTGGAGACTGACGTATGCCAACCAGGCTGGGAGAGGTCAACTGAGAGCCTGCTGCATGTCACTGTGACCAGGGGCCACATTCAGTACACTCGCTATCCAACCAACAAGTATTTCCTGATTGATGCCAGTAACTAAAAATGGCAGTGTACTTACATGCCTCTTGGAATGTAGAGTTATCTTTGTTTCTCCTTCAGTTCCTCAACTCATCTAAATATGCAAAAAGAACCAAGCGATCATCTGCTAAATGGATTAAAAATGTATATTTCAGTGCTAATCTTAATTCTCACCACAGACTAGAGCTGTGTTTCCTAAGAACTGCGTATTATAAATTCCATGAAATTCAATGTCTGAACGATTTACCGAATATAAAATAGATGAGAAGGGGCCTGCAAATATTTTGGGCCATTCAAAAATTACTAAGCAAAGGTCACATGTTCCAGGATACTAGACTCTGGTCTTATTTACTTTGGAGGTTATATTAATTTTTTAAAATATTTAGGAGAAACTGTTTTGCCTGCATCCTAAGTAAAAGCTATATGGTCAGCTCCGTTGGCAGCAAGAATTTGTACCATGAGATGTCTGAGTAGAAGAAAGAAGGCTCTACGTTGTGCCAATCTCAGAATAGTGCAGCTAAGGCAAGACCCTTCAGTGAGCACGTAGAGGCCAGGCACTGTTGTTAGAGGAGTTTTGCGAACTCTTTGTTTTGTTTCAGTATCTCAAAATACTTTAGAAGTAGTAATGACAGTTTCTTGCATATCATACAGTTCCTCTTTAAAAACAGCTCACTGTCCCACTTTGTTGCTCCTTCAAACCCTTAAGAGCAAAGTATTATCTTTCTACTCCTACCCACCAAACTCTTCCAAAGAATCTAGCAATCTTTATAAAACTTCCAAATATGTATGAACATTTTTATTATATATTCACGAACAAAAAAATTACACTTAAAATCTGACTATCAAAACAAGTATGAGAATGCTTTTGCTGGCAGATGTCTATCATTCCATGGAGGGCAATGAGTCAACATCTAGCAAAACTAAATCCTACACTTTGACAATTTCTAGATTCCATTTCTAGAAATTTGCCCTACAGACACACTATAACATGTACACTTGCCATTTTGTGAAAGTTCATATCATAGGAATATATCATATGATATCCTATAATATGATATCATATCTAGTATCACAAGAATGGAAACAACTTAGGAGCACCTGGGTGGCCCAGACCATTAAGCATCCAACTCTTGATTTTGGCTCAGGTCATGAGATCAAGTCCCACATGGGGCTCTGTGCTGGGCTTGGAGCCTGCTTAAGATTTTCTCTCTCTCTCTCTCTCCCTCTGCTCTTCCCCAGCAACCTCTCTTAAAAAAAAAAAAAAAAAAAAGAATGGAAACAAATGTCCACCAACAGGGGGCTGAAAAAAATAAATTATATCCATAAAACAGAATATTGTAGAGCTGCTTGGCATGCCTGTGTGGGTCAGTAAGTTAAGCAACTAACTCTTGGTTTCAGCTCAGGTCATGATCCCAAGGTGGTGAGATTTGAGCCCCACATCGGGCTCTATGCTGGGTGTGGAGCCTGCTTCAGATTCTCCCTCTACCCCTCCCCCACCCTGGGCCCACACACAGACTCTCTCTCTAAAAAAATTGTAGAGCCACCAAAAGGATGAAGCAGTTCTATATGTAATAAATCAATCTCCACACTGCTGAGTGAAAATATCACATTATTAGGTTAAAAAAAAAAAGAAAAAGAATGGATGCCTGGGTGACTACGCCCATTGAGCAACCAACTCTTGATCTCAGCTCAGGGTCATGAAAAAACAAAAAGAAAAAGAAAAAATAATCACAAATAAAAGAAGAGGCAAGGTGTAGAAGTGTTTAGGGTATATTACTGCTATGTAGAGAAATGACAAAAACATAAAGAAATGCTCACATATAATATTAATAGTTAATATTTGTTGAGTGTATTCTGCATGCCAAGGATAGTTCTTAGCACTTTACGTGAATTATCTCATTAGTTCTTCTCAGCAATTCTGAGAGGGAGATAATTAGTATACCCATTTCACAGATGAGAAAACTGAGGCATAGTAAGATTAAGAAACTTGCCCAAGATCACAAAGCCAGTAGCTAAGGTTCAAACTCTGGCCTCAAAGCTCTCCCTTAGCCACAACTACACTGAACTTCCTAGACCATATACCATCTTTGAAAGTTTCCGTAAGAACCTGGATGAAGACCTGCTCCCAAGGGGGGAACTGTCCAGCTACGGGGTGAGGATGGGAAAGAGATTCACTTTTCACTGAATCTTTTGAATTCTATACATAAGAACTGTCCAAAAATAAATGAACAAGTGTTTTGTTTCGTTTTGTTTTTTACTCTACCTGCTTGGATTAATTGGCAAGAAGGACAATATGAATTAGTGTTTTGATGAATTTTATATATATATATATATATATATATATATATATATTTAAAGATTTTATTTATTTATTTGACAGAGAGAGATCACAAGTAGGTAGAGAGGCAGACAGAGAGATAGGGGTAAGCAGGCTCCCCGCTGAGCAGACAGCCCGATGCAGGGCTTGATCCCAGGACCCTAGGATCATGACCTGAGCCGAAGGCAGAGGCTTTAACCCACTGAGCCACCCAGGCGCCCCAGATGAATTATATATTTTTAAAGAAATGCAGTTTTATTATTTCCTTGTTCCTCTACTTAATTAGTCCCTTAATTTTCTCAAGGACTTGGAAAAATGGGAAATACAACTTAATCCAGTATAGAATTCAAATCGTGTACAAGCACTTTCCAAGGAAACTGGAGGGAGATGATAAAGTATACATACCAAAAGAAATAGCATTGAGCCCAATGCTACAAGTGAGGAAGGGTTAAGGTTGCTCACTTACTACAGATTATTAGCCCAGACTCCTGTCAAAGACAGAAGTTTTAGATTTTGTTATCTCTGTAAAAGGAAAGAAAATAAGGACATTCCAGATGGCAGGAAGAACAAAAGCATACCTGATCTGTCTCTTAATCATGATCTACTACTTCCAACAATAACACAGAAAAACAGCAAAATTTTTCTGATAGGGAAAACTTCCATCATAAAATGTAAAACACACCATCATAACATATGAAAGTTATAAAAGGTCTCTGAGGTAGGGCCCTCTGTTTTGTGTGCTTGTCTAAAACCCAAGTTCAACAGCCCAAAGCAGAGCTTCTCAAATTTCAATGTGTATATGCATCTCAGGGATCTTATTAAAACGTAAATTCTGATTCAGTAATTCTGGGTGGGACCAGATGATACATTTCTTTTTTTGTTATTTTTTGGGGCGCCTGGGTGGCTCAGTGGTTAAAGCCTCTGCCTTCGGCTCAGGTCATGATCTCAGGGTCCTGGGATGGAGTCCCGCATTGGGCTCTCTGCTCGGCAGGGAGCCTGCCTCCTCCTGTCTCTCTCTGCCTGCCTCTCTGCCTACTTGTGATCTGTCTGTCAAATAAATTTTAAAAAAAAATCTTTTTTTGTTATTTTTTTAAAACATTTTATTTATTTGAGAGAAAGAGAGAGGGCTAGAGCAGGGGGTGGGGCACAGAGAGAGGGAGAAGCAGACTCCCTCCTAAGTGGGGAGCCCAACATGGAGCTCCAATCCCAGGACCCTAAGATCATGATCCAAGCCAAAGGCAGCCATTTAACTGATTGAGCCACCCAGGTGCCCAAGACTAGGCATTTCTTTCTTTCTTTTTATTTATTTATCTGACAGATCACAAGTAGGCAGAGAGGCAGGAAGAGAGAGAGAGAAGGAAGCCGGCTCTCCACCAAGCAAAAAGCCCTATGCGGGGCTCCATCCCAGGACCCCGGGATCATGACCTGAGCCACCCAGACGCCCCCCCCAAGACTATGCATTTCTAACGAGCTCCCAAGTGATGCCTAAGTAGCTGGTAGGCAGACCACATTTTAAGTAGCAAGGTGCTAAACAGTATGTGTAAGTAAATACAACTATAATCTAGTAAATTATAGAAGTAAATTGCAACTATTGAAATCTTAGTCCCTACGGAAGCATTTGAAAATTTAGTAAAGAAATACATGTATATTTCTGGAAAATTGAACAGTGTGACATAAAGGGGGAAAATGAACCTGTAAATGCATTACTTTCAAATTTCGTCAATAATTCAAAGTAGATTTCAAAAGATTCAGGAAGGAATTTGGTTTCAAGAGCAGTTGAGAAGGGCTAGTAATTACCACACCATTTTATGCATAAATGAGCAATTCTGAAGCACCTAAATTTTTTTCAACATAATCAAAATTCATCTGATAAGCCCAATAACATGCTCAGCAACTGTGGAACTCAAGGGGCTAATAAAAGGGTCAATATGGTCCCTGTCGTCTGGGAGATTAGCTACAGAGACAGTACTTCTGGCACCAGAGTTGGGGGTCCCCTCTCAAGGACATAAACTAGAGTCAGATGTGGAAGTATAGAAGGGAAACAATGAAACAAAACCATGGGGATAAGGAACACATAGGGGTTTCAGTAATAATCTCAGAGAAGACGACAATCGGCTTCTCAGGAAAGGTGAAGAAAAGCAATCCAAGTAAAGCAGGATAAAGTAGCGCAACCCAGGTCATGGGAAAAGCAGTGCTGTCTCTAGAACATACCTCCTTAGGAAGCACTGAGACACAGCTAAATTTCTAGGGTAGAGCCAGGATGGGTTTAAATTTGATCAGTTTATAATTGCAACTATTGAAAGTTCCTGAGAAAGAGAGGTTACCAGCAAATATTAGGAGAATATCAAGTAACACAGAGAAAGAAGGGTCTCAGACTTGGATGAAGAACGGAGGGATCCTCTAAAGTCAATATTCTTTCTGCGCCTCAGTTTTATCAACTGTGTAGAGGTCGGCAAACTTCTCTGAAAAGGGCCAGACAACGACATTTTAGGCTTGGCTGTTATTGTGCAAAAGCTTAGGCAATATGCAGATGAATGAATGGGATCACGGCCATGTTTCAATAAAACTGTATTTGACAGAACAAGCAGCAGGCAGGCTGGTCTACCAATGCCTTTGAATTGTAAAATGGGAGTGGTAATAACTTTCCTAATGTTAAATATTTTTGGATCAAGATCAAGAAGGGGGAGTTGATCTAACTTACAAGTGACACTGCCTATTCATTGTTCACTGACTGTTTTCATTGACTATAAGCATCTACATGCAGCTAGAAACATTTGCCTCCCACTCTTACCTCCATCCCTCCTAACTCACCAGTTGAAGTACCTCCTCCATCCACCTGCTCTGGGACCTCACTCCTTAAATATTCTCCTCTCCAGGATCTTCCAATTCCCTCTCCCTAGTGCCTCTTTCCATTAGCATACAAACAGCACAAATCTATCCTGTCCCCCACCCCAAATAATAACCACCACTTCCTTGACCATATCCCTGTGTATCTACCACTCCATTCACAGTCAATTTCAGGAAACAGTAATCTGTTCCAGCTCTCCCCACTTCTCATCTCTTCCATTTAAGATCCCTCTGCTAATTGGATTTTGACCCCACTACACTTCTGTAATAGTCTTTGCCAAAATCAATGGGCTCTTCTTGGTCATTAACTTACTTGACCCCTCTCTAATAATGGAAACTGCTGACAGCCATCCCTTCCTTCAAACGCTCTCCCCATTGACCCAGCAGACAATACCAGCTTCGATTGCCTGTGGCCTCTTTGCCTTCCAGACTTCTTCACAGGCTACTCTTCTCTCAAATGTTTCCATTCATCAAGCTTCTGCTTTGGACCTTTTCTTTCTATATGTAATAACTTATGAAATATAGGCTTGAAAGTCAAAAACTTCTCATTTTAATGAAAGCCATGGAGGTAAATCATGAAGTGATGAAGACAGAATCCATCTCCTCCACTTCAGACCTATTTCACCTTTCCCAGACTTGCTGTCCTTCTCCATGGAATAAACATCCACCTCGTCGCCCAAACCAGACACTTCCACTCTCTATTTCTCTTCTGCTTCCACCCACATTTCCAGTTGATGGTCATCTCCTATCAGTTCTGATTTTCTCAGAGTGCTCACATCTTGCCTAATGAATCAATGGATACTTCTCAATTTTACTATGACCTGTGCTCTCAGCAGTATTGAGTATACCCTCAGATGGCAACTCTCTCTTCTCTGATCTTAGAGGTCCTGCATGCCTGCCTCTTTGGGCACTTGCTCCCACTATCCCCTAGCAACTCCTTCTTTATGGCCTACTGTGTGCCTTAATGTTCTGCTCTTGGTTCTGGTCCAACCCCATGGCTTTAAATCCCATCCACCTATATTCCCCCAGGACCAAATTAGAATCTTCAGCCCTACATTTATCTGGAGCATCAGAACCTTCTATCCAACTACCCACTCACATCTCTATTTGGTTATCAAGAAGTGCACAACAGTGGCTATAGTTTTTGACCACCTGACATGCCTCCATACTCCCTTCCTCTGTAACGGGACTCCTCTTTCTAGTGAGAAAGCCATGCCAGGTGGCTGAAACCCCAGCATCCCACCACAGCCAGGGTCCAAGCCCAGCCAATCAGGGCCTTGCACCTCTCCCAGAGTACCCACTGCACAGAAAGTGCTTTGTTCAGTAATCACTGCAAACACACCGACTGGCTACGTTAGAGTGCTTTAGGACCTCCATGCGAGGGCATAAACATTAGTCATTAAGTCAATGATAGTCATTGAACATAATATTTTCCAGATGTTTCTCAAAATACAAAATAAACAACAGGAACTAGAAGGCTCAATTGCTTTCCTATAAGGTCATATCCTGTTAATATCATAATGAGCTTTAAATTTTAAATGGGAGGGAAAGGAGTTTAAACACGTTTAATGCTTAACATTTAAAATCTGACCAAATCATACTAGGAAGCTGACTCTGTGAATATGTGGTATACTGGAAAGAAAGGTGAACCTATAGCCAAATCACAGCCATCCCACCCCTTAATGGTTGAGTGACGAGGACAAGTTATTTTGTGCCAGTTCCCTCAATTTTGTGGGATCTTTACAGATTTAGATCAGATAATTTGTAAAAAGTCCCCAGTACAAACTAAATTTTCCAGGAGTATCAGCTAAAGAAAACTCAAGATTTTAAAGAAAGTATTTTTTCCTGTTCCAATAAAAAATAATTTTTTTTAAAGTTCTAAAAAATCACCTGATAATGGAAAGGAATTTGGAAGGGAGAAAATCTGTGACATACATTCACTTAACAAAATGAGTAAAATATATTGAGTAATAATCAAATAAATGTTAGGGCAACAATTTCTGTAGAACAATATGGCCTAATCTCCCTTTAAAAAACAAAAACAGAGATTGGTAGAAATCACTTTCCTGGAGTTATACAAAGATTTTCTTCCTTTAACAGACATCTCTGACTCTATTATGAGCAGACATAAATTTTGCCAAGCCACTCTAAACTGAGACACTGATGCCATGCAAAAAAATCTAAGCTCTTTATAGCATAGCATGCCATCACCCAGAGAAGACTTCTACCCACTTTGACAGCCTTTCTGATCTGTACACATGGGATTTACAGAATCTTTATGAACTATCCAAATTGCTAACCTTTTGCAATCCTTTCTTTAGTAGGCCCACCTCCTGTTATTCCATTAAATTCTTCCCTTTAATTAATTATTGAGCAAAAATATTCCACCTACCTGCCCAAGACCTTCCCCTGAGTGCTATGGAACCCAGAATTTGAATAAAACATACAACTCTCATTCTGGTACTAGGGAATGAGATTCAAAGAGAATAACAAAAAGTAGCAGATTTGTGATAAATGTACCACTGCCACTATGGTCATTCAGAAGTGGGGCTGCCATTTGGCATTAGAATGGGGAAATGAGGGATGTATTCTCAGAAGAGGGATTATTTGAGGGAGGCCCTGAGGTTTGGGCAGGATTGGATTGCCCAGAATGGGACAGAGGGTGCGTTTTACAAAGTGAGAGCCATTGATGCTTCAAATAATCCCTAGGATACCATTCACTTCACAGTCATCCTTTTAGTTATTATGGATTTTAATTATTATGAAAATGTTTTGACTGATTGCAATAAAGTATCTTGAGAAAAGATTGCTTTTTTCAAATTTCCACATATAACAAGCAGTGTGACCACCTCCCAGGGACTTCAAGAAAATATGACCATCTCAAATGACATGTCCCTTGTGGATATGGAAAGAGGGGGAAAATCTCCCCTAAAATGTTGTCATCAAATTCTAGCCCTCACACAGGATTTCCCATCTAAACTCATGGTGCCTGGGTGGCCTGGAAAACCTCAAGCCAAGATTTTGTTGTAAGGTGGTCCCAGGTTTGTAGTATCCCCAAGAAATCTGGCAGCACCAAACATAAATTCTCTAGAGAAACTCGCCTTCCATCTAGACCTCCAAAAATACCCATGGATAAATATTCAAAAAACTGAATTCACACTTAAGAGTCACAAATATGCAGGAGCAAGAACCAGCAGAAACCAAAAAAAGTGGGTCAGCAAAGATTTCAGCATTAAATTATCAAAAACAAAACATTAAACTATCATGTTTAAAGAAATAAAAGTAGCAATTGATAAAATTAATATGAAACAAGAAACTATTAAAATAAGTGGATTTTTAAACTAAGTAAACAGAACTTTTATAAATAAAAGCATCTAAGATACATGACATTCATAACACAAAGGATATGTTAGAGACTAGACTAGACTAGTTACAGATTAGAAACTGAGGAAGGCTTGTGAACTTGGGAGATAAAGCTAAAGAAATTGAGAATAAAGAATAGAAAAACAGATGAAAAATTTAATGAGAGGTTAAAAAGACATGAGGATGTTAAAGACATTTAACAGATCCAGTTGGATTTCCATGAGAAAAGAAGAGAATGTATCAGAGGCAACATATAAAGAGATAATGTCTGAGCATTTTCTAGAATTGATGAAAGACACCAATCCAAAGACACAGAAGATCCAACAAAACCAGAACAGATTCATTAAAAGACCTCCACACTGAATATATCCTAGAGATACTACAGAACACCAAAGACAAGGAGATCTTAAAATGCCAGAATCTTAAAAAGCCAGAATGAAAAGACAGACTACCTTCAAAGAAAAAGTAACTGATTTCTCAGGAGCTACAACCATGTCAAAAGTCAGGGGGAAAATACTTTCAGTGTGATAAGAGAAAATAAATATCAATCTGGCACTAGTGTAGGCTGAAGATACATCTTAAGAACTAGGGTGAAATAAATATATCATGGAAGAACATTCTAGGAAAGAGCAAGTATGAAGAACAAAGGTCTGGAGATGGGCATATGTTAGGAAGTTTGGGAAAGAAGGCCAATGTGATGAGGAAAAGGTAAATGAAGAGAGGGCCAAGAGATGAGGATAGAAGGGTGCCCTGTGGCAGACCATAAGAGCCTTGAAAGGTGATTTTAATGATGAATTTAATGATGAATTTCTCCATTAGTGATTTCCAGTGGAGGGTCCAATAAGCCACATTGGCTGAACCCAGCATTGTTGAGCATCCAGATACCAGTTAGATGGCCTGATGCACAGAAGAGTCAGGCATCAACTTTACGATCTAATTAGCTGATCTTTAAGACTCCTTTCAAATTTGAAATCTTGTTCAAGCAGAATAATGATAGAAGAATTATGGTTAATTATTGTTCAACCAATCACATTTTATTAAGATAGGATTTAGGATCATCACTATCAAAAAAAAAAAAAAAAAAAAAAAGTCAAGGAGAGGAATTCCTAAACCCAAGCAAGGTCTAGGCTCCACTGGATTTTCACTAGTGGTGGCATTTAGCAAGTTTTAACTCCTTTAAGGAGATTTAGAGGCTAAAAAGTAACACATAGTATTCACCTTCTAATCTTTGCATTGAATAAGTCTTTGGAGTAGTTACCTGATGGCCAGTTACATTTGTCGAAGTTGTGAATAACTAGCTTCATACATGATTTTTCTATTAACCTAAGTAGTGAAATCACTTGTTCAATTCCCACTGAAAAGGCAAAGGTTTTCTTTAAAAATCACCTTCCATGTCTTTGTCATGTACAATTCCTGCAGGATGGCTTTCACATTTTAAGGTCCAGTGTACCTTTAGTGAAATATATATATTCTGGACAAATTTAACAAGGTATCTCCCAGAAGAAGAGTATGCAGGGGTATTTCTGTGCCCATCATCTTAATTAAATTCATACTAAAAAACAGAACTCTAACTCAGTCTCACTTGGCCCATATGGAAGCACTGTTTCCCATATGTAACTCTCAACTCTAAGAAACGCCTTCTTTATCCCAACTATGTCATAATCCTTTACTAGGGCTCTTCCCCCGTCCTAGATATTCTTCTCAGCCTCCTTGCACCAACCTAAAACATTAATTCCCATCACCAATTCAAAACTTCCACAGAGCCTTCTGCAAGTATGGCATTTCCAATAAAACTGAATATTCCTCAGGAGGAGATAATTAGGCATATGAATCCCCCAGCACTTGTACCTCTGCACTGACTCTAAAAATATTTTCATTGAATCTGCTCAGACCTTATAAACTACCATGAAAGTTTTTCATCAAAATCAGATATCAGCATAAATTCTCATTTTCTTTCTCACATAAGAGTACAGAACGCACACCCTGTTAATCTCTGCCAAGATGGTTGGCTCAAGACTGGGTGATCATCAAATCTTGCTTAATATGTTGCCTAGAACATTATCTGCCCAGACCCGGACCATCAAAGCACATAACCCCCCAGCAAGTCACCTGCACAAGGGGACAAAGCTGTGCTCATTGCCAACCACAAAGTGGCCAGAAGACATGGCAATAAATCATGGCAGGAATAATCATGGCTTGCATGTGTGGAGTTCTTATCATATGCTGGACTCTGTTCTAGGTGCTTTCCAGGTAGTAACTCATTTAATACTCTCACAACCATAAAGCAGGTACTATTACTGTCCCTAGCTGACAGATGGAGAAGCTGAGATACAGAAAAAGTAAGTGATTTTCCCAGTTTCAAGCTGAGATGTGGCCCGGCCTTGTTTTAAACTTGGTCCATCTGTTGGGCTCTGGAGTTCACATTCTTAACCACAGTTTCACATACCATCTATAAAGGGCATACTGGACTAGCCATACATTCTACCATGAGATCAGAGAAAATGAAAATGTCTGCTCAAAAAGAGAGAGGGAGAAGGCGAGAGAGAGAGAGAGAGAGAGAGAGATGAGAGGATGCAGTAGGTTTAAGTATGCAGTCTTGGGACCAGACTCTTAGCTATGTGACCTCAGGCAAATTACTTAATCTCTCTAAGCCTCAATTTCCTCATCTGTAAATTGGGGATAATTATACCTTCTATCTCAGCTAATGAGTGTCAGAAGTAGGAATCAACCCCATAATCTTTCCATAACACTATGGTGTCACATCCCCCAGAAGATTATGATCTTTTGAAATTGTGGGGTTCACCAGTGCATCCCTGTGGCTGGCTGGTTTGGAGCCAACTGTACCTCCAATTAGAATCTCCTGGTCCCATTATATCTACAAAGCCTGGGGTTCCTCGTTAATCAGTGTGCCATCACACAAGTCATACTAGATAGCAAAGAAAAGCCATCCTCTTTCCTACCAAAGGGCTCCATTTAGCTAAAGGACACTCAGAGCCTACCTACAGGTAACTCCCTATGACAAAGGAAAGCATTACCAGCCTCTGGAACACCAGTGTCTCCTCTGCCCCAAACAGCCCACTCCCTTCTACACACAACAAAATAAGATTCTTAAATAGGGTGTGCATCCCCCAAACCTCCTAGAGTGAATTCATTCTACTGGGTTAGAACCTTTTGGTCCTTCCACCCAGGAGCTGCTGTGCTCAGAGCTTCATTCCATCAGCCCTGCAACAGCCCTGGAATCCAGGCAAAAGCTCTGCTCAGAGCACGTGAAGATGAGTCACCAACTGGGAAGTGCCTCATAATATCATCACCCAGCTGGGCTCCTCGGGGGAATGCTGCAAAACCTTACATACTCACTAGGCAGCCCTGAGCAGAGCTATTTGTAAAATCTGAAGGTAAAAAATAAAAATGAAAGACCGTCTAGAATCTAAGGCATGCACCAAACCAATAGTGTTTGTGTGAGGGTTCTGGTATCATGGCTTATACTTTTTGTTGAGACTTTTCCAATGTTCTGGAATATAGAACTATTATTACTATACAGATTTTTTTAGGTAACACAGGAAACATGTAGCCTGGCTTGGAAGAGATATAAAGATCTTCATCCCTGATCTATTTCATCATCGTCTGCATTCTGCCTCTAGAAAAATAATGGAACAAACAGTGAGAATATTGCTATTATGGGAGGAAATGGACCTCTCTTTTCATGAAGCCTACAGGTCACGTGTATCTCAATGTCTAATACAAGTTGTCAAGGATCTACCGCTGACACAATAAAGTCATGGCTCTGTCCTGCCTTTCGCCCTCTTCAGTATTAAATTCCATGGGTGAACAGTGTCTCTTCTAATGAAACTTACGCTTATCTTGACTAGAGTACTCTTTCATCCTAACACTTCAAGATTTGGTGAAAAAGCCCGCATTCCAGTTCAAACATTCTCTTTCCCAGTCTTCACTATTCCAGGATTAAGAGGGTAGACATTTTTAGCATCTCCCTTCCAGCTGCAACTCCTTTTGTATCCTTTAAAGTTGTCCCTCTCTGAATTTCCACCAGCTCTTGCTCTTTATTGAAATTCAGTAAGTGGGCGCCTGGGTGGCTCAGTGGGTTAAGCCTCTGCCTTCGGCTCAGGTCATGATCTCAGGGTCCTGGGATCGAGCCCCACATCGGGCTCTCTGCTTGGCAGGGAGCCTGCTTCCCCCTCTCTCTCTGCCTGCCTCTCTGCCTACTTGTGATCTCTCTCTCTCTGTCAAATAAATAAATAAAATCTTTAAAAAAAAAAAGAAATTCAGTAAGTAAAACAATTATAACATAAATTTATGTTTCCAACGCTCTCAGTGATTTAAAAAAATCAAAGTTCAGGGTGCCTGGGTGGCTCAGTCAGTTAAGCGTCTGCCTTCAGCTCAGGTCATGATCTCGGGGTCCTGGGATCGAGTCCCACATCAGGCTCCCTGCTCAGCAGGGAGTCAGCTTCTCCCTCTCCCTCTGCCTGCTGCTCCTCCTGCTTGTGCTCTGTCTCTCTCAAATAAATGAATAAAATCTTCTTAAAAAAATTAAAATTTTAAAAAATAAAAAATAAATAAAAAATCAAAGTTCAATGTTAAGGTGATGTTTTGGTTAAGAAGGTTTGCGTCATCCAATAATCGCACGCAATCTAAATAGTTAACGACTGTTTATTACGCATCAACAGCATTTCCTCTTCCTGAGAAAGCCTCTATTATTCTATCATTTCCTCTTTCCTGATGGGAAATCTTCGAGTCCTGAAGAGAAACATAGCAGCTGGCCACAGCCCAGAAAAATAGGCTGCTGGGTGGGCACTGAGGTATGTGTAGTAAACATCAGGAGAGGTTATTTGTTCTTTTCCACTCCTTTGGTAACAGCAGCTAACACTGGTTCATGCTGTCATTTGGCTTGGTCACTGCCAGCCACCGTGAGGGACGGGGAGAAGGCAAGACCATCTGCTGTGGCATTAACGGCATCTGCTGAGCGGCCATCCTCTCCCCCATCCAGGAGGCCACATGTGCATCCAGCCCCTCTGAGCCTCTGGCCAGTCCCCAGAAAGAGACGACACCTCTCACCTCCAGCTCTCCACCCCACGATGCCCCCAAAGGCAGAAACCCAGTCATTGTCTGCCTAAAGCATCCAGCACATCCGTAACGACAAAAAACTTAGTGCAACACATGCCTGCCCGAGGGCACGAAGACCGGTGTGTGACGCGCTCTGCCCATGTAGCTGTTGCATTTCCCATGGATCATGGTCACTCTGCCTCTGCGATGCCACCAATTCCCCAGACAGCTGGGGAAACATTTCCCTGGAACAACACCAACGTATTTAAAGATAACCACAGTCCTGAAGATGGATTTGTCCATCTTCCATGATTTCGGGTCAGGTTGCCACTTATTCTATGTTTGTTTGTTTATTTTTATCTCCTATGGTAGTTTAAGGCCAAAATACTATGAAAACCTTGTATTTTCTTCAGGTGATTATTTTTCTTTTAAACTTCTCCTCCAACCGCAGAAAATCTAAACACAAAACATATTGAGAATTACTCAGAACTAAATACTTCCAGAGTGAATCTTCAGTTTAAAACAACCAATGACCGGGGTGCCTGGGTGACTCATTGGGTTAAGCCTCTACCTTCAGCTCAGGTCATGATCTCAGGGTCCTAGGATTGAGCCCTGCATCGGGCTCTCTGCTCATCGAGGAACCTGCTTCCCCCTCTCTCTCTGCCTGCCTCTCTGCCTACTTGTGATCTCTGTCTGTCAAATAAATAAATAAAATCTTTAAAACAAAAACAAAAAAAAACAACCAATGACCTAACACCAAATGTGCCTTTCCTCCTAGGATGGGGGGTTCTGACCATGGGCTCTCTTCCAAATGGCATGGCATTCATGCGCTCAGGAGCTGGGGACAGACAATCCTGGAGGCTGCAAGGACGGCCTTATTGACATGGCAGGCATGTGTGGCCAGGGATGGCAGCATTTCCATAAGCTTCAACAACTAGAACCTTGGACAAAGTTATGAAGAATGATTACCAGTTGGGGAGGGAGGAGAGGAGACTAGGCTAAAGTGCATATAGGCTACTTAAAGAAACAGATTTATGACCTGAAACAACTTGGACAAAATACAATACTACATTTCTGTTGAGCAAAAATTTTAATTCATCAAGATGGATTCTTAAGTATGAGAACAGATAAGAGCCAGGGAGATAATCCAGCCCTCCTCCTCCCCAAAACTATAATTCTCTTCTCGTAAAGTTTCATATGACCCTGAAATTGCCTTCAGATCTGGGTTTGAGCAGAAACTGGCATTTTTAAAACAACAGACAAATGTCAATTTCCATACAAGATTAAGAATGGCACTCTTCTCATAGCAAAGGCTTTTCTAATATCCAGCCAAGCGACGCCTAGCTGGAGAGAACATGGCCATGGCCAAGACACTCTCCCATATCCTTGGAGGGACCCATGCAACGGCTCCAGCCAGGCCCTTAGAAATAGAGCAGCTTTGTTCCCATTACCTCTTGTTATTGATACACTCTCCCCAAATGTCCTCAGACTCGCATTTTATGCTGAAAACATTTTTCAAAGCTGTAAATCTAGGAGAAATGAAGACATTACTGGTTTCATAGGGTTGCTGAATAAAGAACTGGCATTTTAACTCCACTCCAAACTGTCCTGATCTTATAAAAATAAAAGACAAATTTGTTTGTAAAAGTACTCACTACTGAATTGTGTTAAATACCCTGTGGTTCCTTCAGCCTTTTAACATAGTGTTTTAAAGAGCCACAAAATGTCTATTTATGCTGCCCAGCTTGCCTCCTAAGATAATACATAGGAGCCAGAACTCAGAAGGAAAAAAAAATCAAGAAAAGGCAACTGTCTCAAAGGCACTCAGGCGATGAGTGGAACTTTGATGTTTCTAATAAATGCTCCTATTCACAGCCCACCTTGAAATCTCCCTGCATGGTGATGACTCACCACAAACATCTGGGACCTCACCACCTTCGTGGTCGACGTGCAACCCCAGGGCAGAACCACGGTCCACCCAACACAGAATCTGGTTCTGTTGTCAGAACCAGGGCAGGCCTGTAACCGAATTAGGCATGATCCTCTCCCCTGTTAAAGGACAAGGGTCATGCATTTTCCCTATACTTAACACATTAGGTATGGCTGTGGGGTACATCTGGGATAATGGATACCTAAAAATGTATTATCCACTAGACAAACGAGCATACTCCCTATTCTTTTAAACTTGACATTTCAACTTCCAAGAGGTAATCTCTTGGTATCCCCTCTGGGTCAAGGTCAAGGGCCCACATTCTCCTACCCACATTCTGGACAGTTTTCCAGACTTTTTATCTGCAGCTTCCACTTCCTAGTCAGTTTCCTCATCTTCTCAAATTCTATTCATGACACCTTCGCATGGCAGTCCAGACGTGGGCTGTTTTCACGCCTTGGGGAGTCATTTCCAATTGTCCGTCTAGCTGCTTAATCCCAGGCAACCCGCATGATACTTCCCTTTATTTGTGTGAAACATGAAGGAGAAGGAAGCTGTTCTGTGCTCTCCTACAGCTCATGGAACCTAGAGCAGCAACATGCTGGAAGAAGAGCGACAGGATATTCCAAACATGTTCTTCCCACAGCCCCAAAGTCCAAGTTATTGGCCTTTTGGGGTCCGACCATAAATGTAGTGCTGTAGGGGAATTAAAAGTTTCCAACCCACCCTTGTCCTCACTTTACAACTCAGGGAATGAAGGCCCAGACGAAGGCAGGTCCCGTGAAGAAAACCCATCGCTTCTACTTCTTTCACCCAAGTCACTTACTTCAGCATCTTCTCCTCAAAAGACATTATTTGTCTTCTTCCTGAGTACCTAAAGTGTGAAATGATTTGAATGTTACTTCACACAACAATCAGAGAAACAGGTCAGGACTGTTCCACTCCCTCTGAACAAAGCAGGACTGGAATAAGGACTGGTCAAGACCCTAAATTCAATATGACCACAAAATGACAGTAAGGAAACGCATTTGTATCTGAAAAAGTAGTGTCTCTCCGTCAAGGGAGGAGCACTTTCAAAAAGCTGAGAAGATCATTTGCTGTTCCCTGAGAGAGAATGTGAAAATCATAGGCCATAAATCGCTAAATGTTACACCACAGATGTAAAATTATACTATACACATATCTGCGTTACGAGAGTATTAAATATTGGTAAGAATTCAAAAACTTGATAAAGTAAATGAAAAAAAGTATTAAACTCCATGAATGACCATGAAATTTCCTTCAACTAAATATTTTAGGAGCTACAATTAGAGTACAGATTATAACTTCTCTGAAAATGAAGATAGTAAAGTTGAAAGGAAGGAACTATAAAACTTCACATATTAGAAGAAGCAGTTAGAAATGCATTAAGAAAGTAAAAACCTGAGCAGCATATATATTGCATCCTTTAATGTCCAATGGGAAGGGGGAGACTTGCTCCGAAATGTACCACATAGTAATCTACATAACGAAAAATAGTTTTCACAAGTATCTGTTTTTTAACTCAAAAATGTAAAAAAGGAAAGGCAAAAATTACACATAATGTCACCATTTGTTTTAAAAGAATGTAAAGTGAGAAAAGACTTCATATTTTCCTCTGTTCATTCCATCCCTCCCTCACCCGTCCAGTCGCCTCCAGGATGCGGTGTGAGGACCGACGCTCCTCAGCCTGCTTCTCCTCAGCTCAGACACACACATGTGCACACTTCTACAAACACAGGCAAACATTCCACATCTGAGTCTACAATTTGCTTCCTTCCCAAATATATTTTCAAATTTAAAAGCTAAAGAAACTAAGGAGTTGAATCTTTTTTTTTAATAAAAAGAAAGAATTCTTTTTTTTATTAGTCTCAGAGGTAGAATTTAGTGATTCGTCAGTTGCATAAAACACCTACCCAGTGCTCATCACATCATGCGCCCTTCTAATGCCCAGCACCCAGTTACCCCGTCCCCCTACACTCCCCTCCAGCAACCCTCAGTTAAAAAGAAAAAGAGTTCTTAAGTAACTGATCTTTGTAACTTAAACCCAAAGATTCCTAGCCGTATATTTCTAAGCTGTTAATCTATTTCAAATGAGAAAGTGACATAAATCACATAGGGTTAGGAATACATGCTTTACTAAACTTTTGAAATAGTATGAAAAATAATTTATGAATTTCCAGTGATTGTGGTTTGGATTCTTCGCCCAAAATGTTTTTTTTTTTAAGTCTGTTGTAGAGAACTACGGACTCTGAAACACCTTCTGCACAAAGCAATGGACAGAAAGAGCAGTAAGATAAGAAGGCTCACTGCATACATGGTATCAACCATATAGATGATATTCTGAAAATCATCATGAATTTTCTGATATCGTAACTTCTTTGAGCCAAGACACGTGGATTATATTCAAAAGCATTTTAATAATTTGCTAAATGGCTTTGAGAAAATCACGGAACCATTTAAGATTTACTTCCATTTCCCCAACAGTAGTTTAGGTCAATCAGCAAACTGAAGCACTCGCCCAATCCACTTGTTCTGCAACCACAGTGGTAGAAACAAAACCAAACAAATAAACGAAAACCACCAGTGTTCCTGGAAATGATTTTTTTTTTATTTTATGTATCCTCACTTAATAATTGCATGATGAGAGGAAAGTCCCCATTGTAAATACCACAAAATATCAAATATCAAAGGCATATGGTTACGCTTCTACTTATCAAACCAAAGAAAAAGTAGAAACCTTTTCCTTCAAAACCTGTATCTAATGTTAAAGAATATCCAAATGTCCCTTGGCAGACTGAGAACAGAGCTTCTTATTCCAGCATGAAGGCCTCCCCACATGACCTAAGTCTACCTTTTAGCTTCCTCTCTGACCTCCTCACCTGCGTGTTCTCCACAGTCCCGCCCACCAACAACCTACTATTCTCCCAAACCCTGTCTCCCCATCCCTCTTCGATTATGCTCCCTCCACCTGCCATCCTCTCTTTTCCCACGTCCACAATCTCCCAGCTAACAAAACAGAATTCTGGGCTCACCCCAATGTCCTCTACTTCATGCACGTTCCCCTGGCCCCAGGTCACATGGAATCTCTCCCTCCTTGAAGCCCCCGGTACTACGCTGCTTCTCTTTTCTTGGCATTGTTTACTCACTTCCTCAAAATCCCACCACCACTAGCCTGCAAACTGTTTCCAGGGGACCTCTACAATTCCCTTCAGGGCCGGTAGCATCTTATAAATAGTAGAATCTCAATAAACATTTACTGAATTGAATAATCTGTTACATAATATCCCGCTTCCTAAAAATCCATCTGAATTCCCTGAATAAAAACTGTACAATTTTAACAGCAAAAGCTCACCGCAGCCAAGTTCTAGCCTGAACAGTTCACTTCAGTTTATTCGCTTTTTAAATATTAATAACAAAATGTCATCAAATATATATGTGCATACATAGATAATGCTCTCAGTGGCACTGGAAGCACTGCCCCAGAGTCATTCTCATGCCATCCCTGAAGGGTCACGAACAACATTTATTTTATATATGGGAAACCAAGGGCCAGCCAACAAGTATGTGACATCAGCTGGGAGACCAGAACTGTTTATGTGCTGTGGAAGAAGAGGAGAAAATAGAAGCCTTTTTCTCAAGCAGCTTGTCATTTACTTGCAGAAAGAAGATAACACACGAGATGAGTGAAGCATATGTGTGTTTAAAGATTTTTTTTTTTTTATTTGACAGAGAGAGATCACAAGCAGGCAGAGAGGCAGGCAGAGAGAGAGGAGGAAGCAGGCTCCCTGCTGAGCAGAGAGCCCGATGCGGGGCTCGATCCCAGGACCCTGAGATCATGACCCGAGCCGAAGGCAGCGGCTTAACCCACTGAGCCACCCAGGCGCCCCGAAAGTATTTCTATGGTTCTTGTCCTAAAATAGAGTCCCCTTGGCTCCCAACTGTGGTGGCTCTGGCCTCCTTGGTTAATGTCCATGGCAAACATGGCTTCTCCAAAGGCCAGCTGCGAAAGTGTGAGCGAGTCACGTCAGGCCAGGCCTCCTGGAGCACCGCACTTGGCCCACCCTGTAAGCACCGTGGAAATTCAAGGGAGGACGAAGGCAGAAAAAGACAGCAGGTGTCTGAAGAAAATGGGGACCAAGAAAAATACAGACCAGGAAGGAAAAAAGAGCAAGGCATGAAGGCGGTTATGAGTGTGGGGAAACACAGAGGAAGGGTGAACAGGGAAGGCTCAAAATCCAGCCCACAGCCCAGCACAAACCCAGACCATCACCCACAGGCATTTTAACGTGTTCTCTACAACCAACAGCCTGATTCTGTCCACTCCGATCATCCACTCAGCCCTCTTCCCCAGATAAACAGGCAAGGTCTACATGGGGAATTCAGACTCAACAGTATCTTTTTAAAGCTTTTTCCCCCTCTAACAATAGAGGTAATCCATGTTTAATACAGAAAATATGGAAACATTTCCTTCAACATTGATTCAATAATTACAGTATTTTTATTTTATTTATTTATTTACTTGTTTGTTTGTTTATTTTTAGGATCTGTCATGTGCCAGATACTGTTCTGGACTTAGCTGGACACATCGGTGAAAAAAAATAGACAAAGAATCCCTGCACTTCTCCAACTTATATTCTAGGAGGACAGAAAAACAGCAGCAGGATTACAAACACGTAAATTGTAGAGTACGTTAGCAGGTGGTCAGGAAAGGTGAAAAGCCGAGCAGGGTCAGGGCACAGGGCGTGCACTTGGGATGGGGATGGCTGCAATTTCTACATGGTAATCTAGGTGGGCCAGATTGAGAATGCAGCATTACCAAATTGAGATCATACTGTTTTATAGGTTTTCCCTCCCCTTATTAAGTGGTATTTCACCATGCCATTAAGTATTCTTTTGCAATATGATTTTTAATAACTGCAGAAAACTCTACCTCATGAACGAGCCATAATTAATTTCATCAGTCTGCTCTATGGAGCAATTAGATTTTCTGCCTTTAAAAAAAAAGTATTATAAATAATGCTTCTATTTCCTCAAGAGAAATGTAAAGAAATAGAATTACATAGCTTGAACACAAACAATGTTAAGGCTCATGGTATATACGCTAATTGTACAGGACACCCGTATCTTGGAAGCCATGTGCTCAGACTTCTTCCTCTCTTTCTGGCCAGATTCCCACCACCCACACCTGACATCCTTTTCATCAGACTCACAGAAGTGCTCTGGCTTCCCCATCTCTCTGCTCTCAGCTACTCTGTGTATTAGAAAGGAACTCTTCTCTAGACGCCCACCTAACACAGTGACTGGTAAAGAGCAGAACATGCAATAAATATCCATTGCACTAATAAATGAACAAAAAGAAAATGAATGAGTCCTGAAAAAACACTCAGGCTTTCATACAGCCAAGAAGATGCTAGAAGTTTTTCCTCCCACTAAAGCTCCCTTCCACCGAGAGGAGTGAATCATATCTCAGACATATTCAGCTTCCTCCTAATAGCACTGCAAAGCATCTCCCTTCATGCCTTTAGGATGCCGGAAACTGCCATATGACCTGGACAACTAGAGAATACTATTAAATATCTAAATTAAATGATATGCAGTTAAGAGACTATGCAGAAAACATTTCAATTATTTTCCCTCTTTCTAGTTACTTAAAGATAATAATTATATAATACCTAACCCTTGAAACAGAAACAAGAAGTATATCTTTTATAGTTTATAAACTATTATTCATCCTAAATTCTAACCATAGCATTATAAGCAGCAGCTCTCATCAAAACAAAACAAAACACTTATACTATCACATACAGAAGGAAGAAAAAGCCTTCAAACAATGTGCATAAAACTTGACAAGCAAGAAAATACTGCACTTGAGAAAAGCAAAAACAGAAGAACAAGACACATCATTACTGACCACTAAGCTGGCTCATTATGGGACCATCTACTGAGCAACAACAGTTTCACTGTTAAGGTAATGGGAAACTCTGAGTTGTAAGCAGTATGTATGACTGTTAGAACAGACATCCTCAAAATCCTCCTTTCTAACCCCCTACTTTCAAAAGTCAGAAGTAAATCCAGAAAGCCATCTCAAAAGATGTCCTAACTTATAAAGTAGCCTTAGAAAGAACAAAAGGGGGGCGCCTGGGTGGCTCAGCGGGTTAAGCTGCTGCCTTCGGCTCAGGTCATGATCTCGGAGTCCTGGGATCGAGTCCCGCATCGGGCTCTCTGCTCAGCGGGGAGCCTGCTTCCTCCTGTCTCTCTGCCTGCCTCTCTGCCTGCTTGTGATCTCTCTCTGTCAAATAAATAAATAAAATCTTTAAAAAAAAAAAAAAAAAAAAGAAAGAACAAAAGGCAGATGCCCTCATACTTACCTGCATGAGAACACACACCCTAGGGTGACAACTGTCTTTCCTGGGAACACACATGGCCACTGCCTTAAAAATGGACTCGGATGCAGAGAACAGAGGTGATATGGATTTCAGAGTGTTCGCTGGGTTTCTGGGTTCCATATTTGTGCTATGTAACTATGGCATATTCACAGCCAAAGTGCCCGTGCCTCGGAGGTGCTGAAAATAGAGGAGGTAAGTATTCTAGCCACAGAAAAATGACTTTGAGGTTGCTCACACTCAGGACTAAACATCTGCGTAACAGCTCTTTACTCCGTCACTCGTGATAATGGGGCCTAGTCTCAGCAGAACAAGAGAGCAGAGATAATGCAGCCAAAGCGGCTATGTACAATGTGGTCCAGCTGGTTTCCGTACTGCTATGTTCCCCTCTTGTCGGCCTTCAGGATGCACTGTGTGATACAAGACTGAAAGTTCAGCATTTCCATCTTTGATTACAGCGCTATCCTTAGGAAAAACAGCCCAGTGAGGACCAAGATGTCAACCCAAGTATGTAAGAGTTCGAAGTGAATTCGTCTGCTTCAACCAGGACACTGTCTGCCAAATAAATAAATAAAACCTTAAAAAAAAAAAATCATAGAACTGTCATGGCGGTGAGCCCCCACAAGGGTCATCCTCCCTCTGATCGCAAATAGAAACTCAGGACAAAGTACAAAAAGCAGCTACTTGGAACTATGAAAAAGAAACAAAGCAGGCGGACTGTGGCTTTATTAGTGAAAACATACAGGCATAAAGATAGACATACAGACCAAGAGAACAGAGTAAAGAGCCCTGAAATAAACCCTCAAATATATGGTCAAATGATTCCTGACAAGGGTGCCAATGCTAATTCAATGGGGAAAGGACAGTCTTTTCAACAAATTGTGTGGGGGAAACTGGATAATCACATGCAAAAGAATGAAGTTGGACCCTTACCTATCACCATTAACAAAAATTAGCTCAAAAATGGATCAAAGACCTAAATGTAAGATTTAAACTATAAAACCCTTAGAAGAAAACATAAAACAAATGCTTCATAATATTGGATTTGGCAATGATTTCTTGAATAGGACACCAAGGCAAAATCAACAAAAGAAAAAAATAGACAAATTGGACCTCATGAAAATTTTGTGTATTGAAAGACAATAAAAACAGAGTTAAAGAGCAACCCACAGCTTTCCGCGCTACCCTGGGAAGGGTCCATACGGCATTGTTTCGCATTCCCATCATAACTTAATGGGAAACTTTCACAATGTCCGGAGCCCTTGATGTCCTGCAAATGAAAGAGGAGGATGTCCTCAAATTCCTTGCAGCGGGAACCCATTTAGGTGGCACCAACCTTGACTTCCAGATGGAACAGTACATCTACAAAAGGAAAAGTGATGGTATCTACATCATAAATCTGAAGAGAACCTGGGAGAAGCTTCTGCTGGCAGCTTGTGCCATTGTTGCCATTGAAAACCCAGCTGATATCAGTGTCATATCGTCCAGGAATACTGGCCAGCGAGCTGTGCTGAAATTTGCTGCTGCAACTGGAGCCACTCCCATTGCTGGCCGCTTCACTCCTGGAACATTCACTAACCAGATCCAGGCAGCCTTCCGAGAGCCAAGACTTCTGGTGGTTACTGATCCCAGGGCTGACCACCAGCCTCTTACAGAGGCGTCTTACGTTAACCTGCCTACCATTGCTCTATGTAACACAGACTCTCCTCTGCGCTATGTGGACATTGCCATCCCTTGCAACAACAAGGGAGCTCACTCAGTGGGTTTGATGTGGTGGATGCTGGCCAGGGAAGTTCTGCGCATGCGTGGCACCATTTCCCGTGAACACCCGTGGGAGGTCATGCCTGATCTCTACTTCTACAGAGATCCTGAAGAGATTGAAGGAAGAGCAGGCTGCAGCTGAAAAGGCTGTGACCAAGGAAGAATTCCAGGGTGAATGGACGGCTCCAGCTCCTGAGTTCACGGCTACTCAGCCTGAAGTTGCAGACTGGTCTGAAGGCGTGCAGGTGCCCTCTGTGCCTATTCAGCAGTTCCCTACTGAAGACTGGAGCGCCCAGCCAGCCACTGAAGACTGGTCTGCAGCTCCCACTGCTCAGGCCACTGAATGGGTAGGAACAACCACTGAGTGGTCTTAAGCTGCTCTTCCACAGAGGCAAACAAAATGGAAATAAGGTTGACGGAAAATAAACAGTTTGTAAAAAAAAAAAAAAAAAAGCAACCCACAAAATGGGGAAAAAAAATTTCAAATCATATATCAGATAAAGAATTAATACCCAAATTAGATAGAAAACCTCTAAAACTCAACAACAAAAATAGCCAAACCAATTCAAAAATGGGCGAAGTATTTGAATAGATATTTCTCCAAAGTAGATGCACAAATAGAAAATGGAAATGAAAAGATGCTCAACATCACTGATCATTAGGGAAATGCAAACCCAAACTACAATGAGATACCATGTCACACCAATTAGGATGGCTGCTATCAAAAAACCAAAAACAAAACAGAAAATGACAAGTGTGGTGAGAATGTGGAGAACTCTCCACATTCTTGTGGAGAGTTGGAACTCTGGTACACTGTTGGCAAGAATATAAAATGGTATGGACGCTATGGAAAACAGAGTGTCAGCTCCTCAAAAAATTAAGAATATAATTACCATATGACCCAGCCATTCCACCTCTAAGTATGTACCCAAAAGAATTGTAATCGGGGTCTCAATGAGTTATTTGTAGACTTGTGCTCACAGCAACAGACTGAATAACACAATCACTAAAATGTTGAAGGAACCCAAGCATCTGTTGACAGATAAATGGATAAGCAAAATGTGGGGTGTACAATGAAATATTACTCAGCCTTAAGAAGGAGGAAATTCTGATCCGTGCTACAACATGGACACACCTTGAAGGCTTTATGGTAAGTGAAATAAGTCAGTCACAAAAAAGACAATTACTGTACGATTCCATTTATATGACATATTTGAGTAGTCAAATCATAGAGGCAGAGAGGAGAATGGTGATTTCCAGGAACTGACAGGAGAGGAGGATAGAGAGTCATTGTCAACTGGATACAGAGTTCTGGTTTTATAAGAAGAGTGAGCTGTAAAGATGGATGGTGGTGAGGGCAATATTATAGTATGGATGTAATATACTGAAATATACACTTAAGATGGTGAATTTATGTTACGTGTATCTTACCACAATAAAATAAATTTTGGGGGGAAAAAAGGCAAGCAGATTGTAGAAAGGAATCAAAAGTTGGAAAAGTGACCTTCAAAGAGTTCATTTCCCTGCCCAACCTCACCTTTCCTTCACCTTCTCCACCAACCCGCATTCATCTGTCTCCCTCCCTCTTTTCTCTTGAGGCCTTGCCCAAAGGATGGGCTCCAGTCACAGAGGTCCACGATCGCACAAATCTCAGATAGAAATCCCATCTGTCTGGCTCCTGTGAGCCAAGAAGTGTGAGTGGAACCACAGAGAGGAGACAGCTAGAGAAGGGGATCCCCCAGTTCTATGTGTGAGCCCACTCAAGTCTCAGGGTCAGCCCCGGAGATGCCCATGGGCAGGACAGACCCAAAACAGAAAGCAGAGGCTTTGGAAAACTAAACTGCATGGGAACCACTATTCAGAGAGGGTGAGCTAGAACTAGCAGCCTAAACTTAATGATGCTGATTGCCTGCATAAAAATATAAATAAACAAACTTCTCCAGGATTCCAAAAGGACCCAGAGTTTACACAACGCAATATTTGCAGTGTTCAGGACCATGCAAAATGACTCAATGTACAAAGAACCAGGGAAATGTGACAAATTCCCAAAGGAAAGGGACAATCAACAGATGCTGACCCCAACATGACCCAGGTTAGAATTACCAAGTAAAGGCTTTAAAGTAGCCATTATAGGGGTGCCTAGGTGGCTCAGTGGGTTAAGCCGCTGCCTTCGACTCAGGTCATGATCTCAGGGTCCTGGGATCGAGCCCCGCATCGGGCTCTCTGCTCAGCAGGGAGCCTGCTTCCTCCTGCCTCTCTGCCTGCTTGTGATCTCTCTCTGTCAAATAAATAAATAAAATCTTTAAATAAATAAATAAATAAAAATAAAAAATAAAAAAAAGTAGCCATTATAGGTTGACTGGGTGGGTCAGTGGGTTAAAGCCTCTGCCTTCAGAGGCTCAGGTCATGATCCCAGGGTCCTGGGATCGGGCCCTGCGTCGGGCTCTTTGCTTGGCAGGGAGCCTGCTTCCTCCTCTCTCTGCCTGCTTCTCTGCCTACTTGTGATCTCCATCTGTCAAATAAATAAATAAAATCTTTGAAAAAAAAAAAAAGTAGCCATTATAGCCATGCTCCATGAGGCAAACTATCTTTTTTTTTTTTTTAAGGATTTTATTTATTTATTTGACAGAGATCACAAGTAGGCAGAAAGGCAGGCAGAGAGAGAGAGAGGAGGAAGCAGGCTCGCCGCCAAGCAGAGAGCCCGACGCGGGGCTCGATCCCAGGACCCTGAGACCATGATCTGAGCCGAAGGCAGAGGCTTTAACCCACTGAGCCACAGGCGCCCCGAGGCAAACTATCTTAAAATTAGCAGAAAGCTGGGTGTTCCAGCAGAGGAACAGAAACTATAAAAAAGAACACAATGGGATAGAACTGAAAACTAGAAAGGGGTTCAAGAATGCATTTTTTAAGACAGAAGATATTTCTGAGTGTTGATGGGGCTGATCCAGGAAAGAGGGAAAATGAAGGATGCAGGGAGCAAAGATCAACTTTACAGCAATATCCTTGAGTAAGTGGGAAGGGACAGAGTCCATTGCAAGAAGAAGGGTAGGCCTTGGATAGATACAGATGAGAGTACGGATAGGAAGGAGATCAGAGTCTATAAGTATAGATGTGGTGGGTGGGTGTAGTTTCATCAACAAGAGGATATACTGTCTTCAGAATGTCTTTACTTTGTCAGTGAATTGAGAAGCAGGGCCACCAGCAGATATTCAGGAAGGGGGAGAAGATGCTGGAGGTTTGGAGAAAAGAAAAGGCACGGAGAAGTCGTTTTGGAGCGTGACTATCTGGATTAGGGGGAAAGTGCCCAAATTCAGTGAAGCTATAAGGATTCCTTTGTAGGCAATGTTAAAAGTCACAGACAACTGGCATTTTCAAATTGTCTGAGAAACATTACATCCTACTAAATGCTACTCAGCCACCTTGTAAACACTCCCAAGTCATTTCCTCAGGAACCAGTCCCAAATGTTGGATACCACTTAAACCTGAACACCCAGCACCGGGGGCAAAGGGCTGGACAGGAAGTGTAAAGAGGTCTCTATATTTGCTTTGTGGCAGACACACCACATCAGGTCAGATGATGGGAATGAGTGTGGAATACCGAAACCTGGCAGGCAGACAAAGGTCAGCAGATGGAGAGGGAAATTCCAAACTGGGAATTCTTCAAATAACCAATGACAGACCATAATAACTATTCCAGGAGAAGCCACAAAAGAAGATTGCTCAACTGTAGAAAGAGCTCTCTCATTTTGTCCTCATAGCTGAGCACTAACTGATGATGTCTGACATCAATGCAAATCAGGCACCGAACTGAGAAGGTAAATAGGCTTAAGGAATATTCCCTATGGCCCCAGCTTATTAAGAAAAGAAGCCCCAAGACAAATAGGGCACAGAGAAAGGTCAAGAGAAAAGCCATAACTGAGAGAACTTAGAGGCAGCTGAGAGGAATCAAAAGTAGTTCCTGGAACGTAACAAACCAAAAATCTTTTCTTTTTTTTTAAGATTTTATTTATTTGACAGACAGAGATCACAAGTAGGCAGAGAGACAGGCAGAGAGAGAGGAGGAAGCAGGCTCCCTGCTGAGCAGAGAGCCCGATGTGGGGCTCGATCCCAGGACCCTGGGATCATGTCCTGAGCCGAAGACAGAGGCTTTAACCCACTGAGCCACCCAGGTGCCCCACAAACCAAAAATCTTAAACACATCAAAAGAAAGAAGGAAATTCTGTAGCTCTTGACCCATGAAGGAGGGCTCTTCAGAATATGAAATAGCTTTTTCTGAACAGGCAACATCTGCAAACTAAGGGGGAGGTACCAGAAAGCGCAAAGAAACCCATTCAGGAGTGGATAGAAGAGCCTCCCACCCATGACAGGGCATCCCTGGTGACAGTGACAATGATGACAAAAACAGAAAACACACCCCTGATGAGCGCCGCATGACCCCAGGCAGGCGCGGGGCTGGTACTTGATGTATGTCTCGTCGTGTCATCCTGACGCATCACGATTCTGGTTTTATAGGTGAGGAAACAGCCTCACAGATGTTGTGCCAGTGATACCAGAGAATACACATTTCGAAGTTCTGTGAAACAGGAGCTATTACTCTCTGTACTGGAATCCTTACAGGTGAGGAAATCCAAGACTGCAGCGAAGCCATGACCCAGACGCTAGAACTATCACGGAAAGGCTTTCAAGCAGCTATCACAGCTCTGTTACAAAAACGTTACAGCATGTTTTAAAAAATGCCAACGATTTAACTGCGCGTGCAGGTCACTCTCATTCTGAGGTACGGACAGACAGACACACCTGGAGAATGTTGATCAAATGACCCCTACAGCTGCCTCTAGATGCTAAAAAGCTGCGATCCCTGCTGCTTCTCTCCAAACATCCTCTCACTGGAACGCGCTCGTGTGCATGAAATCTAACCACAGCCCTCCGTCGCTTCCCAAGGCTCCTGTGCACACAGTGGAGTCTGGCAGTGCCCACCGTGGTTCCAATCTGCCGGGCTCCGCAGCACAGCCCGTGAGCTATCCAGCCCCAAACGGAGGCAGGTGCTCCAATCCTCTGCTTATCTAAATGGCACTAGCACATCCTGATGGTAAAAAAAAAAAAGTGGGGGGGGACCAGAGGCCCGGTTCCAGACAAGGCTTTGTGTTTCGCTTTCTCCAAATCACTTCAGGGTCTCTGATGGCAGTTTTCTCACCTGTGAAAACGTGGGAGGTGGGCTAACATCATCAAACTTCAGAGCCATAAGGGGCCCCCACACATCAGGTTACATTTGATTCAATTCATTTACTGGCGTACACAGAGCACTTCTCAGACCCAAAATTCTAAAAATAACAGCCACCGTGATAAACAGGTTTTGTTCTGAAAGTTCACTTGTAAATCAGTTCTTTGAAACTGGGAACATATTTCTCCAAAGAAATAATGTTATTAGAGACTGTTAGGTTTCCATGCCAACCCACAAAAGCCCATTAAATTGTTAAGTACCTGAATATAGTACTACTATAGTAACACCTCTCCTCGCTGGGACGCAAGGGGAGTACCTCCTGCCTCCCTGTCAAGCCCCCAGGGACTCGGCCAAGCCACTGCCACCAAGCATGGGGATGAAGAAAATTCTCAGGAAAAAATGGAAAATGAGAAAATGAGAATGGAAAGGAAGTGGAGAGACAGGTGTTGGGGGAGCGCCCTTGAGGCAAGGGCGTGAAGACCAGAGAAGCGGCTCTGCAAGAGCAGGGAGAGGAAACAGCAGCAGGAGAGGAGCCACTGCCCTCCACCCCTCCCCAGCCCCACTTCTGGCTCCTTCCATTACATCGGACCCTTGTTAGCACCAACATCGAAGCCACCTATGAGGAGGACCTGGGGAAGGAGAGGGGTCTGAGAAAGAGGCAGGGCGTGTCCGCTGGGCCTGTATCAGCTAAGCAGTGAATCTCAACACACGCTACCCACAAGCCAGAAATAACAAAAGGGCATTTCTCTGATCAGAGCTTGGCACACCCCAGGGCTCTCATGCTTGGGGAACCTGATCTCCCGCCTTAGAGTACCTCACCCACACTGGGGTTGCAGGTTCCCACCTCCGGCTCCATCCACTCTCCCCACATCCTCCCCCTGTCCTGTGAATCTCAGGTCGGGCACAAGGCTGGGCCCATAGCCTGGGCACCATGCTTACGGGACCCCACTCACACCTCCTCCAGCCATGCCACCCCCATGGAATCCAGGGTTCACAGGGCCCCTAGACTCGATACCATCACAGGGCCTGGGACCTGCTTCCGTACTTGCCTGGGTCCACTCTCTCCAGGGAGCCCCACTTCACCGCTTGCACAAAAGAGGCTGTTCATAGGAGGTGCAGACAGACTGGCAGTCTGAGACCAGGAGTGCCTATGTACCACAGGGAGATTTTGAACAAGAACCTTGAGGATCCTGAGAATTCTACATTCAAATCTGACTGTCCAGGTTGTTATGAAGTTCTCCTTATCCAGAGAGTGGGTTAGAACCTGATTCATAGCCAGGCTGCCATGTAACTTTGAAATATTTATTTAGAAACACGGTCCCTGAGCTGCCATTTATATTCCTGCCCCAGGCCCGACAAATGTCAGGGGTGGGGCTGGCCCTCCTATCCCTCCTTCTGTCACCAGGCAATGTGCCAAGAAGGTCTAATCAGAATGTCTACTAATGACTTGGCAAGCTAGCTTACTTCCCTCCCCAGGGTCTCTTCGTAATAAGAAATGAAATTATTCCCAACACGCCCCAAACAGGTTCCCTAAATCTCACTCCCACTGGGGGTACTTCGCTCTGTCCCACACCCACACACACGAGATCACAAAGATGACCTCTGTCATCACCACACCCCTGGGACTTGTGGTCTTTCCGATTCTGTTGCTCCCACAATAGAACCCTCACTAACTCACACCAGGGTGTGAGCCCACAAATGACGTTGCTTCAGTGTGAAACAATGTTAGAGTAAAATCGGCCTAAACCACAGACAGGTAAGTCACAGATATGGTCTCAGGTTACTCACATCCTGAGCCATGCCACAACACAGTCTGAGCCAGGCTGCTAATTCTGGAAGGAGCCCGTCTGCCCACACTTGAGGTCTAAGTGGTCTTTCCAGTAAGCACAGATAAAAGATAACACAGTCCCGTTCTGCATTCAGAAGCAGGGTGCTACGGCCAGGGGCCCCCACAAATCCAACAACAGATCACCATCAGGAAACGCCCAAACATTTAGGAAATCCCTATTGGCTGGGTTTATCTACAGGTAGTTCAGTTTGGTGTCCTTTATACAGTGAAGAGCAGGTAAAACACGTTCACCCTGAACACAGCATCCCTTTGAACAACCCTGGGGAACCTAATTTGTCATCATCAGCAGCACAGACCAGGTAACAGATATATAGCTATGAACGATTGACGGGCCATGGTCAAGTTAAATGTCTGATCGACACGTGATTTGATCTGTGCTGTGTGATTTTCATGTTGTCAGACTCTTCGTGATTTATAATAAATTCTGCAAGTTCTGTGTGTGTCCTAACCTTGACCCCAATTTGCTCAGTCACAGTTATTAAAATCAGTAATCCTGCCTGATCAGTCACCATGCCCTGGATACCACCACAGCCTAGGGCCAGTCATTACAGCATCTGATGCCTCAGACATCACTCCAAATATGGTTTTAAAACACTGGAAACAAGATCAAAAGGCCTGGCAATTCAAAAATTATTAGAATTACTAAATTTGGTAAGGGGTCATGTTCCTTTTGAAAAGCCTTTCTACATACCAACAACAGCCAGTTAGAAAAGTTAAAGAAGAGGGATATAAGATCCCTTTCATAACAAAAATTAACTAGCTAGACCGGAACATTCAAAATTTGCCAAAAAGACAAAAAAAAAAAAAAAGGGAAAATAGAACAAACAGATATACCACATTTCTGGAAAAATAACTTAATCATATGTAGATTTCAAGTCTTTAGAAATTAATCTAAAATGTATACTAATCCAATCAAATCCCCCCCAAAATTTTTTTTCAGGGCTTAGCAAAATGGTTCTAACCATTATCTAAAATAATAACTATATGAGAAAAGAAATTGTTTTAAAAGAAAAGCTATTGAGGGGACAGGGCAAGACCCTACCCTCACAAATATGAAAATATAGACTAAATTCCAATGATTAAGTGAGTAATGGCCCAGCAATAAAGAGGCCTATTAATGCATCAGAATAGAAAAATCCAGACAAGGATCTAAGTATAAATAATAACTTAATAGATCATAAAGGTGGCATTTCAAATCAAGGGGACAAGGTGAATTAGTTAACAAGTAATATGGAAACCATTGGTTAAAATTTGGGGGGGAAATTAGTAGATCCTTAGTCTAAAACACTCATCAAATTAAACTGTAGATCCAACAAAGACAAAACATGAAACCATAAAATTATGAGAATGCCAGCAAATACTTATATTCTCCTAGAGTGGGACAGGAATTCTGTCTCAATCTTGCTGGGATGACTCCAGGACCACACCCGCTCTCAGCTCAGAAAGGGGACTCCTCCCCTCCCCACACCCCGAGATCCAGAGTCTTCCCATGTACACTGTCTCCAACTCGGCCTGGGAAGCCAAGGAAGCAAAAGGGCCCTGGAGGGTAGAGTGTTCTGGGAGGCAGGAAACACCAGGTTCCAATGAGGAAGGCGTTCATGCATGCTTTGCGGACCAACTGCCCCAAGAGAGCTCTGGAGGAAGAAGGGAGCTTCTCTAAAGCTTCAGTGACTCGTTGCTATTCCTCTTCTCATTCTAAGTAAATATTCACTTTTGTATCTAATCCTGTATTCAAAATGTTATATTCTTTTTCTTAAAGAAAAACCCAAATGGCATAGGTGTGGGGCCCCACAAAACCCTAATTTGTCCTTGCATCACACTCCCCTCGGTGGCATAGCACTGACACGTTCCACACGATCCCGGCGGCCCTGAGGACAGATTAGGAGGAGGGCCTTGATATGTACTCACTAAATGACTCTGCGTGTGTGACACATACACACAGGGGTACAGGGAAGAGCACAACCTTTGAAATGAGGCAGACCCCCTGGAGCTTCAGTTCCCTTTTCTGTAAGATGAAGGTCATGATACCTTGCGTGTCGGGAAGACCCAATGAGATCAGGTGTACAAACACGCCAAGGACAGAGTACCTAACACATGGTGATAAAAATTTAAAAGAAAGAAGGTCTGGGAAAATGTATGTTAAGATAAAGTTATTTCTGGGTGGCAAGAGAGTGAGAGTTTTTTCTTTATGTCTTCTTTTTGTCTGTATTTTCGATTTTTTCTTTACTTTTTTATTCATGTATTCTAATCTATCAGGAATAAGCACATAAGACTTGAGGGGGGAAAAAAAAGAAAAAGAAAAACTATTTGGTGATGATCCTAGTTCATATCACCTACTTCTTACATTCATGTTATAAGGTTCTCTGTAAAGAGAGCAGTTTCAAAGTAACCTACATGGTCCCGGGAGCTGACCTGTCATGCTGTCTCTCCCGTGAGTGAGCTACTGATGGATTCAAGCCAGAGGACAGGACCGTCCCAGGGATCCCGCTCCCTGGCCATCCACATCGCAGGGCCTGCCGTGGTCTCAGATGGAGAAGTGAGACAGCGGGTCTGGCAGTCTAGCTGCCCTTGATCTTTCCCATTCTAGGTCTGAGCATGAGCCACATGTCCAGGCGAGCTCCGAAAGGGACGGCTCGCGGCACCCCAAGCCGGCCGGGAACGGTGCCTGCTCAAATGCTCTTCGTCTGCAACTCTTGGTTGCAGAGATTTTCTGAATCTGGCAGGCGTGGCATCTCAGGGGAGGAGGTTCCGTCACCAGGCTAACTCGGACGTATCCGAGTGGTAGGAATAAGAAGCTTGGGAGTCAGGAGGCCTGGGTTCAAGTTCTGTTTCTGCTCATTAACAGCCATACGACCAGCCCTGGGCAAATCACTTCACTTCACTGAGGCTGTCTGATCACCCATCCAACTTGGATAACAGTATCTACCTACACTCAGACATCAAAATAATCAGGTGCCTACATGCTTCAGTGAACTGCGAAGTGTCCCACAAAGGTAGACAGCACAGCGATGACTACCTTCAGCCGTCCACAACACTAGTTCCTCTCCTCTGGAAAACCAACCTTGGCTAATGGAGGACAGGAAACATCGGTGCTCCGTCTCACACTCCACCCGGGAGTGTGCCAAACTAGAAGGCCAAAAAGAACGTGTGAAACCAACAGCAACACAGAGGCTACCCAGAGTGTCTCCCTGTCAGCCAGGCCTCTGGGATAGAGAGATGAAACCAACACCTTCCAGCTTAGGAAGGCCTTAGAAAACCAGCAAAGCTTCGTCCCACTTTACCCACAGGAGACGTGCTCAGGAGGGTGGAGGGAGCCGAGACTCTGGCACAAGCAGATCTAACCCTCCTTTCACTTCCCACTACTCCATCAAGATTCAAAGCTCCAGGGAGGACCGTCCAGCTGGCTGTTCAAGGAGGTGAGCCTGTGCCCGGCCACAGCCAATGCTTGCCCCCCACCAAGATGACACACAGAAGGGGAGTCCCCAAAAGGGAAATGACAGCAAGAACCAAAACGAATGTGCTCTCCGGAATTTCCTAAATGTGGAAATACGGGCCACGTAAGACTCAGGCTTCTCCCACAGAAGAGTTTCTCACCAGCTCTCCCACACCCCTCATTTGGGACAAAAGAAGACACTGGCCAGGGCAACAGCAGTGGGAAAGGGGACAACTCCAGAGAGAGACAGCATTGACCAGCACCCTCCCCCGGGGAAATGACAGGAAATGGAGTCATCTTGGTGGTTGCGGGACTGGAGACGGAATCTGTGGCCTGTCACATCTCCACCTTCTCTGACTCCATGTCCAGCTGGGTCACATATGTCTACCTCTCATACGGGGCATAGAGATTTCCATCAGGGACAAAATCAAATAGAGCACTGAAGCACACGCCCTAAGAAAGGCAAACACCAAAGACAGGTCATTCTAATGCCCTCTCTGTTATTTAATGTGGTTTATTATTGTGATCCGGATATATTCGTGGTCTCGGGGCCTCTGTTTTCATTAAGAACTACAAAATGTGCAGTGTGATATCTGTGACTTTTGCTCTACCAGAATGAAGCAGACATCAGTGAGGCTTCAAATCCAGCAATGAGTTTTTCTCCAGCTGGCATCCCAAACAACAAATTCCTCAGCCACACATTCACGCATCCAGTAAAACCCACACGTTTCTTCTCCTGAGCAGAAAAACTTAGGAAATAAACACACTTGCATCTCATCCCTTGTCCTCATTGGAAACTGTAGTTTAGAAAAGAGTGCAGTCACACTGAAAGAGACACCGTCCTAAAGAAATGGTACATACGCGCCCGTCACAATAATCAAACATACAGGGCTGTACAGATGCGCCAGTTATTAAAAATGAAGTTAAAGCTGAAATTCTTTTCATAGAGCTGTTAATTAGCATGAACTATAAATTGGATTATACTATTCTCTCCATGTTGTAGGCCTTGGATCATTAGCACACTAATATGAATAATTCCTGCAATGTCTTCAACCATTTCTCAAGTGTCAGAGAAAAAGGAGCCTCTAAAGTCACGCCAGTCCAGAGGCAAAACACCACCATCCATTATTTACAGTAGTCAGTGGTCTGCGCTCCCTAGAAAGAAAGACGAAGACTACAGACAGAGAGTACTGTTATTACTGGGTCTATTACAACTGTAGATCATGAAGCAAAAAATCATTGCAATTTTTCAATTGCTGACACTTCCAGGCCAGTTTCTTACATAAGTGAAAAAAATGGAAAAGTGACTGAAACAGACACCATATGACCCTTCAAGAAAAAAAATCAAGATTCTAATAAAATATAAATACCCATACCGGCCTACAGATAACTAGTTTCTTACATTTGTATAGTGCTCTGCAGTTAATTTTTACAGTTTAAGAAGCACTTTTACAAACGTGATCCATCTCAAGACCTTCCTTACAACATCCCTCCAAAGTAGGTGTTCCTACCCCATAGCATAAACGACCAGGTGATGCTCTGAGAGAAAATGACTCTGTGACTCAGGTCCTATTTGGTCACTGGGGCCCTCAGTGGGGGCTTCTTGAAACCTAGGTCTTCCTATGGGCTCTTGTGTATCAGTGGGTGATTCGGGAAAATAGGCAGAGTTTGTTTGAGGTGGGGGTGAGGAGAAGACATAGTTAAGATTTCTAGTGGAGGTCACTGGGAAGGCCACGGTTCCCAGCAATGTGGAATACTGACTTTCATTTCAAATCTCCATGGTCTGGTGTGAAACAAAATGGCAGGCCAAGGGCCACTCCCTGAAGGGGAAGAAAAGAGGTCACCACAGGTTGCCACAGGCGGTGAACAATCCCATAACAATGCTTTCCTACAGGTGAAATTCCTTTGTTTTATGGGAAATGTTCTACATCAAGTGTCTATTATATATGGCAGTGTGCCAGGATCTCTGCACTTAAGAAAATCTGCAAGAGAAATCAGGTCATATAGGTGAGTGGGAACAATTCCCCCATATAATTGTATTAGCTCCTTCCCGTCACCCTACAAATTCTCCCATCCCTGATAAATGCAAAATAGAAAAACAGAAAGGAAAAACTCTCTTGGCCCCTTATCACCTTCAAGTTATTGCCCCTTTCTCTTCTTTTCATCTCAGCTAAGAATTTTCGAAAGCACCATCCACACCTGCTGTCTCCACTCCATCACCTACCCCCCAATTGTTCCAGGGGCACCACACTCTGATTTCCATCCCCACTGCTCCAACAGAACCTGGGTCCACCACAGTGCAAGCCTGAGAGAGCACTGCTAGGCTCGTACCTAATGGGCCCAGATGGACTCCAATCCAGTCATGTAATTACGGGTAGCAATGTACCCCCACCCTGTCAATAAGGGATCAAGATCACTCGTTGACAAGTCACAGTTAAATGTTTATCAGAGGCTCCTAACAGGGTGTGACAGTTCTGAAACACACTGTTAAACTTCTGCCACTCTTACCACCCAACAAGCACAACCTAAAGGCCCTGCCCTTCAACCTGGCCTGACCCGTAGCACATAGCAGAAGTAAGGCCATGAGCCTTCCAAGGCTGTTATGAAAATGACATCAAAGCTTTCAATGTGGTTCTCTGGGGAGGCTTGTTTTTAGAATCCAACTACTGTCGTTCTACCGTGGTTCCATAAAGACGAACCAAGGCCCCGGGCCCTCTGCCCCAGCTCAGCTCCGGGTAATCAGCCGGCACCAACCTGCCATCCAGGTGAGTGGTGGTCTTGGAAGAGGATCTGTGGCCTCTTCCCACTCCACCCCACATTCCCCAACTGCCCCTGCCCTTGAGCCGTCCCAGCTGACATGCATGACGTGCAGGCTTTCCATCACCGACCCTGCCCCGAGTGCCTATCTGTGGACTCAATAAATGGCTGCTGCTGTTTTGAGCCACCATGTTTCGGGGCGGGTTTGCTATGTCGCAATAAATAACTGATACCAAGGACTACAGAAGACTCTGGCTTCTCCTTAAAAATTCTACAAGAAAGATGGTGAGAATTTTCTATGTATTAAATTATATAAAACATAATGCTGCTTGAGAGACAACCAGAAAACTGCAGATACAAATTTACCAGAATCTGAAGTAAACTGTGTTTCAGGGGAAAAAAAAAAGGTTACAAGCAGTTATTGTCTAGTAGATGGCTATGTTGATGGGCAATTAATACAGGAATCTTTTTGAAATCGGTTTCTAAAGTAACAGAAAATATAATTTTACATCCTTTTTTTCCAGGAGGCAGCATTAACAGCATTTATAGCCAACTGAAGCTGTTTTTAAATCTTTATTTCCCAGATTAGTTATCTATATTGCTATAAATTCATCAAGTCCTCTAATCTTGTCCAGGTCCCAGGGCGTAGATTTCTCTACTGTGGTTCTTAATTTACTATTTTTGTAAAGGAAACATGATGGAAGCTACCACAAGGATGATATATAGAACTATTAAATAGTAAACAGCCCGCACTTCCCCTAACTCAGAATTTGGCTACAGTTTGCCAAAATGAAAAAAATAGAAACCATATATAAAACAGCTTTTTCCTTATAAGCAAAGCCCACTTGCAATAAACTGCATGAGATATTCAAATTTGTTTGATCATAATAGAACTGTTTAAAAATACATGGCTGGAATTCACATTTGCAGTTTGCAGATGGAACAATAAAGATACTCTGAGTTAATAATTAATATGTTATTCAAATCCAGTAGGAAAGGAGGTGGTGTGTGATGCTCACTAACTCACCGTTTTTATCCTTTGAGCCCTGGGCCTTCCTGTGTCCTGTTTTGTGCAATGGTGACTCGAGAAGTTAGGGCAGGTTTGCCGGTGAAGCGTCTGAGCTAGCCACCCAGTGCAAGTCACTGGGGACAACTGCAGGACACATCAGTACAGGAGACTGAGTTTATTAAAAAGATCTTGAGTTTATTGTGCAAAAAGTACCAGGCAACAGGCCATACCCTGAGGTAAGGGAAAGAGGTCTGAGGCTGGTGGCTAACGTCCCACTCTGCAGGTGATGAGTCCAGGTGTCCCTCCCAGCAGAGAGGGCAGCTGGTCACACAGAGGACCCCTCCTGAAGGCTACCGAGTGGTGCTTCCAGGCCTCGCCACCTCGACAACCCAGCCAGCCTCAGCTAGCAGGGGCATTCTGTACCTAAAGGTAAAATCCACTAACCAACCCAAACTGGGCCCAATTCTTTAAAAAACATAACCCACCAATTCACTTCCACCACACAATAAAATTTAAGAAAGAAGTCCACTAGGGCTGTGAGACCAAATGACAAATTTCACAGGGGGTCAATAGCCTGGACCACTGGGGGTGGCAGCCGTCCAGGTTTGCTGCCCCAAAGCTGAATGCAACTAACTCCCCTCTCTTTGTTCCACCAGCACAGGAAAGCCCTAATGATGGGCCAGGCCTGCTTTGGCAGGCCTAGTGAGGACACCACGTGCTGACCCAAATGATGAGCTCCCTACACTGCCTGCCAGCCCAGTGGCTTTGCACTAATGATGTGGCCTCTTTAATGTCAATTCCTCAGCTGTAGGATGGAGAAGGCAAGACCTGCCCATAACTTCGTGAAGAGCCAAGGCATGGATGCAGTGGTTCTCAAAGCATGTCCCAGGATAAGCAGCATCAGCACCATCTGGAAACTAGTGAGAAATGCGGATCCTCAGGGACCATAGTAGAGTTGCCATATCAGGAACGAATGAGAAGCCATATAAGGGGGAACTACCCTGCCTCTTCACAAGCCCTGTTGGGGATTCTGACTCACACCAAAGTTTGAGCACCACCATGCAACTGTTCTTAAAGCACTTTGCCCAGTGCCTGGTGTATGTTCATAGTTCAATAAAGGACACTTCACCATGGTTACAAATCGCTGACCTCATCCCTTCTCTGCAATGCAGATAACATGATATCCTACCTACAGTGAGCTCCCTGTCTGTGATGAAGACACTGGAGATGGTGATCATTGAGAAGTATGACTACCTGGAAGGGGGACAGAGACCAGAAGATGCCCAAAGTCATGGCTGAGAATTTATATGACTACCTCAAAAAGTGGTGCCTCTGAGGCCATCTGGGATGTGAAGGTCTGAAAGGATCCTTCCATACAGAACTTTCCTTTCTTTTAGTACTTACTGCCATGACTCCTCATCACTCTGGATGCAGAGAGCTCTGGCTACTTAAAGAGAGGTTTGGGGATCCCTGGTCAAAGTCCAGCTGCTAAGCCTTCAACGTGGCCATGGGAATCAAACAAAGAAAGCCCGCATCCTGAAAAGGCACCACTTCCCCCAAATCTGGCCGAGCTTGTAATGGGCCAGAGAGGGAGCACTGTCACCTCATGCAAGAAAGACTCTCAGGCTTGAGCGTGGGAAAAATCAGATGAGTCTGTACTCTGGGCCTTCTGAGCCTTCATGGAAGGATTGTTCTGCTGCTCCAATAGCATCTATGAGCCCGCAGTCTCTTTTCAGCTCAAAACTTGCCAGCACTGAGTCTCCCTCCAACGCTGCCCCAGGCTCTTGTCCATAAGCTGGTCATGTGCCTGTTTGTAATTCGATCCATTCCCTGCCCTTCCCCTGCAAACAATCTTTTCCACACTCACTTGCCAAAAGGCTTCAGCAAGGTTTAAATAGAAGACTGGAGGATGGGAGAGAGGAAGAAGCCAGAGTTTTTCTTCCCTTTCCTCTCTGCTTTGGATGGTATCTCCAGCAGTGGCTTTGTCTTCTCCAAGCCTCCAGCTCCCACCAGATAGGCCTTCCCTCCATGGTCCTGGCCGCTTCTAGGAGCCTCCAGGGAGACCCAGCTCTTGGCCTCTGATGAAAACAACCCCCCCCCTCTTTGTTCCACCAGCCTCGGGGATGATAGTGATTTCCTGCTATTGCTAATCTCTGGGTGACCTCATCATCCCCTACTTGGCTTTCAGATCTTTCAAAGACTTTTTTAACTAAGTCCTGGCATTAAATGGCTTCTGGTTCACTGAGTGGGCCATGACGAATGCAGCCCGCTCTCACAGTTTCAGTCTGGATCATGCTTTACCTGATGTCTCCCCAACTGACTCAAGTCCTGACCCGAGACTTTCTTTGAGACCGCCTTTTCCCATGGGGAGTCCCTGTTCACTCACATCAAGGTCTTTAGTTCTTACCTGTGTGTAATCAACCATGTTTGATATCAGCCCACACAATAGCCCTGGCAGCCCCAACCCCAATCACCTGGACTTCACCCCCATCAGACCCTAGCTCTCATGGGGGTCAGTCAATCTCTACAGGCATTTGCTACCTGTCCCCCTTGCAGCACTCAGTAACAAGGTTAACATACACACTGACGTTCTTAATAAATATTTACATTTAAAATTTTTCCCAGAAGCAACCCTATACTATTAACAGAGCAGGTTAATCAGGTGAAATTAAACTTGTGACTTGAAGTAACTATGTAACTGGCCCCCAACTTGCCTGATATTTTCACAACTCTCCACTTCCTTTTGGCTAGAAAGATACAACAGATGTACAAACTAGAGTCAGAACACAGTGTTCCAGAAAACGATTATGCTTTTGGCAACTACCCACATACATGCAATAAGTACAGTATTAGTGCCTCTACTCACTTGACGTTTCTTGTTTTGTAGAGTTATCTGCCCCCATTTCAGGTCTTACATTCTAAATGAAATCACTGGATTACCCTTACTGGCAAATCTTATAAAGTACAACTCTTATAACTAATTTTTCAGAAAGTAAAAAAGTAAAAAAAAAAAAAAAAAAAAAAAAGATAACCGTATGAAAGGAAGATCACGATGGTGTTGACCTGGGGTTAGAGCCAGGACTGTGATGACTTTCCCAGGGGGCAGCCACTGGATTTCCACATATTACATACTATACTTTGGAAATAGTCGGTTAGTGTCCATAACGTCTTCTAGAAAGGGAAGGGTAGGAGTTTCCTTAAATGGTAAGTAAACGGCTGGAAGTGAGGGCTACCCCAACGCATGCTTCTGAGCCCTTATATAGTTACTCAGCTCCTTCCCACTCTGCCCGTAAGCAAATGCAGGCAGCTGTCTTAAGAAAACACCCGTTAATAAAACAGCAGACACAAGGCACAGAATTACAGGTAATTTTCTAAAATGATCCACTGCACAAAAGCAAAGATGGCATGGCGTCTGCCAGATAGCCCAGGCCCCTCCCACCTGACAGGCCTGGGGGACCAAGCCTGAGGAGCCCGCTAGCTGACACAGAGTCCCATCTTGCTTTTAATTTAGATGCCAAGGGTCTAGTATTTCGGCATCACCTATCACCACGAACAAGGGTGTCAAGTCCCGAGAAAATCTATCTACAGTAACATTGATGGGAAAATCAGTACATTTTAAAAGTACCTTATTATTATTTTCCTGAAACCAGGGACTCAACTTGAAATATCTACAGCATCAAAAATCATTTAAATCGTAACAACTTAATTTTTAAAATAAGAACTTGGACCTTTGTTATTTCTTCCCACACAAGTTTCTGGATGATTTCATCCCTGAAAAATTACAAAAGGGAAAAAATTCAGCTAGGAAGTTTCAGCAAGTGGGTCTTGTCTGGGCGCTTGTCTCTGCTCTGCCACCACGTAGTCGTATGACCATGAGTGTATTTGGTAATCTCTCTTCTGGCCTCACTTTCTTCCTTGTAAACAATGTGGTTGGACCCATACAGGCCTAAAATGTTCCTATTAAAGTAACTGGACAATCGGCTCCAGAATTATAACCTAAGAAATCCAGATTTTAATTGAAGGTAAGTTTGAAGTATAAGAAAATAAGAACACAGGCTCTTAGATTTCTAAAATTACTTTGGAGGCTACTTTGCAGCAGGGGGCAGAGATTATAAATATAAGAAACACAACAATGTGAAGACAAAGGAGTATGTGTGATTTAGAAGAGCTTCCAGAAGTTACAAATGTCTCACATGATGTAATGCACATGTCTTGTTTTGTTGTTGTTGTTTTAATTTGGAGTCAAAAGCTTTCTCCTTCAGCACAGAAGGTTTTATAATATTTCTAAATGATCTAGCTTGACAGCATCTGAGGAAGAAAAAAAAAAATCAAACATGACACTACGTGAGCTTTCATCCTGTCACAAAGCCATTAGAGCTAATGAAAAATGATGGCATTGTTAAGTTTTATTTATAGTTTCTTCTTAATAAAATGAAAAATGAAGAGAAAAACACTCTGAATATAAATTTTTAAAGACTTTAAAGATCTAAGACCAGTAGCAAAAATATATATGTAGACACAAGCCTATAAATAGTCTTTAAAAAAAAAGTGCGGAAAAGATTCCTTTTGGCTCCTGCTGAGTTTTGCCTTTCTCCAAGGCCTCATAAATAATTAGATGTCCTGCAGTCCAGGTCACTATCATCAGGAATGTGGGGCCCTAACAATGTAAAAAAGAGTCTGTCTCCAACTTACATTGTATACAATCTGTCCTGGAAACCACTGACTAACCGTCGGGATCTCCCAGTAAAGCAAGATACTCTGTGTCATATTTTTTCAGTCACCTACCCTCAAACCAACCAAATCAGGTCTAAACCTAAATCAGGTCTAGAAACATAAAAGAGAAAAAGAACATCTGTGTAGCCCTTACTGCCCAAGGCTTCACAAGCTTTGACTCATCTAATCGAACATTTATGCCAGAACATTTTACATTTCTTAATTCCCCCCATCATACTGTAACAGTAACACTAATACATAAATAGCACTTTGAGCAAGGGGCACACTTTTCTAGGACAAGAGTCAATATTTCAGGGTGTGTGAGCCCAGAGGCACAATTGAGGATGTCCTATAAGTGCTTACATATAAAAGAACACACACGTATCCTCAGATTTGTTGTTACTGACAAATTTGTTATTGACAAAACTCAAAAGACAGTAACAACAATTGAATATAACATAGATCTAATGAGGAAGAACAGAATTCCTTTGGGAGGGATAACATTTCATTTCATTGAGGTTTAGAATTAGTGTTCCCCATCATCAGATCGATTGTAAATATTCATCTCTAAAAACCATTCTGAGCTTGTGGGCAGTGCACAAACAGGCAGCAGGCCAGATCTGCCCATAGTTGGCCAACCCCTGTCTTACACCTTACAAAAGGTTCTCTCTAATCATTCACTCAACTAATAGTCATTATATTCCTTCAGTTCCTCTTCAAAAGAATTTTGATGAATATATACCACAGGGCGATGGGGATATATAATGGGCAAGTCGGGGTCCCCTGCACCAGGAATGTGAGCAAAACTCAAAGGCAGGTCTGCCCCCAGGGGACTCACTGTGTACTTGAAAGACAGTATACTAAGTGCTGCAATAGAGATGTATTTGAGGCAGGTGAGGTCAGGGCAGCACGAGGAGGAAGTGGCCACCTCTGCCTAACAGAGCCAGGGCTGCTCCAGGGGAAGAAACCCAAAGTCCAGACTGAGACTGCCTGCCTTCAGTTCGCTAGCTGTGTGATCCTGCATGCGACACAACCTCTTTGTGCTTCTATCTCCCAACTATAAAACAAGGATGATCATAATGGTGCCTACCCTACAGGTACCACAAGAGGGTTGTTGGGAGGACCCCATAATCCATGTTGTGTTTAGACCAGTGACTAGTGCACAGCAAGCATGTGCAAACGTTAGCTGCTCTCATCATGACAGAGAGGACGACGATGGAGCGAGTTTCAAATGATGAGTGGGAATTTCCTAGGAAGACAATGTGGAGAGAGAGGCAGAAGACAGTGCATGCAATTGAATACAAACATAAAAAGCAACCCTGAGTGGTCTGGTGTAGCTCAAAGGTGAAGGGAGTTGAGAGGTAGGAGATGAAGATGGTGAGAAAAGACCACAGAGAATTCATGAGTGCCATTGATAGGAATCGGTCCTTGATCCCACAGCAAGGAGATGCGCAAGTTTTTTTATTTGTGTTTTAAATATTTTTATTTTATTTATTTATGTGACTCAGAGAGAGACAGAGTACAATCAGGGGGAGCAGCAGGCAGAGGGAGAGGGAAAGCAGACTCCCCACGAAGCAGGAAGCCCAATAGGGGACTCAATCCCAGGACCCTGAGATCATGACTTGAGCCAAAGGCAGCCACCTAACTGAATGAGCCACCCAGGTGCCCAAGGGATGCTCAGATTTTAAGCAGCTTGGAGCACCAGCTTGTTGGATCTAGCAGCAGAGTAGAGGATGGCCAGTGGAGGAGGCAACAATGGAGACAAAGCAACAAAGTATGAGGCAAAGACAACAGCAGCAAAGATGGATGACCACAGCTTGAACATGAAAACTGGTGGCAAAGGTGTGGAGGAGGGCAGGGCTTGAGAGCCATGCAGAAGCAGCTTCAGTCTTAGTGCCCCTTAGCTGTGGGTCCCAAGTGAAAAGAATGAGGAGGAATCCGGAACGACACCCAGATCTCTGGGCTTGGTATACGGTGAACGGTGGCACCAATCCCCAGTGCAGAATTCAGGCGGAGGAAGAGTAATGACAGGGAGGGGATCCAGACAGAACAGTGAACCAGATCGGTATGGGAGATGTGGGGGCCGGGCTCTGGCCATATTCTTGCAAGGCAACTAGGCATGAAGTTCCAGGCAGGGCAGAAGTGGGACAGAAGGAAGAGCAAGAGAGATGGTCAGGAAAATCTGGAGACTGAGCCAAATGCAGCAGGGGTGGGGGTGGGGCAACAGAGAATGAATGGCACCGGCACCCCTGGGAATGGGACCCCAACAAGCACCACACTGTGTGCCCAGCTGCTTCGAGGACCTTGCTGGGACTGAGTGGAGTGGAAGGCAAGGAGTTCACTTTGGGATGTGTTGACTTTAAAGATCTCAAGAGGGAGGTGTATCCAGGAGTCTGGAGTTCAGAAAAACAGGACTGGAGATAGAGATTCGAGGGTCATCAGAAAATATGTGGAGGCGATGCCCTATCCTGGAGAGAGTAGAGAATTAGAAGGATACTGAGAGAGAACTATCTAAAGGAAAAGTAAAAATCAAAGAAAAGTGGTGCCCCAGGACCCAACGAGGAAGGCCAAGAATGAAGTGCTCCAGCACGGATGGCCAAAGGCAGCAGAAGGGTCAGGGAAAACAGAGGCCCAGAGCATCTCCTGACTTGGCAGGAGATGGGTCAGAGCAGTTCACAGGAAAGCTTGAACTTCAGGGAGCAAATGGCGAGTGGGAAGTTATAAGGTGAAAGCACAATGTAAGGCTATTAGGATCCCACTTTGGGGTATATCCAGAGGAAAGGAGAACACTACCTCAAAGACATTTCTGCACCCCATAATCACTGCAGCATTACTTACAGTAGCCAAGACACAGAAACAACCCGAGAGACCATCAACAGATGAATGGATAAAGAAAACATGGTACATAATTATAATACAGTATCAGTCGGCCATTAAAAAAGAAGGAAATTCTGCCATTTGTGACAACATGGATGGACTACGAGGACACTGTGCTAAGTGAGATCGACCAGACAGAGAAAGAATCCCTTATGTTCTCACCTGTATGTGGAATCTAAAAGAGCTGAACTCACAGAACCAGAGAGCAGCATGGTGGTTGCTAGGGGCCAGAGGCTGTGTGAAACAGAAAGACTTTGCTCCAAGGATACAAACTCCCAGCTACACAATCAATAACTTCCAGGGATCTAATGTGTAGCACAGTGAATATAATTAACAATACTGTCTTACAGACTTGAAAGTGGTTATGAAAGTAGACCTTAAATGTTATAACCACATGCGCAAAAAAAAGGTAATTATCTGAGGGGACGGAGCTGTTAGCTAACATTATTGTTCTGATCATCTTGCAATAGATACGTGTATCTGAGTCAGCACAATGTACACCTTAAGCTTCCATGCGTTACATGTCAATGAAATCTCAATAAAGCTAGGGGAGAAAACCTCTAGGTTTTGGATGGGGGTAGTTGTAGAAGAGAGGTCCCATGAGGTGCCCATGGTCATGCCGCTTTTTTTTTTTCTTTTCAGATAAAGAAAATAAGACCCAGATATTTGTCCAAGGTCCTTCAACTAAAAAGTGGGAAAACGGAATTCAGTTCCATGCCTGCTGGCTCTAAGACCATAACACTTTGGAAACACCATGTTTCTGATTAGGATGTAGGAGAAAACCTACAGCCAGGAATAATAAGAATATTAACAATAATGTACTCTGTTAATGCCCTCACAGGCTCAGTAACTTGCCCAAGGGGAAACAAGGATTGAGCGAAGGAGCAGTGATTCCAGAAGAGGTCAACCTGGAGGCATGGTTGTGACTCCTTTAAAACTTAGGTGAGGGGGCACTTGGGTGATTCAGTCGCTTAAGTGTCTGCCTTCCACTCAGGTCATGATCTCAGGGTCCTGGGATCTAGTCCCGCGTTGGGCTACATGTTCAGCAGGGGGCCTGCTTCTCCCTCTCCCACTCCCCCTGCTTGTACTCTCTCTCTGTCCCTCTGTCAAATAAATAAGTAAAAATAAAATCTTTTAAAAATAATAAAATAAAACTAAGTACATACCTCACACCTATCGGGATGGCTACCGTCCAAAAAACAAACAAACAGTAAATAAACAAAAAACAAAAACAAAACCCCAGGAAACAATACGTGTAGGGGAGGATATAGAGAAACGGGAACCTCTGTGCTTGGCTGGTGGGAAAGTAAAATGGTATTGCTGTTATGGAAAATAATATGGCTGTTTCTCAAAAAAAAAAATTGTTTTAATTGCCATATGCTCCAGCAATTCCACTTCTGGATCTCTACCCTAAAGGACTGAAAGCAAGGTCTCAAAGAAATGTCTGTATACTCAGATTCCCAGTAGCATTATTGGTAACAACCAAAAGCAGGAAGCAACCCAACCGTCCATCACAATGACGAGATAAACAACATGTGGCAGATACCCTAGAATGGGATATTACTCAGCCTTTAAAGGAAATTCTTTTAATCCTTTAAAAAAAGTTAATATGCTACCATACAGATGAAGCTTGAAGACATTATGCTAAGTGAAATGAAAAAATACTGTCTGATTCTACTTATATAGGGATCTAAAGTAGTCAAATTCATAGAAACAAAGTAGAATGGTGGTTGCCAAGGGCTGCCAGAGAAGGGAAATGAGAAGTTATTGTTTAACCAGTACAGGGTTTCAGTTTTGCAAGATGAAGAAGGGTTCTGGAAACGGATTACAGTGATGGTTTCACAATGTGAATGTACTTTTATTGAACTGTATACTTAAAACTGGGAAAGATGGCAAATTTGATGTTATATGTATTTTGCTACAATTAAAACAAAAACAGGTAAGTATTATTTTGTATTTTAAATTTTTTTATTTTATTTTAAAATTATTTTAAAATTTATTATTTCTTATTTTAAAATAAGGAATAAGGCACGGAAAAGTTCATATTTTTTAATTATATGAATCACTTACCACAAATCTGGACCTAGATCCTCAACCTCTTACTTGTGAGATCTTATTAGATAGTCCTCATGGGTTTGCTTTCAACTTTGACTCTGACCTGAGGTTAAGCAAATCATTATAACTTGTCGCCATGGTCCTTCCCTAGGTAAATACCTTGCCTGGAATTTTTTTTCCTACATAATCTGGCTAACTACCTTCCTTTTCCGCACCTCTTGATGATTGATATCTATAGTATTTTTATATTACTGTCGGCCTATCTACAGACAACAATACGATAGACAGGATATGGATGTATAATAAAGGCTTTGCCACCATCTCACCTCGGGGAGCACCATTTATGTGACCCACAAAATGTATCTTTAGGTGTCAACTAAGACTCCCCCCCCACCTATACTGACAACTAATTGAGTTTAAAACATGGTACAGTTCCATATCTTTCTATAATCATCTTTTCTTTCTTTTTTTTTTTTTTTTTGACAGATAGAGATCACAGGTAGGCAGCGAGGCAGGCAGAGAGAGAGAGGCGGAAGCGGGCTCCCTGCCGAGCAGAGAGCCCGATGCGGGGCTCGATCCCAGGACCTGGAATCATGACCTGAGCTGAAGGCAGAGGCTCCAACCCACTGAGCCACCCAGGTGCCCCAAATCATCTTTTCTTTCTTAAACAAAATAGCTAGTGGCAAAAACTGAACACATGCTAAAAACTTAAATGACTAGGGCGCCTGGATGGCTCAGTGGGTTAAGCCTCTGCCTTCGGCTCAGGTCATGGTCTCAGGGTCCTGGGATCGAGCCCTGCATCGGGCTCTCTGCTCAGCAGGGAGCCTGCTTCCCTTCCTCTCTCTCTCTTGCCTGCTTCTCTGCCTACTTGTAATCTCTGTCTGTCAAATAAATAAATAAAATCTTGAAAAAATAAAAAAATAAAAACTTAAATGACTAGATTACCAGAAGCTATTGATCTGGGAGAAGGCAATCCAATTGCTAACTTAAAAATAGATAAAAATTCTTTGAAACCCTTGAGGTAACTTTCTTACAGTGAGCTCCTACTGTGGCAGACACTGCTAGCCACCCATACAATATCTATCCTTCTCTTTTTTTTCTTTGTAACAGAACATCTGTATTTTTGAGGGGGGCAAAATGCCTGGAGAAAATTATCTTTTCCACATCCCTGGAAGATAGAGATGGCCAATAAGATATTAATGGAAGTCCTTAGGTTGGATTTCTAGAATGGAATTTAAGAGAGCTTATTTAACTGACAGGTACTCTTTTGACCTTCTCCCCTTTATCTTTTTTCCTTCCATCTGAGAGACATGATGGTTGGAGATACAGCAGCCATCTTGAGCCCATGAAGGAAGGAACCAAGAGGATCTCAATTATCAACATCCTTAACACAGTAAGGCAATGTCAGCACCTCTACCTCCAGTCTTCAGGTTAAAAAAATAAGCCCTTCAGAGTTTAAAATCATGCAGTGATGGTGGAAGGGTCTGCAGTCTCAGCCAAAGGCAATTCCTGAGGAGGTAGACTTAGGATCCTGAAAAGATCCTCCAGATCTAGAATATTTCTATTCTAATAAATAAGACAATTTATTAGGAATAAATGATGCTGATGACAATAATGATGATGGCATTAACCCTTATGAAACACACTGTAGGTGGCAGGCACAGAGGCCCAGAGAGGTTAGGTAATTTACCTAAGGTCTCACGGCTAATCAATGATGAAGCTGGGCTTTAAATCCAGGCCATCTGGCTCCAGGTACATGCATTTAACTAAAAACAGCAATATCAAACATAACATACTAGCAGTGCACAAACCAATCCACACACACATGCTAATCTTAAAGAAGCTTTGTCAATTCATTAATGAAAATTCTTACTGTATATATCCCTAAATTGCTTCTCTATTTGAGAAATTATTTCCTGTAGGAACAGAGATTCTTGTAGCTCTGACAAAACATCTGACTGGTTTCATAGTTGTTTAAATGTCACCATAAATACCGCTTAGATCGTTACCATAGTGTCCTAATAGAAATCCCTCTTTACCACCACCCACTACTACCAGATTAGCCTCCCAAAAGTGGAGATTTGATCACATCACACCCTTCAACAAAGTCTTCAGTGGATCTCTTGTTACCTGAATAAAGTCTAAACTCTTTAATCCTTACCTGCTTCTGGCTCCTTTCCAACCTTCCCACCTCTCCCCTTCACACTCCAAACCCTCCAGCAAAACGGAGTCACCTGGGATTTCCCATCCTGCACCTCAGCATATACTGTCTGGTCCACCTGGATGCACATCCTCTCTCACCCTCCCCCAGCCCACATGTCCCCACCAGACGAAATCCTCAAGACCCAAGTCAAAGCCTTGCATGCCACACTAATGGCTCCTTCTGGATAGGGACTGAGCTGTCATGGTTCTGGCGGTTAGACGAATTCTTCCAAAACAGCACCAAAATTCTCGTTTTAATTTAAAAATAGATTTCTAATCTCTCCCCAGTCACACAGGGCCCTTGCAAAGGCAGCCACAGCATGGAAGAGAGTTGTTTATTCCCTTTTCTTTGTCTGTCAGTGACCCACCAACCCCTCCCCAATTTAACACTTCATTCCTTTAAATTAGGGAAAATTCTATTTACAGCTCTAAAAGGATTTCACAAAAGGGCAGAGTCATTGTCTGTGTGCCGCGTGCATCTGAGCCTGGCTCAGTCCGTTATCTACGTTTCGGGCAACAGAATTTCCTCAACATCCTCAAAGGAAGCGTTACTTCCTAAAAGGAAAACCACCACAGTGGAGACGGACGGTCACCTCCGGGACCTCTCAGGCCACCACACGGGCAATCAAGAATGTGACAAACGCGAGCTCTAAAACCAGACCCTGGAGGACACTGAATCAGGTTGAAAGGAGAGGTGCTTCCTAGACTGAAGTCCACGAAACATCCAGAAGAGCCTCTTTCCCGTCTCCGGCTACAAGGGAAGAGAAGAACTTTTTTTTTTTTTTTTTAAACAGAGAGGCAGGCAGAGAGAGAGAGAGAGAGAGAGGAGGAAGCAGGCTCCCTACTAAGCAGAGAACCCCATGTGGGGCTCGATCCCAGGACCCTGAGATCATGACCTGAGCCGAAGGCAGAGGCTTAACCCACTGAGCCACCCAGGCGCCCCGAGAAGAATCATTTTAACAGGGAAAGAGTAAATAGCAGTAATAAAGGTCTACAGTGGCACACCCTGGGTGCCTCCAGAGATCAGGGTCCCCCCAGGACGTGACTCCAAGCTCAGGCCTCATGCTCGGACCCTCACTTCCCTTATTAGAGCAAAATCAACACAATAGAAGAGTCCTGGAGCTACAAATACTTCACAAAGGGGGAACTGTAACCCTAAGGCTGTGTAGAAGGGCAGGAGGGAGTCCCAGGGGCCTAGCAGTCCTGCCAACCTGAGGCTACTGCCCTTCTGCTCTAGTGACCAAAACCATCGAAGTCGGAGAGATCCAGAGGGGAGCTCAAGAACAAAGTGAGCTTAAACAGGATTTGAAAACACCAACCGGGCCGATGGAAATACTGGCCCTAAAGCCAGGAAATTCTTGGTTGGCTGACAAATGGAGCAGTTCCATGTCCAAGAGCACTGTACAATTAAGCATGACCAATTACATCGTTTAAATCCCCATTAATAGCTGCTCTGTGAACTAAGGGCCTGGATAACACCTCCGTCGCCAGCGTGTTTACCAATTACTTCCTTTACAGCTGCACGATTTGCGATAAGGACACTCATGTGGGATTGGTCAGCCGCGGGAGGAATGATACCTCTGGGAGCACCGCATCGAAGTAGCGCAAGACCAGACAGAGAGTGTTTGCATTTAAAGAGTCATTGACGTGAGATGGGCCGCGGAGGGGCAGTTTAGCTTGGTTCTGAGGTCAAGGTAACTGATCCCATTACCCTCTTTTATTTCTTATGTTTAAATGGCAGAACAGTGCAGTGTTTCCTCCGTGTCAAGGAACACATACAGCACATGCATTGAAGTTATGAAGCATCCTGGTAATTCAGCCCTCATCCCCACGAGGGTAGGGCGTGCAGCCACCACAAGGGAATCCCATCAAGGGGGCATATTTTCATCTCTAGTCATCAGGCTCTTCGAATCTGATCTGCTGATGAATGAGTGGTGCAGATTTTAGGGGCTCCTCCTGAAGATCATGGCCTACCATGGTTAAGGCTTTCCCAGGAATGAGGATGGGTTTCCTTTACAAGCCAACTGAGTGAGACAAACCCAACTCTCTCCTAGTCGTCACCTACAAAACACAACACCCAGTGTCAGTCGCGAGTTAGGAAGGTCACATCCACAAGAGGTGCACGAACCGTTATGTTAAAGGTACTCAGCTTCATTCGAGCCAAAGACTTGCACGGCACCCAGAGAAAGGTGGCCATATGAAAGGAAAGGCTTCTTCCTCTTTACCTCTCCAGACTTTTCCCAGTTTTACTCACTATCCCGTTCACTCCCTATGAATTTTAAACCAAGAAAGCACAGAAGTTCGGGGAGAAAGGGCATAGCCCTCAGCATTGCATGGATGGGTGGCAAGTGCCCCCTAATCCTGGAGAGGCCTCATGCCCACACATCCCTTTGGTGATGTCCCAAAACAGGACACCCCCTATCCGTTCCAGTTCTGTCTCTTAGACGTATGTGGACTGGGCCATAATATTTTATCATTCATTGAACGAACATTTCCCACATGTATTATGCCAGGCACCATGCTGGAATACAGGGACAAACAAGAAAGCAAGGTCCCGCCCTTAAGGGACATCCTAGTTGGGGGGAGGGGAGACAATAAACAAGTGAACAAATTAACAGACACTTTCAATGACTATAGTGCTAAGAAGGAAATAAATAGGGTACAATGTTTCTGTCTAGCTGGTGGCAGGTGAGGGGGGCTGTTTTGGAGGGTCTGGTCAAGGAGGGTCCGCCTGAAGAGGTTCAATTTAAACTAATGAGAATAAAGTGGTTCCGGTAGAGGGAACAGCAAGTGCTCCTGGGGCGAAGAAGCACTTGTTAAGTTCAAGAGCCTAAAAGACAGCCAGGATGGCTGGAAGCTTTAACGCTCTGCTTCTCAGCTTGGCAGGCGGTGGAAGCCCGGGAGAGGCTGAGGAGACACAGATGTTTGCGTCTGCTGCCAGACCCTAGTAGGACTGTTCCCGTGCAGCCCGGGCATGCAGAGGTCGTCAGGCTCCCCAGATGTTTCTGAAGCACAGCCCAGATTGAGACCCACACAAGGTAAGGCTGCAGAAAAGGCTCAGGACAGAGTCCTGGGCATGTGGGGATTGGGGTCTCCCTCTTGTAAAGGTCACTTCAGAACCTGTGTTCCAGCCAGCGACGAAACAAACACGAGTGGAGGCCAGGTTGGAGGGCATGTCCATGGTAGGTGCAAATGACTCATTACTTTTTATTTTCACTTCACAGCCTGGAAGGAGGCAAGATGGTGTGTGTGAACTACGACTCCCTGGAGGCTTGGCCATTCCTCCTGAAGGAATACTTCTAGGAAAACATGGCAACTAAACTGGCTTCAGGCATATCCCTTTTCATACTGTCTGCAACTTCTGAAACAGTGTGTCAAAAATACCAAAAACGAAGGCATAAATTAATTATCTCTGCCCTCCCGTAAAATGCAAAATTAAAAATTAAAACAGCATGCCTACGTATGGGAAGTGAACAGGGCTGGGGTCCATGTGTCGAGAAACAATGAGCAGCCGAGAGTCAGCTAGACAAGCTTGCTGCTGTCATCTGGCTTATTTTATGACACGTTTCATAAGGTGGTAAAATCATCTCTAAAAGGATGGTTCCTGTATAAGATGTAGATCATCGTTATGATTGCATGCTTGGTGACAGGAAGCACACCAAAGTCACAATAGTGGTTTCCTCCAGGGAGGGCAGAAGGAGAACAAAGAACACCTTTATCAGAAGTATTTTATGGCTTTCATTTCAAAAAAATCCGAGGCACACATAGCACAACGTTATAAATATTCACTAATGCCAGGGAGTGGTCTGTGAGTGCTTGCAGTATTACTGTCTACTTTTCTGTACAAAAAAGAAAAGAGAGCATGTTGAAACAGTAAAACTTCTTCGTTTAACACTTCTTGTATAATGTGTTAAATTGGGCTGAAACCCTGTAATTATTCCTTACTTACTGTTTGCCAGTTTTGGAGACGATGCTCCTGAATTCATCACCCACATTTGTGGTCCTGTTATATTAACAGTCGAGAGCTGTGAAACACGAGGTAGAATGTCTACTTCACATTCTCTCCTTCCCTTCAACTGAACCACCCCCTTAAAGCTCCTGACATTTCTCCCCAAAGTCCTGCAGCAAGAAGGATTAATTAGATAGCCCCCCCTATTCTCCAAGGGGGACTGACTTTGTGGTTCACCACACCACCAGAATCCTGCCGCTATCTTACAGGTTTTTGGTCAATCTTTACACATTCTTTTTTTTCTTAATTTATACTTTTAATATAAGTATATTTCAGAGGGCAATTTACCTTGAGGTTCTTATGTGTCTTTAAAGGATAATTCATAGTCCTTGTGCCGAGTCAGGCCCAATAAAAAGTAAGTAATCCTCAAACGTGATAGTTGAGCAGTGCTGGGGGGAGAAAAGACAGAGGCTGAAAAGTTTTAAAACTGCTATTTTCATCCTGAAATGTTTATCAATCAATTTTACAGCGGCAGCAAACATTTCCCTCCTGCGGGAAGGTGGGGCGGGGAGGAAGCAGAAAAAGACACAAAGGAAGAGATTCTAACAAGTTCAACAATAAATTTTAAGAGGACTCCGCTCAGTGATGAAATAAAGTAGATCAAGTCTTGTGTGCTGAATGGCAGGAAATAACGTATTCCAACACTGCGATGTCTATTAAAGGGACAGCACAAATAAATCTATATGGAAGTTTTCATGGTACAAACTCCCAATCAATGTTACTACACTTAAAAATTAGCATTTTTCAGAAGCTTAAGTGCCCAATGTATCTCAGGCAATTAAGAAGGAAGAACACAGGGATGACTGGGGGCTCAGTGGATTAAGCCTCTGCCTTTGGCTCCTGGGATCCAGCCCCGCATCGGGCTCCCTGCTCGGCGAGGAGTCTGCTTCTCCCTCTTCCTCTGTACCTCCTCTCTGCTTGTTTTCTCTCTCAAATAAATAAATAAGTAATCTTTTTTAAAAAGAAGAAGAATACTGAGTGTCCCCTAATTTACTTCCATTCCCAGCTGACATGTGCCCTGTTCCAGGTGGCCAGTTCCTGCCTCTTTGCTGTGATGTCCCACACTCTGCACAACTATGAAAGGATAAACGAACAGCATGTGGCATCTTTGATGTGCCCGGCACTGGTGGGCCGACCACTTTCAAATATTACTTCATTGACTCTGCCCAAGAGTCCCGAATATGGTATCAGCTCTACTTTACCAGTGGGGAAGCTATGTGCCCAGATCACAGAGATGATACAGTGGTGAAGCCAGGTTAGAATCGGAGCTCTTCAACTTCAAAACTCACACTCCTTCCTTTATACTCCAGCCGGCTTCACAGGACAGGAAAGAGGACGGATGCACCGAGAAGATTTCAGCTGCCAGTGCCAGGGGACCAAGGAAAGGTTGTGACGGCACTTTGTCAATTCATACTGCCTACCTCTATCAACAAGCTGTTCCTGAAAATTCTTTCCTCTTGTTCTCCAAGGGCCCAAATGGCCCTGGAGTGCTTCTACCAAACTACCAAACTGAGCATATCCTTGAGACATGCCCACAAAGCCCTTCCTCAGGTGACATTGAGGGCAAGGTCAGAAAACAGGGCCAGGGCTGGATTAAAGGGTATGTTGCCCTACAATCTGATTAAATGCCAATGAGACAGGGATATCTCTTCAGGAAAGACGTTAACCCTTCTTTAGATCTTAAGAAGAGAACTTAAACCAAGTCTCTGCACTCCGACCACTGCCATCAAAACACAGCAGCACCACCCACTGCATTTTTTTAAATTACCTTCCTGGCCAAAATGGTACCAAGAAAGAAACAAATTGCACAGATGGACAATTTCCATCACCTCACTAAAGATGGGTGACCATCTCACTGAGATCCCGAAATGCACAAGTAGCAGCACAGGTGGGATATTCAAAATGGTGCAGAGGGCAGAGCTCGACAGGGAGCACCCCAGCTGTGGCTGTGAACAATGAACCCAATAACCATAACTGACTTCCACACAAGCTACAGAGGTGGGCCCTGTCCGTGCATAACATTCAAACGCATCATGAAGAAGCACCGTCATAATTTTCCCCTGCCAACAAAAACTATGTTTAAGAAACAGCCTAGAATGTTCTCTCTTCCTCCTGTCTCCCAACGGCCTATCCCATCACTCTTAGGAAAGCTCACCTGCTTGGTCCCCATCGACTCTAACAGCTCCCTGATCCTGAATTCCCCAATTCTCCTTTATCGCTAAGTTCCCAGTTGGTGCTGGTTTGTGAGATCCTAAGCCATTCCACGAGGAAGTGCCTCTGGACTCTGTCAGAAGTACACAGAGCCATTGGACAATTCCTGCTTTCAAGAAGGGGAACCATGCTGAATAGAAAGGAAGAATGAGCCACATAATGAGCCCAAAGAGATTTGGGGAGCACAAAAGAGAGAGTGGCAGGGAGGGAAATTCATGAAAGGCTGCAGGTAAGAGGTAGCGGCATTTCAATGGGCTTTAGATGCTGAGTTGGATTTCCCTCGAAGAAAATTTTGTGAAGAGGGATAAAGATTTAGTAGATATATAAGCTGAATTGGGCCCTCCCCCAAAAAGATATGTGGAAGCCCTAACCCCAGTACCTCAGAATGTGACCTTATTTGGAGAGAGGGTTGTCGCAGATGTAATGAAAAAGGTCAACCGGAGCAGGGTGGGCCCTTAGTTCAACAGAACTGGTGCCCTTCAAAGAAGACAACCCTGTGAAGATAGGGACACACGGGAGAACGCCAGGTGACAATCGTCTGAGAGTGGAGAGACACAACCACGAGCCAAGGAGCACCAAGGGGAGCTGGCAAAACACCAGACTCTCTGAAGAGGCGAGGGAGGACGCTCCCCTCCAGGTTCCAGAGGGAGCATGGGCTGGCCCACACCTCGATTTTAACCTTCAGCCTTCCAACCAAGACAAAACAGTTCTGTTTTTAAGCCACCCAGTGTGTGGGACTCTGTTGTGACACCCCTAAGAAACTAATACAGTAGGTGACTGGAAGAAAGAGAAAAAACAAGATGTGGTGAAAGGCAACCACTGAAGATATTTTTTAAAAAATCTTCCTGTAACTTGCAGAAGACCTACGCCCTACTTTCGTCTGATGAGAATGACTCCACCTCGACATCCTCCCCTTTACCTCCACAGGGCCCTCTGTCTTCACCTCCCTTCCTTTTAGCTTGTCTTTAAATAAAGGAGCTGTTTCTCCTTTCGAAGTCTAGATCTGCCGCCTTGCTTTAATTACTTTAATCCAAGGACTTCCCATTCATTGTTTCTATATTTTACTCCAATTTTTTCCCACTTTGACCACCCGCTGGGTAAACCACAGATTTCCTGCAATCCCACCTCCCCCCTTCCCGCTCCCCTCCTGACCTCTCATCTGTTCTACTTAAAAGAAGCCTAGGGTAGGGGCACCTGGGTGGCTCAGTTGGTCTTCTGACTTTTGATTTCAGCTCAGGTCAGGACCTTAGTGTCCTGAGATCAAACCCTACATTGGGCTCTGTACTCAGTGGGGAACCTGCTTCTCTCTCCCTCTTTCTCTGCCCTTCCCCCTCCCTTGGTGCTCTCTCTCCAATAAATAAATCTTTTCAAAAATAAAAATAAAAGCAGCATAGGGTAGACTCCTCTGCTTTCTCATCACCCATTCACAACTTTTCATTCAGATGACCTCTCTGAACCTGCCTATGGAAACTATTATGGAAGGATGCTAATTAGTCTGCCTGGTCACGGAGTCCTACAGACACTTATCATTGTCACTCTCCACAAATTCTTTGCATTGCTTCACACTAGTGCCCACTTTCTCCCTGCATGAAATGCCCTCTTCTTCTGGCTCCTGGAAGAACACATTCCTCTAGTTCTCCACTCACCTCCCTGACTCTCCTTTTCTGTTTCCTGCCTGGGTCAAGACCCTCTCAGAGCTCCTTTCATACCTAGGAAAGTAGCACCGTACTTCGTACTGACCCCTAGTATAGCAATTCTTAGTATTTGCCCTAGAGTTATCTTCAATCAATCACAGCTTACCTCTGAATACTTTACTCTGTTCCACATGTAGGGTAAGAGCCTTACTGTGGTATATTCCTAATTCCTCACTCCCTTTACTTGGGCTATTGTTTTCATACATATGAAAAAGTAGGTTGTAGACTCCAGGGTGGCTCAGTCGGTTAAGCGTCTGACTCTGGATTTCAGCTCAGGTCATGATCTCAGGGGTGTGGGATCGAGCCCCACCTTGGGCTCTGCGCTCAGTGGGAAATCTGTTTCATACTATGTATTTCCCTCTCCTTCTGCCCCTCCCCCTCCCTTATGCTTTTGCATGTTTTCCCTCTCAAATAAATAGATAAGTCTTTTAAAAAAATTAAAACTAGGTCAGAAATATACAACACAGTATGGCTATTTTGCTTTGGACAATGTTCTTTTAGAGTCAAAAATAAGAAAAATTGAATTTTACTTTACCTTTATTTATTTCATATAAAGTGTTCATTTCTCTGTATAGATCCAAAATTCTGTCTGGTATGATAATCCCACTGCCTAAAGACCTTGCTTTTTTCTTTTTTTTTTTTTAAGATTATTTATTTATTTATTTGATAGACAAAGATCACAAGTAGGCAGAGAGGCAGGCAGAGAGAGAAGGAAGCAGGCTCCCCGCTGAGCAGAGGGCCCCATGTGGGGCTCAATCCCAGGACCCTGAGATCATGACCTGAGCCGAAGGCAGAGGCTTTAACCACTGAGCCACCCAGGTGCCCCTAAAGACCTTTCTTTAACATTTCTTGCAGAGTCGGTATGCTAGCAATGAATTTCCAGTTTTTGTTTGAGGAAATCTCTCATTCTCTTTCATTTTTGAAATAGATTTTCACCAGGCATGGAATTCTGGGTTGACAGCTCTTTGCTTTTAGCACTTTAAAAATGTCACTTCATTATATTCTAATTTGCATAGTTTCTGAACAGGGGTCTGCTATAATTTTTATTTTTGTTCCTCTATAATGTGTCATTTTTCCTCTGGCTGCCTTTAAGATCTTCTCCTTTTATTGTTTTTGGTTTTGTTTATAACTGTATGAATATTATTTGCCTCCATGTGTTTTGTTTTGGAGTATTTATCCTGCCTGGTATAATCTGAGCTTCTTGGGTCTGTGATTTGGTGTCGCTAACTTTGCGAACTTCTCAGCCATTATTTTTTCAAATATTTTTTGCCCTCCCCACTCTGGCTCTCACCTCTCCTTCTGGCATTCCAATAAAGTATTTGTTAGACTGTCCAATACCATCCCACAGCTCTCGGATGTTCTGTTCTGTTTTCTTCTCTTGTTGGTTTTACTTATTTCTTTTACTTTTTCTTTTTTCCCTCTGTGTTTCAGTTTGGTTAATTTCTATGGCCCCATCTGATCTTGCCCATTTTCCATCTCTTCTATCAGAGCACTTAGCCTATTTAATCACAGTCATCCTAAACTCCCTGCCGGGGAGCCTGAGCGGCTCAGTTGGTTGAGTGTCCAACTCTTGGTTTAGGGTCAGCTCATGATCTCATGGGTCGGGAGATCAAGCCCCATGTTAGGCTTAGCACTGGGGTGGGAGGAGGGGACAGAATCTGGTTGAAGAGTCTTTCTCTCTGCCCCTTCCCACCCTGGCACATACTTTCCCTCTCTCTCTCTCAAATAAATAAATCTAGAAATAAACAAACTAAATAAATAAGCACCCTGCCAGATAGTTCCAACATCTATAATATATCCAGTCTGGTTCTAATGAATGCTTTGTCTCCTGGTTTTTGCATTTATAGGTTTTTGTTTTCTTGCTCTTCATATGCCTTGTAATTTTTTATTGAAAGTTGGACATCTTAGATAAGAGTAGAGACTGACAATCGGAGAAAGACAACTATCATATGATCTCCCTGATATGAGGGAGAGGAGATGCAACATGGGGGGTTAAGGGAGTAGGAGAAGAATAAATGAAACAAGATGGGATTGGGAGGGAGACAAACCATAAGTGACGCTTTATCTCACAAAACAAACTGAGGGTTGATGGGGGGAGGGGGGTTGGGAGAGGGGGGGTGGGGTTATGGACACTGGGGAGGGTATGTGCTATGGTGAGTGCTGTGAAGTGTGTAAACCTGGCGATTCGCAGACCTGTACCCCTGGGGATAAAAATATATGTTTATAAAAAATAAAATTTAAAAAAAAAAAAGAGTAGAGACTGAGGTAAATATTTTCTTCATGCCTGGAAATGAATTACGCCTTTCCTTCTGCCAGGAATTTAGTGTAAGGGTTTGAACTAATCTAATTGGGAGCTGGGCTAGCTTTGTAGTCTGTTGTTGCTATGGCAATCCTCAGTGACCCACAGACTAGTGACACCCGGAGTTCAGGGTAAGGAAGGGTGAACGCCAGAGTCTATTTGTTTTCCAATGACTGCTGCACCCTTGGCCTTAAGTCTTTTCTTTTCGCCATGTCTCAGGGAAAGTCTGTCTCTTGCCAATCAGTTGCTACTCTGTGCTTGTTGGCCTGGTGGGAAAGCGTGTGAGGGAGAGGGTGACCTCTGTTGTTCTGATTAACCCCCAGCGTTAGGCAGGTACTCTATCCCTGGATCTTAGGGAGGATGGCCTCCCTGGTGATCCTGCCCATCCTTAGGTAATCCTGCCCTCTCCCAAATTCATAGTCCTGAATCCAGTTTGTCATTTTGCCCCTCCCCCCACAGTTCAGATTTTTTTTTTTTTCCTGTTTTCTTCCCCAGCTACAGAAAGAGTTCACCAGTGCCCAAAAGATGATGGTGTTTATTGCCTCCCTCACAAAGCAAAGCTTCTGTTCTACAGGGAAGGTACAAAAGAAAATCAGGGCAAAGTTTCTTGACCTTCCCAGAGGAGCTGCTTTTTCTCCCCCTGGCTCTGCCCTACAGAGAACACTTTCTCAGCCTTTCCTCTGAGGGACTGGTCTTGCTCATGGAGAAAAACCTGCAAGCAGGTACAGATACCACCTTGTATTTGCAACCCCAAGGGCTTCACTCCCTTTCTCCAGGACACACGCACCAGCCTTCATCATTCTCCAGGCACCCTGGACAAACTCTCCTAGCCAGTCTCCAGCAGCGGCTCACGAAGTGCCTTAGTGGGTCAGTGCTTCTGTCCCACGCCTCCCTGCCGACGCCTGCGTCTCACTACGTTCTGGGGCTTGCACCTTCAGCACTCTCTTTGGTTCAGGAACAGCTGTTAACTTGCTCTTTGTCCAGCACTGTAAAGTCGAGAACAAAGTGCTTTCTGGCTTTTTCCATCCTTCTGCGTCTTCAGCTGGAAAATGCAACAGCTCTTTGCATTTTCAACCTATTCCCTCCACCAAGAATGACCCTCCTACCCCTCGCTGTATGTATCTGCACCATACCGATATTGGGATTTTTGTATAATTATCCTCTTAAGAAAGAACTGCTTTTGACCGAGAAGAGGAACAGCAGGAGCTTTTACTGAGTCCCAAACACAGTGCTCGGTGCTTTTGCATTTTCTAATTTAAGCTGCATAACGTAAACAGCACGTATGTTACGAACCCAATCTGCGACATGGAGGAACGGAAACTCCGTAACCTGCAGGTCACATGACTGATGAGTGGCAAAGCTGAGATTCCCCAGTCCAGCCGTCCAAAGACTGTTCCCACCTGACAGCACAGCCCCGCTGTCTTGGGGCCCGGGGGACAGGGGCGGGGGTTGACAGCCTGTGTGGAGATTGCACAGTGATTCTCTTCACAGCGGACACTGAGGCCTTGTAGAATCACACAGCATGAACCACTTGACATAAACTCTTGTGACCATAAAGAGGGAGTGTCATAAGGCTTGGGTGGGGGCTGGGAGCGGCCTGCTGAAATGTCCGCCCTCTTTCCGGAAAGACTGTCACAGAAACACAGCCTGTCGTCCAGACCCTCGGGGTCCATTGTTGCTGCCAGGCCTCCAAACTTGGGTCTCGCAGGCAGCAGGGAGGGAGAGGACACCTGCTGAGTGGCCAATGAAGGTCATTGTACCACCAACTAGAGAGGAAGTCTGTGCAGGACTGAGCTTTCCTTTCCCCCTCCTCACAGGGCGCAACCAGGCTCATGAAGTAGCTAATGAGCAACTTCCATTTCCTCGGAGGAAGCCACAGCCTTATCTCATTCGGGACAGGTTCAAGGGAAAGTTACCTGGTGTGACAGAAGGAGGGAGTGCAAATGTACTATGTCACTGCTTCCAAGGCCTGTGTAACAATGGATTGTTGCTTTCCTTCTCACAACTGCAGAAAACCTCTTCTAGGGGGTCACAGAGACATAGAACAATAGGAGATTACTGACAATATGGCAGCACAATGACCTTTCAATCCTCAAGGCTATGAGTTCACTGCCAGATCCCCAGACTCTGTGTGTATAGTGTATGGGTTTTAACAAACGCAGTAAGTCATCTAATCAGCACAGATTACATGACCACAGTAAAAAACAGTTCCACTATTCCAAAAAGTCTCTCATGCCTCTTCTTTGTGCCATTTTGGGATTAGGGTAACATCAAACAGCTAGCATGCTCCAGGTCCCAGAACCCCATTCCCTACGTTCCTGATCGGGACCAAGTTAGCACCAATCCCAGCTTGGTCATCCAGGAACCGTGAACCCATATTATATTCCTATAAGCTCTTTTTGTCAAGGCAAGAGACCACTTCTAATTTCTCACACTTTAACTCCAAAAGCGTTCCCTGATCTAGCCTTGAGCGTTGCTACATGGCCGGCACCAAATATCCCTGTGGCCAAGGAGCTTATAACAGGCCCTGCCCCGTCCACCCTGCCACAGCCTGGAGTGTGATGGGCTAGGGCTCCGCAAACTCTCTCCCCGGAGATCGAGAGTTCAGTGACGACAGTCCCCATTTTGGATGCCTGAAAGGTTCAAAACATAAAAGGCTTTCATTTCTCATCCATTTTCCTGTTTACAAAGTGGAAGCCAAATACTGAAGCAGCAGCAAATGGGTACGACCCCCATGCTGGGAGCACAGTTCCTGTGCTTCGGTCACTGGACATGCGTCTGTGTTTTTAAAATCATCTAATTGAACACATTCTCTTTTCTTGTTCCTTGCCATCAGGGCACTGTTTTTATTTTATATGAGCTGATAATTATCATATGCCATGTTTTCCCATCATGAACACTCAGTAATTTTCAGAAACACTGCTTTGATCATGTCACTTCCCTGCCCCCAAACACTTGACAGTTTGCCGTTGTTTACCTGATAGAGTCCAAGCCATTTAGCCATTCCTAAATTTGCTCACATTGCCTTCCATGATGCACCCACACAGAGCTCTGCTCTGATTAAACAGGACTTATTTTTTCCAAACTACCCCTGCCTCTTCTGCAAGTGTCACCACCCCCACAAAACTCTCAGGCCAAGAATAGGAAGGAACTGCCTCCCTCACTAGGCTTTCTAAAACCCAAACTCTTCATCAGCCTACGCCACCTTGAGCTGTTATGGCTGTTGTCAGGTTTCCTCTCACCCTGCAAGATCTTCCAGGATCAGAAGGAGTCAAGCTTCTCAGGAGGAACTGTCTTTGCCTTATGGACACTGTGAACTGTGTAAGGAATTCTTGGCCTCTTACCTGCTGACTGCGAAAAAGCAGAGAGCTAAATTTGTCTCCTACTTCTAGCAAAATATACAGGACTTTATGGCATGTATTTTGTATACTAACTGAAACTGCAGCCCTCACTCAAATCATAGGTCCCTACCCTTATTTTTTAATTTGACTCATTTGTCTTTCTGACTTGTATTTATTTTATCTTTCTACGGGCATATTTGGTTTTGGAGGGAGGATGAGAATGTGTGAGAGTGAGTGGAATTCATTCCTGACCGTGCCTGGCACAGACATCCTACATTCTCCATGATACAAAGTTGGCAAGAGGCAGTTAACATGCTGGTATTTGTCATCATATGAAGATACATCTGGAAGGGAGCACAATTTCCTCCGGCTGCTGCTGCTGTTATGACCAACAAGGATTCCTAAGGCACTTTAATCCTGTTGCAGTAAACACCACCAAAGTCCTGATCTGGCCAGAAGTCAAAATTTCTCATTCCTTTATGGTATTTTCAGGAAAACTGCAAGAATATCTATACTTGCTAAAAATAGAACTACCCCACAACCGAGCAATTACACTACTAGGTGTTTATCCAAAGGATACAACCATAATGATCTGAAGAGACAGTTTATTGTTTATAGCAGCAATGCCCACAATACCAAACTGTGGAAATAGCTGAGATGTCCATCAACAGATCAACGGATAAAGAAGATGTGGTATATATATACAATGGAATACTACTCAGCCATCAAAAAGAACGAAATCTTGCCATTTGCAACAACATGCATGGGATAGTGGGTATTATGCTAAGCGAAATAAGTCAATTAGACAAAGAGAAATACCGTATCACTTCACTTACATGTGAAATTTAAGAAACAAAACACATGCACATGAGGGAAGGGAAGGAAAAATAAAATCAGATGTGATGTAACGAGCACTGGGTGTTATATAAGATTGATGAATCGTTAACCTCCACCTTGGAAACTAATACATTATATGTTAATTAATTGAATTTAAGTTTTAAAAATATAGAAAACATAAGAAAATAAATAAACAAACAAATAAATAAAAGAGAGAGGGAGACAAACTATAACAGATTCTAAACTACAGGGAACAAACTGAGGGTTGCTGGAGGGGAGATGGGGGGGATGGGGTAATTGGGTAATGGGCATTAAGGAGGGCACTTGGTGTAATGAGCACTGGGTGTTATATGCAACTGATGAATCACTAAATTCTACTCCTCAAGACTAATAATGCACTATGTTAACTAAATTGAATTTAAATAAAAAGTTTTAAAGCAAAAAGAATATCCACACTTGCCAAAGCCATCTACAGGTTCAGTGCAACCCCTATCAAAATTCCAAGGGCATTTTTCCCTGAAACAGAAAAAATATTCCTAAAAATTCATCCAGAACCTGGAAAGACACCAAAGAGCTAAAGCAATCAGAAGTAAGAAAAATAAAGGCATCATACTTCCTGATTTCAAACTATGTTACAAAGCTACAGTAATAATAGTAATAAAAGTACAGTATTGGCATAAAAATAAAGGCACAGATCAATGGAACAGAACAGAGAGCTCAGAAATAAACCCAAGCATAACAGTTAATGAATTTTTGTCAAGGGTGGCAAGAATACACAATGAGGAAAGGCCCATCTCTTTAATAAATAGTGCTGGGTATCCATACACAAAAGAATGAAATTAGATCCTTACCTAAACATAAAGATTAACTCAAAATGGGTTAGAGAATAAAACTTAATAGCTAAACTATAAAACTTCTGAAATAAAGAAAACAATCCTATTCACAACAGTATCAAAAACAACAAAATACTGGAGAATAAATTTAACCAAGGAGGCAAAAGATTTGTGCTCTGAAAACTACAAGACTTTGACAAAAGAAATTGAAGAAGGCACAAATGGAGACAGCTCGTGTTCATAGATATGAAGAATTAATTCCATCTGTAGATTCAGTGCAATCCCTATCCAAATTTCAATAGCACTTTTCATAGAAATAGAAAAAGTATCCTAAAAATTTATGTGGAGCCAAAAAAGACCCAATCCTGAGAAAGAAGAACTAAGCCAGAAGCATCATACTTCCTGGTTTCAAACTATATTATAAAACTATAGTGATCAAAACAGTTTTGGCATAAAATGGACCAATGGAAGAGTATAGAGAGCCTAGAAATAAAGCCACATACATACAGTACATACAGACAATTAATATTTATCAAAGGAGCCATGAATATTCAGTAGAGAAAGGATAACCACGTGAATGAGATTAGACTCCTATCTTACACCACTCACAAAAATTAATTTGAAATGGACAAAAGACTTAAATTTAAGACCTAAAACCATAAAACTCCTAGAAGAAAAAGGTGGGTTTTTTTTTTAAGATTTTATTTATTTATCAGAGAGAGAACTCACGCACAAAGCAGGGGGAGCAGCAGGCAGAGGGAGAAGGAGAGGCAGGCTCCCTACTGGAGCAAGGGGCTGGATGCGGGGCTCGATCCCAGGACCTTGGGATCATGACCTGAGCTGAAGGCAGACCCTTAACTGACTGAGCCACCCAGGTGTCCCAGAAGAAGAAAGCTTCTTGACTTTAGTCCTGGCAGCAATTCCCCAATATGACACCAAAAGCAAAGGCAACAAAAGCAAAAATAAACAAGTGGAATTATATCAAACTAAAAAGTTTCTGCACAACAAAGAAAACAATCAACAAAATGAAAAGGTTTGCAGAATGGGAGAAAATACCTGCAAACCATATATCTGATAAAGAGTTAATATCCAAAATATATAAGGAATTCTTGTAATAGCAAAAATATAAATAACCTGATTTAAAAATGGGTTTTATTCAGGTTTATTCAGAATAAACATGTTTTCAAACAACACACAAATGGTCAACAGGTACATGAAAAGATGCTCAGTATCACTCATCATCAGGGAAGTGCAAATAAAAACCAAGAAGATAACGCCTTATATCTGTTAAGATGTCCACCATGAAAAAACCAGAGAGAACAAATTTTGGTGAGGATGTAAAGAAAAGAAAACCTTTGTATGCTATTGGTGGGAATGTACGCTGGTACAGCCATTATGAAAAGTAGAATGGAGGTTCCTCAAAAAATTTAAAAAACATATGATCCAGCAATCCCACATCTAGGTATATATCCAGAGAAAATGAGGTCACAATCTCCGGAAGGTATCTGCATTGCAGACTTATTCACAATAGATGAGTGGACCAAAAAAATGTGGTATGTATTTTATATGTTTATATATATACATAATATTATATGTAAAAATATACTTATACATTATATATAAATACGTAAAATACACAGGCACTGGAATATTATTCAGCCATAAAAAAGCAGAAATCTCACCATTTGCAGCAGCACGGATGAACCTGGAGGTCATTTTACTAAGTGAAATAAGCCAAACAGAGAAAGACAAATATTATCTGGTATCACCTATATGTAGAATCAAAAACAAAACAAAATAAAACAAAAACCACTGGAATTTATATCATAGAAACAGAGTAGAAGAGTGGTTTCCAGGAGCTGGGATGGGGAGAAATAGGGAAGGGTTGGCCAAACAGAACACACTTCCAGTTATCAGAGGAGTAAGTTCTGAGGATAGAGCACGATGACTATAGTTCTTAATACCATACTATATCTCTGAAATCTGCCACAGGAATAGATCTCAGGCATTCTCACACGCACAAAAAGGTAATTATGTGAGGTGATAGATGTGAGTTAACCTGACTGTAGCAAGCTTTTCATAATGTATAGCTATATCAAATCAGCACACTGTACACTTTAAATGTATGACAATTTTATTTACCAACTATACCTCGGTAAAACTGGGGTCAGTAAAAGAAAAACTACAAGACAATGAATGCCAAAGTTTAACACTCAAAATACCCACTGAAGATGGTAAGAGCAGGCTTCAGCAAAAATCTCTGTCTTGTTACCAAGTCTAGACCCTGTTCTGGCCTCTGGCTACACAGCTTCTTGTCTACAGTTAAAGCCACTCATTACACAAATGTTTATTTGAGTTGTTTCTCTATGGGAGTGTGCCTGGCACTGTTAGCTGCCTACACTGTCTTCTTTCCTCTACCAACAGAACCCCGCTCAGCTCCACGCAGCCACGTAGCCTCCTTAGAAAACAAACAACTTCATTTCGCACACACTCTTGCAGCTAAGGGCATCCCGTTTCTGGCCAGTGAGATGTGAGCCGAAGCCTACTGGTTGAGGCCTTCCAGGAAAGTGCTCCTCTTCCTAAGAAGGAGAAGCACACTCAGCTGGCCTATGTCTCTTGACCTCCCCATTCTCCTTCCTACTACCCTGAAGATGTAATGTAATGACAGGGGTCCAAGGTTCTGCCTGCGAGGGACAGAATAGAAGAACCAAAAGTCAGAGGACCAAGGACACAGAGGAGCCACCACACCAAGTCCTGGGCCATTGCTTCTGAATGAGGAAAAGGAATCCCCACATTTCAATCCAGACTTTTAGGTCTTCTGTTACACGGAGCCAAACTCAGTTCCCCAAGTGATGCAGGGAGGTGGTGTGCTTGATGACAGAAAGAGAGATAAGTAAGACCCGATCCCAGCCCTCAGATGGTGATAATCTATCAAGGGGAGATAAGAAGATCAGAGGAACCATCATCATACCAGACAGAATGTGACAAGCACATGAGCCACAGCTGGGACGCTAAAGAGAGTTCAGAGTGGGGAGAAATGGCTTCTAGCTAAAAGCATTGAAATTGGGCCACGTCACACTAAAATATCACATTTATCTCATCTGCAGAGACACCGTTCAATCCAAGAGAATAAATCTCTGCTGATGGGTCTGTACGCCTCTGAGCGTCTGAGGAGTATTTCCAAGTGGTGGCTCCCCTTCCACAGACAGGGCTGAGGACTGTGGCTGTGCCCAGCGTGGGCACAGGAATGTGTCGCTCTGATGCTCCCTCTCCGCTCTCTCCCCTTCTCCCGTCCATCCACCCACTTTTTCTGAGAGTCCTAAATGAGAGTTTTCAGAGCCTGGAGGGGAAAAACTTTCCTCCGTCCCTCTCTGACTGACTCCGGTGCTGCTGGCTCATGCCCAAGAACACCCCAGCGGAGCAGCTCCTGAGGGAAGGATCTGGGTTGCAGGTTTTACACCAGCGCAACAACAGTTGGAGAAGCAATCTGAGCCTAAGGCCTGCACCGTGCAGAGGCCTTAGGCTCTCGGAGCTCATCTCCTCAGGAGCTAGACAGCCAGGACTTCCCCAAAAACACACCGAGGGGTTGGCCACACTGTTTTCCAGATACCACACGGCCTGGGCCACAAAATAGGGGTCCTGAGGCACAGCAACCAAAATCTGCAGCCGGCCCTCTGCCTCCCTGCTGGAACATGGCCACTGGAAATTCCCCCCAGTGGGTTCTAGATTCAAGGCTGGCGGCCATGAACCACACGGGAGATGCCAGGGAGATGTCTCCCTGGCAGTAGCATCCGTGAGTCCTCCGTCTCCACGACCTGCACCCCCCACCAGAGCATGCTGGCCCGTCTCTCTCTCTTCAGCTCCAAGTCCCTGACTTACTTGTAATTCCAAAGGGGAATTACATCCCCACCTTTCATCCCCACACTGTGCTCTATCAGACCAGAAGCAGCTCTGTACTTCCTGCACACCCCCACGACCCTACCACTTCGTGTTCACACACTATTTTTTTTTTAAGATTTTTATTTATTTATTTATTTGACAGAGATTACAAGTAGGCAGAGAGGCAGACAGAGAGAGAGAGAGAGGAGGAAGCAGGCTCCCCGCCAAGCAGAGAGCCCAATGCGGGACTCGATCCCAGGACCCTGAGATCATGACCCGAGCCGAAGGCAGAGGCTTTAACTCACTGAGCCACCCAGGCACCCCATTCACACACTATTTTTAAAAGCACCACAGCCCGCTGGGAATGGGCCATAAGTTCACCAGGCCAGGCCTGACAGAGGGCAATGTGAGAGGCATAAATCCCACCTCACCCTTGAAGCTGACGACTGTTGCTGGCTCTCACAGCCATCTTCCTCAGTCTGCACCTTTCTCTGGAGGCCCCTGGGGCTTCCTTGTAAACAACACCCTGGAGACCTCAACCCTGGTCCTCCAGATGCTCCGAGTTCACCAGCCTCTGCTTCTGCCTCCCCAACACCACACACACTAAAGGGTTCTAATCCAAAAACTAGGGAAAGCACCGTTTTCACTCTGCAATCAGTAACCACGAAAATATTTTACCTTAAACACACAGGCCGTAACAAGTCAACAAAATTCTGTTTATCACCCAATAGGTTAAATTTGAAAAGAGCAATGTCTTCTTACTGCATCACATAGTCAAAAAATATCATGCGTTACATTGAAAACACATTTATATCTAATGAGCTGGACTACATATGCAAATTAAGATATGCTAATTGGTTTAGCGGTTTCTTTTACATAAAGTCAGTATTTTTATGGATCATTAAATGTATCCCTTAGCATATTAATTTCAAAAGAAAAATTAATAACTATAAAAATAAATTCCCTGGCACAACCAATATAAAGATTTAAAACTAAAACTGTTGCTGTGATAGAGTATCTCTTCAGGCTGGCTCCCAACACACAGTAAGTCTTCAAGAAAAAATAAAGTTTGTACCAAATTCTTCTCTGTGTATGATTTAAAGCTGGGTGACCGAGTCTGGTTTAAGTGCTTACCTTGGAATCCTTACATTTCAAATGGTCTTGGGTAAGTATCTATTTAACTCTTTTTTTATAATCAAATGAGAAAAAGAACACAAAAGCCAAGAAGGCAGCAAAACGAACCAGGCCTCAAGGCCTGTTGGCTGCTCTCTCCCAGGAATGGACACAGCAGTGTGTGGGGCACAGAGAGGGGCTCAGCGAGCGTTCTTAGAGAAAGGGATGAATGAATGAGCTATTTGCAGTGACTTTTAGCTAATTAAATTTCTTAAACACTACTATGTACCAAGGACCCTAAAATGGAAGTGGTCTCCTCAATTCACAGATAAGAAAACTGAGGCCCAGCAAGCTCAAGTGATATGCCCAAGGTCAAGCTATAAGGGAGGGAGCCAAGATGCAAAAGCGGGTGTGGCCACAAAACACCATCCACAGGTCACTGCCCTCTCCCCGTCACTCCCAGGGGCAGTTACTGGGGCAGTGTGCAGACATGAGTGTGGGACCACCGGGTACAGCTTGGCCAACCTTCCCACAGGAGGCTGCTCGGCTCTTAGAATTCAGCGCAGTCCAGAGACGTGGTGGGATACCGCCTTGCACACCCAGAAGTCCGAATAAAGCAGCAAGGGCAGAGCCCTCGAGTCCACAGAGCTGGCCATGATTGGAGCCCCAGTTCTTCTGCAGTGGGAAATGTGATCCCAGGGACCAGCGTATTTTCCCAAATAGCAAGATCTGTGACATGGGAAGCCAAGTAATCCTCAGAATGCTGCTGGGGAAACCAGGACAAGAGTGGGTGCGTTCATTGCAACCCATCTTTCCAGAGCAATTAGACTACAGATTTCGTTGGCTGTCACTACCTGCCACAAATCTGTGCTCTGGGGACAAAGTATAGAGAGGCAGTTCCAATGTCTGTCTCAAGAGTCTCCCTTTTCAAGGTCTCCATCTGAGACCAAGCCTCTTCTATGCCCATGGGCTACATGTTAGCTGAAGTCCTGGGAACTCTTCACCTCTTTAAAGACACAGTTTTCTGGACTCTGACCTGAAGGCCCAACAGGTGGCTATCAAAATTTAAGACCAATTCCTATTTCCCTTATTTTCATGTTCTTATATTTGGGAGGACTTTAGCATAAACCTATAAAACTGAAAACAACATCATACATGTATGTGTTTAATATTTTCAACACACTAATGAAAAACAAGTTTGCCAATGACAAAAAACCCCGACCGTTAGCGCTCTGTATTAGCTACATGGTATGTCCCAGCATTTTCATGCTAACCAACTACCAGCTAAAATTCTGGGAAAGCATACATGTTTGTCTCAAACCTCAAAGGCAGGTGACTTTGGTGGTTCTCAGGTTAGCAAGAGTAAAAAAAAATAATAAGATGGAATTTATAAAAACTAACCACCAACAAGTAGATGCTGCTGGGATACATGAGAGAGTGAACACAGGGCAGGAAGTCAGTCATGCTTCAAGGATACAGAGGTTATGACTATTAGCTCCTCCCACACCGTGTGACATTCTTTTGGAGAAAGTGCCTCTTTTGAGAAGCTCATAATTAAGCTTAATGATTTGCCTTCACCATTTAATGATACTCCACATGAGAAAATTCTATAAACACTTTGGGAAATTCAAGTGGCTATATTATGATCTGTAAACAGTCTTGGTCCCAAATTCTATTGAAAATAAAGACAGTTGGTTTGAAATAGAGCTCTGACCTATATAATTCCACTCTTAACCAAAGCGTCTATCTTTAAAGGGTAAGAGGCTTTTTTCTATCCATAGAAGTACTAACATACTAACATTTATTTTAGGGAACGGGCTTTAAATATCCCATTTCTAAAACCCTACGATGTTCTGGCTTTGGGGTGTATTTGTGCCTAAATTCCCCCAGCAACGTGGACATTCTTCGTGAAGCCTCCCTGGGGCTTCCCCATTTCCAGTGACCTGAGCAAGGTTCTGTGGCTGCTGTGACAAATCACCACCACCTTCGTGGCTTGAAACCACACAAATTCACTCTTTTACAGTTCTGTTGGTCAGATGTCCAAAACAGGTCTCAGGAGGCTGAATCAATGTGTCAGCCAGGCTGCATTCCTTCTGGAACACAGGGAAGAATCCATTTCTTTCCCTTTTCCATTTCCAGAAGCCACCTTCTTTCTTTGGCTAGTGGCTCCTTTTTCCATCTTCAAAGCCAGCAAGAGCTGCTTTAGTGTTTCTCCCGCTTCACCAGTCGAGTTCTGTTTTCCTCATCACATCTCCTTCTCTGACTATTTAAGACTAGTGATTACATGGGCCCCGCCCAGATAATCCAGAGCAATCTCCCAATCTCAAGGTCCTTAATCCTGATCACATCTGCAAAACTCTTTTTGCAGGAACGTACTCACAGATTCCACAATGTGGCCACCTTTTGGAAGCTGTTATTCTGCCTACCACGACAGCCTCAAACAATAAATATGACTGAGAATATGCAATGAAGGTGTAGGGAGTTCAAAACAAGGCACAGATATAAACTATCCTGTTCAGGTTCCACAGCCTTGTGGGCTGTATGTGTGTTGTGCCTGTGTCACGACCTTTCAGGGAGGTCCAAGGGCTGGCATGGGCCGGGGGGTGAATGAAGGGGGGAGGGTGCTCCACATACCCTTTTTCAGATCTCCAGGCTCACCCTCTGTAAGCCGGGAGCTTTACCCACAGCCTGTCTCCGACCTCTGGGGCCTCTGACGGGGTTTCCTTATGGTCGTCTGACACATAAACTCCAACCTTGCTTTTGCCCATCCCTCCATCAACTCACGACTGCTGCTGTTTAATTTGACCCTGATTTCATTCTTACCCAATAAGCACCTCAGACCCAGATCAAGCAGAGTTTTCCTTGGACAGTCTGAGTTACTGTCCATTTTCAAAAGGGTGGAGAACTCCGAGGTGCTAATGCTTCCAGCCCTCATCTCGCCAGGGCAACAAACCATCCACACCATTTAGAGCTCCGGGTGAGTTCTCCCAAGCACAGCTATCAGAATCCTTGCCTGTCGGCTGCCCAAAAAACAAAAGAGTCTCCAGCATGGCTTCAGAAAGCAGCTCAATAAATAAGACAGACCCCAAGACAAGCCACCAATAGACCTGGATTTTTTTCAAAGACTCTGTGGCCATTAGGGAAAGTCATGGGGCCTCAAATTTCTCAACAAAAATGTTAGTAATCCTGCCTGAATTGCCTATGTGTTAGAAAGCATATGGGGGCTCCTGGGTGGCTCCGTCGGTTAAGCATCCAACTCTCGATTTCAGCTCAGGACAAGATCTCAGGGTGATGAGATTGAGCCTCACATCAGGCTTCATTCTGGGCATGGAGCCTGCTTAAGATTTGCTCCCTCCCTTACCAAACCCCTCAAAAAGAAAAAAAAAAAAAAAAGAAGCAAATGAATGAGACATATTTGGATTTTTAAAAGTATTATAAATAGTTACAAACTTTAAGATAAATGAAAAGTAAATTTTAATGCAACAGTATTCCGGACCTTTAATAAATGAAATAGCCCTCTGGTCCTAAAATGATGCACAATTTTCAAAAAAGTTTTTAAGACACAAAAAATTATTAACTACCTTAATAATTATGGAACATCCATGCAATCTAATATTATCCAGCTACTTTTGTAAAATGGAAAAACACTTATATTTCAAATGGGTATAAAATGATATAAACAATATGTAAAATGTATTATGAGACAAACATTGGCAGAAACTTCCTCTAGACAGCAAGCGTGTCAGTCAGAGATCTTTAATTGCAAACAACAGGGACCAATTCTGACTAACTCGAACAAAGTGGGTTTTATTACAATTCTGGGAGCTCAGGAGATTGAAAGCTTGAACGCCAAGCTTGTACGTGAGGACTAAGGCCACACTGGTAGACCTGCAGGTACTGGTCCTGGTGCTACCACCAGGAATAAATGCACCCCAGCATTTTTAATCTCCTTGTCACTCTCTTCAAATCGTTGGGAAGATGGACCCAGTCTAGGTCACACACCTACCCCCAGAGCTAGGGGAGGGCAAAGATACCTGCTTTTCAATCCCATGAGACACCATCCTAAGAGAAGAGATGGAGTCCCCCAAAGGAAATCAAAGGGCTTGTGGGAAGGAATGGACAATGGACAACTTAAAATAAAAAGTCCACTTTGGTGGAATTAGGGGTGACTTTTTTCTCTTTTTTAAATATTTCCTTTACTCTCCAGGTTTCTTACAGTGATGATGTATTATTTATCAAGATAATTATGTTCTTTTTTTTTTTTTAAAGATTTTATTTATTTATTTGACAGAGAGATCACAAGTAGGCAGAGAGGCAGGCAGAGAGAGAGAGGAGGAAGCAGCCTCCCTGCCGAGCAGAGAGCCCGATGCGGGGCTCGATCCCAGGACCCTGAGATCATGACCTGAGCCGAAGGCAGCGGCCCAACCCACTGAGCCACCCAGGCGCCCCAATTATGTTCTTTTTTACACATATAGTGGAGACTGTTGGTTGTCTCCGTTGGAGACTCTGTTCTCCCCTTTCTCCTAAAACCCTGGCTAGACCACATATCCCATATTTCCCTGCAGGTGGGTGTGGCCATGTGACCAAGGTAGGGGTAACTAAGTTCTCTTCAAGAGGAAGATGTGCAGAAATCCTGCATGCCACGCTTGGGCCTAGGAAGCCTGAGGGCAGAAGCTATGTCAGCCCCTCCACACTCTCCTTCCCTTCCCAGAGGGTAGAATCTGAGCGCTGCCACCACCCAGCTCCCATCGTATACATGATAAGGTCCCTAAGACGAAGGAGCAATGACCTGGAAAGAATCTGGGTCATTGAAGGACTCCATGTAGCAAAACTCCCCTGCGAACCTGGAGTGCTCTCCTCAGACCCTATGAGAGGGAAATAAAAACTTATATTTCCTAAGCCACTAAAATGATTGTTGAGTCTCTTTGTTGTAACCTCCTGGCCTTCTCCTAATTAATTCAGTGGAAGCAAGATGTCTCTAGGATGGTGACAGCAACTCGACTAGCTACACTCTAGGAGGCTCCATCAAGCAGTGGTTCAAGTCTATGCTCAGGACAGGCGGCCAGAGCTCAAACCTGGGCTCCCCCATGAACTAGAGGCACGGCCTGGCGAGTTACTCAGCCAGTCAACGCCTCAGCTTTGTCCTCTGTAAGATGAAGCCCGTGTGGCGCCCGCCTCAGAGCACCGCTGTGAGGATTAAGGGAATGAGTTTGTGTAAAACACGACAGTGACCAGCACAAAGGAATACAGAAATCATTACAATTTCTACATTATTTCAAAAAAAGCACTTTCATTTTTTACAGTTGTATTTCCGGTATTTGACTTAGAGAAACAACACGGCTACTAGTCAGCCCTCCAAATGAAAAGTGAACGAGGACGAAGGCCCAAAAGAAAAGTGAACGAGGACGAAGGCTCAAATACCGAGCATTCTTTCTGCGTATAACAAGAATTATCAGTGCTATCGTGAGAACCATCTATTTAAGAAACCTGAAGAAATGCCTAAACACATCCGTGTGGGCTGAAGATAGAGACTTATTCGAAATTCTTCTGTATCAGGGTTCTGGGAGTTGAGGTGGGACTTTTCCACCTTATTTGCACAGGCTCGTACACACACACACACACACACACCCTCATTGAGTTCGAGGCCACACGCTAGCTCTACATCTCCGCCTACGATTTATGCAGTCATGGAATAAAGTGCTATTCATTCAGCGATGGGCCACGCTGCCACTGCATAAAAAGGTGGCTTGTTAATTCATTTCTCAAGTTTTAATACTTTCTTACAATTTCTACCAAAAAAATTCTGGAATGTTTTGAGGTGTGTATGACTGCACTGTGGAAAAAATTAACCCTTTTTTTGATCCCAGGAGACTTGACCAACCTTGAACTGGGGTCTTTCCAGAAGGTGAAGTAAAAAAATTAAACTAAAACTGTCCTTTAAGCAAGTCCCCAGGTTCCCGAGGAGTCACTGGTTACAAATGTCATGTTACTAAATGATATTTACTAAGGGAAAATTTTTAACGGCTCCTTCTCTTTTTGAAATTGAGTGTATTTCCCCAAGGCAATTATCACAAATTTCCTCTATTCCTTTTTACAAAATATCCCATGGATGTTTCCATCACGGTAGAAGCCAGTTAAATTCGACCTATGGGATTCCGCTAAGTGTGAGCTGAAATGTACCACTGTCACAAGGAAGGAAAGTAATATCTTTTAAAAACTAATGCACACACTCAGAAGCCTCTGGGCTGTTAAACCATGGGAGTTAAATAACACAAAATAACACACGGAGGTGAAGAGGAGTCTCTCCTCCTTGATTCATGTGTGCGTTTGCCTGCTTGCTTGTCACATCACCGAGCGCATATTTCCAGAGAGTGCTTCTGTGCAGACTGATACCCATTCCTGTCCACTTTTCTTCATGCCTCTGAGGGGCAGAACTGAGGACGGATGGGTAGAAACTATGGAAAACTTTCCAGCTGAGCCACCCAGATTCAGAATGGACTGCTTATAAATCAGGGGTTTGCTGCTCCCAGAATTATTCAAACAGACTGGCCAACCCAGGGTGCTGAGGACAGACTTCTATATCTGAGAGCTAGCTAGCTAGCTATGGCTGGATACAGGCTCCTTTCACCTCAGAGGGCGGAGGGCGTTACCAACCCAAACTGATGGGCTTTCATTCCTTTCTCTTCAAGCTAGCACTGTTTTTCTCCTCAGCCACCCAGCCTAGGAACAACCTCCTGCAGGAGGCCAGGGTACATACCTAAGAATGTGAAGGGAAGACCTTCCCCCCTTCCTTGTCGTCTGTCTTGACCTCACAGAGGAGGGGGATCCCATACTACCCAGAGCCTAGAAGGTCTCCTGGGCCCCCTTCCTCACTCCACAGCAGTGAGGAAGAAGAGCTGAACCGTGTCCCACGAAGAAGTCCCCAACATTCTGCACTTGGGAAATGACATCATTTTGATCCCCCAACATCCTTCAACTCCCTGGAGGGAGCTCAGATGACGTGAGCAGGCCTGGGGTGCTGATGTCACTGCTGTCCCCTGTGTGCAGAGGGGGAAACCCCACGGTGGGGGGGCTGGGGAAGCCTACCAGACTGGAGACCTCCTAGATGAACCTTCCCAAGCCTTCCTGATGATGGCCACGGAATACGTAGCAATCCCCCAGCCTGCAATCACACCTCTCATCTGCTGCGGTTCTAGAAAAGCTGAAAGCCCCTTCCTTGAGAAATGCAAGGTCAAAAGCACACTGAGGGTCGTCACACTCCCTTCTTCAGACCCACAATTGCACCATTCCCATATCTGAATGCTCCAAACCAAGCAAAGGATTATGAAGACCCAGGACAGAACTACTAGGTCACAGGACATGTGGCTCCAGGCACAGCCCCCGGCAGGCTGTGGAGGGTTTTGAAAATCCAGTCACTAAGAATTTGCAAAGTGGAGGACTTCCAATCAAATTGCTAATAGAGAAACTGCTTGTGCTAGATGACTGGAAATGTACCGCATTGTTAAACTTTTACCACATCCATGCTGAGGGTGGAATTACAATGTTGAAGTGGGCTGCTATTCTGAATGGACTTTACCCAATCAGAAAGGTGGGGGATGGGGCAATGAGCACAAAGTAAAATGTGTAAGATGGACCCACAGGAGGGAATAACTAGGTCACTGCTCTGAGCTGACGACCGACCATCCTTGTGTGCAGAGCCCTGGACGTATGTCCACCTGGCAACTGTCTCTCCCAGGCCCAGCCAGTGACTAGAGCAGCAATGACTCCCCAGTAAGAGTGACAGCCCACCCGGCCATGGAGTGCTCAGACGGTATCTGATCATCCCTCTGACTGTGTTCCTAGAGCAGCATGTCCTTTAAATTGCTGGTATTTGTTTGTCAATAACAGTGAAGGAATTCTTGTGTTCCATCATTCTAACCATCCTACAAACCACACCCTAACTGCCGCTGGCCAGAATGTCCTTGCTAACTGGGAACCTCGGTTCCCAAGGCAGCTGAAACCAGCTCTCATGCTCCACACTCAGACAGACGGGAACTTGGCCTCATGCATTCTTTGTGCCACCAGGACACATTCTAGAGCTCGGGGGTACTTTGAACAGATAGCTCTGAGAGGAGGAGAACACATGGAAACATCCGGGTACTAACCCTGCCAAGAGTCCACCCTGGGATTAGGGAGGGTGGAAAAGTGGAAGGCCTTCCTTCCAGGAGGGAATCATCACCTCTCTCAAGACGGGGGTTTGTGACACACAGTTTTACGACTTAAAAGACCAAGGAACATGTGATGCCACCTTTCCATAAGAAATTCCGAGAACAGTTCCCCAGCCTTCGAGTCTCAGAATCCCTTTGCACCATTAAAAATCACTCAGGACCCCGGAGAGCTTTTGTTTATGCAGATTTCACTTATCAACATTTACCAGATTAAAATGGAGAATGTCTGAAACTATTACTTTGAAAATAAACTCATTACACAACAACATAAGTAGCATATTTTAGTGAAAATTCTTTAAGAAGAAAAAGAAATTCCATCAGGCTAGCTAGAACATAGTGCCTCAAACTAACTTGTGATAAAAATAAGCATAATAGTGGTTAAGATGATAAATTTTTTTGTTATGTATATTTTACCACAATATAAAAAAAAAAACTCTTGCTTAGGCTTTAATTCTTAATCAACACACAACAGATATTTACCTGTCAACATCCTCTATAATTTTATATTAAGAATTTCTTTTATTTTTATTTTTTTTTTAAAGATTTTATCTATTTATTTGACAGAGAGAGATCACAAGCAGGCAGAGAGGCAGGCAGAGAGAGAGGAGGAAGCAGGCTCCCTGCTGAGCAGAGAGCCCGATGCGGGGCTCGATCCCAGGACCCCGAGACCACGACCCGAGCCGAAGGCAGCGGCCCAACCCACTGAGCCACCCAGGTGCCCCAAGAATTTCTTTTAAATTATTGCCATGGTGAATAGTTCAGAAAATAAAATTAAAATAAATTTAAAAAAATAAATTAAAATGTTGAGTCAAATAATAACCAAGTTGTTAGGACATGCCACAGTTCTACCTTTGGAACTCAATTCTGTATGGCCGTAAGGCGTTGATAGCGCACAGAAAACAAGACGGTTTCTCTTAAAAAGTGTCATTTGCCAAACCCTTTCTTACAATCCATTCTTAACCTTCCAAGTTACAAGAATCAGGTAATGTAAGCTAACATTACAATCTGGATCAACCTAGCTTGACTCAGATCTCCCTTTTCTAGAAACTAGTGTGCTAAAAATGACATGTTTTCAAATAAACTACTACCATGGCTAATTGTATTCTTCCTACTGCCTTTGATGGATATGAACTAACAAATCTGCACTCAAAAAGACTCTTTTTAATTTCCTAAAGTAAAAAAAGCAGAGAGTTTTTAAGAGTGTCTCTACAGGACACACCAGTTTAAGATCAATAATTGTCTATTGTGGTTAATCCTATTTGTCAGCTGCCATAAAACATGTCCCAGAATTAGTTGCTGGGCTCAAGTACCATTTCTTGAACACTAGAATGTGGGGCGCCTGGGTGGCTCAGTGGGTTAAGCCACTGCCTTCGGCTCAGGTCATGATCTCAGGGTCCTGGGATCGAGTCCCACATCGGGCTCTCTGCTCAGCAGGGAGCCTGCTTCCCTTCCTGTCTCTCTGCCTGCCTCTCTGCCTACTTGTGATCTCTGTCTGTCAAATAAATAAATAAAATCTTTAAAAAAAAAAAAAAAGAAAAGTAAACTAGAACGTGAAAACAAATCCTAACTGGCCAGTGGTTGACCTTTCATTTCACTTAGATACTAAATTTCCCTGACCCTGAAATTAGAATCAAAAGCAGCTGTGTCTTTACATGGTTTCCCCCCAACATCAGGACAATGCAGGGCACATAGCAAAGGCTTGATGAGCATGTGTTAAAAGAATAAACAAAAATAATGTCAAGGTTCAAGAGTTCACAATAGATATCAAAAGCAAGAAGTATTCACAGACACTTTACTTTTGGCAATAGACCAAGTTGCAAAAAAGTTACATATGTGGATCTTTATAAATTATGTCACTGTGAAACACACTACCTCACTGTATGAATTTCAATCTGTATACCGGTATATTACTGCAGCCTATGAAGAAAAGTTTGGTGACATAACTTTGTACTGGATTTGTTGTTGTTCTTAATTTGCTCTTTCTGAAAGTAGATCATGTAGACATCTCAAATTCATTTTGGAAGTATTAAGAGGATATGATAGTAATAACTGAAAAGGGAAGTACCTATACTTTCAAACGATTGTACTTCTTAACCCCCGCTTCATACTGACCTATTGGGGAATAGGGTAGAAGCGAAAGAGGATTTCTGAGGATTAATCACAGAATTTGACAAAAAGTAGAACATCTGGACAGAACTGAGGAGATCAGGCCAGGCGAGCCTGTCAAACTCACTGTTTTCTCTTCCTTTTGTTTCACATGGCAGTGCTTCCTATGGAAGGTGTCCAGTAAATCTGACTTAAGTTAAAACAATCTTATCCATATATTCTAAATACACAGTTTTACAAAGCATTCTTGTCAACTTGGAACATGCTCCTTACAGCATGTTACCATCACAAGATCGCATCTGAAGGCCACGCTCTACCAATGGTCAATGTGAAATTCTATTTAAGCGTAAAATAGATTCTATTATTTCTCACTTCAAAGACCTGTACTTTCCATTATTAAGAATAAATCAATTCCCTGTCCAAGATAACCACCAAGTCAGACTGCACTGTCTTGAGCTTTCTGATTGAGGAGTCAGCAGCTGTGTGACACACGATGCTTTATATCGATACGGATTTTCACTAACCTCCTCCTCAATTCCTAAAAAAGACTTTTCATATTTAACAGAGGAAATGCATAAGGGAGTGTGTGTGCTGAGAGGTTTAGGTCCTTCTGCTGATAGAGGAACACCACATGCTAATCCGTGCATGCTTTTCCACACATCTGGAATACGGCTAACGCACATGCTCAGCTTTTGCAAATGAGATTCAAAGAAACAGATACTTTTTTAGATAGGGAAAATTCTTTTTTTTTTCACTCATCAATGTATTTTAATCATATTTTCACATCAGTAATCATCTATATCATCATTTTTAAGGACTCCTAATAATTCCTTTCTCAGGTGGTACCATAATGTTTTAACCATTCCCTATTGATTGATATTTGGAATTTTTTTCTATAGATAAGGCTTCAATGAACATGATTTACCTATATCTTTTTCTTTTTAGTTTTTATTTAAATTGCTGTTAGTGAACATGCAGTGTAATATTGGCCTCAGGTGCACTATGTACTGATTCCACACTTCCACACAATACCTGAAGCTCATCACAAGTGCCCTTCTTAATCCCCATCACCTACTTCGCCCATCCCCCCCACACCTCTCCTACATTACACTTTGTATCTTTACATACTAGTCTGATGCTCTCCTAAGAATAAATCCTTATACGCAGACTTACTAGGTTAGAGTATACATTTTTTTTTCAGCATAATTAACATATAACATTATATTCGTTTTAGGTGTACATGTAATTGATTCTATATTTGTATATATTGCAAAGTGATCACCATAGTGAACCTGCTGGACATCCATTACCAGTTACAAAATAAGAAAAACTTAAATATGATCTGGGTATTAGGTGATTTTTTTTTTTAAAGATTTTTATTTATTTATTTGACAGAGAGAAATCACAAGTAAGCAGAGAGGCAGGCAGAGAGAGAGGAGGAAGCAGGCTCCCTGCTGAGCAGAAAGCCCGATGTGGGGCTCGAACCCAGGACCTGGGATCATGACCTGAGCCGAAGGCAGCGGCTTAAACCACTGAGCCACCCAGGCGCCCCTATTAGGTGATTTTGAAGGCTGATTATTAAGTTTTTAGGTATGGAAAAGGCAGTGGTTATGTATACTAAAAATTTTATCGGGGCGCCTGCGTGTCTCAGTGGGTTAAAGCCTCTGCCTTCGGCTTAGGTCATGATCTCAGGGTTCTGGGATTGAGCCCCACGGGCTCTCTGCTCAGCAGGGAGCCTGCTTCCCCCTCTCTCTCTGCCTGCCTCTCTGCCTACTTGTGATCTCTGTCTGTCAAATAAATAAATAAAATCTTTTAAAAAAATCTTATCAAGTTGAAATTCATATACTATTCGGGGGTATATTTTCCCTTTGCTACTCAAGGGAAATTCTAGCAGACCCCATAATTCTCTGCCACTTCCAGGTAACAAAGTCCTGAATTTAGTTGAAGTCACAAAACACAATTGTGATTCAGGAAATGAAATGTAAAGGTCGATATATTAATGGACCCTTTCAGTAAGGCAAAAAAAAAAAAAAAAAAAAGACTTCTTGCTCCACTCCACACCCCCAGCTAGGATGTGTATAGGCAGGCTGCCGGCCTCTATCTTTTCAACCCACTTCCTGCCCCGCTTGCTGGCTGCTGTTACTTGACTTCAACTGCCACTAAAACAAAGTGATAGGGGCCGCTGCTGCCTCCCAATGCCCAGTAGCCCCTTTGTCTTTACAAAAAGAATCCCAACTTTAAGCTGGGCCCATTGCTGCCCCACAAGCTTGAATTTCTTGGCTTCACTCTGAGCCAAGGCGTGAACCCGTGACTGACTCTGGTTAATGAGATACAAGTGAAAATGATGGGGGTATACTCTGAAAGATCCTTAAAACAGATAGGGCAGCAGACCTTTCCTCTGCCCTTCCTCTCCTCCAGCTGCCTGGAACATGACGTGATGGCTGGAGCTTTAGCAGCTCCCCCGACCATGAGTCTGAGGACACATTTAGGGGCATGGGAGCAGTGAACTAGGAGGCTTGTTCCTCCTAACTGTGTGGAGCCACCATCCTTTCCACAAATTGCCTATGTCCTGACTTACTCTACGTAAGAGAGAAACTTCTATTCTTTAATTTTCTTTACCATTGTTCTTTCATTTATATGCAGGCAAACGTACCCTCACCAGCACAGAGGGCTTCGCATTCTCTGAACTAGTAGCTACTTAAACCCGACTCCCTGTCTCTTATGGGTAGTTTTGTGGGTTCTCCAGGGGATCCCCTCAAAATCCTTGTGATATAAGTGATGCATTGAAGTCCTTTGTTTGCCACCCCCACCCAAGCCCCTAACATTCACTTGATAATCTCTCTCTGCTGACTGTGCCACTTGGGCGGAGGTCGAACGGCTCCTGGCTGGCTCTCCATCCCTGCATGGGCCACATCTGGTCCATGGGAAGACCGCACAATCGCTCCAACAAACTTGGCAGTGGGGGTAGCCCTATAGCAGCTGCTCCCCACTCAGCCCAACACCAAAACATCTCACCAGAGTCAGAGCCAGTCCGCTGCACTCCCAGCTCCCCGGGCGACCTCTCTCCAGGATGGGGCTGAGGAACAGCTCCCCCACCTCATGCTTTTTCCAGGAAAAGAGGGTGAGGTGAACTCACAGCAGCGGCTTCTCCAAATAAATCCTCCTTACAAATCTTGTATCGATGCTTTATATACCCTCAGAGTGAAGAAGATTTTCAAGAGCTGTGAACCCGATGTTCAGATATCTCCTTTGAAAATGCCTATTTTGCTCTTTCTCACAACATATTTTAGTCACTTCTATTTAGTACATCTTGAGGCATTAGTCAAACTTTCCAACTTAGCTGCTTATGACAAAAACAATGCCTTACAGGGGGATGCACATTTGTGGTAAAACCGTAAAGAAAAGCAAGGAAACAATAACAATATTTGGAAGAGCGTTCATCCCTGGGGTGGGTGTGGGGGCAGGATGAAGGAAGGAAATGCGATCAACAAGCACATGCGAGGGGCTTCAAAGAGAATGTTCTAGATGTTTATCTGGTGGTTATTCGCTTTATGATTATAAGTTAAAATGTGCACACACATTACATATACATACATTTATTCATAGCCTATGATGTAAAAGAACAAAAACAAAATAATATCTAAACTCCACAGCAAAGTAATTTGGGAAGAAGACTGCTCTCTGAGAATCAGACTGTAAACTCGACACAAAATGGAGGAAGCTGGTCAAAAAATGACTTCCACCAGTGGTTGAAAGATTTCCTCGAAGCATCAGGGTGTTGTTCTTAGAGACTTCTGCAGTGGCAGTTAGCTCTGCAGTATGAACAATGCCCTTAGCATATCTAACCTTCTTAACTGTCTGGATGACAAGTGGGGGACAATATTACAGAGGTACTCACTGGTAGCTCACAGCTACATGGGGCAGAGAAAGTCCGCAAGCCCCCGGAACTGAGGCAGTCCTGGCCAGAAATTCAAGCGAGTGGACCCCATTGGCAGACTCTATGTTGGTGATACCAACCCTGAGCAGTAGCAACAGTTGATAAAGTCTCCTGAATTCTCTCTGTATGATCTTTGTAAGAGTCCAAGCAACTTTCTGATTACAATCTGGCTTCTCTGGAGCCTGTCTATGGGAAAAGAAGATGCTGATCGTGTAGATTTTATTGTTGTAATTAAGGCAATATTAGCTTTATTATAACTCACAATGACAGCTGATACTTATATGTTTATGCCACTTGATCCTCACAAAAAGTCTTCATCCTGGTGATAGGCAGCATAGGAGAGAGCTAAAGAGCAACAGAGACCAAGATCCAAACCCCAGCTCTGACCCTTAATAGCTGTGTAACCTTGAGCAGTACATTGACCTTCTTAGGTCTCAGTCTCCTCATCTGTAAAGTGGGAGTAATGGTAGTTCCCACCTCGTGGCACTGTTGTGAGGATTAAATGAGTGAATATCCCTAAAGCTCTGAGACAGCAGCTATCACGTAGTAAGTATAATATAAATATTTGCTGTTACTCCATGTTATAGACAAAACAAGTGGGGCTCAGAGTGGTAAAGTAACTTGCTTAAGCTCCACAGCTAGTATGTGGCAGATAGTTAACCCAAACACACTAGGCTTCAGACCCCACGTGCTTGACCCACATCCTTGTCATTAACCATCTCCGTAATTATTCATCAACATAAATTAACCCCTGTGCCTGCTGGGTCTGCCTCAACCTTGGGGCCTGGGGTTCGATGACTTCCTTGGGGCCTGATAATGGTCATCACAGGCTGAAAACAGCAGGCTCTGGGCCTTTGAAACAGAGTACCTGACTCTCCAGCTGGGCCCCAGTCTGGCCCAGTGGCAGCTGACCTTCCCCTGGCTGTCCCCGGACAGCTGTCTCCTCTTCTGCTGACTCCCCACTGAAGGCCGAGATGCTCAAAGGCAGGCGTTGGTTCTGAGTTCTCAGTTTCTAGCAATATACCAATGAGCAAACATAAAATGTAAATTCTTCTGTAACCCCAGACAGATTCAGATTATAGCCTCTCTGTCTTCAGCTTGTTGTAAAGCAGCAATCCTTCCTTCAGACCTTTTCTGACCTACCCAAGCCAAGGGCACCCTATACCTGTGAAGGGCCTGGGAAACGGGAAATGGTCCAGTCGTCATCCTCTGCCAAGGGTCTCCGACTGTCCTGAAGAGAAAGTGCGGTGGGACAACAGAGCTCCAGTTCCTGCTGCTAATACCCATGTGAACTTGGCTGAACCCCTTCGCCTCTCTGAGTGGCAGCTTGCCCATTTGGGAAGCAAAAAAGTTCGGGAAAATCTTTAAGTTCCTTCCATTCTTTGATCTCTGTATCTGTATTTTAATCCAGAGCCAAAGATCGTTTTGATTTGCCTATACTCACAAACAACTCAGAATAAATTCTCACATTAAGGAGATACTCAGACTGCTTCCCACAACGCAATGCCACTGTTATTTGCAACTGAACAGGGATAAAGGCACTTTCAAAAACCCCAACATGAGCTCTGGGGCTCCTAAGAGAGAAAAACCTATTTGCCTGATAACATACATCACATGAAACTTGTGTCTTGAAAGCTTTTCCTCCTGAGAATACCAAGCAATAACCTGGGCCTATTCCTAACGGGTTCATGTCCATCAGCCCCGATCACACGTGAGCACACATGTGCCTCTGTGTTTGCACACGCTCACGGTAGAATGTAGATCATTTTTTTTTTAGAAACTTAAACAATAAATGAGATAGTACTATGAAGACCTCAAAAAAAGAAAAAGAAAAGGAAAGAAAAAAGACAACATCCATTACAGCGGTTGTCCCAAAACGAGGTGAGACAACTTACCAAACATATCAGAGGGATTAATAATCTTATTTTGGGCCCTGGACTAATTAAATGCTTGCTATTAAATCAGTGATGCAAATAAATTTTTGAACTAGTCTGTACAGAAGAAATAAGTTGAAAAGGATCATAATGGATTACCACATGGCCTTTCTGGGGACAGTGGCTTGAGATGGACAATTCTTTTTATCAGAAGTATGTAGGAGATGCAGTTACTTACTGACTGGCTTTCCCTTCTTCCAAACATCATTGTAACTTGTATTTTTATCCTTTCGAGCTATTTTAAGATTCTTTAATTTAGTAAAAATTAATTTTATCAGACATATCTGTTCAGATGCCTGACTCGTGAAGCAAACTATAGATAATAAATTTCTCCACTCATTTTTAAGAGGTTTCGTAATCTTTATGTAGGGCCCTTCTTAACAGCTCAACAGTGCTGAACACCTCATCAAACTTCCAGGCACTATGTTTGTTACACTGGACTCTGATAGAAGGGGTGGATGGGGCGGGAACAAAAGTCAAATGATCAGGAACCTGAGGTACATCGCAGGTAATGACCAGACTGTGATTCTGAATGATAACGCCGGGCTTGCGCTGAACACTTTGCCTAATTAGACTTCACACAAGGGGGAAAATGCTTTAATATTTAACAAGTATAATGGTGTAATCAATGTACACAAATCAGGCCTGATAAGGAATATTGCTTATTAGAGAGAGAGACAGATGGCTCCGGGAAAGGTATGGTCATTAAATGTAAAACCTCACAGGCTCCAACTGCGAACACCAGCCACGTACTTTCAAATTACCACTCCAACCCCAGACACTCCATGCATTATTTAGTCCTGTCCTCTTTCTTATAGGTACACCCACACCATAGATTTAATAAAATAACTCGGTTCAAAACACTCATCTTTGCTGTTTCTCAGAGCTGTCTTTTCCTAACCACTCTTGCTGCCGTCAAAAATCTCACTGAGTCAAGATGTCCAACATCTCTGTTATAATCTTTTCAGTTAGATAATTAGTCCTCCTTTTTATTATGCTCAAGAACACTTAATGTGTTGGAAGCATTCCTGACTATTAAATCCACCCAGCCTGCCACAAGATTATGAATATATAATTTGTTTATAGGTAGCTTTTAAGAAAACACAAAGTAAGCAAACAGCACACAGGAATATAGTTAAAAACAGGCATGCTTATGAACTGCAAATCACAGTAAGAGATTTCTAAGGGTGGGTTATTTGTTCAGTTTCTCCAAGGCCAGCTTTGCATGAAGATACAAAGATCCTAGAAGGCAACCAGCCCATTCATGAACCCACTTGTTTACTAAGCCTATTGACTTTTAAGTGGCTGCATTTGTTCATTCTATGCATAGCACAGAGAACCCACTGTGCCTACACACTGTGCTACATACTCCTTGGGATGCACTGAAAAACTATGTCAAGTACCATCTCTATGCTCCAGGAGTCTACGTGATTCGAGGACACAGAAGCAACTACAGTGCCTGCCATCATGTAATGCCTGGTACTAACAGAGGTACAGTGACAGTCTTGCAAGTAGGAGCTTTTGTGACAAAGAGACCTACATTCAAATGCTGGTTCTGCCTGTCATAGTGATCTAACCCCCTGAGGTAGTTCATCGATAAAAATCTCAGTTCCTGGGTGCCTGGGTGGCTCAGTGGGTTAATTTAAGCCTCTGCCTTCAGCTCAGGTCATGATCTCAGGGTCCTGGGATCAAGCCCTGCATCGGGCTCTCTGCTCAGCAGAGAGCCTGCTTCCCCCTCTCTCTGCCTGCCTGCCTACTTGTGATCTCTCTCTCTCTGCCAAATAAATAAAATAAAATCTTTAAAAAAAAAAAATCTCAGTTCCTCAAATATAATTGCATGGGTCTAAAAAAATTCCACAAATAAAGTGCTTCAAATAGTGTTTAGCACAGAGTGGATTTCTTCCTAACCTTCTCCCACATCTGCATTCCCAGGAAAAAATGGGCCTTGTTTTACCTGAAAAACCAATTTTTCAACCCCCGACTTAGCTACAATGATACCCATATCCACATCTTACATCTCTTTGGCACAAACAATCCCATTTTTCATTTGTGTCCCCAAACAAATTCCTCTAGAACTATTCTTACCAAGTCTCTCCAGAAAAAGCATGGATTTGAAGTGCAGAGAACAAAAGATTTCGCATCTTAACCCAATAGCTGCATATGCACAGATGAAGCTGAGAGCATTTAGAGTCCATTGGACCCACGAAGCTGGTTGCCGTGATTTCCACTTCTGATGTTGTCAAGTCAACAGGAAATAAAAACCAATCCCCTTGGCCTCACAGTGGACCCCGAGAACTTACTATCCCCAGGAAGATGTCCCACATGTCATTAAGCCACAGCTTGACAATACATTCCCTGCTTTGTACTTCACTCTACTGCAAGCTGCTTAAGGTCAGACACCCCTGTCTTCTCATCGATGCACCTCTAGCCCTGAGCACAGTGGCAAGCACACAGCAGGACGGCCATAACCAGATGCTAAACAACCCGAGAGTGGGCAGGAATTTAGGTAGCATCATTGTAGGGGCATCTAAAATGACCTGCCAGCTAGCCATGGTGCCTTGTGATGACGCATTACAGAAACAATGGACCCGAGTTCCATTCCTAACAATGGAATTCTACCAAGTAGCTGGGTCATCCTAGATAAGTCACTGTGCCTCTCTGGACCTCTTTCTGTTCATCTGCAAAACACAGAGATGGTCAACATGATCTCTAAGGTGCTATTATTTCTGCAAAATACTGATGTTAGACCAAATGATCTCAGAAAACACTGATCCTGTTGATGTATTTTTGTCAACCAATGATTCTCCTGTGAATTCCAACTCCAGCAAGTCATGAACAAGACTATTAAATGAAGTCTACAAATCCTCCGGGACCCATGCATCCCTTTCAAATATGCATTGTTGCCATTTCAAAGACTTCCAGTTCATCTAGATGAAATCAATAAACATGGCCAGCTTTATTCAAAGCTCCTCCATTTATCCTCTGACCCTCATTCCTAAGTGATAAGGAGAAACAGTAATATCTATCCATTTCACCCTGGCATGACATTTGCCCTAAGAATAATCAAACAGTCACTTACAGAGAAAAGGGAAAGGAATCTATAAAAAGCAGGTGCCTCCCATGCCTCTTCACTCTGAGCTGGACCATCACCACAAGTCAAACAAACACCTCCTCATGACTTCCAGCCACGGAAGGTTCTATAAAGGACCAACACCCGCCTCCTACCTGCCTCACACTGGTGGAAGGTATAAATACTCACTGGTCACCCTGTGGCCATCAATAAAATTCACCATTTTGAAAGGATGGAAAAGAAAGCATAGTCCAAGTAGTGAGCAAATCATTTCTACAGTCAGTTCCTGAGGTCACTGTCTTGAGTGGGAAAGAATCCAAAAAGCTTATAATTCCTACAACTACTCCTACCTCATTTCTCCCAGAACATGAACATGAAGGCATCAGTCCTGAATGAAAAGTCTAAAGAAGTATTCTCATGGTCTCTGTTCCACATTAATAATGACCGAGGTATTTGTTCAGACTCATTCTCAGAAGACAAAAAGATAATTCCAGAGCAGCTGGATAAATTTTCCTCTATTCCCAAAGGATATTCATGGAAAACATCCTCAAGATTTTTAATTACTTGAGTGAACAACATACTCTCTGCAAAGAAAAACCATTTTTGAGACAACTCAACACCCAAGATGTTGAATCAGCTTACTTGATCCAACAAGGTTACGCATAAGTGTTCTGCTCAGATTTTGGCTTTGACCACCATTTGGATTGATGAATCCATTCACAGCCCATAAACGTCACTGCTTTACATTCAAATGGCCCCTGAGTCTCAATGATTAAATTCCTACTTTAGGGATTAAGAATGTGTTCATCCCCACAGACTGAGTCCGCTCTGGAATCCTTTCTCTACCAATCTAGTCTCCTTCTTTTTTTTTTTTTTAATATTTATTTATGTATTTAACAAAGATCACAAGTAGGCAGAGACAGGCAGAGAGAGAAGGGGAAGCAGGCTCCCCGCTGAGCAGAGAGCCCGATGCGGGACTCGATCCCAGGACCCCGAGATCATGACCTGAGCTGAAGGCAGCGGCCCAACCCACTGAGCCATCCAGGCACCCCAATCTAGTCTCCTTCTATGGCAACTTGTCGACACCTCCATCTGGAGAGAGAGAGAGAGAGAGAGACACACACACACACACACACACACACACACACACACTTCAAACTGACCTCACCCCTGTTATTCAGGCCCAGAAATCTATGGGCCATGAGTGAAAAACCAAAAGGAACCTTCCACCAAAGAACATGCTTTAGGTGGAAGCCAGAGCTCAGAGGTCATAGGTACATCCTAAGAAATTCCCCCCAGAACACAAGTCTCCTCCCTTGGTTCCTCATTATGTAGCCACAGTGGCATTTAAATAAATCCTATTTCTATGCAAATAAGACATCCAAAAGTATCCTGAGCATTTTGAGCTACTTACATCTATAACAGCCCAAAAAGAAGTAGTTATTTCCTATCCATTTGTGTATATAATAGATAGGAAATAAGAAAAGGACTGCTACTCTCCTTTGGACAGCTAATTAAAGTAGCCAGGGGACAGTAGGAATTCATTATTCAACAGTAAGTCCCAGCCACCACCTTGTTCCTTTCGACCTAAAACTGGAAGTTACCGCATACCAAAGGTGGTTTTCTGGGCTTCGTGTCCATACCCAAGCATCTTATCATAGTAACATATACATGGTGGGTGTTCAAGACATATATGATTACAATCATCTAGAACTTGAGACATTAAAACTATCCAGGAGTAGAGTTAGAAAAGTCAAGGTCCAGGGAAGATACAGGATGCTCCTCCTGGTCTTCCAAAAGCTCCGTGATCCTTGTTTTCTCTTCCATGTGTCCTTCCTGTGGACCTTTGTAGTAATAACAGCTGATACGCAACATTTACCATGTGCTAAGCAGATTACATACGTTATCTAAATCAATCAGCAGACCATCCAATATGGTAAGAACTATTACCCTCGTTTTATAGATGAGAAAACTGGGCTCTAAGGATTAATGAACTTGCCCAAGATCACACGGTGAAGAAAGAGTGGAGCTGCGAAGCTGGGTGAACAGACTCCAACTGCCAACCCTGTTCGCCAAGGTACTGCTTCCTCATTCAGTCCCCTGGTTCCTGTACTTTCTCACTTAGAGCGCTCAGCACACACCCTCCTTCCTCTAATCTTCCCGAGAACCAGACAAACTAACTTGGATTTCATTTCAAGGACTATTCTTCTTCCCACTAAGCTGTCTGTCTGTTGTTGCTGCTTTTGTTAAGTTTGCTTATCCATCTCAATACACTCTACTAATTCCATAAAATGGGCTTCTGAAAATGGCAATAACTTGTTTTAAATAGACTATTCCGGGACGCCTGGGTGGCTCAGTTGGTTAAGCGGCTGCCTTCGGCTCAGGTCATGATCCCAGCGTTCTGGGATCGAGTCCCACATAGGGCTCCTTGCTGGGCAGGGAACCTGCTTCTCCCTCTGCCTCTGCCTGCCTCTCTGTCTGCCTGTGCTCGCTCGCTCTCACTCCCTCTGTCCCTGACAAATAAATAAATAAAATCTTTAAAATAAATAAATAAATAAATAAATAAATAGACTATTCCTCAATTTGATACTCTTTTTAAATGTTTTGCATTTTTTAAAAACTCTGAATCAAGCTTCTCTTGCACCTGGGCAGGTTCTGTGTGCCTATTCACAGAAGGGCTGGTTTATGTCTCTGTGCCAACGCATGAATAAATAACGAGTCAAGGCCTCCTGCTTCTGGCTGAGGTAGACAGTCCCGAACTGTAATGATTTTGTAAAGCCCTCATTCCCTCCCTACCACACATAGCATCTACCCTGGACATCAAACAAGGTGGCCCATTATCATAAAACCACTAGGCACATCTCTCTAAAAACATTCCCTGATCTTAAAACACAGCCCACTCTACAGAAATGACAGTGGGACTCTATACTGGGCCCTGTGCACCTGGCTTGCCTTCCTGTGAAACAGATCTGGGGGTATTAACCACACCTCCAACTGGAACCAAATTTAAAAAAAAAAAGTTTGTTTTCCTGTGACTCCGGCTACCTCTTGACGATCTAGAGAGGAATGGGCAACAACTAATAATTCTGACTTAGCTCCTTGCTAAAAGAGCATGCTGCTTTTGGAAAAACCCTACAGTAGGAGACCAAGGAGCTAGAAGCACGTAATAAGGCACCTATCCTGAGCTCCAAGCTCCCTTTGTCTCCTGGAATTCATCCTCTTCTGGCCGGCCTGGGTAGCCACCCAGTGTGACAGGAATCCCACACTGGCACCAGCTCACAGATCGCCCAATACCATGTCTGTCCTAGGCCCCAGGAGGGAGACCCAGAAAGTAACATTTTAAATGAATTCATCACATTCTACCTTAAATTTAAATATTTTTTCTTTTTTTTTTTTCTTTTGGATATTTCTTTCTGTACCATGCCCCTGTAAGGGGGGGGGGGGGTGGTGGGCAGAGAGAGAGAAAAGGGAAAGAATGAAGAGACAGATAAGAAGGAAGAAGGGGAATGAGGTGCCTGACTAGCTCAGTCAGTTAAGCGTCCAACTCTTGATCTCAGCTCAGGTCATGATCTCAGGGTCCTGGGATGAATAACCCTGTGAGGGGCTCCATGCTCAGTGGGGAGTCTACTTCCCCTCTCCCTCTGCCCCTTCCCCCGGCTCTCAGGTTCGCACACATGCACCCTTTCTCTCTGTCTCTCTCTCTCTCTCGCTCAAATAAATAAATAAATCTTTAGAAAAGAAAAGAGGGCAAGAAGTAAGAAGAGGAAGAACACCATTGTCCGTAGCACTTACTATGTCTGGTGGCTTGGCTCTTTCCTTTCTAACAGCTCCTTTAATTCTTTCTACAGCCTATAAGGTATGATTACCCCCACCCCCTCATGTACACAAAGAAGCTAAGCGCTCAGAGATGTTCAATGATGAGAGCAGGAGCCCCAGTCAGGCAGTGGTGGAGCTGGGATTCAGACCCCAGGACTGCCTAGCTCCCAAGGCTCAAACACTTTCCTCTCCACTGTCTTCCAAGCTGTCTTCCACTACTTGCCATTTCTGTAGTGTCCAGCAGCGTACCTTAATCTGAGGGACGGATGATGAATATGTGTTGACGAACGCATGAATGGTTGATTCCAGCTTCACACCTTAATATTCTGCAACCCACACACTCGATTTTATTCATATATTCTGTTTATAATATGCCTGCAAAGTACCTTGATAGGAAGTTAAATGTTGTACAGAAATAAGTTGTACCACATTGTATTGTATTTTGAGCTACTAGAAAAAGCTACACACAAAAATCTATAAATAAAAAATGCTGAAGCAGGCTTCCTGATAAAAATTCATTTGTCATCTTGCTCCATCATGTCCAGAAATGGATATAAATACAATAATCTAAGGAAAATCAAAGTTTTCACATTCTGTGAACCCTCGGAACACTAACATGTTTTTTACACTGCTAAGGCAGTGAGTACTCATGCCAGAAAAGATGGCACAAAGGGTTTTTTTTTTTTTTTTAAGTTTTTATTTAAATTCCAGTTAACATACAGTGGTAGTATTGGTTTCAGGTATTCAACACTTTCATGCAACACCCAGTGCTCATCTCAGCAGATGCCCTCCTCACTCCCCATCACCTTTCTCATCCATCCCCCCCACCCATCCAACTCCCCTCTGGTAAAGTTTGTTACCTAGAGTTAAGGCCTGGTTTACCTCTCTTTTTTTCCCTTTGCTCATTTGTTTTGTTTCTTAAGTTCCACGGTACGGTATTTGTCTTTCTCTGACTGACTTATTTCACTTAGCATAATACTCTCTAGCTCCATCCATGTCATGGCAAGTTTGAAGGGCAAGATTTCATTCTTTTTTATAGTTGGGTGATATTCCATTATCTTGCAGACACACACACACACACACCCCACATCTTTATCCATTCATCAATCGATGGACACTTTGGTTATTTCCATAATTTGGCTGTGTGGATAACATTGCTCTAAACATTGGGGTGCATATGTCCCTTTGAATTTGTATTTTCCTATTTGGGTAAACACCTGGCAGTGTGATTGCTGAGTCATAGGGTAGCTCTACTTCGAACTTTTTGAGGAACCTCCATATCGTTTTCCAGAGAGGCTGCACCAGTTTGCATTCCCACCAACAGTGTAAGAGGGTTCCCTTTTCTCCACGTCCTCGAGGATGGCACAGAGGTTAGGAGCTCAAGTCGCAGACCCAGAAAGGCCTGATGTGAACCCAAGGCCCAGGCACAGAACTCACAAACTGCCCTGGGGCAGGCAACACACCCTCTAAACCTTAGTTTTCTCATCTGTAAACTGCAAATGCTAAGAGTACAGGCTTCCTGAGGTAGCTGTGTTGATTCAATGAATGACTCACAGCCTACGCTTATCAGAGCAGCTGCTAGGTGGGTAAGGGCCCCTAAGTGTTAGCCATTTTTATCACTCGAGGAGAACTATAATGGAAGTACAACAAGAAAGCTGAAATAAATCACTTACCTTCGCAAATGTTATTACTAACACTAAATTCACCTGAATCATCTGTTTCAGATGACTGTGGTACTAAAATGATCTGCTAACAACCACCACCAACAGTGATATTTACTATGTGCCAGGCACTTTTCCAGACAAGAGCATCGCACACGGTTGTGTATATGGTGCCACACAAGAGAGCGCCCAGCAGGAGGTGAGTGAGCCTGAAGTCCAGTTCACTCCCTGTTTATGGTGCCACCAAGGGGCACCCAAAGGGCTGGAAGCAGCTCTGTTTACATGCATTAACTGATGCGTTAAATTTAGCAAACATCTAACAAATGGGAGACAGAAGTTAGAAAGTCACTTTTGAGAGTACCCAGGACCCAGGTCGAAAACCACCATTTCAGTAATCGCATTAACAGAGTAGATGAGCGCACCCCAAAGTCACAAGTGAACAACACCTATTGTTAAGCTGCATAGCCCTGTACCACATGGGAAAATGAAAATCAGGTAGGCCCTAGTGCTGGGTAGAAATAGACAGTTCCCCTCCACCTCCTCCCTGCCTCCTGCTCCCCTCTTCCTACATCAACTCAAATATCCCTGTGTGTGATAATGAAACAAAAGTATCATATTTGACCCCAGGATAACCAAATGTTACATTTAACATTGTCTAAAATCAACAACAAAAATCATCTATGTGGCAAGTGATGTTTCACTAAGTAATAGGTTCCAAACACTCCACTGCAAACTCTAGCAAACAGTTACCATTTCTGTCCCTCCAGGAGGCACCTCCCCAGCGGTGGGTCCTAAAAATGACCCCCAGGTTTAAAGACGTTCATTTCCTGCCACCTCAAGCCTCTATAATCTCGGTGAGCTCAGGGGCTCTGGCCTAAACTAAAACCCCTCATCCCAGATATAGCTATATACCTATCATTGTGGTTTAGACCCAGCATCAACCTGGGAAGGAGAGACAGGGGGACACCACACCCTCGCAGGCTGGATGTGTGACAGTGAAAACAGTACTCTTCCTGTTCCAGAAAAGTATTAGTTTATGCAGAGGGGATCTGTGTAACTTTTTGATATGCTCAGAATCCAAAACATAATCCAGACATATTTCACTTAATCAAAGAAAAGTGATAACAAAAATTATCTGTGACCTTGACACAAAAGTTATTCCTCTTATGCAGTTCCCTAAAGAGTCCAGATCCAGACCTTGGAAGAAACACAGTGAAAAACAGATTGCCTTGTTTTGAAATCTCACCATGTAAAACTCAGAATTGAATGTCCAATTATTTTTTAAATTCAGAAGCGTTCTTCTAAGAGAAGAAACCCCTTGATAAGAGTTTGGGCCTACAATACAATGCTCTCTTTCCTAACTGTTGTTAATTTTACTTTAAAAACCGATGGTGTTTAGTTTGCCACTATAATTAAATGTCACAGAAAACCTGGAATATTCTCTTATTCATTTGCAAACAATATGGCAATATTTTCAGTAATAATGTGTGCTTAAATATATTGTCAGTATTTTTTTCTACCAAATAGCAAATTACATCTGACAAAAACACCAATACACCTTTGAGTTGTTCAACCGTCTCAATGACTAACTTCATTCAAATTAGAGTTTCGAAATAAGAGGTCTTTTCCAAAACTCACAGAAGAAAAGTGCCTTTCAATGACGCATCTTGGAATTCAATGAAACATATTTCTTAAAGCTGGGATTTAACATGGTCCTCAAAAGAAAGAAAGAAAGAAAGGGAGAGAAAGAAAGAGAGAGAGAGGGGGGGGGAGGGAGAGAGGGAGGAAAAAAGGAAAAGGGAGAGAGAGGAAGGAAGGTAGGAAGGAAGGTAGGAAGGAGACACCAGAAGCTTCTACTAGCAGGAGAGCATTCCTTGAGAAATAACTTGTATTATTGTTAGTGCTGCAAGTACCTATTTAGGAGATTAAGCAATTTTAAACACATTAAAAGATAAAAAATAAGCTTCACCAAAGACATACCTAAAAACTTGAAGATAATACAACAAAATCATACGTTTGCTTTATTAGAAAATTTTTTAAATCATATATTTGAATATAAGGATGTGCAAAGTAAAAAGCCCATCCTCAAATCTCCTTTAAACCTCTAAAGTGATTCTAAAATGGTACCAAATCCATCATTTAAGATGGCTTTCATTTATTTTTAGGCCTTTGGTAATGCTTTTCACACAGGGTTGCCCTTTTGTAATAAAGTATTCTGTGTCAAGAACCAAGGAAGTTTAATTCCTTTGCTACCTTAAAGGACAGAATAATGGGCAATAAATGCCAGCCCAGGGTGATACACTATGCAGAGGAGGCCCCTAGCGGTGAAGCTGCTGCTCCAACTTGGCTTTATACATGTGCTAAGACTGCTTTATCAGGAGGGCAAAATCAATAGGTAATAAAGTCTACCTGAGCTTTGCTTCTTTAATAACCTCTATTAACCCTAATATATAGTAGGGCCATCATTTAGAATCCCAAGTTCCTTTCATCAGGAATATGTATATTTATAAATAAAGGATGTGACCTGAAGAATAACTTCATTACATTCTGCATTTAAATTAACAAATACTTGTGGGTGCCCGGGTGGCTCAGTGGGTTAAGCCTCTGCCTTACAGCTCAGGTCATGATCTCAGTCCCGCATCGGGCTCTCTGCTCAGCAGGGAGACTGCTTCCCCCCCCCCTCTCTGCCTGCCTCTCTGCCTGCTTGTGATCTCTCTCTGTGTGTCAAATAAATAAATAAAATCTTTTTTAAAAAAAATTTTTTTAGGGGCGCCTGGGTGGCTCAGTGGGTTAAGCCGCTGCCTTCGGCTCAGGTCATGATCCCAGGTCCTGGGTTCGAGCCCCACATCGGGCTTTCTGCTCAGTAGGGAGCCTGCTTCCTCCTCTCTCTCTCTGCCTGCCTCTCTGCCTACTTGTGATTTCTCTCTGTCAAATAAATAAATAAAATCTTTAAAAAAAAATTTTTTTTTAAATTAACAAACACTTGTGAAACCCTTACACCCTGCTAGGCACTGAGCTGGGGGCATGGAGTCAGGGTCAACAGGAAAGATGAGCACCCTCACAGAATTCCCTATTATTTCTTTTCAGCATAATCATGTTACATTGAGGACAGAGCTAGAACGATAAGCGGACTGGGAAGTACAATTCACCATCATATGACCTTGTGATGGGTTCTTACCAATAGGAAAAACCAGAAAGCCCTAAGTATTGCCCACTCCCACCCTCAAAGGCTCAGCTCCTCACTTTCCATATATATAGGGCAGCATCTGAGGTTCTCCAACAAAATGAGGTTGAATGAATGAATGGAAAATAAGGGCGCCTGGGTGGCTCAGTGGGTTAAGCCGCTGCCTTCGGCTCGGGTCATGATCTCAGGGTCCTAGGATCGAGTCCCGCATCGGGCTTTCTGCTCAGTAGGGAGCCTGCTTCCTCCTCTCTCTCTGCCTGCCTCTCTGCCTGCTTGTGATCTCTCTCTGTCAAATAAATAAATAAAATCTTTAAAAAAAAAAAAAAGAAAAGAAGATTGCACAGGATTTTTTTTTTTTTAATTAGGATTCTATTTACTTGACATAGCACAAGCAAGGAGAGGCAGGCAGAGGGAGAGAGAGAAGCAGGCTCCCCACTGAGCAGAGAGCCCGATGCGGGACTGGATCGCAGGACCCTGAGATCAAGACCTGAGCTGAAGGCAGACGCTTAACCCACTGAGCCACCCAAGCACCCCAGGATTTTTAAACTTAAAAAAAAAAAAAAAAAGTTGAAACATCCCAGAGTGGAGGATTCCCAGAAATAAAGGAAGACAGAAGTAGAAGACAACATTTATGAAGGACTTCATGTGCTCCAGGCAGTGGGATAAGTTCCTAAATGTTGTTTCATTCTTCCATAAGGTGAGGAATATTATTGGCATTTTACAAAATAGGAAACTATAGCTGGGAAAGGGTAAGTGACTTGCCCAAGGTTATTATACATTGGATAAATGGGAGAGGCTGCTTGGAGCCCAGATACCTGGGATGGCAAAGCAAATGTTTGCTTCACTGTAAACTGGTGAATCCCAAAGTTTGAGATTTTCTTTTGAACCCCATTAGTGCAGCTTGCAAGCAGGAATACGAGCTTAGGAACACAAAGATGAACAGAATTAAAGTATTTCAATACTGTATAAGTTAAAGAACATATTCAATGCAGAGGAATTATTAAATATTGATTGGGTATGGCCCACCTCTTGCTTTCCAGGAACTGACATTCTCTGGGAAAACAACACGGGATCCCATATACTATTAAGCACTATTACACGTGTTCGAGTCACTATTTATGACTAAGGCTTTTTTTTTTCCCCCTATACGCTCTACTCCCAAGTTTAAAAGACTTTTCTCCTTCCAATTAGCAACATGACAGCACTGCCCAGGGCTTATTAATGCTCACGGTTCAAGTAATACTATAATAATAAAGACTGCCTTGTATGAACAATGTTTACAAAATCCAAGAAATCCAGTAGAATTAAATTTAAATTTCTAGTAAAAAGACGTGAGAGAGCAGTTAATTATCTTTATCATCTAGACCTACTAACGACATTTAAGTAAAAACTACTCCAAGGCTTTGCAATCAGAAAAAGAGTGGAGTGTGCGGAATAACCACTCTCTCATTCTCTCGTGTCCCCAAGCCTCAGTGTGTCCGCACAGACACTGCGGTGAAATTCTCTTCTCTCCCGTCGCTCTTTCTTCGCACGTCGACGGAAAGAGAACTTCAAAGTCACCGACGGCGCTGCAGGTGCGGGAAGTGTCGCGGAAACAACAACTTCGCCTTCTCACGGCGCAGCTTTCCCCTCCTCCCAGCCCTTCGAGCCCCCCCACGCCGACCGTGCCCACGGAAGCTTCATTCCACGGAAAGCACAAACACCCGCGCGGGGCGTCCTGCGGCTCGCGCACCCCCTCGGACACACGCCCCGGGGCCCCGCTCCGAGGCCGCGAGCCCGCTGCCCACCGGCCGCCCTCGGTACGCCCCCTGCGCCCTCCCCATCCCGGCAAAAATAATGCCAATTCCGGCAAAGTCGTCGCGCGGCACGTGTGCGGCCACTTTTTCAGGAGGGTCCGAGAACGCAATTAAGCCGGCAAAGGCCACGACAGAGGGTGGCGGAGCCCCGGGGACCGGCGGCGCGCAGCCGCCGCGACCCTCCCCGGCCGCCGGCTCCGCGTGCTCGCGCGTCCACCTGAAGGCGCCTGCCCGCCGCCGCGCCGAGCCCCTCCCCCGCCGGCGCCCGCAGACCCCCGCGGCCCGCGAACGGCGCGAGGCCGGGCGCGGCACCGTCTCCCCCGCGGCACCAGCCGCCCCGGGGTCGCGGGCCGGGCAGCGCGAGGAAGCCGGGCCGGGCTCCGCGGACCCGCGAGCCGCACCGACGCCCCCGCGCGGCGCACCACACCCGGCGGCCCCGGGAGGGGACCCGACTCACCGCGAGGCGCCCTCCGGGCTGCCCGGCCGGTCCCCGCGGCTCCCGCCGCCGCCGAACTTTCCCTCCTGCGCGGCCGCCGCGGGCTCGGCTCCACCTCTCGCTCCGGCAGCCGCGGAGCCTCCAGGGACCCGGGGAGGGGGGGGCGGGGAGCGGCGGCGGCGGCGGCGGGCGTGCTGAACCTTGGCCAAGCCCCAGAGCCCCGCCGCCGGGTGGGAACCCGCGGGCCGCGAACTCGCGCCGCAGCCGCCGGCCGGGGGTCGCGCTCCGCTGCGCCCACCCGCTTCCTCTGCCGCCCCCCTGCAGTGCGTCCCTCTGCCCCGTCGGAGCGGGGCACCCTGGCGGAAGCGGGTCCCCTCTCCGCAGGGGGCACGCCCGGGCCGGGGTGGGGGGGCGTGGGGTCCCCTGCAGGTGACTGTCACTGAGATCTGGACGAGTTGAGGGAAGGGGCCGGGACACGGCGGCGCGCCCGGTACCCCAGGGGACTGAAGGTCGCGTGTCTTTCTGCAAGTTTGTAGTCCTCGCTCTCTGGACAGTTCCCCACGCCCCTCCCTGTGTTTCCCTCGCCTTCAGCGGGCTGCCCTCCCCTCCCTGGGGCGGCTGACTTGCCAAAACTTCGTAAATTAGACTTTGAAGCATTAGTCCTGTAGTCGGTGTCTTTGCGGCCCCTGTCAGTTACACCATCTTCACTAGAGAACCTCTACTGACAGCGAAGGTCAGACAGCCTTTGGCTCTGAGACCCCACCACCAGAATCACCGGAGAGGTGACTCTGTAGGGACCCCTGATGGCCCCCGGGAGGCCTAGGTGGAGAAGGCGCAGAAGGACTGAAGTCAGCAAGTGGGCTCTAGAGTAATAAAAGTCCCTCACGCACGCGCTCAGACCCTCTGGGTCGTGTTCCAGCACTTCTCTGGGTGGAGGGAGTTTGGGGTTATGATGTTTCCCAATTCTCAGTACAATGGAAGAGACTGAGGAGGAATCACCTGAAGAGGTCATCTCTCCACTTACAGGTACAACTTGCAGAGTCCCCCTGGCTGAAGAACCAGCGCTAGAAACCAGGCCTATGACTCCCATGCAGTGCTCCTTCCACTGCCTGACCAGCAGAATGCTCAAAGCACCCACGTGGGAGGTTTCCAGGCACCAGACTTTATGTGGGCACGGGATAGTAATTCTGGAAGCAATAGGCAGTCCTCAGGCAGCCACCAGGCACTTATTTACCTGCAGAGAGCATCCCAGAAGCAAGCCTTGCTTCCCTACCAGGACTCCCTAACACACCAGGCTCAACCTTTTTCCAATGCATGCTGCCCTGGGACTTCAGGTGGCTCTGTACCCACCCCACACCCCTGAGTGGGCTAATCATACTCGTGACAGAAGGCCCCACAGCAATTCAACTGGGATTTCAGAAAGAAGAAGGTGTTTATCAAATAAATGAAAAATACACTGTCTGTCCTGTTACTGCCCCCCAAAAGTTGCAAGGCTATGGAGATCATAAATAAATGGTTAACTTAGCATCCACATATAGGTACAAGTAGGTACAAGTCATTGGCCAAGCCTCCTCCATACATTACCTCACAGTAACCTCGTGAGGCAAATCATATGACAATCCCCAGTGTGCAGATGGAGGGGCCACGTGGAGGTTGCAGTTAGTGGTGAGCTGTGTGAAGGTCAGAGCCTGCACAGTCAAGGCCTCTGGGTAATCAAATAACCCCTTCCAAGCCTTTCCAGTTGTCACAAACACAATACACAATACACCTTCATGTATTGATAGGTGGGTTGTTAAAGCATCAATTTTCTCTCCTCCTTTTCTTCCATCTCTCTGTTCAATGATGTCTCCAGAATCTATATGTAATAGGGCTGAAGGGAGGAATCTGGTTTGGAAGATGGGCCAAAGACTTGAGTAAGGGCTGCTGTGCTGGCACACTCGTAGGCTCAGATTCCAGGTTCACACAGACTGGGTTGGGGAAGGTGGACGAGGCAATGCCACGGCTGCAACCATCTCTAGCCATCTAGGAGGAAAAGAGAAAATGCTTGAGGATTAATTGCATTTCCTTTAGGGGCGCATAGCTTACTTGTAAAGGTACCCGAAGAGATTCTCCAATTAGACCAGCACAGCAATGTATGTGTCAATATGAATCAGTATATGTCTATATATCAAAAGTCGTAAAGCCAATGCTAGCTAAGTGTCTGGGGACTCTAGGTACATTGTGACAATAGTTAGTACATGAAAAAATATGGTAGTCGAAAAAGTGATAAAACTACAAAATTAAGAGCATAATGCGAGAAAAGATACATTTTTCTGGGGCACCTGGGTGACTTGTTGGTTGGGTGTCCAACTTGTGATTTTGGCTTGGGTTGTGATCTCAGTCATGGGATAGGATTCTCCCTCTCCCTCTTCCCTCCTCCCCTGTCGTGGGTACTCTCCCTCTCTCAAATAAATCTTAAAAAATAAATAAATAAATAATTTAAAAATACATTTTTCTGGAGATACTAGAAAAATAAATATTATTTCAATTATTATGTAGTAGATATTATTTGGATTATCCTTTTGAGGGCCACTATAATGAAGCAGGGTCTGTCAGTCACCCTCAGTCTTCATCATTAGCAGAAACAGCAATGAATTCGGGAAAAGGCCAACAAGCTTGCCCGGGCAGCTCCTGTTCTGTAATGACAGCTTGCAGAATTGACCCTGTTACCAGAAGGAAGAGGGGTTCCTTTAGACTTGAGAGACCAAAGGACCAGAATAAATAGGTTGAACACCAGACGTAGATGTTAAAAACCAATTTATAAGACTGACTTTTTAAAAGAAGTTTTCTGCCTAGATTTTAGCTTTTAGGGGCAGTATTCTTACATAAACATTTTCATAAGCATAATGATTTAGGAATCTGAATATGTTAGTGGACTTCCCAAACATATTATAAAGGCGCTTCCACCTTCATATTATGCTAGTAATGTGGTAACAATACAGAAATATGTAGAAAGTTCTGTAAATCAGTAAGGTTATGATGCTGGACTGATTTTACCCACTTGAGGGAAAAACCAGTCCATATAAAAATACATTCTAAAACAATACATAAGATGTCAAACTTTTACGTTTATAAAATGTAAAATATATAATATGTAATTTTTTTAAATATATACTTCATAAATATTAAATTTTAAGTGCAAAAATATTTCACAGTTCAAAGTCAGACTTCGCCTCACCAGGAGCCTTGAGAACCTTGACTCAGAGCCATCCAGGAGCTGAAAGAGCAGTTTTGTTTTTTTTTTAATTTTATTTATTTATTTGACAGAGAGAGATCACAAGTAGACAGAGAGGCAGGCAGAGAGAGAGAGGGGGGACTCTTACTTTAAAGAGCTCTAATAATCAGGGTTATCTGATTTCTTAAATCACAGCAAAGATGCTGTGTAGTCAGAGGTAGCTCATTAGATGGGAGAGGGGTATTATACTCAAAACATGAAGACTGGCCAGATGGTATACTGTGAGTAGTGAGTCATTGAGATAGGATCTAATTATATTCTAGAGTCTTCTTCAGAAATCTTGAAAATATGCACTATAGTTCCAACTATGTTTTCATTTAAAATGAGTAAAATAAATAATGTGTGACCCAAAAAGGCAAATTTTGTTTTTCTAGGAAAAAAAAAAATCACAGGTGTTGAAGACCTCATTCCATAAACACTGTTTACTCAAACACAGTGGGGCTCCATTAAAATCTGTTGACTAAATCATGGATGATTTTCACTTCTTTTGCATGTTTTATGTTCACTTCTTTAGCTATACACATCAGAATCAATGAGTTGGTTCATAATATTTTCAATCTTACATGCTCTGTTATCCTCGGGGTCAGTGCAGGAGCAGAGCTAGAAGAAGGCCTGCTCTTCTCCGGAAACTCCTCCCAAGCTGTCTTCTCCAAATGACAAACAAGTGGGGCAGTTCCCAGGGTAGTACTGTCCGCAGAAACAGATCTCACAGGAAAGCCGTCGAAGACATGAGTGCTTCACCGGTTGACTTTTCCATTCTCCTTCTGTGCACTCAGCATTGCCACTACCCACCCACCCCCAACCTCTAGAAGAAAACAAAGGGTTACAGAGGGAACTGCAGAAAAACCCAAGCAGGGAAGCACCAGAGACTCAGCCACATCTGATCTACATCCGCCTGACATCAAATCCAGATACCTAAACACAGAGCAGCTCAAAACCGTGTCCTTTCTCTCTACGGTAGTTGCACTAATTCACCCACATGCAGATCAAGCTCATGCAGGCCTTTCTTTCTGAAAGCCAAGAACACTCAGACATGTCCCTTGAATGACTCAAATCTCCGTGGCTTTCACTGCAGCTTGAATTTTTTTTAACCCTGATGGATAGACTATTTTCAATTATTATTGTGTTTCTTTCCAAGGATTATTAGCATCTTCAAAAAAAAAATAGATCATTTAATGGGGCATCTGGCTCGCTCAGTCCATGGAATGTGCAACTCTTATGTTTGAGCCTCACATTGGGTGTAGAGATTACTTAGAAAAATAAAATGGTTAAAAAAATGTAGACCTTTTATCATTTAAGTCAGTATCTGCAAGTCCTGTCCCAGGCCTCACTCTGTGCCCTTTCACTGCTACAAATATACAATAAATTCCATTAATAAGAGAATATGTTCCAACAATAGACACTGTTGTAAGAATCTCTATTGCAGACAGTAGAAACAGGATGTATAAAGATGTATTCAGGGATATTAGAACAGCAGAGCTGCTGTATAAAATACTGACACTGAACAATAATACGGCCTGGCCACAGGAAGGGCAAGTATAGTTAAATCAATAGGTCCAAACAGAGGAAAAAGTGCCTATGGGAGAAGCAACAAGTAGGATATCCACCAAAAGTGAAAAAGACACAGAAAGGCAATGATGATGACATGGAAAACAGGCTGTACCAACTTTAGAAACAAGAATACTTCCTTTTCTTTTAAAGACTTTATTTCTTTATTTGAGAGAGAGAGAGTGAGCCAGCACAAGCAGGGGGTGAGGCAGAAGGAAAGGGAGAAACAGGCTCCCTGAGCAGGAGCCTGGGATCGCGACCTGAGCTGCAGGCGGGCGCTTAACCGACTGAGTCACCCAGGTGCCCCTCCTTTTTTTCCTCACATGTATCTAAAACCTGTGCACAGAAGGGATTCAGTTTGTACAATCACACATATGTGCCTCTAGAACAAACTTTGCCTTCAAACCAAATGATACCAGGGTCACTCTCCTGACTGTATAAGACGCATTTGGCTTTATTGTAAACACGGCCAGAAAATGGTTTAGTTAAATCATTAGTTCTCCAGTAACAGTAAGTGAAGCAGTTAGTGTGTGCCAGGCACCATGGAAACTACAAAAATGATGAAGCCCTTGTCCTTAACCTCAAGGAACTCAAAATCTAGTAGGAAAAACTAAACACAAGATTATAGGAATTTGAAGGAGGGAGAGTGAGACACCCCCCCACCAAGGTGCCCATGGATGGTTTCACGTTAAAAGTAGTTTTTCAGACAGATCTTGAATGATGGATAGGATTTTGATGGGCAGAGAAAATAGGAGAGTACCCGAGAAGTAATGCCTGACCAGTATAGCAGAGATGGGAAAGCACTGAGCACGTTTATCATGGCCAGAACATCGGCGACATTTAGGGGGAAAAGTAAAAGTCTAAAAGTGGCCTGAGTCGAGATTATGGGGGACTTTGAATGCCAGATAAGGAATTTATCATGTGAATTTTTGTGAGTTGGGAATGTGTGTGTGTGAGCAGATTAGGTAACTGTTAGCTGCCTAATCAACAGGCTTTCCTGCTAGCTGGAAGAACTCTAATTATTCTGAGCCCACCTCTGAGAAGTCCTGCATGAGGCCTAAAGGGAGGTCAACATGTCCCCAGCTCTGGGTGGGGGTGTTGGGATGAATTATGGTAGATTTAAACCAATGGGAAAATCAGTGTGGAAAATGGCTAAGCTTATGGCATCTGTGGGATACCCCAGAAGAGAGGTCTGGCTATCAATCAGGATAGCAATCTGGAATTCAGGAGAGGCTAAGACCAGCAATAATAGAGAGAGTAGGGAGTCTTCCACAGACAAAAATAGAATCATCTACATGAGAATGAAAAGAACAGCTAGTGAAAGTACATAAAATGAAGGAAGGTGCTGAGAGCAGAATGCAGGGAAACATTAGAATTAATGAGCCAAGAAAGGATGCTCTATAAAGAAAACTGGGAAGGAATGGTGACAAGGACAGGAGAAACAAGAGATGTCTTTGGAGCCAGAGATCTTTAAGAGGCGGATGACGGTCACAAGCATAAAGTCCTATAGCATCTACTAGGTTTGTTAAGAAGTTACTTTAGCTGTAGATGAGCCACGATAATCATTTCAAAAAGCCAACAGTAAAGGTATATATACCCACAATGGGACAGTGTCAGCTAACTAAATATTAAGTTTCCCTATTTTCTTTCTACTGCAATCATAAAATCTGTGTTGTTACACTGACATTTTACAATGGACTCAAGTCGCTTTGCTGTTGATGACTTTGTAGGACTTACTAGGATGCAAATGTTGACCCTGTCACCATGCACAGAGAGCATATCATCAACCTCGGCCTCAAAAACAATAGCCAGAAACCAGGAACAGAGCATAAGTGCCTACATGTTCATTTGTCCTGATTGGTTTTTAGCATCACAACCCTATCAGTAATTCAAGCAATAAAGTAAATTTATTATGTTCCTTTAATAATGGTGTATCTTTGGTTTAAATAGGAATGGGCCAGAGATGAAATTAAAAAAAAAATGTTACTACAAATTAAAAAATCATTGTTGTTACAGGATCTCAAGACCTTGCATCTGCAGACCCAGCTGTGTTTAACCCCAAGTTTGTCCTAAACAAATACGGCCTTACCAAATTTAGGATCCACAACCTCAACATGGAGTAGGTTGTGTCATTGGTCTTGCTGCCCTCAGTCTGTGTCCACTGAGCGCATCTGCCTACCATCAGCTACACCCTCTCCCCTTAGCATCTTCCTTTTCTGGCAGTATTAAGGATTGGGCTTGGTTTTCTGGGGCTATAAGTCCTCCTCTGAGAACAATCTCTGTTCTGAAGACCGTCTATCCAGCCTAGGCCCTGATCCCTTCTTGGTTTGGTTCTTTGCAGGTCCCTTTTTTCAGTTTCACTTCTTCCACCTGCAATACTCTTCCCTAACTGAATCTTGCTCCAACCTTGACAGCTGCAGCGAAATTTAGCTTAGATCTCTGCACCTGAAAAACAGTACCATCTCGGCACCCAAACTCCTGCTGTCCACTTCCACACCCTCTTACAGGTACATCACTCAGACCAACATCTGCTGGATGCCTCTGGGCACTGTGGGTGGGATTGTTAGTCAACTCTCAGAAGGACCAATTCTTCTATCTGGTTAGTTCAAATAACGACACCAACAACATTACTATTGTTAAGATTTTTGTTTTTTATCACATTCTTGGCACTGTTCTAGGCCCAAATATATTTATATACAGGCCACAGCCTATGAGGAACCTGAAACTTAGAAAGGTTATACGGTTTTCCCAAGGTCACATTGCTAGTAAGCTAGGGGGCCAGGATTCACACTCATTCCCCATGACACATCCCTGACTCATAAAATCTTTCAAAACATCATAGATAGGGGAAAAATAATAAAATAGAATCTTTGTGGTGGAAAAGTTGGGAACCACTTATCTCTCCAACACTCCCCTCTGAGAACACGGTAAATCCAAAATTGAGATCTAGCCCACCTGACTCCGAGTCCAGTGCTCCTCAGCTATCCTCCCTGTGTTCTTCTAATGTTTGAAACAATAACTGATTAGAGTTATCAGGAAGTGTGATAAAGTATTACAATGGAAAATTAAACAAGATTTGAATTCATGGATCTGCTTCTTCAGTCATTTGCTTTATTCTTTGGTCACATGACACCATGTTTTGTACTCCGAGGTGATAATCGACGTCATTGATTCTCAGTTCATTAAGCCAAAAACTGGAGTCAGACTAAAAATGTTTACCTAACAAAATAAAGGAGACTTTTTGTTTCTTTTCCTTGTCACAGAACAAATACTTCCCATTCCTAATTTTTTTACTAACATCTTGGAAGACTACCAGTCCCAAGATCTATAAACAGTGCTTCTCTCCAGATAGTTTTTATCTTGATTGGGCACAGAGAGATAAACTGCTCCCTCACTGATAAAGAGCTTTTTGAAGATGTTTACTGTATATAACTTCTGCTATGTGCCGGAGTATAATGCCCAGGAATGAGGGGGAAATATTGCTTATTGTTGTACGTACAGTTCTATTTTTTTTTCAGAGTCATACAGTAGTCACAGATAAAATAAGAAAGCAAATAATCTGACAACACCACATTGCAGTTGAATTTCATCAAAAGAGAACTGGGCATGTGTCCATTAACTCTTGGGTGAGTCGCCCATGTCGCCTCTTTGGAGAAGGAAGAGGCTGCTAGAGCCAACTTCCTGGGAAGTCTCTGAAGCTGGAGCCAACCAGCACCATCACTGGCAAGGTGCACCCTCTTCCAAGCCCGCCACCAAGCAACCCGCTCTGAGAAACACTGGGAAATAACATCATATTTTGAAGTGATTAAGAAGTCATCACACTTACACAGGCTGTTGTTTCCTAGTCAGGGTTCCCAGTGGTCACCTCCCCACAGAAGCCTCCTACAGTTCTGAATTTCTAGTTACGCTTCAGGGGACATTAACTCTAGCCCTGCCATTCTAGATGTGGTGGTTTGTGAAGCCTATTGGTATAATAATAGCATACCTACTCTTAGATGTTGGATTATCTTTCTCCAAACGGACCACTCTGAGACAAATAAACCAAGGGACCAGCCACGCAGCTTTTTAGAGTAACAATCCATAAGAGGAGACAAACATATCACCAAAATAAATCAGAACTGTAGCCCCAGTTAAGCCTGAGTAAAATGTAATTGGTCTCGCTAGTCTTGAAATAGACAACTTCCTGGAATGGGAAAAGAAACTCCATGCACACCCCTGCACACACACACATTTATCTCTGTTGAGTATCTTGTCAACGTCTATGTGCTAAAGAGTAACTACTCGCCTTCAGCTGATTTTCTGAAATCAAGTAATATATGGCATAATGTTTACTGAAGTTAATGAGTTTATTATCTAAAATTTTAAACCTTTTAATATTTCTCTGGCTCAGAAAAATCACAAAAGGAGATAGAAGTGCAAATAAGAACAATAGAAAAATGGAAAATCAAACAAATTTATCATCATCCAATGACATTAATTGAATAAATGATCCTAACACTGTTCAAAGTTCATTGCTATACACTAGTTTCTTCCCACTCCCACTAACTAAAGACTAAGTAATTATTTAAAGAATTTAATCCAAGTTGTGTTGCCTTCTCGGGCTCACATAAAAATCTTGACCCAATGTCAGAACCACTAATGTTTTCTCACCATCAAACAAAAAGTGGAGGGAAATGGCCTCTGACACTTCAGAAGACAGTCTGGCAGTTCCTTTAAGTTACACAAATATCACCCATATGATCCAACCATTTCACTCTGAGGTATTTACCCAAAAGAAAAGGAAATGCAGGGCACCTGGGTAGCTCAGTCAGTTAAGCATCTGAGTCTTGATTTCAGCTCAGCTCGATCTCTGGGTCCTGGGCCCCTGCTCAATGGGCCATCGTCTTCTCTCTCCCTCTCTCCTCCTCCCCCAACTCGTGCATGCTCTTTCTCTCTCTCTCCCCCCTCTTAAAAAAATAAAAATAAATAAAATGTCAAATTTCACTTTATTAAAAAAAGAAAAAGGGAAAAAGAAAAAAATGCCTGTCAAAACAAAGATTAATACAAATATTCAGAGCAGCATTATTTGTAATAGGCAAAGTTGCAAACATCCCAAATGTCCATCAAGAGTTGAATGAAGAAAAATTATGGCTTTTCCCTACTCTCAAGTTTTAAAGAAATTCATTCATATTTCTTCTTAAAAAAAAAAAAAAGAAATTGTGGTTTATCCATGGAACAGAATACTATCCAGAATAAAGATAAGCTATTTGCTCAACAACATAGATAAATCTCAAAACAGTTATGCCAACTGAAAGAAGCCAGACCAAAAAGGACATATTGTATGATTTCATTTATATAAAATTCTAGAAAATGCAAAGTAATCTGTGGTGACAGAAAAGAAGACTGGAGGTGTTTGAACATGAGGTAGGCAGAAAGGAATAGAGGGAAGAATTATAAAAGGACATGAGAAAACTGGGGTGCCTTGGTGGCTCAGTGGGTTAAAGCCTCTGCCTTCGGCTCAGGTCATGATCCCAGAGTCCGGGATTGAGCCCCAAATCGGGCTCTCTGCTCAGCAGGGAGCCTGCTTCCCCCTCTCTCTCTCTCTGCCTCTCTGCCTACTTGTGATCTCTGTCTGTCAAAAAAATAAATAAAATCTTAAAAAGAAAATTTAAAAATTTTAAAAAAATTTTAAAAGGACATGAGAAAACTTTTGTAGGTGATAATATCTTCACAATCTTGATTATAGTAATAGTTTTCTCAAAACTTGGTAATGTCAAAACTTAGCAAACTGTATACTCCAAATATGTGTTGTTTATTATATATTATTTAAAAATTTTTAAATAGGCCTCTGTGTTTGAAAGAACACATTTTTGTATCCAGCTTTCAGTTAAGAATTAGGAAGAACTTTTGGAAACTAATTAAATGATCCTGATCTTTTCGGTCTATGACTAAAACATTGGTTCTCCAAATTTAGTAGACATAAGATTACCTGAGATGTTCCTTTAAATGTTGATTCTTATGTTTCAGACAGAGGTGTGTTGGAAAATGTTTAATAACTAGCTCCCCAAAAACACAAAAAACAAAACAATGTAGTGATTTTATGCATGCATCATAATATATTTTGCTGATAAAATAGATTTTGACATATAATTTATAGATAATAATATATTTCATGTTTTAAAATTTTGTTTTTATAAATTTCATAATCTAATTCATTCTTATAGAATGCTTTGGTTGATATTTGCCAAACCCTATCTATAGCCAGCCCATGGTTGCAGTTGATGAGCAAGTGACACGAATTTTAGTTAATATTTCCATTTACACGACTGAATAATACTGAAGTAAAATATCATTTATTAGTAATGTGAGAGATTTCCTTACTGAATTTTGTAACAGTTTTTTTAATATTTACTCATATTTTGTACTATTTATGATGGCCATAAACATGACACACTTAATCTACATTATTAACACTTTCTTCAGCACTTTCTGAAGTCTAGACAATAAACAAAACAACTCCCATTGCTCAGTGAAATTTGTTAATTTCCGTGGTATAAATGGTATAAATTCACATGGTGAATTTCAAGTGATGCTGAACATGCAGTTGAGGACAGATGTCTGCACACACCATTATACGGTATTTCCACCATACAGATACAAAGGACATCACCTCAAAAGCATAGATACTGGTAAAGTGTAGTAAAGTCTGTAGAAAGTGGGTTTTGAGTATTTATTACCTTTGTTTTTAATATAACTTACTTAACTATAAGCTTATATAATTTAATTTTTAATGATTTTGGTAACTTTAAAATCCCTTAAAATTTAATAGTTGGTGTTTTTTTTTTGTTTTTTTTTTTTTTTTACTTATTATTAGACAGAGATCACAAGTAGGCAGAGAGGCAGGCAGAGAGAGAGAGAGGAGGAAGCAGGCTCCCTGCTCAGGGAGCCTGGGAGCCCAATGCGGGGCTCGATCCCAGGACCCTGAGATCATGACCTGAGCCAAAGGCAGAGGCTTTAACCCACTGAGCCACCCAGGCACCCCTTAATAGTTGGTTCTAAAGAGCCAGTAAAAATCGGCTCCAGCAAACCACTGGCTCCAGCTCAGCCATAAGGAATTAGAGCCTCTGGGACTAAGGGCTCAGGAATCTGCATTTTTTTTTTTTTTTAAGATTTTATTTATTTATTTGTCAGGGACAGAGGGAGTGAGAGCGAGCGAGCACAGGCAGACAGAGAGGCAGGCAGAGGCAGAGGGAGAAGCAGGTTCCCTGCCCAGCAAGGAGCCCGATGTGGGACTCAATCCCAGGACGCTGGGATCATGACCTGAGCCGAAGGCAGCCGCTTAACCAACTGAGCCACCCAGGCGTCCCAGGAATCTGCATTTTTAATATTTCCCCCAAGTGATCCTGATGCAAGAGATTGGTAGAGAATCTAATTGCACTTTTTTTTCTTTTTAGCTGGTAAGTAGGTAATCTGCATCAGCAAACATGGTAAGGGAAAGAATGCAGGATTATTAGGAGCACTAAAGTTCTAGCTCTACTTCTGCCACTAATTATATGGCCTTGAGCAAGTCACTAATCCTCTAAATTTCCTAATCTAATAAGGAGGGAGTGGGACTAAGAAAGGATTGGTGGATGTAATTTTTAAAAGATTTATTTGCATACTGTACTATTTATGGCCTTCATAATATGATATCTATGATTTGCTTTGAAATGCTTCAGAAAACGAAAGAAAAAAAATTGAGCTGGGAGGTAGGTAAAACGAGATTGGCAAACTGTTTGGGTGATGAGAACATGAGGCTTTATTATACTACTCTACTTTTGAGTGTGGTTGAAATTTTCCATAATAAAAATTTCCTGGAAAGTTACTCTAATAACTTTCCAAGATCCTTTTTATCTTTAAAAATAGGCTTCACATCATCCTTGGGGTTCTAAATTATTTAATGGGACAGGGGTCAGTGATTAGCATCTACTATATATTTGATGCTTAGAATTTGAATCTATTTAGGAGCCTCACAGCAAATCAGTGGCTGAGCCAGGATTTTTTTTTTTTTTAATTTCTTTTCAGCGTAACAGTGTTCATTGTTTTTGCACCACACCCAGTGCTCCATGCAATCCGTGCCCTCCCTAATCCCACCACCTGGTTCCCCCAACCTCCCATCCCCCACCCCTTCAAACCCTCAGATTGTTTTTCAGAGTCCATAGTCTCTCATGGTTCACCTCCCCTTCCAATGTCCCTTGACTCCCTTCTCCTCTCCATCTCCCCTTGTCCTCCATGCTATTTGTTATGCCAGGATTTTAGCACCAGCCATCTGGGCTCCAAAGCCCATGTGGTTCTCTCTGGTACAGCAACACCCAGGGGTGCTGCTGCGCCACTCACTACAGCACCAAATAGGAACGTGGAGGTGAGAAAGAGGGTGAGATGGGTATGTTAACTCCGATCTTCCAGGTGGAGCTTCAATACGCTACTCAAAATACACCCTGATCCTAATTATGTGCAAACCTGGGGCAAACATTACCACGGGCAATTAAAAAGCCAGTCACAGAGAGTCCTCTAAGCAGCCTCTGGGCTATTGAGAAACTGGTTATATCACTCCCAATTCTACTGATCATTTCAGAAGGAAAATGGGAAGGAAAGGGTGAAATCACACAGGTCAACAGAGTATTTTCTGCTTTCAGCTAGGCTGGCAACCTGATACAGAGTTGACTAGTAAACATTCAATAAATGTATTGGGCAGAATCTAGGTAAACCTTAAACATTTTATGCTATTTGTGCTAAATAATAGTGGACAACATTTAGAACTTTTGTGGATTAATCTAGTAATTTTTGATTTCACCTAATTATTAATAATTATTATACCAAAAGTGCTTAGGAAATTTTTCAATTGGGGAATTTTAGGCCCCTCTTGTATAAGTTCCGTACAATAAAATTAACTTAAGAATCAATTAAGAGACAAATAGGTAGATTGGAATAATTTTAATTATTGATTTTAATTAATAATATTTTAATATTTATTAATTTATTAATATTTAAATTTAATAATTATTTTAATTAAATTAATTTAAATTTTTAATTATTGATTTTAATTATTAATTATTAATTTTTAAAAAGCAAGGGTCAGTTATATGCTGTCTACAAGAAACTAACTTTAAATACAAAGACATAGACAGGGGATTGGGGGGGGCACCTGTGGCTCAGTGGGTTAAAGCCTCTGCCTTCGGCTCAGGTCATGATTCCAGGGTCCTGGAATCGAGCCCCACATTAGGCTCACCAGGGAGCCTGCTTCCCCACCCACTCTCTCTGCCTGCCTCTCTGCCTACTTGTGATCTCTCTCTGTCAAATAAATAAATAAAATCTTAAAAAAAAAAAAAGACATAGATAGGTCAAAAGTAAAAGAGTAGGGAAAGATATACCATGTGAATGCTAACCAAAGGAAAGTTGAGTGGTTATATTAATATCAGACAAAGTAGACTTCAGAACAAAAAATATTATCCAGGATACAGACAGGAATCACATAATTATAAAGGAGTCAGTTCACCAAGAAGACATAACAATCCTAAATGTGAATACACTTAAGAACAGAGGTTCAAAGCACAAGAAGCAAAAACTGATAGAACTGAAAGAAAAAATAGAAAAATCCACAATCCTGGAGCTCACCACAAAGTCTGAGAGCTAAGACCCACATTAAGTTGAATGCTCTGTAGGCAGCTAAATTGTCCCCTCTCTGGCACACACCAGAACGTAAAGCAAATCCTTTCTGAAGAAATTATCCTGGGCTTAGGCCCTCATCATTCCAACTTATTAAAATCAGCCAAATCTTGGGAATGCAAGCTTGTGCAGCCACTCTGGCAAATTGTACGGAGGCTCCTCAAAAAGTTGACAATAGAGCTACCAGCAACCCAGCAATTGCACTACTAGGAATTTACCACAAATATACAAATGTAGTGAAAAGAAGGGGCACATGTACCTGAATGTTTATAAGGGTAAATGTCCACAATAAGCCAAACTATGGAAAGAGCCCAGATGTCCATCAACAGATGAATGGATAAAGAAGAGGTATGTATATATATATATATATATATATATATATATATATATATATACATACACGTACATATACCATGGAATATTACTCGGCCCATCAAAAGAATGAAATCTTGCCATCTGTAACAACATGGTTGGAACTAGAGGGATTACACTAAGCAAATAAATCAAGTAGAGAAAGACAATGTATCATATGATCTCACTCATATGTGGAATTTAGGAAACAAATAGAGGATCATAAGGGGAGAGAGGAAAACCTAAAACAAGATGAAATCAGAGAGGGAGACAAACCATGAGAGACCCTTAACTCTAGGAAACAAACTGAGGGTTGCAGGAATGTGTCGTGTACCAAGCGACATGAATGAAAATAAATCTAGGGGCGCCTGGGTGGCTCAGTTGGTTAAGTTGTCAGCCTTCATCTCAGGTCATGATCCCAGGGTTCTGGGATGGGCCCCACATCAGGCTCTCTGCCCAGTAGGGAGTCTGCTTCTCCCTCTCCCTATTACTCTCACCCCATTCATGATTGCTCTCACTTGCTCTTCTCTGTGTCTGTCAAATAAATGAATAAAATCTTTAAAAAAAAAAAAAAAAAGGAGATGCAAAGATGGCAGAGGAGTAGGGGATCCTATTTCAACCGGTCCTCTGAATTGAGCTGGATATCTACCAGACCACTCTGAATAACGATCTCACCCAAATCAGCCTGAGATGTAAGAAGATATATCTGGATCTCTACAAATAGAATATCTCTGGCATTTGATCTTGAGGTATGAAGCAGGGAGCCACGATTCTGCAGCAGATATTGGAAGATAAACAGGAGGCGGTGGAAGCCTCCAGGATCCTGCACCACCAGAGCACAAATCCTCCCACACTGGGGAATAGGCACAGACTTATAGACCAGTAGCAGTGGGAAAGGACTTTAGGGCAGCCCCCCAGACTGAACCCTGGAGCTGCGGAGGCCACGCGTTGTGAACTAGAGTGGCTGGTGGTTTAGATGCACAAAGGGCAGAGCCATGCCTGGACTGGGAAACGGGGGCTGGGAGTGCTGCACAACCCAGGACGCTGTGGTTTTTAGCAGCACAGACAGAAATGGAGACAGTGTGGCCTGGGGAGCTCACCAAAAAAACAGACTGCGATCTCTCTGTTCTGAGACAGAGGTTTGGATATAGTCACTTCTGCTCTTACTCTCAGAAGAGAAAGGGGGAAGCCACCAGGAAAAAGCTGTCAGAGAAAAAAAGCTCCCAAAACAACAGTTCTCACTGAGCCCATCCTCTCCCCCACAGAGGCAGGGCAACTCTGTCCAAACAGGGTTGCCTGAGTATCAGGCAGCAGGCCCCTCCCCCGGAAGACTAGCCTGGAAGAACAAGAGGCTGACAACCCTGAGGTCCTACAAAACAGGTGCATCTTGCTGGGAGTTGTGGTCAATAATTGGAAATCTGTACATTCCTTCAACCACCTCTCAACAGAATGACTAAGAGGAGGAAACCCCAACATAGAAGAGACTCAGAGACAGTGACCTCTGCCATAGGACTAATGGATATGGCATAAGCAAGATGACAGAAATAGACTTCAGGGTAACGTTTACAGACAATAGCTAGGATGGAGAAAGCCATTAATGGCAACATAGATTCTCTAAGGCAGAAGTGAGAGCTGTGTGGCAGCTATCACTGAGATCCAATCTAATCTAGATACCCTAACAGCTAGGGTAAATGAGCAGAAGACATGAATTAGGATCTAGAAGACAATCTGATAGAAAAGAAGGAACAGGAGGAGGCTGGAAACAAACAGCTTAAAATCCATGAAAACAGAATTAGAGAAATAAATGATGCCATGAAACATTCCAATGTCAGAATTATTGAGGTTACTGAGCGGGGTGGGGAGGAGAAGAGGACTTCTGATATATTTAAGCAACTATAGCCAAGAACTCCCCTAATTTGGGGGATGAAACAAGCATTCATGGTCTAGAGGCAGAGAGGACTCCTCCCAATATCAAGGAAAAACAGACCAAAGAAGCTGGCATGTAATAGTAAAACTTGCAAATCTTAGAACCAAGGAAACCATCTTAAGGGCAGTTGGGGGAAGAGATTCCTTACATATAGAGGGAGGAATATCAGAATAATGTCAGACCTGTCCACAGAGACCTGGCAAGCAAATGGGCTGGCAAGACATATTCAGGGTACTAAATGAGAAGAACATGCAGCCAAGAATTCTTTATCCAGCAAGGCTGTCATTCAGAATGAATGGAAAGATAAAGAGCTTCCAGGACCGGCAGAAACTAAAAGAATATGTGACCACTAAGCCAGCCCTGCAAGAAATATTAAGGGAGGGGGTCTATAAAAGGAGAAAGATCTCAAGAATGATATAAAGCAGAAATTTACAGGGCGCCTGGGTGGCTCAGTGGGTTAAGCCTCTGCCTTCGGCTCAAGTGATCTCGGAGTCCTGGGATCGGGTCCTGCATCAGGCTCTCTGCTCAGCAGGGAGCCTGCTTTCCCCTCTCTCTCTCTCTGCCTGCTTGCTGTGATCTCTCTCTCTCTGTGAAATAAATAAATAAAATATTTTTTTTTAAAAAACAGAAATTTACAGAGACAATCTATGGAAACAAGGACTTCACAGGAAACAAGATGACAATAAAATTACATCTTTCAATAATCACTCTCAACATGAACAGCCTCAATGCTCCCATAAAATGGCACAAGGTTGCAGATTGGATAAAAAGATAGAACCCACCCATATGCTATCTACAAGAGACTCATTCTGAAACTAGAGATACATCCCGGCTGAAAGTGAAGGGATGGAAAACTATTTTTCATGCCAACAGACTTCAGAAGAAAGCTGGGGTAGCAATTCTCATATAAGACAAATTAGGTTTTAGGCTGAAGACTGTAGTTAGAGATACAGAAGGACACTATATCATTCTTCAAGGGTCTATCAAACAAGAAGATCTAACAACTGTAAATATCTATGCCCCCAACTTGGAAGCAGTCAACTACATAAGCCAACTGTTAACCAAAATAAGAGACATATTGATAATAATACATTAATAGTGGGAGACCTCACACTCCACTCTCAAGCATAGACAGATCATCCAAGCAGAAAATCAACAAAGAAACAGAGTTTG